>NC_044383.1:135219882-135844882 GCF_006542625.1 Nomascus leucogenys | reverse complement strand
CAGAAAGCAGAAACGTTCTTTATTTAGTATATACAGGTTAAGGCCAGACACGGTGGCTCACGCCTGTAATCCCGGCACTTTGGGAGGCCAAGGTGGGCAGATCACTTGAGGTCAGGAGTTCAAGACCAGCCTGGCCAACACAGTGAAACCCCAACTCTACTTAAAAAGTACAAAAATCAGCCAGGCATGGTGTCAGATGCCTGTAGTCCTATCTACTCGGGAGGCTGAGGCAGGAGAATTGCTTGAACCCACAGATGGAGGCTGCAGTTAGCCAAGATCACGCCACCACACTCCAGCCTGGGTGACAGAGTGAGACTCTGTCTTAAAAATAAATACATAGTATATATATACAGCTTGAGCATCAATAATCTGAAAACCCAAAACTGGAAATGCTCCAAAATCCAAAACTCTGAACATCAACATGACACCATAAGTAGATAATTTCACACCTGACCTCGTGTGGCAAGTCACAGTCAAAATGCCTTCACAATTTTATTCCATGCACAAAATTATTTGAAATATTATACAAAATTACCTTCAGGCTACGTGTGTAAGAGGTATAACATAAATGAGTTTTATGTTTAGACTTGGTCCCATTCCCAAGATATCTCATTATGTATATGTAAATATTCCAAAATGCAAAAAAATCTGAAAAAATCCAAAATCCAAAACACTTCTGGTCCCAAACATTTTGGATAAGGGATACTCACCCTATATATACTTTGACTGTTATATTATTACTCAACTATCAGCCTCTAATAAACGACAAGCTCTTCAGGATGGGGACTGTGTCTTATTCATCTTTGTGTCTTTAGCATCTGACACAGTACCTGGTACAACTGTAGTGCTCAAAATGTTTGAACTGAACCAACTAATACAGAACTATCTTCTTGGCGGGCCAAAGGCAGAGCATAGAATTCTAATGCCTGTGTGCCTGTTTTGAATCTTTGTGGGTTTGAAGGAAGGAGGAGGGGAGGAGAGGAAGTGTAGAAAATCAGCAAGGAATCCCTATCCTATTATTGTAGAATCTAGGGCATCACTGAAGGGATAAGGGAACCCTAGTTATACGATTCAATTGAGGTTTACTGGTACCATAAGGAGGGAAGGAAGGGCTGGAGTCCCTGCAGCATTAGAATGAGGACACTCCTGTCAATGAAGAACCAAGAGTACTCAATGAAAGCTCTTACAGTCAGAAAACTTTTAAATGATGTTACCATTTTCATATAGCTTTACAGATCACTATTAATAAAAAACATTAAAGAAGAAACCTTACTTTGGTTTTTTGTTTTGTTTTTTGTTGTAGTTTTTTGTTGTTTTGAGACTGAGTCTCGCTCTGTCACCCAGGCTGGAGTGCAGCAGCACGATCTCAGCTCACTGCAACCTCCGCCTCCCGGGTTCAAGTAATTCTCATGCCTCAGCCTCCCAAGTAGCTGGGATTACAGGTGCCCACCACCAAGCCCAACTAATTTTTTTTGTATTTTTAGTAGAGACAGGCTTTCAATGTGTTGGCCAGGCTGGTCTCGAACTCCTAACCTCAAGTGATCCGCTCACCTCGGCCTCCTAAAATACTGGGATTACAGGCATGAGCCACCATGCCCAGCCAGAAACCTTACTTTGGATATTTACTACCTCAGGAAAGGGTGCCCTCAATCAAAATTTTGGCTGTCTGCAAGTCTATCTTGTTGTTTTTCTCAATTTCAAGGCTTATAATGAAAAACAGCTGACTTCCTCTCCCTACCCCCACCCTTGCTCTCTAAATCCAGTAATTTCAAATCCTTTTAGCTATGTCTTCTAGTATTTACCTTTATATTTCAAAACATATGCTAGATAAGGATTGAACTCTCTTAATCTACATTCTGCTTCCTTCCCCCAGTCCAACGAATCATTTTTTATTAAAATCATTTTTAGTTATGACTGTGTAACTATGATTTGCTGCTGAGTCAAGAAGTATCCAATGATTGTTTCCTTTCCCCCTCTTGCTCCAAATCTGAGCTGGTTATTCTCCAGGCCTGCTGCACAGCTTCCATCCAGGCCCTTGCCTTTGTAACAATCCCACAAACTTCCATGCCTCTGCCTGATCAAGATGCCCTATGTGGCTTCCTCTTTTGGTTTTTTCCTACTGTCTGTCTCTTCCCTCATTTCAATTTTGGATGACAAAAATGGCATTTTAAGACATTAAATTTTAAGACATTTTAAGACACCTTAATCATTTAAGAAAGTTCCTTCAGAAGCATTTTGTGAAATACTGCATGGAATGTATTAAAAGAAAGAGATGGAGATTTGCAAACCTAAAACTATCTTGGTGATGTGTGTGCATACAGAATTCAAGGTTGGAAATAATTTTCAATTCAGAATTTGATGGTTTGGTACTCTGACTTACAAATTCTAATGCTGTTTGCAGTCTGATGCCTTTCTGATTACCAGTCCTTAACAGGAGATCTGTTTTATTTTTCTAGAAGCTTTTATTTTTTTTAGAGACAGGGTCTTGCTCTGTCACCTAGGCTGGAATACAGTGGTGCAATCATGGTTCACTGAAATCTCAACTTCCTGGGCTCAAGCAATCCTCCCACCTCAGCCTCCCATGTAGCTGGGACTACAGGCACAGGCTGCCACATCTGGCTAATTTTTAAATTTTTTTGTACAGATGGGGTCTCGCTATGTTGCCTAGGCTGGTCTCAAACTCAGATCCTCAAGCGATCCTCCTTCCTTGGCCTCCCAAACTGCTGAGATTACAAATGTGAGCCACCACACCTGGCCTCTAGAGGCCTTCAGAATCTTCTCTTTATCCCCTAATATTCTGAATATAAATGATATGGTTGTTCTTTTTTCTTATTTTAAAAATTCTTTGTGTTAGAATTATGTCCATCAGTTTTTAGAAAATTTCTTACTCAGGGATTTAGTGCCAATTATTCCTCATGCGGAGTCTCAAGCAGCATTCCCTCCTTTCAGACCCATGCTTTACCTATGATTTTCAAGGTCTTGATGCCACCAATTCCTAAGCCTTTTCAGAGTTTTGCAGAGCAAACTGCGTATGCATAATATTTCACTCTGTAATCTCTTTAGTTTCTACTTCCTCCACCCTCCTGGGTCAGCTATTATTCCAACTGCTTTCTATCTTCACACACTGTGGAGTTCAGGATTGCAGGTATAGTCTCCTAGTTAATTGAGTATGGAGTTTATGCTTCTGTTTTTCTGGTTATCTTGGGGTGATATCCAAGAGAAGGCATAAACATCTTCATTCTGCTATCTTAAAACTGGAAAGCCCCTTCAGTACATCTATCTTAAATCAGATGTGTACATACCCCTATAATACTTGCAAGTATTACTACAATATTTAAATTCAATTTAATTAAATCTAGAAATATCTTTCAAGATCACTTCAGGGTCCCAGTAGGGAGAAATGGGCCCTGCACCCACGCCCCTCATTTAAGCACACAGTTCTATTTCAGATTTTAACTGTTCACTCTAGGTTGTCAATATTTTTTTTGAAAAGTTAAAAACCCATTGGTCATGTGTTCAAATTAATTGAGCTGTTCGTTTATGACTTGTAAAACTTTCTACATTATATTAATACTTCAGTAAAAATGTGTTAAAACCACCAGTTCAATCTACCTTTTTTTTTTTTTTTTGAGACAGGGTCTCACTTTGTCACCCAGGCTGGAATGATGTAGTAGAACAAGCATGGCTCACTGCAGCCTCAACCTCTCAGGCTCACACAATCCAAGCTATCCTCCCACCTCAGCCTCTTGAGTAGCTGGGACTACAAGCGCCTGCCACATCTAATTTTTTGTATTTTTTGTAGAGATGGGGTTTTGCCATGTTGCCCAGGCTGGTCTCGAACTTCTGAGCACAAGTGATTCATCTGCCTTAGCCTCCCAAAGTGCTGGGATTACAGGCGTGAGCTACTTTTTTTTTTTTTTTTTTTTTAAACAGATAATCAACAGGGCCAAAGCAATTAAGTCATTTTCCCAGTCACTCGGCCAATAAGCAGCAAGTCAATGACCAGAACAAATTATACAACTTTCAGCTTCCCATAACTGATCTAAGCCTACAAAAAAAACGGATGAGACTAGGCAGAAGAAACAGTGTCACCTTCATCCCCTGGTCATCTAGTCAAGAACTACGCAAAAGGCATATGTAACAGAAATCTAGGACCATAGGCTAGAGTGCCACAGCAAAAACAGGGCTCAATGCAGCCTCAACTGCTTGGGCTCAAGCAGTTCTCCCACCTCAGCCTCCAGAGTAGCTGGGGCTACAGGCATATGCGCCACTGTGCCTGGCTAATTTTTTTTTTTTTAACAGTAACTCAGACTGGTCTCAAACTCCTAGGCTCAAGCAATCCTCCCACCTTGGCCTCTCAAGGTGCTGGGGTTACAGGCATGAGCCACCATACCTGGCCATATATCCTACTATTCTTTAAGATTCAGTTCAAGTTCCATCCATGTGTGATGTCTCCTTGACCACTCACTGCACAATTCTCTCCCTCATAGGCATATTTTATTTTCCTTCCAATAGATATCCTGTGTTAATTATATGCTATCATATTGCTAATTTCCCGGTTACATATATGACATATCTCTTCTAGAATACAAGCTTTGTGAAAATATAATGTATGGCAAATACTTTCTCATATCTCCCATACACCAAATACAGCCTTACGTATTCTGGTATTTAAAAAACATCAAACTGGCCGGGTGCAGTGGCTCACGCCTGTAATCCCAGCACTTTCGGAGGTTGAGGCAGGCAGATCACCCGAAGTCAGGAGTTCGAGACCAGCCTGGCCAACATGGTGAAACCCCGTCTCTACTAAAAATACAAAAATTAGCTGGGCGTGGTGGCAGGCGCCTGTAATCCCAGCTACTTGGGAGGCTGAGGCAGGAGAATCACTTGAACCCAGGAGGTAGAGGTTGCAGTGAGCTGAAATTGCACCACTGCACTCCAGCCTGGGCAACAAGAGCAAAACTCCACCTCAAAAAAAATAAAATAAAAATAAATAAATAAAATAAAACTGATTATCAGGTCATAAACTCCAGAGGGATTTTCCCAATTCTACTGTTGTCCTAGTTCTTACCTGGATCAAATATGAGCATCACAAACTGGGATTTAGTAATTTTCACGTTATTTATACAATTGTTTGCATATGAAAAAAGAAAAGAGTAACAGCTCATTGTAACCAAAATGTATGATATAAAAGTCTAATTATATTTTGAACATCATCTAGAAGTCTTTTCTATTTAAGTCTTGTAGAGTTTTAGTTGAATAAAAACACAAAAACAGAAAAAATCCCGACTCACCGCCTGGGGTACAACAGGGGCTGCAGCTCCCACGTGAATGGCATCATAAGGGGCTTCTTCAGCATATCCCATTCTTCCATCCCCCACTGAAAGAAAAACAGCTATGCTTTAAAAACCTGTTTAGATCAAACTTAATGTGAAGAATTCTAGTACAGGAGATTTACAATGGAGAAAGGATAGATTTTTCAATAAATGATCCTGGGACAACTGGATATTCACTTTTTTGCTGTTTTTAACTCATTTTATTTTATTTTTTGTTTGGTCAGAAACATTAAAACAATGGAATTTTATTTTGATTAAAAACTGGAGTTAACAATCATTTAGTAAATGAAAAGCACTTCATTTTCCTATCTCACGACTCTTTTTTTTGAACTCCTGACCTCAGGTGATCCACCCACCTCAGCCTCCCAAAGTGCTGGGTTTACAGGTGTGAGACACTGCACCCAGCCTCTATCCCACAACTCTTAAGAACGAAAGCATTAGTAAATAAATATCTGTGAACAGATTAAGAATAAGGCAGACTGGATAATAAACCACCTCTGACGTTCACAATCCCTGCACGTGACTCACTCTAAAGAATGAAACGGCACTGGAGATAACGGAACTGATAAGTTCCGTTTTAAATCTCATCCTAATCATTCAAATAAGCCCAAGATAAATATTTTTTGCTCCTTATGGGCAGCAAACTATATGAATTTTACTGGAGGAATACTTTGGCAGAAGCACCTATTTAAGTTAACTTAAGATATAGTACCTTAATAGTACTACATTCAAAAGATATACATAGATAGTCCCATGCTTCTCTCAATTCAGGAACAGTTATGCCATCAGGACAACAGGTAATTCCTATTTTATAGTAATCCAGAATAGATTGATACACAGTGGAACCAATTCCCTCTGCTACTTCATACTCTCCTTTCTCATTGGGTTGTGTAAAGTTATGTTCTCGGCCAGATCCAAACAAACATCCTGCCCAACACTGTATTTGGCTGTGCAGTAGAAACGGATGGGTCTACAACAAATCTAGTGTTACTCACTATTGGTGCTATTCATTCAGATGTTCTTATATTTCGAACTCCTTCTTTTGCATTCTCAAATACAAACACCATCTCCCCAGATATCTTAACAGCTATTATCTAAACTTGACTGACTACTGTTTCTACTGCTGTTCCCAGCATTGCTAATGGAACCATTTGGGGAGGCTTTTGGAGAACAGGGACTACTTGGACGAGAGGAACTGTGATCTTTTTCTCATGCAACATGGTGCTGTCGTGTTGGAGAAGTAACATTTCTTTGTGTGGTTTTTTTTTTTTTTTTTTTTTTTTTTTTGAGACGAAGTCTCGCTCTTGTCCCCCAGGCTAGAGTGCAATGGCGCGATCTGGGCTCACTGCAACCTCCGCCTCCCGGGTTCAAGTGATTCTCCTGCCTCAAGTTCCTGAGTAGCTGGGATTACAGGCGCCTGCCACCACGCCTGGCTTATTTCTGTATTTTTAGTAGAGACGGGGTTTCACCATGTTGGCCAGGCTGCTCTCGAACTCCTGACCTCAACTGATCTGCCTGCCTCGACCTCCCAAAGTGCTGGGATTACAGGCGTGAGCCACCACGTCCAGCCAGAGAAGTAACATTTCTAATACAAGAAGTGAGTTGAGACTCTGTTCTTTCATGAGATGAATCCTGTGATCTGTCACTTGACCTTCATCTATCTCTTGATCTCTCATGTCCCTCACTGGCAACACGAGACTCATTTTGGTGTGGTTTACTCCTGTATTCCCCTTTCAGCGTCCACAGAGGATCACGGCAAAGGCCAAGGCCAGCAACACCTCTACTTCCTCCTCAGCCAGATCCCTCTAGAGGTGGCTGTGGAGGCAGCCACTCAGGCGGCTGTGGCTACTAGAGCTGCCTGGGCCTTTATTTTATTTTATTTATTTACTTTTTTGAGATGGACTCTAGCTCTGTCACCAGGCTGGAGTTCAGTGGCGCGATCTCAGCTTACTGCAACCTCCGCCTCTCGGGTTCAAGCGATTCTCCTGCCTCAGCCTCCTGAGTAGCTGGGACTACAGGCATGTGCTACCACGCCCCCCTAATTTTTGTATTTTTAGTAGAGACGGGGTCTCACCATGTTGGCCACGCTGGTCTCAAACTCTTGACCTCATGATCTGCCCGCCTCAGCCTCCCAAAGTGCTGGGATTACAGATGTGAGCCACCACTCCTGGCCAATATTTTATTTTTTAAACAGAACTGAGTGTGTCTGGGGAATACAACTGGATATTCATATACAAAAACATATAACTGCACCTTTACCTCATACATACACAGAAACCAACATCAGGAAGATCAAAGACCTAAACATGAAAAGCTAAAAAGATAAAGGTTCTAAGAAATAATAAGACACATATCTTCATGGCCTCAGAGTATCCTTAAAAAGGACACAGAAAGCACTGAAAAAAATTGGTAAGTCTGACCACATTAAAATTAAGAATTTGTTATCAAAAGGGTACAAATAAGATGAAAAGGCACACCTCAGATGGGAGAAGAAATGTATTTATATATATAGACAAAGGGCTAGAAGCCCTATAAGTCAAAAATACAAGCAATCCAATATCTGAACAGGCACTTCACAAAAGACAAAATCCAAATGTCCAAAGACATTACAAAAAATTCAATCTCAGAGGTAAATAGGAAAATACAAAATTAAACTCACAAAGAGATGGCTGCAAAACACTCACTAGGTGAGCAAAAAGAATAATCGTTTTTATTTTTTAGTACTTAAAAGTGATTGTAAAAAAAGAGCAATAATTACCTGAGTATTATTTAGCTTGCATTGGATCTTCTGAAAATAAAAATCCTCCGAAGAAATTTTTAAAGTTTCCTGATACTTACCAACAAGCTGTACTCTCCCTGAAGACAGAAGTGTTGGATCATCCTTCCTGACATTATTTATTGAGTCATCTACTAGCTCTTTAATGTGATCAATTCCTATGACTTTTCCAGTACATCCAACCTGGAAAAGAGAAAACAATTCAGTAGCTCATTGGGCTAAATTTGTTTTTCTAAAGTATTATGGAAGTTTTTCCTTATCTAAAGTCATATTCTGCAAAGAGAAAACAAAAATAGCTTAAGCCTTTTCTATAGATTGCTAAACACTCAGTTTATCATAAATTATTTACCATATATACAACTTTCTCAACTATCACTCTCATTTAATAAAACTTGTAATACTAAGAAAAATTATGTTTCTTAGATCAAATCTAGAACTTTGAAGAAAATTACCAATATTTAATAGTAGTACAATAATTTTTTACTTAAATTCCATCTAAAGTATAACTTTAAATATTAAAATGTTACATAAAGAATTTGACAGGGAGGAATTTCCTTTTTTTTTTTTTTTTTTTTTTTTTTGAGAGAGTCTTGCCCTGTCACCCAGGCTGGAGTGCAGTGGCACGATCTCAGCTCACTGCAACCTCCGCCTCCCAGGTTCAAGTGATTCTCCTGCCTCAGCCTCCTGAGTAGTTGGGATTACAGGCACGCACGACCATGCCTGGCTAATTTTTTTGTATTTTCAGTAGAGACAGGGTTTCACCATGTTGGTCAGGCTGGTCTCAAATTCCTGACCTCATGATCTGCCCACCTCGGCCTCCCAAAGTGCTGGGATTACAGGAGTGAGCCACCACACACCCTGCCTCCCACCTGATGGGAAGAAATTTCTACATTTGATTCTACTGCTTTTAGTAGAAAACATGAAAACATACACAGTGGCTCACACCTATAATCCCAGCACTTTGGGAGGCAGAAGCAGGTAGATTGCTTGAGCACAGGAGTTTGAGAGCAGCCTAAGCAAAATGGCAAAACCCCATCTCTACAAAAGAATACAAAAACTAGCCAGGTGTGGTGGCATGCGCCTGTGGTCCCAGCTACTTAGGAGGCTGACATGTTGGGAGGATCACTTGAGCCTGGGAGGCAGAGGCTGCAGTGAGTTGAGATCATGCCACTGTACTCCAGCCTGGATGACAGAGTGAGACCCTGTCTCAGAAAACAAAAAACAAAAAGCAACAACAACAAACATCCCTTCTTTGCATATTTATTTATTTGTAAATTAAAATATTAAGTATACATGTTTTAAGAAAAAATATAAAAATTTTAAAAATGAACACTTATAAAGGCTTTGAAGTCAGACTATCTGGGTTCTTGTCTAAGTGTCATCACTTACATACATACATACCTTGGCAAGTTAACCATTCCTTCTTTTTTTTTTTGAGATAAAGTCTCGCTTTGTTGGCCAGGCTGGAGTACAGGGGCGTGATCTCGGCTCACTGCAACCTCTGTCTCCTGGGCTCAAGCAATTCTCCTGCCTCAGCCTCCCAAATAGCTGCGATTACAGGTGTGTGCCACCACACCCAGCTAATTTTTGTATTTTTAGTGGAGACAGGGTTTCACCATGTTGGCCAGGCTGGTCTCGAACTCCAGACCTCAGGTGATCTGCCTGCCTCGGCCTCCCAAAGTGCTGGGATTACAGGCATGAGCCACCACACCCAGCCAATCATTCCTTGTATGAATCAGGTTCCTCAGTACAAAATGCGGAGGAAAAAGGCATATACCCTATCATAAAAATGGGGTAGCACTTAGAATACAGGCTCTAGTGCTTAAAACACAAAGCACTTTCACACATGGTAAATGTGTGAAAAACATTAATGCCATTTTATGAAAAATAACTCAAACCAAATGATTTTTTAAAATGAATACATCCTCTAAAACTATAAACATGTCAAGTATAGAGAATGAGTCATTTATTAAATGGCATTTCTAACCTTAAAAAAAAATCACTGATATCCATTAATGAGGACTTAACCTCTACAAAATGAGCAAAACATCTGAGAAAATATGAGTCCTTATTATGTGCCAGGCATTGTTTTAGATGTTTAGGATACCATCAATGAAAAAAAAAGAGCAGACAAAATTCCCAACTCCCTGGAGCTTACATTCTAGTAAGTCTGCTGATCATACATTTATAGCAAGTTACATGGATTCTAGTCCAAGGTGGATCCACAACTCCTAATTTAACTAGATCAGAATCTTCCAATCTGGCCTCCAGGCACGATATTTCTCAAATCAAACTGATTTGATGATCTAAGCAATGATCAACCTTTACTCCAACATATATTAGTGGGTCCCCAGTTAATACTCTGGATAGCCATTGACCAGATAAGGCTCTGATGAGAAAAGGCAGAAGTGTAATAACAAGGCATTATTTTTCTAAGAGCACTTTTTCTAATGCAGAAGTTCTACCTTCATCCTGGTAAACCTGTAGGAATGTTTAGAAACCAAGCTCATTCTGGGCAGGAACAGTGGAGAGGGTGCTGGCAAATGAGTCCCCTGGGAGACGGGGCCCAGCTACGATGCTAAATATCTCAGGCTTCTGAGTGGCTGGATTTCCCTGGGACCCTCAGACATGTCCCAGGGCCCGGTGGGGAAACTGAGGGCTGTACAAGGAAGTAGAATCCTGAGTTGTCGGGGCTAAGCCTGACCCCCTCTCCATGCTAACCCCAACCCCCACACTGTGCCTCAGTAGGTTTTTGTTGTTGTTGTTGCCCAGGCTGGAGTGCAGTGGCGCAATCAAGGCTTACTGCACCTCCACCTCCTGAGCTCAAGGGATTTTCCTGCCTCAGCCTCCTGAGTAGCTGGGACTGCAGGTGCTCCACCATGTGTGGCTAATTTTTGTATTTTTAGTAGAGATGGGATTTCACTATGTTGGCCAGGCTGGTCTCGAACTCCTGGCCTCATGTGATCCGCCTGCCTAGGCCTCCTGAAGTGCTGGGATTATAGGTGTGAGCTGCCGCATCCGGCCCCTCAGTAGGTTTTAAGGAGCCCCCAGCCCTCCTTCTCCCCTTCTGGGCCTGACCAGCTATCCTGCTCCGTCTCCCCCAGCCACATGCCCCACCAAGTACTATACAGTCCCCTACCCAGGGTCCCTGCACCATGAGATAAAGTGAAATACCAACTGTGGACCAAATGCAATAAAACCTCTGTTTTTAAGAAGAAAAAAAAAAAAGAGAAGAAAACCAGGCTCATTTTATTCTTTTCTGCCAAATGAGAACTTGGAAGAAGGTAGTTTGGGAGGTACTGGCCACCATCTTGTGATTACAAGGGTAGAGCTTACTGGATAATGACACCAACATGTGGAGGAAAGTAAAGCCAAATCAAGAAACAGAAAGAACCCTATTGTCAATAACAACACCTGCACTTCTAAATCCAGCCACACAACAGACCGTATATACCCCTAGACTTTTCTGTTATATAAACTAAATAAACTCCCTTTTAGCTCTGACAGTTTGGGTTGCATGTTCTGTCACTTGCAACAACAACGAAATCCTAAGTGATGCTCATTCCAACTGCTATCCTAATAGAATAAACAAACAAACAAACACAAAAACCACTAGTTAAAAAAACATACAGCCAAATCATATAATATTCTTCTGTTGGGGCCAGAATGAGAAATAAAACTCTTACCATACGTGCAAAACATGCAGTAAGGATTCCACTTCCAGATCCTACATCAAGAGCTTTAGCTCCTTCATGCAACTGATCAAATAGAAGTTCTAGCGCATATGCATGCTGCCAAAAGAAAACAAAATATTCATTAAGACTAAAGTACACACATCATGGCATATAAACAAAGTTGCCAACTTTCTAGCAATTTTTCTACTATTGTCATCTACCAAGATAACCAAGTTATCTTGGCTATCTGCCCAGGTATTACTTAAGAAAACTGTTTGATTAGAATTCTTACATTCAGATCATGTGTTTCAGTAATTTTAGACCTCCAGTGTGTGAATTTTTAACTTTTAATTAATTCAGTAAAAAGATTAAAAGATTTATAAGTGAAAAGTCTCCACCCTACTCCCATTTCCAACCATCCAGGTTTCTCTCTGTAAAGGTAACCAATATTACTAGTTTCTTGTGACTCCTTCCAAAAAGGAAGGAATTGATTCTTTGCATATATAAGCAAATACAAAAATACAAACGCTAATTTTGTATTTTTAGTAGAGACAAGGTTTCTCCATGTTGGTCAGGCTGGTCTCAAACTCTCGACCTCAGGTGATCCGCCCACCTTGGCCTCCCAAAGTGCTGGGATGACAGGCATAAGCCACCACACCCAGCCAGTATTCTCATTATTAAAAATAATCAGATCAGGCTGGGAGTGGTGGCTCAGGCCTGTCATTCCAGCATTTTGGGAGGCTGAGGCGGGTGGATCACGAGGTCGGGAGTTCAAGACCAGTCTGGCTAAGATGGCGAAACTCCATCTCTACTAAACATACAAGAAAATTAGCTGGGCATGGTGGCAGGTGCCTGTAATCCCAGCTACTCGGGAGGCTGAGGCAGACAACTGCTTGAACCCGGGAGGGGGAGATTGCAGTGATCCAAGATCACACCACTGTACTCCAGCCTGGGCTGTAACAGAGCGAAACTCCATCTCAAAAAAAAAAAAAAATCAGATCCAGTAGGAGTAAACACATTTACTACCAGATCTTGGTTGATAAAAATACACATCCATTAATCTATAGTGATAATACATCATTCTACATATATATACATATACAAATACATACATATATAAATGAAAAATAGGAGAAACTGTTCCCAACAAATATATGATACATAATGAATACATGTAGAAAAAATGATGAAAATCATCCTTTGGGCAGCCATCTCAATAATAACTGATTGATTCAGGTAAAAATCATAAATGGAAGCTAAAACTAGTGGACTAACATTTGAAAAATAAACAGGATATTTACATAATCTCAAAGGGTTTGCCCCAAATAATTATTAATCACAAAAGGAAAAATAGTAATTTTACAGTGGAGTTCAGAAAAAAGTTTTCCAGTGGAAAAACTTGGTCAACACTACCTTAATCAGATGATCAAAGTTAATGTCACAATTATGGGACACACTGACATCAAATGCCTCTGCTAAGATACTTCATTTCTGGGATATGCCAGGCAAAAATGCATAACCCATATTGAATTATGAGGAAACATCAAACAAACTCAAATTGAGGGACATTATATAAAATAAGTGGCCCATATTCGTAAAAATTTTCAAGGTTTTCAAAGCCGTAAAAGAATAAGGAACCATTTCTCAGTCATTCTTTAAAGGAAACTAAAAAGACATGACAATCAAATAAAACTCACAATCTACCATTTTCTTTTCCTATAAGAACATTATCAAAACAATTGATGAAATCTGAATAAGGTCTGTAAATTGGCTAATAGTGTTATATCAATGCTGACTTCCAGATTTCAAAAATTGTACTATGGGTATGTAAGAGAATGTCCTTATTCTTAAAGGTAAAGAGCATTGGCCAGGCGCGGTAGCTCACGCCTGTAATCCCAGCACTTTGGGAGGCCGAGGCAGGAGGATCATGAGGTCAGGAGGTCGAGACCATCCTGTCTAACACAGTAAAACCCCATCTCTACTAAAAACACAAAAAAGTAGCTGGGCGTGGTGGTAGGCACCTGTAGTCCCAGTTACTTGGGAGGCTGAGGCAGGACAATGGTGTGAACCCAAGAGGCGGAGCTTGCAGCGAGTTGAGAACATGCCACTGCACCCCAGCCTCGGCAACAGAGCGAGACTCCATCTCAAAAAAAAAAAAAAAAAAGGTAAAGAGCATTATGCCTGTAATTTACCCTCAAAGAGCTCGGAAAAAAGGAAATATAATACACACACATACACACACACACACACACACACACACACACACACACACACACAGAGGAGAGAGGCGATAAAGAAGGGAGAGAGAATAAATGACAAAGCAAATGGTGAGATTTGCTTTACCAATGGTAAGACTGTGTGGACAAAGGTATACAGGAACTGTACTATCTGTATAATATTTCTGCAAGTCAGAAATTATGTCGAAGATTTAAAAACATTTGGGCTGGGCGCAGTGGCTCATGCCTGTAATCCCAGCACTTTGAGAAGCCGAGGCGGGCAGATCACCTAAGGTCAGGTGTTGAAGACCAGCCTGCCCAACATGATGAAACCCTGTCTCTGCTAAAAATACAAAAAATTAGCCAGGCATGGTGGCAGCTGTAATCCCAGCTACTGGGAAGCTGAGACAGGAGAATCACTTGAACCCGGGAGGTGGATGTTGCAGTGAGCCAAGATCGTGCCATTGCATTCCAGCCTGGGTGACAGGGCGAGATTCCATCTCAAAAAAAAAAAAAAATTAAAAGCATTTTATCACCGAAAATAGCCAATGCCAAAGAGAAAGAACGAAAATGCCCTATTCCACGTAACAATTAAAAAAAAATTGACAACTACTTATTCCAATCACTAAAAGTGGATGACCAGACGTTATGAACCGCCTGATATGATGCAACAGGAAGGACCATTAGGAAGTGTTCCTAAAGAAAAAAAAAAAACGTTTAAAGAATAAGTCAGCCACCACCAGGAAACAATTAACCAAATTCAGAACATGGGAAATTCTATATAACAAATGAACTAGTTTTGTCAATAAACAAATGGCATTTAAAAAAAGAAAGGGGTCTTTCTTTAAAAATTAAATGATAATTTAAAAAACTGAAACAAGACCAAAAAGATGCAATGTATAGACTCTGTGTGGTTACTGATTTAAGCAAATTAACTATAAAAATTTTTAAGCACCTGGCAAACTTTGAACATGGAGTAGACATAAGATATTAAGGAACATTGTTAGGTATGATAATGGCATTGTAGTTTATTTTTAAAGTCATTGAGATTTATAATAAAGTATCCATGGATGAAATAATATTATGTATGTTTGGAAGTTGCTTTAAAATACTTTGGCAAAAGAGAGAGTTACACCGGGAGCAGTGGTTCACAGCCTGTAATCCCAGTCTTCGGGAGGCCGAGGTGGGCGGATCACTTAAGTTCAGGAGTTCAAGACCAGCCTGGGCAACACAGCGATACCCCATCTCTACAAAAATACAAAAATGAGGTGAATGTGGTGGTGCACACCTGTAGTCCCAGCTACTCAAGAGGCCAAGGTGAGAGGATGGTTTGAGCCCAGCAGGCCACAGTGAGCTAAGATTGCATTACTGCATTCCAGCCTGGGCCACAGAGCATGACTCTGCCTCAAAGGAAAAAAAAAAAAAAAAGAGAGAGAGAGAGTTAGATAAAACAAGATTAGTAAATTGTTGGTCATTATTAAAGCTGGGTGATTTATAGGTTCATTATACTATTTTATTTGTATATATGGCACTGGAACTCTTCCATAATTTTCCATAATAAAAAGTTGTGTTTTTATTTAAAGCTAAGGTTTCCAAGCACTTGGGAGCTTAAAAAAAGAATTTTTAAAAAGTTAAAGCTATCTTTTCCCCCAACTAATACATGGAGAGAAGGCCTTTGATACAGCCTCACATAATCCAAGACATTTCAAACTTTCAAACCAGAAAGTCCTCAATGTTCCACAGAACCTTTTAGGGGTAACACACAAATATGTGTTAAATGGCTGTTTCTTTCCCTAATATATTCAAGGTTCATGCATTACATTTGCCAATCTAGAATGTTCCCCCAATTATCTTCCTCCACCTACCACTTTGCTCTGTTCTTTAGGACACTGACTCATTTAAGGAGTCCTGGCAAGGCATGGTGACTTATACCTATAATCTGAGTGCTTTGAAAGGCCAAAGTGGAACGATAACTCGAGACCAGGAGTTTGAAATCAGCCTGGACAACATACTCGAGACCGTATGTCTACCAAAAAGTTAAAAATTATCTGAGTGTGGGTCATGGCACATGCCTATAGTCCCAGCTCCTTGGGAGACAGAAGCGGGAAGATCACTGGAGCTGAAGAGTTTGAGGTTATAGTGAGCTATGATCTTTGCACTCCAGCCTGGGCAACAGAGCAAGATCTTGTCTCAGGGGAAAAAAAAAAAAAAAAAAAAAAAAAGAGTCCTGTCCAGTTGTCCCCACACATAATGCACCACATTCTAGATGTGTCTACTTCCTCAGGGTTAGATTCAGATCAAAGACTTCTAACAGGAACACACGCAGGTCTTGCTATGCAACTCCCTCAGAGCATCACATTAGGAAGTATATAATATTGGGCCACCACACCACTGGACATGTCAACCTCAACCACTCAGTAAATTTGGGGTCACCAATAGATCACTCTACTTTCAAGGCATATTTTTTTCTTTATAATGAATAATTTGTGGGCCGGGTGTGGTGGCTTACGCCTCTAATCCCAGCACTTTGGGAGGCTGAGGTGGGCAGATCATGAGGTCAGGAGTTCGAGACCAGCCTGGCTAACATGGTGAAACCCTGTCTCTACTAAAAATACAGAAATTATCCAGGCATGGTGGTGCATGCCTGTAATGCCAGCTATTCGGGAGGCTGAGGCAGGAGAATTGCTTGAACCCAGAAGGCGGAGGCTGCAGTGAGCCGAGATCACGCCACTGCATCCAGCCTGCGTGACACAGCAAGACTATGACTTCAAAAATAATAATAATATGTGGAGTACTAATTTGAGACTACATGAGTATTTTTGTTCTCCAACAATCTTCCTCCTAATCGTTTTAGATTCATTAATAATCTTTGCCTAATTCATTACATTGATGATTACAAAATAGTGACCTTTATTTTTATTTTTGTAGAGTCAGGGTCTTGCTTTGTTGCCCAGGGTGGTCTTGAACTCCTAGGCTCAAGGGATCTGCCCGCTCGGCCTCCTGAAGTGCTGAGATTACAGGCATGAGCCACTGCATCCAGCCAAAATACTGATCTTTAAAATTTCATTATTCCTTCCACATTTATTCATTAACATTCTTCTGTTTTTCTGAAAACAATCATTTTCATTTTTCCATCTTGCTCTTTTTGTTTTTTTTTAAGTCTCCATAGACTCATGAATTTTTGTTTTTCAATTCACTGTGCTATAATCTGTTACCATCATTATTCTTGTTGATTCTCAAATTCTCTCCAAGTTGGCCTTTGGGAGCCTCTTCAAATCTGCTCGTATGTCCTTCTGACATTACCTCCTCAGCCTTTGAATACTTCCTCACTTGACAGATATCAGTCACTACTCCAAGGAGCACTCAACTCTTTTAGTAAGCAGTGGTATTTAGGATCCCAAACCTGGATGCCAGGTGTGCTCACTGCTACCAGGATACCATTTTAACAGGCTGCTTTTAATCTCTTCACCACTGCACGCATCACATTTTTCTTTACAGGTTTGGAAAATATTCCAGGATTATAGTTAATTCCAAGCTTGTGATTTTAAGGTTCATTAGATGTAGATGTCATTTCTCTTTTCATCCTCACTTTCTGCTTCTCTTATAATACTGCTGAGATTTATGCAATAAATGATTCAAGATGACAACTGCTTGTTCATATAATACAATTAAAAATATTTTACCCTACTCACATCTTGCACTGGATGCTTATTGTCTGCATGTGCATATATATAAACATTCATATAGATGTTTCATGTGACCATATACATACATAGATACACAAGTTTTCCTTATTAACAGTCATAGATAACTCACAAAATATAAATAATTAAAAATGCATCCATTTTGGGAGAAAATTCTGACATAAGCTATGACATATGCTAAGTGAAATAAGCCAGTTACAAAAAGACAAACAAACACATTATGATTCCACTTATATGACGTACCTAGAGGAACCAAATTCATAGAAACAGAAAATAGAATGGTGGTTGCCAGGGGCTGAGGTAAAGAAAGAATGAGAAAACTGGGAAATTGTTATTGAATGAGTAGAGTGTTAGTTTTGCAAGATGAAAAGTGTTCTGAAGACTGATTGCATAACAATGTAAATGTACTTAACACTACTAAATGGTACACTTAAAATGGTTAAGATGGTAAATTTTATGTTATGTGTATTTTTAACACAATTAAAAATTTTAATGCATTTATATAAAATACAGTTTTAACAATAAAAAGACAAATAACCCAATTAAGAAATGGTCAAGAGGCCAGATATGGTGGCTCATGCTTGTAATCCCAGCACTTTGAGAGGCACAGACAGGAGGATTGCTTGAGCTCAGGAGTTTGAGACTAGCCTGGGCGACACAGCAAGACCCTGTCTTTAAAAAAAATTTTTTGGCCGGGTGCGGTGGCTCACGCCTGTAATCCCAACACTTTGGGAGGCTGAGGCGGGCAGATCACGAGGTCAGGAGTTCAAGACCAGCCTGGCCAACATGGTGAAACCTGTCTCTACTAAAAATACAAAAATTAGCCCGGTGTGGTGGTACGTGCCTGTAATCCTAGCTACTCAGGAGGCTGAGGCAGGAGAATTGCTTGAATCTGGGAGGCGGAGGTTGCAGTGAGCCTGAGATGGCACCACTGCACTCCAGCCTGGGTGACAGAGCGAGACTCTGTCTCAGAAAAAAAAAAAGTTTTAATTATTAAAAAAAAAAAAAACAAAAACAAGAAAGGGGTAAGAGACTGAATAAATGTTTCTCCAAAGAAGATACAGAAATGGCCAAAACGCACATGAAAAGATGCTCAGCATCATTCGTCATTAGGGAAATGCAAATCAAAACCACAATGAGACACCACTTCATAGTCACTAGGATGGATAAAATTCTTTTAAAAAAAGAAAATAACAAATGTTAACAAGAAAACAGAGAAACTAGAACCCTCATACATTGCTAGTGGGACTGTAAAATGGTGCAGCTGCTTTGAAAAACGGTTTGGCCATTCCTCAAAATGTTAAACAGAGTTTTCATATATGATCTGGTAATTCCACTCCTAGGTAAATACTCGAGAGAAATGAAAACACACAAAAATTTGTATACAAATGTTCACAGCAGCATTATTTAGAATAGCCAAACACTGGAAACAATCCAAATGTCCCTCAACAGTTAATAGATAAATGTTGTATATCCATACAATGGGATATTATTCAGTCATAAAAAGGAGAGAAATACTGATTCACACTACAACAGGGATAAATCTTGAAAACATTATGCTAAATTTAAAAAGTCAGTCAAAAAGGCAACATATTATACGATTCTATTTATATGAAATGTCTAGAATAGGCAAATCTATAGAAACAAATAATAGATTACTAGTTGCCAGGACCTGAGCAGAGCAGGGGTTTGGATCTGACTGCTAATGGGTATAAGGAAGGTTTCTTTCTGCAGTGATGAAAACCTCATATTAGATCGTGGTGATGTTTGTGTAACTCTGAATAAACTAAAAACCACAGAATTCTACACTTTAAAAGGATGAATTCTGTAGTACAAGAATTATATCTTTTTTTTTTTCTGAGACAGGGTCTTGATCTGTCACCCAGGCAGGAGTGTAGTGGTGTGATCATGACTCACTGCAGCCTCCATCTCCCAGGCTCAAGCAATCCTTCCACCTCAGTCTGCAGAATAGCTGGGACCACAGGCACATACTATCACACCCAGCTAAATGTTTTTTATTTTTTGTAGAGATGGGATCTCACCGTGTTGCCCAGGCTGGTCTCAAACTCCTGGGCTCAAGTGATCCTCCAGCCTCGGCTTCCCAAAGTGCTGGGATTACAGGCTCAAGGCACTGTGCCTAGCCAAGAATTATATCTTAATAAAGCTGTTTTGTATTGTTGTTTTAAAATGCATCTTTTGCCATGAAGTAACTGCTATGCTTTGTTCAGCAATGAACTGGACACCCAGATCAAACTTCAGGGGAAAGAAAAAAATCACAAAGTATTTCCCTTAATACCTGAAAGCATACCACTCCAGTCAATTTCCCAATCATACTAGATACTGGTTCTCCAAAATGACTTTTAGCATTCATGCTTCTTTTTTTTTTTGAGTCAGAGTTTTGCTCTTTCACCTAGGCTGGAGTGAAATGGCACGATCTTGGCTCACTGCAACCTGCACCCCGCCAGGTCCAAGTGCTTCTCCTGTCTCAGCCTCCTGCATAGCTGGGATTATAAGCGCCTGCCACCACACCTGGCTAACTTTTGTATTCCTAGTAGAGACGGGATATTGCCATGTTGGCCAGGCTGGTCTCGAACTCCTGACCTCAGGTGACCCACCTGCCTCGGCCTCCCAAATTACTAGGGTTACAGGCGTGAGCCACCCCGCCCAGTCACATTCATGCTTCTATATAAATCTTTCATTTAGGTAGTGTTGTGGGACAAATCAGAGATGGGAGAGACCGAGCACAGTTCAGGAGAGTGTTTAATTATTAAGGTCATTGCTGGCTCAGTCGTACTAGGGTCCAGAAAGTCTGATCCCTGAACAAAGGGATCAATCACCTTTGAAGCAGTTTGTGGCGGGAGTTAGGTGCTGCAGGAAGCGTACTTGCAGAAGCGAGAACAAAGGCAGTTAATTACTCTTTTACATTTGTTACACCGTATGTCTTACATCCTTGGGAATACATGCTTTTGTAGCAATTGCTTATCAACCTCGTGACTTTACAGCCGAGCTAGGGAGGGAAGCAAGAACTCGCTGTACCTCAAGGAATGTAAAACGATGGAACACAGATAAGCCTCTCTGGGCATAGAGGAGGGATAAGCAGTTAATATTCTCTCTTAACCCGCACCCCTGCCAGAGTGTGGGGGGGGGTGGGGCTATATTACATTCTACCTTCAAGAAAAAGAATAAATTTTTCTACCATTATTCTTATAAAATTCATTAATTCCCCCTTCAGTAGTAGTTCAAACTGTTTGCAGATTATTTTAAGACTATAACTTTTCTTTTTAATCACTTATTGAATAGGTAATATACAAAAAAGCCATTCCTAATCTATGGTTTAAAGAAAAAAGAAAGTCAGGCCCAGTGGCTCATGCCTATAATCCTAACACTTTCGGAGGCTGAGGTGGGAGGATCGCTTGAGCTCCAGGGTTCAGAACTAGCTTGGGCAACACAGTGAGTCCTCATCTCTACAGAAAATGATTTTAAAAAGTTAGGGGTGGTGGTATGTGCCTATAGTCCCAGCTACTCAGGAGACTAAGGTGGGAGGATCTTTTAAGCTCAGCAGTTCTCGGCTGCAGGGGGCCATTATCATGCTTCCGTACTCCAGCCTGGCAACAGAGCAAGACTCTGTCTCAAAAAAAAAACAAAAACTAAAAAATTAAGGGCTCAGCGCAGTGGCTCAGGCCTGTAATCCCAGCACTTTGGGAGGCCAAGGAGGGTGGATTACTTGAGGTCAGGAGTTTGAGACCAGCCTGGCCAACATGGTGAAATCTCGTCTCTACTAAAAACACAAAAATTAGCCGAGTGTGGTGGTGCATGTCTGTAATCCTAGCTACTCAGGAGGCTGAGGCAGGAGAATTGCTTGAACCTGGGAGGCAAAGGTTTCACTAAGCTGAGATTGTGCCACTGCACTCCAGCCTGGGTGACAGAGGGAGACTCCATCTCAAAAATAATAATAATAATAATAAATTAAAATGTTAAAAAAATCAAGGAAAAGGAATAAAGAAATTGATAACATGCCAGGCACAGTGGCTCGAGCTTGTAATCCCAGCACTTCGGGAGGCCGAGGCAGGCAGATTGAGGCCAGGAGTTCAAGACCAGCCTGGCCAACGTGAGGAAACCCTGTCTCTACTAAAAATACAAAAATTAGCCAGGCGTGGTGGTGTACATCTGTAATCCCAGCTACTTGAGAGGCTGAGGCAGGACAATCACTTGAACCCAGGAAGCAGAGGTTGCAGTAAGCCAAGATCACCCCACTGCACTCCAGCCTGGGCAACAGAGTGAGACTTTGTCAAAAAAAAAAAAAAAAAAGAAAGAAAGAAAGAAAGGCAAAGAAAGAAACGAAGGAAGGAAGGAAGGAAGGAAGGAAGGAAGGAAGGAAGGAAGGAAGGAAGAAATTGATAACAGATCAAGGACACAGAGTGAAAATCAGATCTCAATTCCACTCATATATCCTAAATAAGCTAATTCCCTATCTTAAAAGAAATCATTTTTAGTTTTCATTCCCAAAGAAAAACATACGTGTGCATGTATGTGTGCATATGTGATTTTCATACATTACAGAATATTCTAAATACCCTTTGGGACTCAACTTTTATACTGTTTCATTCTTATTTTTCCCACCCAAAAAACCACCTGTAAGTATTATACTGTATTTCTTGAAGACTTTGTCATATTTGTACTTGCAGAGCTCTTTCATTTAACAGTTTCACAATAGTCCACAACATGGAGGTTAAGATGGTCCCTGACTTAACAGTGGTTCAACATATGATTTCTCGACTTTACGATGATGTAAAAATTATACACGTTCTGTACAAATTGTACTTCAAGTACCCATACACCCATTCTATTTTCCACTTTCAGTATAATATTCAATAAATTACACGTGATATTCACCATTTTATTATAAAATAGACTTTGTGCTAGTTGATTTTGCCCAACTGTAGGCTAATGTAAGTGTTCTGAGCACATTTAACGTAGGCAAGGCTAAGCTATGAAGCTTGGTAGGCTAAGTATATTAAATGCATTTTAGAGTTACAGTATTTTCAACTTATGATAGGTTTATCAGGACATACCCCCATGTAAGTCAAGGAGCATCTGTACTATAATTTATTAACTATCCACCATTTTGTGGACATTGCTATTTTTTGTAATTATAATAAATATCAATAAATAACTTCAGTTAAGTCATTCTGCACTCATGTAACTATATTATGGGATAAATATCTTGAAATAAAACTGGGAAATCTAAGTTATATTTATTTCACATTTCGATAGATACTGCCAAATTGTCTTCCAAAAACATTCAATGTACTCTCCCACACAAAAAAGTATGTGACTGCCAGTTTTCCATTTCCAATACAAAGTATCAAATTTTTTAATCTGTAACAATCTGATAGGTGAAAACTGGTACCTCATTATAGTGCTAATTTGCAATGCACTAAGTATAAGTGAAGATGAGGCTGGGCATGGTGGCTTATGCCTGTAATCCAGCATTTTAGAAGGCCAAAGCAAGAGGATCACTAGAGCCCAGGAGTTCAAGATCAATCTGGGGTAACAAAGTGAGGCCCTGTCTCTACAAAAAAAATTTTTAATGGCCAGGCACAGTGGCTCACGCCTGTAATCCCAGCACTTTGGGAGGCCAAGGCGGGTGGATCACTTGAGGTCAGGAGACCACCTGAGGTCAGGAGGTCAGGTCAGGAGACAAGCCTGGCCAACGTGGCGAAACCCCATCTCTACCAAAAATACAAAAATTAGCCAGGCATGGTAGCAAACGCCTGTAATCCCAGCTACGAGGAAGGCTGAGTGAGGCACGCGAATTGCTTGAAACCAAGGGGCGGAGGTTGCGGTAAGCCGAGATCATGCCACTGCACTCCAGCCTGGGTCACAGAGCGAGACTCTGTCTCAAACAGCTACTCGGGAGGCTGAGGCAGGAGAACGGCGCGAACCCAGGAGGCAGAGCTTGCAGAGAGCCGAGATCATGCCACTGCACTCCAGCCTGGGTCACAGAGCGAGACTCCGTCTCAAACAGCTACTCGGGAGGCTGAGGCAGGAGAATGGCGTGAACCCAGGAGGCAGAGCTTGCAGAGAGCCGAGATCACGCCACTGCACTCCAGCCTGGGCAACAGAGCAAGACTCTGTCTCAAAAAAAAAAAAAAAAAATTAAATACGTGAAGATGACATCTTTTCATTTGTTTAAATGTCAATGTCATTCGTATTTCTGTTCAATGAACTATCTTAGCTTTTTTTTTTTGAGACAGAGTTTCACTCTTGCTGCCCAGGCTGGAGGGCAATGGCGCAATTTCAGCTCAACGCAACCTCTGCCTCCCAGGTTCAAGCGATTCTCCTGCCTCAGCCTCCCAAGTAGCTGGGATTACATCCATGTGCCACCATGCCCAGCTAATTTTGTATTTTTAGTAGAGACAGGGTTTCTCCATGTTGGTGAGGCTGGTCTCAAACTCCCAACCTCTGGTGATTCGCCCACTTTGGCCTCCCAAAGTGCTGGGATTACAGACGTGAACCACCATGCCCGGCCACAATGAACTATCAATCCTGTCCTTTACGCATTTTCTTTTGGGCTTACTGGTCTTTTACTTATTAACAGGATACACACAAACACAAATGTATGCATACATGTCTACATATTGAAATTTTCCCTTGCTGTCATATGTATTACAATATTTCCCTCAATTGTTAATTATTATTATTGAGATGAGGGTCTCTCTCTGTCAACCAGGCTGGAGTGCAGTAGCACAATCATGGCTCACTGCAGCCTCAAATTCCTGGACTCAGACAATCCTTCTGCCTTGGCCTCCCTTGTAGCTAGGACTACAGGAACATTGCCACAACATCCAACTAATTTTTAAAATTTTTTGTAGAGGCAGAGTCTTGCTTTGTTGCCCAGGCTGGTCTCAAACTCCTAGCTTCAACCGATATTCCTGCCTCGGACTCCCAAAGTGTTGAGATTACATAGGTGTGAGCCACCACGCACAGCCAATTTTTCCTCTTTAATTTTTGCTTGTAACATTTTTTCTCCACAAAAATCCTAGATATGTAAGTTTCAAAATGTATCAGGTTTTTTTAATGGCTTCTGTGTTTTCTGTCTTGTTTCAAAAAGACATTTCTATTCAATTTTTATAAATGTCTGCTTTTTTCTTCTAGTATAATTATCAATTCACTATAAATACATACACAATTTATTTTAGTATTAAGTTTAAATAAGAGCTTCTCCAACCCCAAATACTTGCAGAGAATCAGAAAAGTTATTGTTCTGGCCAGGCGCAGTGGCTCACGCCTATAATCCCAGCATTTTGGGAGGCAAAGGCGAGTGGATCACCTGAGGTCAGGAGTTCAAAACCAGCCTGGCCAACATGGTGAAACCCTGTCTCTACTAAAAATACAAAAAGTTAAGGCCGGGCGGGGTGGCTCACGCCTGTAATCTCAGCACTTTGGGAGGCCGAGGCAGGCAGATCATGAGGTCAGGAGATCGAGACCAGCCTGGCCAACATAGTGAAGCCCCGTCTCTACTAAAAATACAAAAAATTAGCTGAGTGTGGTGGCAGGCACCTGTAATCCTAGTTACTCAGGAGGCTGAGGCAGGAGAATCACTTGAAGCCAGGGGGCGGAGGTTGCAGCAAGCCAAGATCGCACCACTGCACACCAGCCTGGGCGACAGTGTGAGACTCCATCTTGGAAAAAAAAAAAAAGGAAAGAAAAAGAAAAGAAAAGCTATTGTTCTTTCCTACAAAATAAAACAAGAGTACTCACTCAAATACTGACATCTAAACCCTAAGAAAAGGTTGGGCACAGTGGCTCATGCCTGTAATCCTAGCACTCTGGGAGGCTGAGGTGGGAGGACTGCATAAGCCCGGGAGTCAAGGCTGCAGTGAGCTGTGATGATCATACCACTGCATTCCAGCCTGGGTGACAAAGTAAGAACTTGTCTCAAAAATAAAAAATAAAAAATAAAATAAAATAAAATAAAACCCAAGAAAATTCCCAACAGATTAAAACTGCTAGATAACTCAAAGTAAGTCCTTCTCAAGGAGCTATGCAGCTTAATGGCTCCTATACTTAACCACTCCCTAATGAATTTTCCACATAAAATGTGAAATAATATTCAACTTGAGATTTCTATAAAATGTCCATTATACTATTTAAAATATTATCTCCTTTAATTAACTCTCTACTAAATAACCTTTTATGTTCAATTTTTACATGTCACAGATACTGACAACCACCAAAAACTTTAATATGCCAGTTTCTACCTTAAAAAGCTCCTTCTGGACTGAGCGCAGTGGCTCACGCCTGTAATCCCAGCACTTTGGGAGGACGAGGCAGGCGGATCAAGAGGTCAGGAGATCGAGACCATCCTGGCTAAGACCGTGAAACCCCGTCTCTACTAAAAATATAAAAAATTAGCCGGGCGTGGTGGTGGGCACCTGTAGTCCCAGCTCGTGGGGAGGCTGAGGCAGGAGAATGGCGTGAACCCAGAAGTGGGAGGTTGCAGTGAGCTGAGATTGTGCCACTGCACTCTAGCCTGGGTGACACAGCAAGACTGCATCTCAAAAAAAACAAAACAAAACAAAACAAAAACTCCTTCTACAGACCCTGTATTAAGAATAAGATGTTCAAAAAACAAAATGATGTTCATTATCAATTCACATAACTCATAGATGATAAATTGATATAACTAAAAATTTAAAACTTTCTTTAAATCTTTTTTACTACAGAAAATGATTATACAGAAAAATGTGATCCATTTGTAACCAAGTGAACAAACTTAACTTACCATGTGTGGAGCACTGATTGTTGCTTGGAAACCTGCAAAACAAGAAGAGAACTACTGATACAGTCAGCTGTAAAAATATACTATTTCACATAATTTCTTTTCTACCATCCATACGTTATTTTTCACAATAATTCTTTTTTAGGTTTTATGATCTCAAAAAAATAAAACTTACTTCTATTAGAGTACTGTCACCCAGCAGTTAAAATTAGAAAATATAATCATGCCAAAGGGTAATGTGCTCATCTAGTAAAACAGTCCCTCTAAAGTACGGCAGCTAAATATTTCTTCTTCTGTAGAGTCAGCTAAGAAAGGAAGAATTTCAGTAAGTTGGGAGTTGATATATTTTTGGCTTGTTTTACCTTCAGATTGTTTTTTAAAAATAAGTTTTCATATGTAATAGGTATACAAAGTCTGTGCAAAATTAAATTGCTTCATATTTCTGTCAACTTAAAAAAAACTAGAATAACTGAAAAAGTAGCTTGAAAGACCAATAAACTACTTCATTTTATTCTTTATCTTATCATCTAATGTTAATTCGCACAATCTTTTCGTGGTTCTTAACTTTCAGTTTCTTTTCTTCTGGTGTTGCTTTCTCAAAACTTATTTACCTGCTTCTTTCTGCCTCTGAAGCAAGTTTCACTGAGCGGTGGTGGCAGGTGCCTTCGGGGTTCAGAAGCTCCCCAGGATCTTCTCTGCTGACTGTTATAGTGCTTCAAAAGAAGACAGCATGGCAGCCGACTGACAGAATCCTGAGGCACTTCTAAGCCTCAAAGGCGCCCACTGCCAAGGCTCAGCAGTTCAGCAAAACCTGCTTCAGGAGAAGGAGTTAAATACAGGACTTTCTAAAAACAAACACAAGCCAAAAAAGCAGGGCAAATAAAGTAGAGAAGTCAGTAATAACTTAAGCACACTTACTGATTTAAATATTGATTTAAAAAATTAATCCTAACCTGAAAACTAATCTTTAGTCAACACTAAGGCCCCTAAAGAAAACTCAGCACTCAGCTAATACTGTAAGTTTTCATTAAAAGTTTTTTTTTATTGCAGGGTGTGGTGGCTCATGCCTGTAATCCTAGTGCTTTGGGAGGCCAACACGGGCGGATTGCCTGAGTTCTGAGACCAGCTTGGGCAACATGCTGAAACCCCGTCTCTACTAAAATACAAAAAATTAGCCGGGTGTGGTGGCATGCACCTGTAATCCCAGCTACTCGGGAGGATAAGGCAGGAGAATTACTTGAACCCAGGAGGCGGAGGTTGCAGTAAGCTGATATTGGGCCACTGCGATCCAGCCTGGATGATAGAGTGAGACTCCGTCTCCAAAAACAAAAGTTTTTTTTCAATAAAATATTTTATTTCAAAAAATGTTTTTAATTTTTTATACATATTATATATTGTTCGAGAAAACAGAAAAACATATATAATTTTATTAAAACAGGTATGTTTGGGATTATGAAACTTGCTGTTTCGTAAAATTCAAATTAAGAAGGTAATAATAGATAAATATCTGTGTCTCAGGCTTTTTCTACTTCCAAAAATCATAAAGTAAATGATGAAAACTGTGATATTTTCACAAATCTAAAGCTTACCTATTGATTGTGGAGAATCCATGTATGGGTTACATTTTGCATAGTGGGAGCGGTCTGTAGCCAGCATCACTTCAAATACTTTATCTGTCTTGATGATTCCATTTTCTGAAACAAATGAGGCAAATATTTTCAGAAGAGACAGACATGATCAGACATATCTGAGAATAATTACACCAGCTGTGCTGTAGAGACTGAACTGGAAAAGAGAATGATTGGAAGTTGTCATAATGGCCCAGGTAATGGCAACCTGGTTTCTTTTTTTTTTTGAGACAGAATCTCGCTCTGTTGCCCAGGCTGGAGTGCAGTGGCACAATCTCGGCTCACTGCAAGCTCCGCCTCCTGGGTTCACGCTATTCTCCTGCCTCAGCCTCCCAAGCAGCTGGGACTACAGGCACCCGCCACCACACCTGGCTAATTTTTTGTATTTTAGAGACAGGGTTTCACCGTGTTAGCCAGGATGGTCTCGATCTCCTGACCTTGTGATCTGCCCACCTTGGCCTCCCAAAGCTCTGGGATTACAGGTGTGAGCCACCGCACCCGGCTTTATTTATTTATTTATTTTTTGAGATGCAGTCTTGCTCTGCTGCCCAGGCTGGAGTGCAGTGGTGCCATCTCGGCTCACTGCAACCTCCACCTCCCAGGTTCAAGCGATTCTCCTGCCTCAGCCTCCCAAGTAGCTGCGACTACAGGTACATGCCACCACGCCCAGCTAATTTTTTGTATTTTTAGTAGGGATGGGGTTTCACTGTGTTAGCCAGGCTGGCCTTCATCTCCTGACCTCATGATCCACCCACCTCAGCCTCCCAAAGCTGGATTACAGGCGTGAGCCACCGTGATCAGCCCAACCTGGTCTTTAGTAACAGCAAGGACACAGAAAATTAGAAGGATAATGAGTTATATTTGGTAGGTAATATATACCTGACTGACTGGATTTGGGGGTGGGAGTGGGGGTAATCATTGATATGCTGATGCCATTTTCCGATTTAAGAAATGCTATAGAAGGATCAAAGTTAAGGGGTAAAAAGGTAAGTTATCTGTTCAGTTAGGGGCTTCAGATCATACAACTGGAGATACTCTGTAGTCAGCTGGACACATGGATCTGGAGCTCAGGAAAGAGATCTAGAATAAAGATTTCTATCTATTATGGATCACAACTGAAGCAATCAAAGTGAATTCAAAGTGGCCAGAGAATAAATAGAGAAGACAAACAAAGCCAACATCTAAAAGATATGCAAAGAAAACAGAGCCATCAAAGATGATGAGCAGTCACAGAGGCAGGATGAAGACCAGACCATACTGTTGTAGAGCCAGGAGAAGTGAATTTCTCAAGAAGGAAAGCAAGATCAATAATATATATTTGCCTTCCCCAACAATTAGTTGAGATTAAGGCCGGGTGCAGCGGCCCATGCCTGTAATCTCAAAGCCTGGGGAGGCCAACAGGGAGGATAGCTTGAGCCCAGGGGCTTGAGACCAGGCAAGGCAACATAGTGAGGCCCTGTCTCCACAAAAAAAAAAATAAATAAATAAAATAAAAATAAAAATAAAAAAAAAATTAATTAGCTGGGGATCATGGCACAAGCACGTAGTCATAAATACTCAGGAGGCTGAGGTGGGAGAATTGCTTGAGCCCAGGAGTTTGAGGTTATAGTGAGGTATGATCATACCACTGCACTCCAGCCTGAGTGAGAAAGCATGACCCTGTCTCAAGGCCAGGCATGGTAGCTCACACCTGTAATTCCAGTACTTTGGGAGGCCCAGGCAGGCAAATTACTCAAGGTCAGGAGTTTGAGACCAGCCTGTCCAACATGGTGAAACTCCATCTCTACTACAAATTCAAAAATTAGCCAGGTGTGGTGGCGCACACCTGTAATCCCAGCTACTCAGGAGGCTGAGACAGGAGAACTGCTTGAACCCGGAGGCTGAAGTGGCAGTGAGCCAAGATCGTGCCACTGAACTCCAGCCTGCGTGACAGAGTAAGACTTGGTCTCAAAAAAAATAAAAAGAGGTCAGGCGCGGTGGCTCACGCTTGTAATCCTAGCACTTTGGGAGGCCAAGGTGGGTGGATCACGAGGTCGGGGGGTCGAGACCACGGTGAAACCCCGTCTCTACTAAAAAATACAAAAAATTAGCCGGACGTGGTGGCGGGCGCCTGTAGTCCCAGCTACTCGGAGAGGCTGAGGCAGGAGAATGGCGTGAACCCGGGAGGCAGAGCTTGCAGTGAGCCGAGATTGCGCCACTGCATTCCAGCCTGGGCGACAAAGCAAGACTCCGTCTCAAAAAAAAAAAAAATAAATAAATAAATAAATAAAATAAAAAATAAAAAGAATCCTGCACAAACACGTGCTAATTTCCCCTTTCCTCCCCACTACCAATATCATCATCCATTAAAGAAGGTGCAGGGTGCTATACTAACAGGAGGGGGTACACAATGAACTCTGTCCACAAAATGCCTAAAAGTAGGAAAAAAAAAAGAAATCAAACCAATGCCATTCAAAACCAATGTAAAAAGGAAACTAAATGCAAATAAAAACATTTCTGCTGATTAAACAAAACCAGTATTTAAAACTATACTCTAAGAAAATGTGCCAGGAAGTAAACATATTACCAGGAAGAATTAACTTCAAAATACATTCTAATGAAACTATTATATTTTAAAGGAAAGGAAAAAAATTCTCAAAACATCAAGGCAAAAATAATTAGCCAGGCCGGTGCAGTGGCTAACGTCCACAATCCTAGCACTTTGGGAGGCTGAGGCAGGCGGATCACTTGAGGTCAGGAGTTCAAGACCAACAGGGCCAACATGGCGAAACCCCATCTCTACTAAAAATACAAAAATTTGCTGGACGTGGTGGCACATGCCTGTAATCCCAGCTCCTCAGGAGGCCGAGGCACAAGAATCGCTTGAACCCAGGAGGAGGAGGCTGCAGTGAGCTGACATCACGCCATTGTACTCAAGCATGAGCAACAGAGCAAGGCTCTGTCTTTAAAAAAAATTAAAAAAGAAAAAAAAAATTAGCCGTGCATGGTGGTGCATGTCTGTGATCCCAGCTACTCAGAGGCTAAGGTGGGAGGATCGCTTGAGCCTGGGAGGCGGAGGTTGCAGTGAGTCAAAATCATGCCACTGCGCTCCAGCCTGAGTGACAGGGTGAGACTCCATCTCAAAAAAAAATAATAATAAAAAAATAAAAAATCAAGACAAGAAGATCAAATTACCTATTATAATAAGAATTTTAAAAATTAGGGGCCAGGCGCAGTGGCCCATGCCTGTAATCCGAGCACTTCGGGAGGCCAAGGCAAAAGGATTGCTTAAGCCTAGGAGCTCAAGACCAGCCTGGGCAACATGGGGAGACCCCGTTTCTTTAAAAAAAATTGAAAATTAGCCAGGTATGGTGCCATGTGCCTGTGGTCCCAGCTACTTGGAGGCTGAGGTGGCAGGATCACTTAAGCTCAGTAAGTTGAGACTACAGTGAGCCTTGATCATGCCACTGTACTCCAGCCTGGGCAACAGAGTAAGACCCTGTCTCAAAACACAAACAAACAGGTCGGGCATGGTGGCTCATGCCTGTAATCCCAGCACTTTGGGAGGCCAAGGTGGGTGGATCACCTGAGGTCAGGAGTTTAAGACCAGCCTGGCCAACATGGTGAAATCCTATCTCTACTAAAAATACAAACATTAGCCAGGTGTGGTGGTGCACACCTGTTATTCCAGCTACTCAGAAGGCTGAGGCAGGAGAATCGCTTGAACCTGGGAGGTGGAGGTCGCAGTGAGCCAAGATCGCGCCACTGCACTCCAGCATGGGTGACAGAGCGAGACTTCGTCTCAAAACAAACAAACAAACGAACAAAAAATTAGGTCACTACAGGTTTCTTAAGAGCAACAAATAAGCCAGATGCAGTGGCTCACGTCCGTAATCCCAGCAATTTAGAAAGCCAAGGTGGGTGGATCACTTGAGTCCAGGAGTTCGAGACCAGCCTGGGCAACATGAAGAGACCCCCATCTCTACAAAAAACTTATAAAATTAGCTGGCCGTAGTGACACATACCTGTAGACCCAGCCACTCAGGGGGCTGAGGTGGGAGGATTGCTTCAGCCTGGGAGGTCAAGGCTTCAGTATGCCCTGATCATGCCACTGCACTCTAGCCTGGGTGACAGAGTGAGACACTGTCTCAATAAATAAAAATAAAAATTAAGAGCAAGATTCAAAGCAAAGTAAGAATAAAGCAGCATTTTCAAGAAATTCAAGGAAAGAAAGTGCAAGTCAATCATAAAAAGGAGTGAACGGCTAGGTGCGGTGACTCATGCCTATAATCCCAGCACTGTGGGAGGCCAAGGTAGGAGGATCACTTGAGCCCAAGAATTGAAGACTAGCAAAAAAAAAAAAAAAAAAAAAGGAGCGAATTACTGATATACCCAACATGAATGAATCTCTTTTTCTTTTTTTTTTGAGACAGAGTCTTCCTCTGTCGCCCAGGCTGGAGTGCAGTGTCGTGATCTTGGCTCACTGCAACTTGCCTCCTGGGTTCAAGCAATTCTCCTGCCTCAGCCTCCGAAGTAGCTGGAATTATAAAGGCCTGCCAGCACGCCCAGCTAAGTTTGGTATTATTAGCAGAGACGGGGTTTCAATGTGTTGGCCAGGATGGTCTCGAACTCCTGACCTCGTGATCCACCCGCCTCAGCCTCCCAAAGTGCTGAGATTACAGATGTGAGCCACCACCCTCAGCTTGAATGAATCTCAAAAGCTCCTTAAGCTGATTAGCAACTTCAGCAAAGTCTCAGGATACAAAATCAATGTACAAAAATCACAAGCATTCTTGTACACCAATCACAGACAAACAGAGAGCCAAATCATGAGTGAACTCCCATTCACAATTGCTTCAAAGACAATAAAATACCTAGGAATCCAACTTACAAGGGATGTGAAGGACCTCTTCAAGGAGAACTACAAACCACTGCTCAATGAAATAAAAGAGGATACAAACAAATGGAAGAACATTCCATGCTCATGGGTTGGAAGAATCAATATTGGGAAAATGGCCATACTGCCCAAGGTAATTTATAGATTCAATGCCATCCCCATCAAGCTACCAATGACTTTCTTCACAGAATTGGAAAAAACTACTTTAAAGTTCATATGGAACCAAAAAAGAGCCCGCATCGCCAAGTCAATCCTAAGCCAAAAGAACAAAGCCGGAGGCATCACGCTACCTGACTTCAAACTATACTACAAGGCTACAGTAACCAAAACAGCATGGTACTGGTACCACAACAGAGACATAGATCAATGGAACAGAACAGAGCCCTCAGAAATGATGCCTCATATCTACAACTATCTGATCTTTGACAAACCTGACAAAAACAAGCAATGGGAAAAGGATTCCCTATTTAATAAATGGTGCTGGGAAAACTGGCTAGCCATATGTAGAAAGCTGAAACTGGATCCCTTCCTTACACCTTATACAAAAATTAATTCAAGATGGATTAAAGACTTAAATGTTAGACCTAAAACCATTAAAATCCTACAAGAAAACCTAGGCAATACCATTCAGGACATAGGCATGGGCAAGGACTTCATGTCTAAAACACAAAAAGCAATGGCAACAAAAGCCAAAATTGACAAATGGGATCTAATTAAACTAAAGAGCTTCTGCACAGCAAAAGAAACTACCATCAGAGTGAACAGGCAACCTACAAAATGGGAGAAAATTTTTGCAACCTACTCATCTGACAAAGGGCTAATATCCAGAATCTACAATGAACTCAAACAAATTTACAAGAAAAAAACAACCCCATCAAAAAGTGGGCAAAGGATATGAACAGACACTTCTCAAAAGAAGGCATTTATGCAGCCAAAAAACACATGAAGAAATGCTCATCATCACTGGCCATCAGAGAAATGCAAATCAAAACCACAGTGAGATACCATCTCACACCAGTTAGAATGGCCATCATTAAAAAATCAGGAAACAACAGGTGCTGGAGAGGATGTGGAGAAATAGGAACACTTTTACACTGTTGGTGGGACTGTAAACTAGTTCAACCATTGTGGAAGTCAGTGTGGCGATTCCTCAGGGATCTAGAACTAGAAATACCATTTGACCCAGCCATCCCATTACTGGGTATATACCCAAAGGACTATAAATCATGCTGCTATAAAGACACATGCACACGTATGTTTATTGCGGCACTATTCACAATAGCAAAGACTTGGAACCAACCCAAATGTCCAACAACGATAGACTGGATTAAGAAAATGTGGCACATATACACCATGGAATACTATGCAGGCATAAAAAATGATGAGTTCATGTCCTTTGTAGGGACATGGATGAAACTGGAAAACATCATTCTCAGTAAACTATCGCAAGGACAAAAAACCAAACACCGCATGTTCTCACTCATAGGTGGGAATTGAACAATGAGAACTCATGGACACAGGAAGGGGAACATCATACTCCGGGGACTGTTGTGGGGTGGGCGGAGGGGGGAGGGATAGCATTAGGAGATATACCTAATGCTAAATGACAAGTTAATGGGTACAGGAAATCAACATGGCACATGGATACATATGTAACAAACCTGCACATTGTGCACATGTACCCTAAAACCTAAATTATAAAAAAAAAAAAAAAAAAAAAAAAAAAAAAAAAAGCACTAATCTAAGTGAAAGAAGCCAGGCAAGGAGACTACATATGATTCCATTTTTAACACATTCTAGAAAAGCCAAAACCATAGTGGTAGAAGGCCCGTCTGTAGTTGCTAGGGGATAGGAGAAGGGAGGAGACTAATTACAAAGAGACACCAGAGAACTTTTTGGGTGAAAGAAGCATTCTATAGCAGAGATCAGCAAACAACTGTAAAGGTCCAAATAGTAAATATTTTAGGATTTGCAAGCCATATAATCTCTGTTGCAACTACTAAGCACTACCACTGTGATGCAAGAACAGCCAGAAACACTACATAAATGCAAATGTGGCTGTGTTCCAATAAAAATTTATAAAACCAGGCAGCAGGCCAAATTTTGTCTGTGGCCTGTAGTTTGCTGACCCATGTTCTACATCATAATGAAGTTGGTGGTTACACATTGTTTGTCACATTTTTCAAATTGTATTCTTACAATTGGTGAATTTTTATATAACTTATACCTCAATAAAGCTTATTTTTTTAAGCGTAAGCCAACGATTTTATACCCAGCCAAGCTGTCCTTCAAATATCAAGGTTATAGGAAGGAAAAAAACATTTTGAATATGCAGGAACTCAGAGAATGCTGTACACACAAGCCCTTTCTGAGGAATCTTCTAGAGGATGTGTTTCATCTAACCAAGAGATAACCAGGGATATGTTGGCAAAGGACACATACCCAATTTTATAGCAAAGACAAAAATAAGGATACGAACATGGGTGAAATAATAGCACTTAAATGTTATATGTTCTGACAAAGTAGAAAGAATACAACTAAAAACAATGGGAGGAGGAAAAAAGGGAAAGTAGAATTAGATCACTGACTGTTGTACAGGTAATAGAAGGAATCAAAGGATACCATTTCATACTGATAAACCAGATAGTAAAAAAAAAAAAATTTATTTTTTTTTTTTTGAGACAGAGTTTCACTCTTGTTGCCCAGGCTGGAGTTCAGTGGCACAATCTCCGCTCACTGCAACCTCCACCTCCCAGGTTCAAGCAATTCTCCTGCCTCAGCCTCCTAAGTAGCTGGGATTACAGGTGCCCATGGCCACACCCAGCTAATATTGTATTTTTAGTAGAGGTGGAGTTTCACCATGTTGGTCAGGCTGGTCTCAAACTCCTGACCTCAGGTGATCCACCTTCCTCGTCCTCCCAAAGTGCTGGTATTACAGGTATGAGCCATCGTGCTTAGCAAAAAAAAATAAAAAATAAAAAATAAAAAAATGAGGTCAATTAATGACACTATAAAAGGTATAAATACAAACTTTCCAAATAACAATGAATATTTTTTAAAATTAGCAAAAAAGGCACATCAAATAGAGAAAACAATGTAAATAGTAATAAACTAGCAAAGACAAACTTAGATGGTCTTTCCATCTTAAAATATAAATTTTGGATAAATTACCCAAATAGAGGCCAGGCGTGGTGGCTCACGCCTGTAATCCCTGCACTTTGGGAGGACGAGGTGGGCAGATCACGAGGTCAGGAGACCAAGACCATCCTGGCTAACAATGTGAAACCCCGTCTCTACTAAAAATACAAAAAATTAGCCGGGCGTGGTGGCAGGCGCCTGTAGTCCCAGCTACTCGGGAGGCTGAGGCAGGAGAATTGCTTGAACCTGAGAGCGGAGGTTGCAGTGAGCCGAGAATGCGCCATTGCACTCCATCCTGGGCGACAAGAGTGAAACTCCGTCTCAAAAAAAAAAAGAAAATATTATTTCTACACAAAGAAGCATAGGCAAGCTACCCAAATAGGTCATTAGAATAAAACACTGAAAGCATTTTTTAATTTTCATTTATTTATTTTTTGAGACGGAGTCTCGCTCTGTCCCCCAGGCTAGAGTGCAGTGGCGCCATCTCGGCTCACTGCAACCTCCGCCTCCCGGGTTCAAGCCATTCTCCTGCCTCAGCCTCCCAAGTAGCTGGGACTACAGGCGCCCGCCACCACGCCCATCTAACTTTTTGTATTTTTAGTAGAGACAGGGTTTCACCATGTTAGCCAGGATGGTCTCAATCTTCTGACCTCGTGGATCCGCCCACCTCGGCCTCCCAACGTGCTAGGATTACAGGCATGAGCCACTGCACCTGGGCGCATTATTTTATTTTATTTATTTATTTATTTAGAGATGGAGTCTCACTCTGTCGCCAGGCTGGAGTGCAGTGGCGTGATCTAGGCTCACTGTAAGCTCCACCTCCTGGGCTCCCGCCATTCTCCTGCCTCAGCCTCCCGAGTAGCTGGGACTACAGGCGCCGGCCACCAGGCCCAGCTAATTTTTGTATTTTTAGTAGAGATGGGGTTTCACCGTGTTAGCCAGGATGGTCTCAATCTCCTGACCTCGTGATCTACCCGCCTCGGCCTCCCAAAGCGCTGGGATTATAGGCCTGAGCCACCACGCCCAGCCCCATTTTTTAATTTTTAAAAAGATATGGTCTGGCTTTGTTGCCCAGGCTGGAGTGCAGTGGCACCATCATAGCTTACTATAACCTCAGACTCCTGAGTTCGAGTGCTCTTCCTGCCTTAGCCACCCCAACACCTAGGCCTACATGTGCATGCCACCACACTCGGCTAATTTTTAAAAGTTTTTTTTTTTAGAGAGTGGGTCTTGCTATGTTGCCCAGGCTGGTCTCAAATTCCTGGCCTCAAATGATCCTCCCACCTCAGCTGAGGTTACAAGTGTGAGCCCCTGTCCCTAGCCTGAAAGCATTTTTTTTTAAGTTTTAAAAGCAGAGTAATAATAGCAGTGATATTCGCTTAATGTTTACCATGTGAAAGATACAGTTCTAATAAACAGAATCTTATGTTGTCTCAAATAAGCCTATAAAGTAGGCACTATTATTATTTCATTTGACAGATCATAACATTGAGGTTAGAAAGAATAGTTAAGTAGTCCAAGATAACAGAGCAAATAAGGGGTAGGGTTACTCAAATTAAGATGTTAGATTTCTATTATCACTTCACTATACTGTTACTAACATATTCAAATAGCTTAGTGAGTTCTACTAATTCATTTCCCAAAATAATTCTTGAGTGGTTCATTTCCCCTGAAATTAATTCAAATTCCAGAGGGTGATTCATAGACTCTCAAAGTCACAAGAGGCTTTAGGAGCCATTGAATCTAACTTCATAAATTGGTACCATATTCTCTTCTAAAAGAGTTCCATTATTGTGGTTCTTAACTAGCTCATTCAGACCACTCTGATTATTAAGACAATTTCCCTGTATTAAGATGAATCTCCCTTTTCATAATTCACTCACATGAAACTCTTAGTGTTATTCTCTAAAGCCACAAAGAATATATTGAATTTCTATCTAGTCAACCATTTTTTACATAAAGATAAATCATGACTACCTCAAGCTTTATTTTTTTCAAGTTAGGCAGCTTCACTCAACACTGCCAATTACTCATCAATTTTTGAAACCATCATCATATTCACTGTATTCATTCTTCTCTAGATGGATACTTAAAGTGTGACATCTTAAAGATTTTACTTGAGGCACATTCTAAAAATCAAAGTAAATTAATCACTTCCTTCAAGCTCAGTAATATACTTCTATCAAATTTATGTGAGCTTCTTTGGCTCTATAGATATGAAGGCACATGGAAGTTACTAAAAACTCTAAATTGTTATTAATAGCATGCCATCAGTCATTTATTAAAAAGCTGAACCCTAGGCCAGGTGCAGTGGCTCACGCCTGTAATCCCAGCACTTCGGGAGGCCGAGGCGGGCGGATCACGAGGTCAGGAGATCGAGACCATCCTGGCTAACACGGTGAAACCCCATCTCTACTAAAAATACAAAAAATTAGCCGGGTGTGGTGGCGGGCGCCTGTAGTCCCAGCTACTCGGGAGGCTGAGGCAAGAGAATGGCGTGAACCCGGGAGGCGGAGCTTGCAGTGAGCCGAGATCACGCCACTGCACTCCAGCCTGGGGGACAAAGCCAGACTCTGTCTCAAAAAAAAAAAAAAAAAAAAAAAAAAAAAAGCTGAACCCATCAAGCCTCAGAATAAAGCTTTTTTAGGCATTACTGGGTGGTTTCCAAAATTTTCACAAGTTTCTTATTATTTATTTTTGCCCAGGATCCTGTGTTTTAAAAGATGCTTAAACCAAACTATTATATATTTACTAAGTTATTAAACAATTTTTCTATCGTTGGTAATCTACAATATATATAACTGCCAGCACCCTAAAATATTTCTAACAAACAGAAAAGTAATTTGATGTTTTACTTTGCATGTACAGGCTAATTAGGGGTAAACGTGCAATTACCATTAGGCTTTTCTGAAATACAGAACAGCTTGAGAGCTACCCATACCCGATCTGCTTGCCGCCCTAGGGTCTAAAGACCCTAATTAAATGACTATAATAATGGCTAATGTTGGTCCAAATACGCAACTGATCCAAATGAAAACAGGATTCAAAAAGGAGAATACAATAGAATCCAAGCTATCAGCCAAATAATAAAAACGTTGAAAAAATTAGGGTCATGGTAAGAAAAATACGTTTCTTTTCCCAACTTGAAGCGTGGGTGAAAACGGGCACAGAGGATAAATCAAATTCCAGGAAAAAAAACAAAAACACTATACAAGAGTTATGATTTACATATAAGGAAAACTAAAATGTGGCAAGATTTAAAGCAACTGATGAAGCATTAAAAAAAAAGGAAAAACATTTGACAGTCTTCAACAGTAGAAGGTCTGTAATATAGGAAACAAAGGGCAGGGAATAAACTCAATACACTACATAGTTCAGCAAAGTATGGATACAGTCATAAATATTAATGATGGCTACTGATTTTCAACTTTTGAAATCAACAATAAGGTGCAGAAGATTTATTTACTGCTCAAAACAAAATGTAAATGTTATCAACTTTGACAATGTAAAAGAACTGTCAACCAATTACAAAATAAGAGCAGGAACTCCCTAATACCCTTTATTACCAAGTGGACGGGTTAAGAGGTAGTCTCAGTTTATAAATTATGGAACAAGAAACACAGGTTAAAGTCTATTACTCAAAGTTACAAAGGTAACCACAAAAGAGGAACCAAAAACTATGATATAACTATATGAAGGAAGGGGATAGGTTTGTATCATGTAAATACTCATCCATCTTGGCAAGAGGTCAGCAGATGATGTCTAAAGTAGATAAAACATGAAATATCAATTTAAGCATATGATTTAGAGATATGAAGATAATCACAAGAACCAAAAACAGTTAAAAGTGGTTCACTCTAAGCAACGAGTCTGGGAATGGGGAAGAATGTTGTTTTTCATTATAAGCTCATCTTATTCTGTATCTTTTAAATATGTACATATATTACTTGATTAAAAATTAATATTCTCAATTCTCCTATCATAGATAGTATGTATGTGTATATATGTGTACACACACACAACCACCCTTACAATTAGCAAGATACAGCAAGTACTGCTTTACTTTCACAGTGATAAAATTTTATTTTATGTGTGTGTGTGTGTGTGTATTTCATGTTTTATCTACTTTAGACATCTGCTGACCTCCTGCCAAGATGGATGAGTATTTACACAATACAAACCTATCCCCTTCCTTCATATAGTTATATCAGTTTTATATATGTGTATACACACACACACACACACACACACACAATTTTCTTTTTACCTGCATCCTCTATAATCCAGTATATAGTGACAGAATTATTTGGGTGCATTCCCAATTAGTCTCCCTGTGATTATGTGAACCCTTACAATTAAGTTCTTGTCAATGGAACATATGTAAAAATTATGGATACAACTTCCAGATCATGCTCTTTTTGTTTTGTTTTGTTTTGTTTTTTGAGATGGAGTCTCGCTCTGTGCCAGGCTAGAGTGCAGTGGTGTGATCTTGGCTCACTGCAACCTCCGACTCCCTGGTTCAAGCAATTGTCCTGCCTCAGCCTCCCGAGTAGCTGGGACTATAGGCACGCACCACCATGCCCAGCTATTTTTTGTATTTTTAGTAGAGACAGGGTTTCACCATGTTAGCCAGGATGGTCTCAATCTCCTGACCTCGTGATCCGCCCACCTCGGCCTCCCAAAGTGCTGGGATTACAGGCATGAGCCACTGCGCATGGCCCAGATCATGCTCCTAAAAGGAATGGGTGTTTTCCTTTTTCTCCTGCTTACCTCCCCATTGGCTGGAAGAGGGAAATGGTGAAGGTAAACTATCTTTAACCTTGTAGATGAGGGAAAGAGCAGAGCAACAAGAGAGGAGTCTAGGTCTTCAGCACCATGGACCCACCATATTAGTCTTGAACTGTTTGGATTGCTATGGGAGAGAGAAACTTTTATTTTGTTTAGGGTATTGTGGTTTGGTCTTTGTTATAGCAACTGAACAATGTACCCTCATGCACAAGGCATATGAAGAGGCAAATAAGACCAGCCTGAAGAACGGGATTGGAGTTGGAGCATGCGAGTAAGCTATATAAGACTCTAAAAAGGCCTGGAAAGGTAAGCAAAAGGTGTTTAGACCTGATACAGTAAGCATTAAGAAGCCTAAGCAGCAAAGTGACATAACAGAAATCAGTACACTAGGAAAATCAGTATAATGTGTAGAATGGATTGGATCTGAAGGGAGGGAAACTGAAAAGTATGACAACCAATCAGACACCAGGTATGTTACTCGTAAGTTTCAACTACGAACCTGTGCTGGGATGGTATCAATGAAAATATGGTGAAAGGGATGGCTATGAAAGGCATTTGTAAGAACTGCTGAGTTAATTTGATGACAGTCTGAAAAAATCAGTGATTATTCTAAGATATATGATCTAAGGGAATAGAAAAATGCTGAAAACTCTGGCAGAAATAAAAAAATAAAGAGGGCCTGTGTTGGTATGAATCACTGAAAATACAGGTAAGAAAATAGGCCAGGAGCAGTGGCTCACGCCTGTAATCCCAGCACTTTGGGAGGCCGAGGTGGGTGGATCACCTGAGGTCAGGAGTTTGAGACCAGCCTGGCCAATATGGTAAAACCCCGTTTCTACTAAAAATATAAAAATTAGCCAGATGTGGCAGGCGCCCGTAATCTCTGCTACTCGGGAGGCTGAAGCAGGAGAATCACTTGAACAAGGGAGGCAGAGGTTGCAGTGAGCTGAGATCCCGCCACTGCACTCCAACCTGGGCAACAAGAACAAAACTCCATCTCAAAAAAGGAAAGAAAAAAAGAAAATAAGCTGCAGATGGATTTCAAGTCATATAGAAACTTTCTAAACTTCTTACAAGGTTACATCTAAATAAAAGAAATATTACCTTATTATATTAGTTTATAAGACTTGGATAGCTGTTAACCATCTACCCTACATTTCTTCTCTGCTATCAACATATCTGGAAAAACAATAAGAAATTAACAAAACTTTCACCTTTTTCTTCCCATTCAGAATGCTTAGGCATGATACATGCTAAGTAGAAGCTGAGACACTCCCAAAGTACTTTCTGTACTGCAAAAGTCTGAAAGGAATTAGTTTTAAATTCACAATATGGACGGGCGCAGTGGCTCACGCCTGTAATCTCAGCACTTTGGGAGGCCCAGCTGGGCAGATCATGAGGTCAAGAGATTGAGACCATCCTGGCCAACTTGGTGAAACCCTGTCTCTACTAAAAATACAAAAACTAGCTGGGCGTGGTGACATGTGCCTGTAATCCCAGCTATTCGGGAGGCTGAGGTAGGAGAATCACTTGAACCTGCGAGGCGGAGGTTGTGGTGAGGCGAGATTGCGCCATTGCACTCTAGCCTGGGCAACAAGAGCGAAACTCCATCTCAAAAAAGAAAAAAAAAATTCACAATATAATTAAGGAAGAATTTTATGTGATGGCAGGTTATGGTAAGGCATATTCTCGGCCAGGCACAGTGGCTCAGGCCTGTAATTCCAGCACTTTGGGAGGCCGAGGCGGGCGGATCACAAGGTCAGGAGATCGAGACCATCCTGGCTAACATGGTGAAACCCCATCTCTACCAAAAATACAAAAAATTAGCTGGGCAAGGTGGCGGGCGCCTGTAGTCCCAGCTACTTGGGAGGCTGAGGCAGGAGAATGGCATGAACCCCGGGGGGCGGAGCCTGCAGTGAGCCGAGATCACGCCACTGCACTCCAGCCTGGGCGACAGCAAGACTCTGTCTCCAAAAAAAAAAAAAAAAAAGCATATTCTCTTTTTTGTTTGTTTTGTTTTTTTTTTTTGAGAAGTCTTGCTCTGTCGCCCAGGCTGGAGTGCAGTGGCACAATCTTGGCTCACTGCAAGCTCCACCTCCCAGGTTCACGCCATTCTCCTGCCTCAGCCTCCCTAGTAGCTGGGACTACAGGCGCCCGCCACCACGCCCGGCTAATTTTTTTTTTTTTTGTATTTTTTACTAGAGACGGGGTTTCACCGTGTTAGCCAGGATGGTCTCGATCTCCTGACATCGTGATCCACCCGCCTCGGCCTCCCAAAGTGCTGGGATTACGGCATGAGCCACCGTGCCCGGCCAAAAAAAAAAAGCATATTCTCTAAGTACCAGAGATTATTTTAAAATATGTACCTTTCTCTGCCAACCAATGGGGAAAAAAAATAAAATGGATGTTTCACTATACCTTAATAACTTTTAACTGATACATAGTATTTAGATGTTATTTCTCAAAGGATATGTTCCTTGGATTCCTTTACATCTCTAACAAACTACAATGTTATACAAAACCTAAAATGCAGGTAACAGAAGTTAATGTTAAACTTCTGTAGCTGGCTACTAAAACACATACACTCCATAAGTAATTTCATGCAATCCATAACACTATTAAAAAGAAAAACACTGGGCCAGGCGCAGTGGCTAACGCCTGTAATCCCAGCACTTTGGGAGACCGAGGTGGGCAGATCACAAAGTCACGAGTTTAAGATCAGCCTGGCCAACGTGGTGAAACCCCATCTCTAGTAAAAATACAAAAATTAGCCAGGCGTGGTGGCACATGCCTGTAATCCTAGCTACTCAGGAGGCTGAGGCAGGAGAATTGCTTGAACCGGGGAAGTTGCAGTGAGCTGAGGTTGCGCCACTGCACTCCAGCCTGGATGACAGAGCAAGACTCTGTCTCAGAAAAAAAAAAAAAAAGAAAGAAAGAGAAAGAAAGAAAGAAGGAAAGAGAAAGAAAGAAAGAAGGAAAGAGAAAGAAAGAAAGAAAGAAAGAAAGAAAGAAAGAAAGAAAGAAAGAAAGAAAGAAAGAAAGAAAGGAAGGAAGGAAAGAAAAGAAAAAATTGGTCGGGCACAGTGGCTCACTCCTGTAATCCTAGCACTTTGGGAGGCCAAGTCGGGTGCATCACTTGAGGTCAGGAGTTCGAGGCCATCCTGGCCAACATGGTGAAACCCCATCTCTACTAAAAGTACAAAAATTAGCTGGGTTTGGTGGCATGTGCCTGTAGTCCCAGCTACTCGGGAGGCTAAGGCACGAGAATCACTTAAACTGGAGAGGCGGAGGTTGCAGTGAGCTGATATCACACCACTGCATTCCACCTTGGGCAACAGAGTGAGACTCTGTCTCAAAAAATAAAATATTTGTTTAAATCATAAAATCTAGGTACCAAGGGACCACTGGGGAAAAAAATCACAGAATCTTGGATTTGGAAGGGTCCTTAGAGATCTAGTGTACATTCAAATCTGATGACAAAATCCCTTCTACAATATCCCTTACACTGAAATGGTCAACCATTCTTTGCTTCAACATATTCGGTGACAGAAAACACTTTTTCAAAGCCAACTTTTTGATTGTTAGGATAGCTTTGTGAATACTTACTTATGATGAGCCAAAATCTGCCTCCCATTTGTCCTGGTTTGACCCTCTACTACATGACATTTCTTCAGATTTAAACACCACTGCTCCCTAAAGGCTTTGCTAAACCAAACCACCTCCATCCCTTCAAAGCACCATGTAAGATGCTGATCCTCTTGTTATCTTCATCACCCTTATCCAATAATCTTTAGTTTTACACTGCCACCCTGAAAGCATTTAACCAAAGCTAAATATAATATTAATAAAAATATTTTTGTAACAGCACAATCGAATCTTTCCCCTCCTACAGCCTAAGATCTCATTAACTAGAATGTAAATACAGCCAAGCATCAAGATCTACTGCAATCCAAAAGAACCTTCAGTGATGGCAGATCTATTCTCTATCTGCACTGTCCAACAGGGTGGTCACTAGCTCCATGTGGCTACTGAGCTCTTGAAATGTGGCTAGTATGACTAAAGATATAAATTTTTAATTTTAATTATTTATTTATTTTGAGACAGTTTCGCTCTTTCACCCAGGCTGGAGTACAATGGAGCGATCTCGGGTCACTGCAACCTCTGCCCCCCAGGTTCAAGTGATTCTCCTGCTTCAGCCTCCGAGTAGCTGGGATTATAGGCTCCTGCCACCATGCCCAGCTAATTTTTGTATTTTTAGTAGAGACGGGTTTTCACATTGTTGGCCAGGCTGGTCTTGTACTCCTGACCTCAGGTGATCCACCCACCTCGGCCTCCCAAAGTGCTAGGATTACAGGCATGAGCCACCATGCCCGGCCAATTTTATTTATTTTTATATAATTTAAATTTAAATATACACATAGGATTTCAAGTTTACTTACTAGTACCTATCCATAAGACTGGCTTGAAATAAGTCAAAATGAGAAGGCCTCTGGACTCTGAGGCTCCAATTTCTTAACGATTTTACTAGCTGGTTCTATTTTTCCCATGTACATACAAAAGTAGTGGAATATTAAGACTAAATGCTGGCTGGGCGCAGGGGCTCATGCCTATAATCCCAGCAATATTGGAGACTGAGGCAGGTGGATCATTTTAGCCCAGGGGTTTGAGACCTGCCTGGGCAACATGGCAAAACCCCGCCTCTACCAAAAAAAAAAAAAAAAAAATTGCCAGGCATAGTGGTGTGCATCTGTAGTCCCAGTTACTCGGGAGGCTGAGATGGGGGGGTCGCTTGAACCCAGGAAACGGAGGTTGCAGTGAGCTAAGATCACGCCACTGCGCTCCAGCTTGGGCGACAGAAAGAGGCTCTGTCTCAAAAAAAAAAAAAAAAAAAAAAAGAAAGAATAAATGCTCTTTTCTACTAGCAACACCTACTAGTGGCTAAGAACTGGTGCTGTAGATAGAATTAGAAAATAATTTCATTAGTTACAAAAGTAAATGCTTTCAGGATATAAAAACTACAAATCATCGTAATTCTTGCATATTCAAATGCCTACTAAAAATCTTGACTTAAATGTCTTACAAGAAAAGCATTCCTCAAAATAATCTCCTGATCTCCCACAGTCCCCTCCTCACAGAATAAACGTGGCTGCTCACTCACTCACCATTTCCAATATAGAAAATGGCAAATCATTCCAGTTGCCAAGGCCTAAAACCTTGGTGTTGGATCCTTGCCTCCAATCTTTCTGCCAGATCCTAAATCCAAATCTGGAATTCGCTACTTCTTCTGCCTGGAATGCTTATCCCAAGTCTACCTGCATGATATGTGTCTACTCCTCCAGCAAATCTTTGGTCTAATGATACTTTACTGAGGCCTTCTCTACAACTATAAACCTACTGCTCCACACACTCTGTCCTCCCTCCCTACTTTGTCACTTATCATGTGACATACTATACTTGGCTGCTCCCCTTAGAAGCTACAAGAGGGAGTGGATGTTTATTTTCTTCACTGCTGTATCTCCAGTGCCTGTCATATAGAAGGCACTCAAATATCAGCTGACTAAATGACAAATTCCATAAACATATATGTAAAATGACAAAATCAAGAATGCAAAAGAAACGTTAAGTAGAAATAACTGATCATTAGGGGAATGGATTGAATTATTTTTACAAATAAAAATAGATAAAAGAACAATTGCTTTCAGTGGTCAGTAGTTTCCCTTTACCCACAGGGAATACGGTCCAAGACCCTTAATAGATGCCTGAAACCGCATACAGTACCAAAGCCCATACAGCCCATACAGATGCTCAACATTTTTTTTTTTTTGAGACAAGGTATTGCTCCATCACCCAGGCTTGAGTGCAGTGGCATGATCTTGGCTTACTGCACCCTCAACCTCTCGGGCTCAAGTGATCCTCCCATCTCAGCCTCCCATGTAGCACATGTAGCTGAGACTACAGGCATGCACCACAACGCGCAGCTAATTTTATTTTTTGTAGAGAAAATGACAAATGTTATTCTCACTATGTTGCCTAGGCTGGTCTCGAACTCCTGGACTGAAGCAATCCTCCTGCCTCAGCCTCCCAAAGTTCTGAGATTACAGGTGTGAGCCACCGCACTCGGCCCTCCTTAACTTATAAGAGGTTATGTGACAGGTTTACATCCAGTAAAGTAAAAAACTTGTAAGTCAAACTACTGTTAAGTCAGGGACCATCTGTATGTTGTTTTCTTCCTATACATAACATACCTATAATAAAGTTTAGTTTATAAATTAGGCACAATTAAGAAATTAACAAAAATAATGAATAAAATAGAACAAGTATAATTACATGACAGCACCATTATTCTTGCACTTTGGGTCCATTATTAAGTAAAATAAGGATTATTTGGACACAAGCCCTGTGATACCATGACAGTCACTGCTAACCAAATAGGCTACTAAGTGACAAACAGGCAGGTAGTGTAGACAGCATGGATATGCTGAACAAAGGGATGATTCATGTCACGGGCAGGATCAAGTGGGACGTCCAGAGAGTTCCTCACGCTACTCAAAATGGCACACAATTTAAAACTTATGAATTGCTTGTTTCAGGAATTTTCCATTTAATATTTTCAGACCTCAGTTGACTTGGGGTAACTGAAACTTCAGAAAGCAAAACCATGGGATAAGGGAGGGACTACTGTATAGCATTTGAAGCCGATCCATTAAGTTAACCTCCCACAAACCCTCTGGTTTAAATACCCCTGCTCCAGAACATCACCTCACCTACCCCTACTCTGGCTATCTTCCTAAATTTTACCATGGCTTGAAATTATCTGAATACAAGTAAAAAGTAAACTCTAATATAAACATTATTTAAACAGTCACATTCCCTGGATTAAGCAGGCTCACAGTTTTAAATTAAGCTAATTTGTTTCACGAGCACATTACCAGTCCATAATCATAAAATAATTGTATTTTTCATTTCTAGAGACCTGTGCTGTCCAATATGGTAACTACTGGATACATGTGGTTATTTCATTAAGTTAATTTTTTAAAAAACTGAATTTCAGTTCTTCAGTTGTCCACATTTCAAATGTCAAATGCCACATGTAGCTAGTAGCTACCACACTGCACAACATAGAGAACATCACCAAGCACTCTATAGGGCAAGACTGCTATAGACTTTTTCTAAAACATTATTCTAAAGCATAAAACTGATTTAGCTGAAATGCTGGCAGAATTCAACCTTATAATTTTCAATTCTCCATGTCACTGGTTCTCAAAATGTGGTCCCTGGACCAGCAGTGGCACCACTTACAAATCTGTTAGAAATACAAATTCTCAAGCTCCAGCAATCTGTGTTTTGAAAAGCTCTCCAGGTGGTCCAGGAGATTTTGAAGCATCCTCAAGTTTTAGTCACTGTTCTAAGTTACTTAAGAGTGGTTATAATACAAGCCATGACATAAGAAATCTACCATTACAATCTGAAATATTCTATAAATCATGCACCAACTATGAAATCACACAACCATATTTGTATTATGATAGATTCTAATAGAAAAGGAAAATGAAATATTCTTAACAAATTATATTAAGCTTCATTTCTTTAAAAAAAAAACAAAAAAACAAAACCATTGGCCGGGCGCAGTGGCTCACGCCTGTAATCCCAGCACTTTGGGAGGCTGAGGCAGGCGGATCACCTAAGGTTGGGAATTCAAGACCAGCCTGACCAACATGGAGAAATTTTGTCTCTACTAAAAATACAAAATTAGCTGGGCGTGGTGGCACCTGCCTGTAATCCCAGCTACTCGGGAGGCTGAGGCAGGAGAATTGCTTGAACCTGGGAGGCAGAGGTTGTGGTGAGCCGAGATCGCACCACTGCACTCCAGCCTGGGGAACAAGAGCGAAACTGTCTCAAAAAAAAAAAAAAAAAACATTAAAACTGTAATTTCCTTCCTCTTCTAGTAAGCAGGCCCCTTTTCATTTCAACATCAACATAATCACATTTTTATATTTTTCTAAGATTTCAATTAAAAGCCTTTAATTTAGGAAGAATATACACAGTAGAATAATGAGGAAGGAAGGCAATATTTTCAAATTTTATGTCAATTGCAATTTTCACATGAGCAAATATTACTTTTATAATAAGCTAATAAAAAGAAGTCTATTAGCTGAATTACCTCAGCAAGAAGTTGAAACTAAAGTTGCACAAGTGTTACAAAAGAGGCTAAACAACTATACTACTCTAATTTCCTCTTACCAATCATAAATCTAGTATAAAACTATTTGCAAAATCAACATCTATGTATGTTAAATATTCCTTATTAAATTTCCTGACAGAAAAAGATCCTTAGAAATTTCAGCTAAGAACAGTAATGCAATACATTAAAGTGATTATGAAACCACCGGGAAAAGATCTATCTAGTCTTGGCTTACCACAAATTTGGCCCAAAAAGGAGAGACTTTAAGAGCCTGATTGATTACAAATTTCTGCCACAGCCAAGTGCCTACTATGATAACCTACTGGTGGAAAATTACTTAATCACAATTTGTGTACAAAATGTTTCAGGTACATATACTGCAATAGAAGGCACTGAGATCATGTTAAGGGATTTCGTAAAAATATTTACAACATATTCAGCTTATGTGCCATCCATGAGAACCCAAATCATACTTCATACTACTGTTGTAGCACATAAATGTCCATTTCCAATCAAGCATCATTGCATAAAATGAACCTGACAATGCTTAACAAAATATTGACATCTAGGCTGGGCGTGGTGGCTCACGCCTGTAATTCAAAAACTGTGGGAGGCCGAGGCAGGCAGATCACCTTAGGTCAAGAGTTCGAGACCAGCCTGGCCAACATGGTGAAACCCCGTTTCTACTAAAAATACTAAAAATTAGCCAGGCGTGGTGGTGGGCACCTGTAATCCCAGCTACTCAGGAGGCTGAGGCAGAAGAATCGCTTGAACCCGGGAGGTAGAGGTTGCAGTGAGCCAAGATCACGCCATTGCACTCCAGCTTGGGCAACAAGAGCAAAACTCTGTCTCAAAAAAAAAAAAATGTTGATATCTAAACTTTCACCATGGCCAGATGCGGTGGCTCACTCCTGTAATCCCAAAATTTTGGGAGCCTGAGTCCAACAAATCGCTTGAGTCCAGGAGTTCAAGACCAGCCTGGGCAACATGGCAAGACCCCATCTCATAAACTACCAAAAAAAAAAAAAAACCCTACAAAAATTAGCCTGGCATGGTGGCACCCCTGTACTCAGGAGGCTGAAGTGGGAAAATCACTTGAGCACGGAAAGCAGGGGTTGCAGTGAACCAAGCTCACGCCACTGCACGCCAACCTGGGTGACAGTGAAACCCTGTCTAAAAAAAATAAACATTCTCTGTTAACCAAACACTAAAGACTCAGTTTCCACATTAAGTATTGTGGAAAAATACTCCGCCAAAAAAAATTCAAAATGACTAATATATTAAGTACTGGCCGGGCACGGTGGTTCACGCCTATAATCCCAGCACTTTGGGAGGCTGAGGTGGGCGGATCACAAGGTCAGGAGTTCGACATCAGCCTGGACAACATCGTGAAACCCCCTCTCTACTAAAAATACAAAAATTAGCCAGGCGTGCTGGCGGGCGCCTGTAGTCCCAGCTACTCAGCAGGCTGAGACAGGACAATTGTTTGAACCTGGGAGGCGGAGGTTGCAGTGAGCTAAGACCGCACCATTGCACTCCAGTCTGGGCTACAGAGGGAGTCTCTGTCTCAAAAAAAAAAAAAAGAAAAAAAGTACCAACCATGTGCCAAACAGTACTCCTAATTTCTCTCAATCACCTTTGTCTGTCTAGCACAGATTTAGGCATATAACGGACACTTAATGGGCATTTATGAAAAAAAGGGATGACTTAAATTCTTAGAGAAAATTCAAAAAAAAAATTTTTTTTTTTTTTTGAGACGGAGTTTCCGCCCTTGTTGCCCAGGCTGGAGTGCAGTGGCAAGATCTTGGCTCACTGCAACCTCCCCGTCCCGGGTTCACGCGATTCTCCTGCCTCAGCCTCACAAGTAGCTGGGATTACAGGCAGGCACCACCACGCCCGGCTAATTTTTGTATTCTTAGTAGAGACGGGGTTTCACCATGTCGGCCTGGCTGGTCTCGAACTCCTGAACTCAGGTAATCCACCCGCCTTGGCCTCCCAAAGTGCTGGCATTACAGGCGTGAGCCAACGAGCCCGGCCAAAAAAAATTTTTTTAATGGTGCCAGCCCTTAAGGAAATTACAAATCGAGTTGGGAGATAAGACAAACACATGAAAAGCTAAGTAACACAGGACAATTAAAAATACCATGTGACAAGATATGATTACTGCATAGTAGCAAAGAATGCTATAAATTCTGACCAGAGAGATTATAGACTGCGGCCTTTGTAGTCTCCCAACAAAACGGGGACGCTATATTTCGATTTAAAAAAAGAAAGTGACACAGCACTCATCCTATCCTAAAATTATCATCAGAAGAAGGAATACAGTAACTAAAGAGAGTGATATAAAGAAACTCCACACAAGGTTTTTAAAGCCTATGGTAGCCCTGAAAAAAGTTAGAATACCAGACACACAACCCTTTGCTGATCCAGGACCTGCAAAGGCTCCTGAAATACAAGTCTCTCGGGAACAGCATCCCCTGTTCTTTCTCCGCCCCCCACGGAGCTTTCCACTGGACAGCCGCCCGAGAAATTTCTCCCAGCATCTGCAATGGCAATACTCTCATCTTCCTCCCCTCGCCTGTATCAGACGGTGGCATCTCCCTCCAGGGGAAAAAACGGAGGGCGGGGGAGGCTGCATAAGAGGGAAAGCTTGCAGCGAGGTTGATTATGGAGGAGGAAGGTGAGAAAAATGCAGGGGACGAGGGTGGGGTCTCCTGAGCGCCAGCCCACTCTCCATAAGGCCTAGCCCACACGCTCCCACCCCGAAGGCACGCCCCTCACAAGCCGGACCCGGACGCGGACCTGAGTGACAGCAGCACCACCTGTACTGCACTCCCTCCCCCAGGGCCTGCAGGGAGACGACTGCCCCTGCCCCCACCAGCAGCGGCCCCTGGTTCTTTCTCTCCCCTTCCAGTCCACGTCGTCGACGAATGACAGGTCCCGAGGGAGGCGACTGCAAGCGCACGCCGTTCGGGACTACCGGGGCAACTCTGCGCCGAAGCCCTCCAATAGGCGCGCGGGGGCAGACAGAACGTTCCGGACGGCCCAGGGGTACCCGGTCCAGGCCCAGCCTGCCCCAGCTGCCCTACAACGGGCGGAGGTGGCACTTACTGCGGAGATTGTGGATTAGCTCCGAGTGGCTGGCGCCGCCGGATTTCCAGGCCATCGCTAAGCACACTCGGAGCAGGTACAGAACCACCTTCAGCGCGACGACGGTGCCCAGCAGTTTTCCCAAGAGTGAGACCACCTCCCACACCGTCACCGCCCCGCTCGCGTCCCCGCTGTAGCTGCCGCTGTTACTGCCGTCGCCGCCGCTGCCGCCACTGCGCGCTCCCGGCATCCCCCGCGGCACGCATGCGCTCTGTGACGCCGCGCGGCTTAGGGTGCGGCCGGGTGGGGCCGAGGGCGGGGGATGCGTGTGGCCCAGCCGCCCGCCCCTGTGGCTGCTGCGGCTGCCAGGGGACTGCAGGGATGTCGGGCTGAGTCAGCGCCACTGCCGCTGCTGCGTGTCCCTTTATGAGGCCTCGGACCGCACCTCCTTCGCCCTGCGGCCAGGCTCGGTAGCTTGATCAGTCGCGTTCCCCGCTGCGTCTCCGGGGCGGGACGGCGGGATGGCGGGGTCGGTCTGTGCAGACGCTGCTAGTGGTTCCGCAGTCGCCGCTGGGTCAGCTGTTTCGAGCTGCGGATCTGCTCCTATAGATGTCCAGATTGTTGGACGGTGGGCTTCATCCGTCCTACCTCGCCCAACCCAGTTGACTAATATTTGGGTCGGCGGAGCCCGAATAATACAATAAGAATAAAACCCAACGACAAAGGCCCTCTCTAACCCGAGTACACCGGCCTCTGGCTTTGTGACAAGCACGTCACTGTTAGGCTAAGCAGAGACTTTGGAACCCTGGTTCTAAAGCTCTCAGAGAGTGGAAGGGTACCAGGACATGGGGGTGGGGGTTGGGGCAAAGCTTTGCTGCCTTAGAATAATGCGAACGTAAAGAGTTGCGATTGGTTAAAAAATACCACTGTGTCCTTTGGTGAACGTGTTATTCTCCCGACGTAAGTGTGCATTTCCACCTAATTAAGCCTCACAAATTCCACCGTGGCTTTATTGCTATCAGCTCTGCAAGACCATGAGTGAGAAGCTCACTGAGAACATTGCTTGTCGCGTCCAAATCGCTGACTCCTAATTAGACCTGAGACTGACAGAATCCAGCCATCATTTAGTCCAGTAATCTATTTTTTTTTTTTTTTTTTTTTTTTTTGAGACGGAGTGTCGCTCTGTAGCCCAGACTGGAGTGCAGTGGCGCGATCTCGGCTCACTGCAAGCTCCGCCTCCCGGATTCAGGCCATTCTGCCTCAGCCTCCCGAATAGCTTGGGACTACAGGTGCCCGCCACCACGCCCGGCTAATTTTTTGTATTTTTAGTAGAGACGGAGTTTCACCGCGTTAGCCAGGATGGTCTCGATCTGCTGACCTTGTGATCCGCCCGCCTCGGCCTCCCAAAGTGCTGGGATTACAGGAGTGAGCCACAGCACCCGGCCTCCAGTAATCTTTTAGAAGGAAACAAAGCTAAGACATATGTGCCACTGTGTCAGCACAATTTTCAAATTCTAGTTCTTATGCGATTTTGTAAAATGTGACACTGGCCTACTTCCAATCAAAAATCAACATTACCCATTTTCTGGGATTCTGTGACCATAAATGAAACTACAGGCAAAAATGGTTTCTTTTTGTTTTTTTGTTTTTGTTTGAGACGGAGTCTCGCTCTGTAGCCGAGGCTGGAATGCAGTGGCATGATCTCGGCTCATTGCAACCTCTGCCTCCCAGGTCCCGGTTCAAGCAATTCTGCCGCGGCCTCCCAAGTAGCTAGAATTACAGGCACGCACCACCATGCCCAGCTAATATTTTTATATTTTTAGTAGAGACAGGGTTTCACCATGTTGGCCAAGCTGATCTTGAACTCCTGACCTCGTGATCTGCCTGCCTTGGACTCCCAAAGTGCTGGGATTACAGGCGTGAGCCACTGTGCCTGGCCAAAACAGAGTTCTTTACTTCAATATTAAACATGAATAAAATTGTTGATTTGGGACTGTAACCCACTTAATATTTTCCATTTCATCTTTCTACAGTTTCTTGATGATCTTCCATTTGGAGAAAAGAAAAAAGTCAAATCCTTGATAGGAAACTGATAACTCTAAAGCTGACCCAGATGGATTGCATTTACATGCAGTGTCCCTGTGAAGTAGGACTACCAATATCACATAAAAACAACAGTAGCATAATGGCCCTTTTTAAAAAAACAACCAACATACAGTTATGAATACCTATAGTGTAAAAGAGGTTCATTTTTTAGATGAATAAGTCATACCTCTTGTATTCAGTAGGATTTACATTCTAATGGGGGAGGAATATGCATCTAAAGAAAACTAACAATAAAATATATCCAAAATACATGTCATTAGTGGTCTAGATATCAAATGCTAGCTCAAGCCTGTAATCCCAGCACTTTGGGAGGACAAGGCAGTTGGATCACCTGAGGTCAGGAGTTCGAGACCAGCCTGGGCAATATGGTGAAATCCTGTCTCTACAAAAAAAAAAAAAAAAAATTAGCCAGGCATGGTGGCGCACACCTGTAGTCCCGGCTACCCTGGAAGCTGAGGTGGGAGAATCACTTGAACCTGGGAGGCGGAGGCGGAGGTTGCAGTGAGCTGAGATTGTACCACTGCACTCCAGCTTGGGCCACAGAGTGAGACCCTGTCTTAAAAAAGAAAAAAAATGGTGTTGATTTATATCAACATTGGCTGGGGTCATCAGGAAATGGTAAAGGAAAGAACAGATCCTTGAAGGATAGGCAGGATTGTGAGGAGTAAAGAGGAAGGGAAGAATATTATAGATGTAACCAAAAGCACAGAAGGAACCTAGAAAACTGATTCCTGGGCCGTTGACAATAGGTATCACAAACTTCGGCCGGGCGCGGTGGCTCACGCCTGTAATCCCAGCACCTTGGGAGGCTGAGGCGGGCGGATCACGAGGTCAGGAGATCGAGACCATCCTGGCTAACACGGTGAAACCCCGTCTCTACTAAAAATACAGAAAATTAGCCGGGCGAGGTGGCGGGCGCCTGTAGTCCCAGCTACTCGGGAGGCTGAGGCAGGAGAATGGCCTGAACTCCAGCGGGCGGAGCCTGCAGTGAGCCGAGATCGCCCCGCTGCACTACAGTCTGGGCGACAGAGCCAGACTCCATCTCAAAAAAAAAAAAAAAAAGTATCACGAACTTCATTCTTAATCATGTACATATTGAATTGACCAAAGCTAGGCAATTGGCATCAAAACTAAAACTGGAGTCTTTCAGAATTCCAACTCCAGGCTCTGACAGTGTGTATTAACTTTGAAGCAAAGTATTTGTTTGGGCGACAAGAGGGAGAGGTTTAGGATAGTAGGTTGGCACTTTATTCGAGGCACTTCCACGAGTATTTAAGGATTTTTGAATCGTTTTCTATGCGCAGTGACCTGCAACTGCTTAGGTGTGGTTTCAAGGTGGTTTCTACTGCATCGATTTTGTTCTATATTTGCTCTTAAATTTTACACTGCACAATTATTGAACACAAGAAAATACTGATATTGCAGATTAGGAGCAAGTCCTACTGCTCAAAGGCCAAAGCGCTCTTGCCTTTGCTCAGAGCCGCTCTGTGAGATGGATGGGCCTCTCAGTCTAGGTTCTCCCAGTTTGCATACTGACTGTGCCCACACTGGCTACCGACGAGAATTGACTCTCTGCAGCCACCGTCTCCCTCCTAAAGTCCCATCCAATCAGGGTTCCGCGGGAAGAGGCGGGGCTGAGAGGCGCGCATTGTGCTTGCTTTTTGCAGTACCTGCTGCGGCTGCTTTCGGCATGGAGGAAATTTATGCGAAGTTTGTGTCTCAGAAAATCAGCAAAACCCGCTGGCGACCGCTGCCTCCGGGAAGTTTACAGACCGCGGAGACGTTCGCTACAGGATCTTGGGACAATGAGGTATCCTCGCTGATAGGGACGAGCCCCTACCTCCTCCTTCTCTCCGGCTGCGCTGACACCTGGCCTCCCGCGCGCCAACTCCCACCTTCTGGCTGGTTCTTCTCGCACTTCTAGGTCCCCCGGAACCCTGTCTCAGGCGCGGTTGCTCCGTAGCTCAGAGCCGGTGATGGCATGCCTGAGCCTCGTATCTCGTTGTGTTTTAAGCTTACCATACCATTTGAGATGTTTTGGAGCAACATTTCCGGACGGGAGCACAACTTTTATTTTCCGAGAGTTGACGTTTATGTCATCTCAAGACAAAACTTTTTGTTTTACAGGAAAATTATGTTTCACTGTGGTCTATTGGAGATTTTGGAAACTTGGACTCTGATGGAGGGTTTGAAGGAGACCATCAGTTATTGTGTGATATCAGACACCATGGTGATGTAATGGATTTACAGGTAAATCTGTGTATCATCCAAAAGCTAACTTTGAAAGTCCTAAGTAATACATTTAAACAAGCAGAGCATCGTAAAAGTTGTCTGGTGTCACCCATCGTTTACAGAAAACTGAGTGCTCTGTAAGTTATGATTTGCCCAACATCATTTAGCCATTTAGTGGCAGAAAAAGGACTGGGAAAGGGGATGTAGATTTAATCATACTTTTTTATTAATTGACTATCGACTATGTGCTAAATACCGTTTGGGGAGCTTTACAAAAATTAATAATTGTTGCATGCCAGTGAATCAAGTATCGTTACTTTGTTTTACTAATGAGAAAACTGAGACTACTATATCTTGAGCATGTACTATGTGACAGATACTGTGCAGGGGGATAACATTTTGTTTTTTGAATTCTCATAACAACTCCCTAAGTAGAGATTAGTGCTCCCGTTTTAAAGATTTACCACGATTTAGTGAACTTAACTTGGCCAAAGTCTCAAAACCAGTAGTGAGTGGTGGGGATGAAATTGAGTTTGTTTTTTTTTTTTTTTAAGATGGAGTCTCGCTCTGTCACCCAGGCTGGAGTACAGTGGCATGATCTGGGCTCACTACAACCTCCGCTTCCCGGATTCAAGCGATTCTCCTGCCTCAGCCTCCCGGGTAGCTGGGACTACAGGCGCAGGCCACCATACCCGGCTAATTTTTTGTATTTTTGATAGAGACGGGGTTTCACCATATTAGCCAGGATGGTCTCGATTTCCTGACCTGGTGATTTGCCTGCCTCGGCCTCCCAAAGTGCTGGGATTACAGGAGTGAGCCACGGCGCCCGGCCGAAATTAAGTTTTCAAATCCTGGTGTGGAGAGCCCCTGCATTTTCCATAGAAAGCTACCTAGCCCTGGCGCGCGCTTGTAATCCCAGCTACTTGGGAGGCTGAGGCAGGAGAATCGCTTGAACCCAGGCGCAGAGGTTGCAGTGAGCCGACAGTGCGCCAGCTTGGGCAACAAGAGCGAAACTGTCTCGAAAATAAAAAATAAAAAATAAATTAAATAAAATAAAAAAGAAAGCTATCTAGCTCTAGGAAAGATACATTTTTTTTTTTTGGAGACGGAGTCTCACATTGTCACCCGAGCTGGAGTGCAGTGGCACAAGCTCAGCTTACTGCAATCTCTGCCTCCTGAGTTCAAGCAATTCTCCTGCCTCAGCCTCCCAAGTAGCTGGGACATCAGGCACATGCCACCATGCCCGGCTAATTTTTGTATTTTTAGTAGAGATGGGGGTTTCACCATGTTGGCTAGGCTGGTCTTAAACTCCTGACCTCGTGGTCCACCTGGCTTGGCCTCCCAAAGTGCTAGGATTACAGGTGTGAGCCACCGTGCCCAGACGATATTTTCCTTTTCTTTTTGAGACGAGTCTTGCTCTGTCACCCAGGCTGGAGTGCAGTGGCACGATCCCGGCTCACTGCAACCCCGCCTCCTGGGTTCAAGTGATTCTTCTGCCTCAGCCTCCCGAGTAGCTGGGAGTACAGGCTCATGCCACCACGCCCAGCTAATTTATGTATTTTTAGTAGAGACAGGGTTTCAACATATTGGCCAGGCTGGTCTCGAACTCCTGACCTCGTGATCTGCCTGCCTCGGCCTCCCAAAGTGCTGTGATTACAGGCATCAGCCACCGTGCCTGGCTTTTCTTTTTTAAAATTTTTATTCTTTTTTTTGAAACTGAGTCTTGCTCTGCCAACTAGGCTGGAATGCAGGGGCTCAATCTTGGCTCACTGCAACCTCCGCTTCCCTACAACCCCAACTCATTTTTGTATTTTTGTAGAGACAAGGCCTCGCCGTCTTGCGCAAGCTGGTCTTGAACTCCTGAGCTCAAGCGATCCGTCCGCCTAGGCCTCCCAAAGTGCTGGGATTACAGGCATGAGCCACCACACCCAGCCAGGAATAATATTTTCCTAAGGTTTTATTGTGTTGGTCCCAAATTAAATCAATTGTGGGTGAATGTGTCTAGGAAAAAATATTGTTTATTCATGAAAATACTTTGTATGGCAGTTTGGCCTTTCAGCTTTATTTGCACATTTTATTTGCTTAACACTCATAGGCTCTTTGCTTTTTAAAATTGTTAGAAGATTTGCTACTAATTGAGTTAAATAAACAAATGGACTTCCTCCCTGCTGATATTTCTGAATCTTTAACAAGCAGAAATTTTCTCTTTAGTTTTTTGACCAGGAAAGAATTGTCGCTGCTTCATCAACAGGATGTGTAACAGTTTTCCTTCACCATCCAAATAACCAGGTAAAGAACTTTAGTTTGAAAGTGATTCTTTTTTTTTTTTTTTTTTTTTTGTGACGGAGTTTTGCTCTTGTTGCCCAAGCACTGGAGTGCAATGGCGCAATCTCGGCTCACCGCAGCCTCTGCCTTCTGGGTTCAAGTGATTCTCCTGCCTCAGCCTCCCAAGTAGCTGGGATTACAGGCACATGCCACCACGCCCGGCTAATTTTATATTTTTAGTAGAGACAGGATTTCTCCCTGTTGGTCAAATTGGTCTCACCTGACCTCAGGTGATCAGCCCTCTTCGGCCTCCCAAAGTGCTTTGATTACAGGTGTGAGCCACTGCGCCCAGCCAAAGATAACCTTTCTAATAGACATGCCTAGTTAATATAAGGTCCAGTTCATGTTAAGGTTTTTTTTTGAGTCATTTAGAAAAAGCTATAGAGATTAATATTTTATTTATTTTATTTTATTTTTATTTTATTTATTTTTTTTTTTTGAGACAGAGTCTCTGTCACCCAGGCTGGAGTGCAGTGGCGCGATCTCTGCTTACTGCAACCTGCACCTCCCTGGTTCAAGCAATTCTCCCACCTCAGCCTTCCAAGCAGCTGGGATTACAGGCGCGTGCCACCACACCTGGCTAATTTTTGCATTTTTAGTAGAGACAGGATTTTGCCATATTGGCCAGGCTGGTCTCGAACTCCTGATCTCAGATGATCTGCCTGCCTTGGCCTCCCAAAGTGCTAGGATTCCAGGCATGAGCCACAGCCGTGGGCCAGATATGTATATTTTAGATGTAGGTTAATTCCCATAAGAATACAAAGAGTTGCTTTTGAACATCCAACTGCTTGATACCTAAAAGTCATTACTGTAGTTTGAGATAAATGTGGGGCATTATTAAACAATATTCCTTTTGAATCTAATTCAGTGTATATAGAACTTTGATGGCAGTAGTTAATAGATTTCATTATTCTAAAGGAAAAAGGAGAGATTTATTCTTGTAGAAGGGTGTGAGTCAGAATTTAAAGATACTCTTGTTGGGAAGAAGTGCTAGTTCCTTAGTACTTTGCTTTAATAGTATCCTCATTTCTGATGCCTAGACTCTGTCACTCAACCAGCAGTGGACTACAGCTCATTACCACACAGGCCCTGGCAGTCCTTCCTATAGCAGTGCACCATGTACAGGTGTTGTGTGCAACAACCCAGAAATCGTTACAGTTGGAGAGGATGGTCGAATAAATCTCTTCAGAGCTGATCACAAGGAAGCTGTAAGAACCATAGGTAAGAAAAATCCCAGTCTGGCCAACATGGCAAAACCTCGTCTCTACTAAAAATACAAAAGTTAGGCTGGGTGTGGTGGCTCACCCTGGCAATCACAGCACTTTGGGAGGCCGAGGCGGGCGGATCTCCTGAGATAGGGAGTCCGAGACCAGCCTGACCAACAACATGGAGAAACACTGTCTCTACTAAAACTACAGAATTTGCCGGGCATGGTGGCACATGCCTGTAATCCCAGCTACTGGGGAGGCTGAGGCAGGAGAATCGCTTGAACCTGGGAGGTGGAGGTTGCAGTGAGTGGAGATTGCACCATTGCACTCCAGCCTGGGCAACAAGAGTGAAACTCTGTTTAAAAGAAAAAAAAAAAGAAAGAAAAGTTAGCCAGGCGTGGTGGCACATGCCTGTAATCCCAGCTACTCAGGAGGCTGAGGCAGGAGAATAGCTTGAACCTGAGAAGTGGAGGTTGCGGTGAGCTGTGATGGCACTCTGCACTCCCACCTGGGCGACAGAGGGAGACTCTGTTTCAAAAAAGGAAAAATCATTGTATTCCTTTCATCCATCAGAGTAATTGAGTATTTACCATATACTAAGTAAATACTGCCAGGCACGGTGGCTCATGCCTGTTACCCCAGCACTTTGGGAGGCTGAGGCGGGCGGATCACTAGGTCAGGAGATCGAGATCATCCTGGCCAATGTGGTGAAAATCCATCTCTACTGAAAATAACAAAAATTAGCTGGGTGTGGTGGCACATGCCTGTAGTCCCAGCTACTCGGGAGGCTGAGGCAGGAGAATCACAGGAACCTGGGAGGCAGAGGTTGCAGTGAGCCAAGATTACACCACTGCACACTAGCCTTGTGCCAGAGCGAAACTCCATCTCAAAAAAAAAAAAAAAGTAAACACAATGTTAAGTGATTGAGGGATATAAAAATATATGGCCAGGTGCAGTGGCTCACGCCTATAATCCCAGCACCTTAGGAAGCCAAAGTGAACAGATCATTTGAGGCCAAGAGTTTGAGACCAGTCTGGCCAACATTGCAAAACCCTTTCTCTACTAAAAATGCAAAAATTAGCTGGGCATGGTGGCACACGTCTGTAATCCCAGCTGCTTGGGAGGCTGAGGCATGAGAATTGCTTGAACCTGAGAGACTGAGAGCCTGCAGTGAGCCAAGATCACGCCACTGCACTCCAGCCTGGGTGACAGCAAGACTCTGTCTCAAAAAAATATATGTACACATGCACACAAACACACGCAAGGCAGGATCCCTTTGTCAAGAGAGTGTGTTGATGAGGCCAGTACGAATGACTGACTAGAGGAAACAGAAACCTTTTCTTTTGGCGAGAGGGCATTATCAGATAAAACATCTGGAAGCAGGTAGTAATTAATAGTTTTTCTAGGTTCTAGACCATAAGTAATACTAAAAGATGGCGTGCTAGACAAAGGGAATAGGCCAGAGGCAGGATAAAGACATTCAGAGAATGACAAAAAGTATAGTTTGACCCGACTTTAGATATTTATGTAGGAGAGATGAAAGATGAAGCAAGAGAGGAGTAAACTGGGGCCAGATTGCAAAGAGTCTATAATGCAAAATCACAGAGGTTATATCTTTTAGGTGGAAAACTAAGTGTATTGGTTCTGAACTATGCTTCAGCCAGACTTCTCTGAGGAAATTTTTTAACTGTTGACCACTCTAGACCTTTTAAATCAGAATCTCTAGGAATTAAGCCTATGAATCCATTGTGTGTGTGTGTGTGTGTGTTTGTTTGTTTGTTTTTTTAGATGGAGTCACGTTCTGTCACCAGGCTGGAGTGCAGTGGCATGACCTCAGCTCACTGCAACCTCCACCTCCCAGGTTCACGCAATTCTTCAGCCTCAGTCTCCTGAGCAGCTGGGACTACAGGCGCACACCACCACACCCAGCTAATTTTTGTATTTTTAGTAGAGACGGGCTTTCAACATGTTGGCCAGGATGTTCTTGATTTCTTGACCTTGTCATTCGCCTACCTCGGCCTCCCAAAGTGCTGGGATTACAGGCGTGAGCCACTGTACCTGGCCTTTTGTGATGTTTATTATGATTTTCATTTCTGAGTTAAGTTGCATTACTTTTTTTTTTTTTTTTTTTTTGAGACAGGGTCTTGCTCTGTCACCCAGGCTGGAGTGCAGTGGCATGATCCCAGCTCACTGCAACCTCTGCCTCCCAGGTTCAAGCGATCCTCCCACCTCAGCCTTCCAGGGATATGGGACTACAGATGCACACCACCATGCCCAGCTAATTTTTGTAGAAACGAGGTTTCACCATGTTGCCCAGGCTGGTCTCAAACTCCTGGGCTCAAGTGGTCTGCCCACCTAGGCCTCCCGAAGTGCTGAGATCGCAGACATGACCCACTGCACTGGGCGACATCACTTATTTGTTAATTAATGACCATTGCCTGGTGGCAGTGTAGAGGAGTGGCACAAACTAAAGTCCATAAAGTGTATGTTAAATTATGAGGCGTAAGTTCTAAACACTAGGAAATCAACAAAAAGGGCCATTATGACAATAAGGAATGACTTCATGGAGAGGGCGAGAGTTGATGAGGGTGAAAATGAGTAGATTTGGGATGAGTCTGCAGAATAACACAAGGTTAGAATGAGCTCTGTAGGAAGCACTGGGGTTTGGCTCAGTAAAATGGAAGTTGTAGGTCAGGGACTAGTGGGAAGTAAGATTGGGTTTAGAGGAGCTTGAACAACTCTCTCAGAAATGTGGGGTAACAATCTTAAGAGTTAAAAAGAAACGTATGAAAACTCAGCCTTCCATTTAGAAAACAGTTCAAGGCCGGGCCTGGTGGCTCACGCCTGTAATCCCAGCACTTTGGGAGGCTGAGTCAGGCGGATCACTTGAGCTCAGGAGTTTGAGACCAGCCTGGCCAACATGGTGAAAGTCCGTCTGTACTAAAAATACAAAAATTAGCCAGGCATGGTGGCATGTACCTGTAATCCCAGGTACTAGAGAGGCCGAGGCAAGAGAATCGCTTGAACCTGGGAGGGGGAGGTTTTAGTGAGCCCAGAGTGCGCCACTGCCCTCTAGCCTGGGCGACAGAGCGAGATCCGTCTCAAAAAAGAAAAAGAAAAAGAAAACAGTAAGCCAGGCGTGGTGGCTCACGCCTGTAATTCCAGCATTTTGGGAGGCCGAGGCTGGTGGATCACCTGAGGTTGGGAGTTCGAGACCAGCCTGACCAACAAGGAGAAACCCAGTCTCTACTAAACATACAAAATTAGCTGGGTGTGGTGGCACATGCCTGTAATCCCACCTACTCGGGAGGCTGAGGCAGGAGAATAGCTTGAATCCGAGAGGTGGAGATTGTGGTGAGCCGAGATCGCGCCAGTGCAGTCCAGCCTGGGCAACAACAGCAAAAAAAAAGAAACAGAAAACAGTTCAGATGTCCTGTGAGTAAATATTTTTCCCATCCAAAGAGAATCCATTTAAATATATACATTAACCATGCATTTTTCTATAGAAATTTAAATTATAAGTTACTGGAAATTGTAATATATCAATCCATGAAAGGAGTGTGATTTAAGATTTTCTTGGAAAAAAAGGGGACTCACTAACACATACTACCATTTTTTAAATTTCTAGACAATGCAGATAGTAGTACACTCCATGCTGTAACCTTTCTTCGAACTCCTGAGATTCTTACTGTAAATTCAATTGGACAGTTGAAAATATGGGATTTCAGACAACAAGGAAATGAGCCTTCTCAGATATTGTCACTGTAAGTGTTGATTTGTAATTTCAGTAATGTAATCCACAAATTAATGTGTTAGGTTGTTTATAGCTACTGGCTTTAAGCCATATTGTATTTTAATTGCATTTTAAGAGGGAGATCCCTGATTAAAATTTGGTAGAGCAAGCATAACTTGACGGGGTTGATACTACTATGCTTCATTTAGTAATTAGTTATAGTGATTCAGAGCCTTTAGTCTTTGAAGTTTGTATTATTTCATGGAGAACTTATTTCTGCTCTTTCAGTGATTGTTTAGTAGATAAAATATACTCCAGATGTAATGATTGGGGGAAAAATATAATTCCAAATATTTTTTCTGAGCAGAAATCCCCCTTTTTAGGTGTACAACCTTCTCTCATAAGAAAACAATGTGTCACACTGAAAAAATAGTTACATAAACTAAGCATTAAATAAGATGCTAAATAATATTTAGTATAATTGATGTATGAGTTTTTAAATAATCTAATAAGTGGAAATGTGATTTGTATATCTTACCATCAGATTGTCTTTCATTCCATGTCTCCAAATTGAAGTGAAAATGAATAATTGTGGCCTTGAATTATTTCAAAATTGTACTATTTAGAAATATATCTAATTTAGTTCATTTTTTTGGTATCATTAAGATTCAGCCAGGCCGGGCGTGGTTGCTCACGCCTGTAATCCCAGCACTTTGGGAGGCCGAGGCGGGCAGATCACTTGAGGTCAGGAGTTCAATACCAGCCTGGCCAACACGGTAAAACCCCGTCTCTACTAAAAATACAAAAACTAGCCAGGCATAGTCGCGCGTGCCTATAGACCCGGCTACTCAGGAGGCTGAGGCAGGAGAATCACTTGAACCTGGGAGGCAGAGTTTGCAGTGAGCCAAGATCTCGCCGTTGCACTCCAGCCTGGGCAACAAGAACAAAACTCTGTCTCAAATAAAAAAAAGATTCAGCCAGTAGCTCCAGCCACTAAGTTGTCACTTAGTTAGTTACCATATAAAACGTGTTTCTTGGCTGAGCATGGTGGCTCATGCCCGTAATCCCAACATTTTGGAAGGATCATCTGCGGTGAGAAGTTTGAGACCAGCTGGGGCAACACAGTGAGACCCCATCTCTACAAAAATTTCTTAAAATAGCCTGGCACGGTCGCATGTGCCTGTAGTCCTAGCTACTTGGAAAGCTGAGGCAAAAGGCTCTTTTGAGCCCAGCTTGCAGCAAGCTGTAGATAGGCCACTGCACTGTAGCCTGGGTGACAAGACAAGACCCTGTCTCTCTCTCCTTTTTTTTTTTTTTTTTGAGACAGAGTCTTACTCTGTCACCCAGGCTGGGGTGCAGTGGCATGATCTTGGCTCACTGCAACTTCTGCCTACCGGGTTCAAGCTATTCTCATGCCTCAGCTTCACAAGTAGCTGGAACTACAGGCATGTGCCATTGTGCCTGGCTAGGTTTTTTTTTTTTTTTCTTTGAGAAGGAGTCTCGCTGTCGCCCAGGCTGGAGTGCAGTGGCACGATCTCGTCTCACTGCAGGCTCCGCCCCCGGGGGTTCACGCCATTCTCCTGCCTCAGCCTCCTGAGTAGCTGGGACTACAGGCGCCCACCACCTCGCCCGGCTAATTTTTTTTTGTATTTTTAGTAGAGACGGGGTTTCACCGTGTTAGCCAGGATGGTCTCGATTTCCTGACCTTGTGATCCGCCCGCCTCGGCCTCCCAAAGTGCTAGGATTACAGGCGTGAGCCACCGCGCCCGGCGCCTGGCTAGTTTTTGTATTTTTAGTAGAGATGGGGTTTCGCCATTTTGGCCTGGTTGGTCTTGAACCTCAAGTCATCCATCTGCCTTGGCCTCCCAAAGTGCTGGGATTACAGGTGTGAGCCACTGAGCCTGGTCAAGACCCTGCCTCTTAAAAAAAAAAAAAAAAAGCAGGCTAGGCACAGTTACCAGTCATCCCAGCACTTTGGGAGGCCAGGGTGGCTAGATCACTGGAGCCTGGGAGTTTGAGACCAACCTGGGCAACATGGAGAAACCCCATCTCTACAAAAATACAAAAAGTTTACCAAGCATGATGGTACACACATGTACTCCCAGCAACTCAGGAGGCTGAGGTGGGAGGATACCTGAGCCCAGGGAGTTTGAGCCTACAGTGAGCAATGATTGCAGCACTGCATTCCAGCCTGGGTAAGTGAGGCCTTGTCTCAAAACAAACAAAAAACGTGTTTCCTATGTTACACAAAGATAAATTATACTTTATTTGATTTTTATGTCATCGTTATCTCCCACAAAAGGACTGGTGACCGAGTGCCACTCCACTGTGTTGATAGACATCCCAACCAACAGCATGTTGTAGCTACTGGTGGCCAAGATGGAATGTTGAGTATTTGGGATGTTAGACAAGGTACTATGCCTGTATCTCTGCTGAAGGCTCATGAAGCTGAAAGTAAGTATTGTGGAGATACAGAAAGTTTATATTGGGTGAGTTATATGACATATAATAAGCTAATAAGCACCTTTCCATAATGATACATGTGGATCATTTTACATCGTAGCTTTTAATGGCTGAATTGTGTACATTTAAATAATTATGTAATTTCTTTTTACTTGATATTTAAGTTCTTTAACGTTTGTTTTTGTTTTTTTTGGAGATGGAGCTTTACCCTTGTTGCCTAGGCTGGAGTGCAATGGTGCTATCTTGGCTCACTGCAACCTCCGCCTCCCAGGTTCAAGCGATTCTCCTGCCTCAGCCTCCCGAGTAGCTGGGATTACAGACATGCACCACCACACCCGGCTAATTTTATATTTTTAGTAGAGATTGGGTTTCTCCATGTTGGTCAGGCTGGTCTTGTACTCCTGACCTCAGGTGATCCGCCCAGCTCGGCCTCCCAAAGTGCTGGGATTACAGGCATGAGCCACCATGCCCGGCTTTTTTTTTTTTTTAAGAGACAGGGTCTGGCTCTGTCGCCCAGGCTGGAGTGCAGTGGTGCAGTCACGGCTCACTACAGCCTTGACTTCCACAGCTCAGGTGATCCTCCCACATCAGCCTCCCAAGTAGGTAGGACTATAGGTGTGTGCCACCATGCCTAGCTGATTTTTTGTTGTTGTTTGTTGGTTTTTTTGTAGATATGGGGTTTCACTTTATTGCCCAGGCTGGTCTCAAACTCCTGGGCTCAAGTGATCCTCAGGAAGTGCTGAGATTACAGGTATGAGTTATGAGCCACCACACCAACTACAGGTTTCATTCTTATACCCAAAACTGTAGTGAGAATCCTTAGATATTTATCTCTGTGTATTTTTTTTATTTTTTATTTTTTTGAAGACAGGGTCTCTGTTGCCTAGGCCAGAGTGCAGTAGTGGTGTGATCATAGCTCATTGCAGCCTTGAACTCCTGGACTTACACGATTCTCCCAAAGTGCTGGGCATAGCCATTATGCTCATGCCCGGCCTTATGTACTTATTTTCTTAGGATAATGTTTTAGAAGTAGAATTGCTAGGCCAAACATTTTGCATAGCACATTGACAGATTTTTCTACACAAAAATAATACCAGTTTAAGCCAGGCACATTGGCACATGCCTATCCAGGCTTCTCCTACTCAAGAGCCTGAGCCAGGAAGATTGCTTGAGCCCGAGAGTTTGAGGCCAGCTTAGGCAACATAACCTCTTTAAAAAGTTAATAATACTAGTTTAATCCAGGTGGGTGGCATGCACCAGCTTCTCAGGAGGCCGAGGCAGGAGGATTGCTTGAGTCCAGGAATTCAAGGCTGTAGTGCATTATGATTGTACCTATGCACTCCAGCCTGGACAATATAGTGAGACCCCACTCCCTGAAAAAAGGTGATAAAAATTATACCATTTTATATGCTGTAGTGAAGTGTGCAAGAATGCCCTTTTCCCATGCAAATGCAGGCTCTTTGTCATATTTGTTAATAAATGTTGTGCTCCTCAATTTATTATTGCATCACATCATTTTTTTAACATGAACAATAGATTTATAGCTTTTTTTTTTTTTCTTTTGATTCTGGTGGAGATGATGTAGCCAGACAGAAATTTTTCATTTTCTCACTCTGTCTTTGATATCATGCCAGAATGGATTATACTTTTTTTTTTTTTTTTTTTTTTTTTTTTTTTTTTGAGACAGAGTCTTGCTCTGTCACCCAGGCTGGAGTGCAGTGGCAGTCGTGGCTCACTGAAATCTCTGCCTCCTGGGTTCAAGCCATTCTTCTGCCTCAGCCTCCCTAGTAGCTGGGACTAAAGGCATGTGCCACCATGTGTGGCTAATTTTTGTATTTTTAGTAGGAACGGGGTTTCACCATGTTGACCAGGCTGGTCTCAAATTCCTGACCTCAGGTGATCCGCCTGCCTTGGCATCCCAAAGTGCTGAGATTACAAGTGTGAGCCACTGCGCCCAGCCCTGTGTATTTTTTTTTAAATGGGGTCTCTCTCACCCAGGTTAAAATGCAGTGGTGTGATCACAGCCCACTGCAGCCTCAGCCTTGCCTCCCTGGCTCAATCAATCCTCCCACCTCAGCCTCCCGAGTAGCTGAGGCTACAGGCACGCACCCCCACTACATCCGGCTAATTTTTTATTTTTTGTAGAGACAGGGTCTAACTATGTTGGCCAGGCTGGAGTGCAGTGGCATGGTACCTCACTTAAGCCTCAACCTTCTGGGGTCAAGTGATCCTCTTGCCTTGCCCTTCTGAGTAGCTGAGACTACAGGTATGTGCCACTACACCTAGCTAATTTTTTTATTATTAGATTTCTATAGAAATTATGATTCCATAAAAGATTTTGAGGAAATGATGACCGGGGGCGGTGGCTTATGCCTGTAATCCCAGCACTTTGGGAGGCCAAGGCAGGTCAATCACCCTGAGGTCAGGAGTTCGAGACCAGCCTGACCAACATGGAGAAAGCCCGTTGCTACTAAAAATACAAAATTAGCCGGGCGTGGTGGCACGTGCCTGTAATCCCAGCTACTAGGGAGGCTGAGGCAGCAGAGTCACTTGAACCTGGGAGGCAGAGGTTGTGGTGAGCCGAGATCGCACCATTGCACTCCAGCCTGGGCAACAAGAGTGAAACTCCGTCTTAAAAAAAAAAAAAAAGATTCTGAGGAAATGAGGAAGACTGGTATCTTTCAGAATTGAATGTGATTTTGAAATATATAGAATTTCTTTGGGGCTGGGCACGGTAGTTCATGCCTGTAATTCTAGCACTTTGGGAGTCCAAGGCAAACAGATCGCTTGAGCCCAGTTGTTTGAGACCAGCCTGGGCAACATGGGGAAACCCCTTGTCTGTTAAAAATACAAAAGTTAGCCAGGTATGGTGATGCATGCCTGTAGTCCTAGCTACTCAGGAGGCTGAGATAGGCGGACTGCTTAAGCCTCGGAGGTCAAGGCTGCAGTGAGCCATGACCATGCCATTCTGCACTCCAGCCTGGGTGCCAGAGCAAGACCCTGTTTCAAAAAGAGAGAGAATTTCTTTGAGTTGAATTGTGTAGAAGTTTGTCACTGCCCTATGTTCCTAAAGTATGAAGCATAAATATGTGGGCTAAGAAATAGTTTCTCTTGATAAATAATCAACAAGTAAAAAATAAAAAGCCCTCCATCTGCAACTGGATCCAAATTCTTGGAACATTTCCAAATTTTGGTTTGCTAGAAGTCAGTTGCTATTTCTGTGATAAAGACCAGAAGTATTCAGCATCTTGGCATTAACCAATATTGGATATTGCCTCTTAGAAATTCATTTTTATATTTCATTAGGGTCTTTCTCAGTTTTTCCAATAATATAATCTTCATATATTAATGACACAGGAATTGAAAAATAAGACAACTTACCAATTAAAAAAAAACTTTTCCGTAAAAGACAGTCATTCCTAGCTGGGCACACACCTGTAATTCCAGCACTTTTCGGAGGCTGAGACAGGAGGATTGCTTGAGGCCAGGAGTAGAAGACCAAGGTAGACAACATAGCAAAACCCTGTCTCTATTTAAAAAAATAAAATGAAGCATTTTCATAAAGTAATAGGGTTAAATGTTTTAGCAATGATTTTTTTTTCTTTCTTTTTTTTTTTTTTTGAGACATAGTTTTGCTGTTTTTGCCCAGCCTGGAGTGCAGTGATGCAATCTCAGCTCACTGCAACCTTGCCTCCCGGGTTCAAGCAATTCTCCTACCTCAGCCTCCCAAGTAGCTGGGATTACAGGCACCTGCCACCACGCTGGGCTAATTTTTTGTATTTTTGGTAGATACAGGGTTTCACCATGTTGGTCAGCTGGTCTTGAACTCCAGATCTCAGGTGATCCACTCACCTCGGCCTCCCAAAGTGGTAGGATTACAGGCGTGAGCCACTGAGCCTGGACTTTTTTTTTTTTTTTTTTTTCCTTGAGACGGAGTCTCGCTCTTGTTGCCCAGGCTGGAGTGCAATGGTGTGATCTTGGCTCACTGCAACCTCTGCCTCCCGGGTTCAAGCGATTCTCCTGCCTCAGCCTCCTGAGTAGCTGGGATTACAGGCACCCACCACCATGCCTGGCTAATTTTTAGTATTTTTAGTAGAGACGGAGTTTCACCATGTTGGCCAAGCTGGTCTCGAACTCCTGACCTCAAGTGATCCACCCACCTTGGCCTCCCAAAGTGTTGGGATTACAAGCGTGAGCCACTGCGCCCGGCTACTATTTTCATTTATTTCCTTACCCAGTACACAAATTTAGTTGGCTTCTTTTTCCTTTCTTTTTTTTTTTTTTCCTCAGAGTCTCACTTTGTCGCCCAGGCTGGAGTGCAGTGGTGCGAGCTCGGCTCACTGCAACCTCTGCCTCCCAGGTTCAAGTGATTTTCCTGTCTCAGCCTCCTAAGTAGCTGGGACTACAACCATGCGCCACCACACCTGGCTAACTTTTGCATTTTTAGTAGAGATGGTGTTTCACCATGTTGCCCAGGCTGGTCCTGACCTCAGGTGATCCACCTGCCTTAGCCTCCCATAGGGTTCTTTTTCCTTTCTATGTGTTATAGCCATTGGAAAGTTATGTCTTTTCTTTAATTCTGAAGGCTTTAATTTTTATGACAGACTTGAGGCTTGAAGGTATGTGATGGAGGATAATGGAAGATGGTGCCTAGAGATGGGGGTTTAATGTTGTTTGTTCAGCTAATCTACACAGGAATGAGCTTCTTGATTCTTGTCTCTTAGTGTGGGAAGTTCACTTTCACCCATCCAACCCAGATCATCTGTTTACCTGCTCTGAAGATGGATCCCTCTGGCACTGGGATGCTTCCACAGATGTACCTGAAAAGTCGTCACTCTTTCACCAAGGTAAAACTTTTTAATGAATACTGTTATGTGTACTTTTTTTTTAAGACAGAGTCTCACTCTATCACCCAGGCTGGAATGCAGTGGCACGATCTCAGCTCACTGCAACCTCCGCCTCCTGGGTTCAAGCGATTCTTGTGCCTCAGCCTCCCGAGTAGATGGGACTATATGCACGCACCACCATGCCCGGCTAATTTTTTTGTATTTTTAGTGGAGATGGGGTTTCACCATGTTGGCCAGGCTGGTCTCAAACTCCTGACCTCAAATGATCCGCCTGCCTTAGCCTCCCAAAGTGCTGGGATTACAGGAGTGAGCCACCACACCTGACCTTTTTTTTGAGACAGAGTCTTACTCAGTCACCCAGACTGGAGTGTAGTGGTGCAATCTCAGCTCACTGCAACCTCTGCCTCTCAGGTTCAAGCTTTTCTTGTGCCTCAGCTTCCCTAGTAGCTGGGATTACAGGTGTGTGCCACCACAACTGGCTAATTTTTTTTTTTTTTTTTTGAGACTGAGTCTTGCTCTGTCGCCCAGGCTGGAGTGCAGTGGCGCAGTCTCGGCTCACTGCAAGCTCCGCCTCCCAGGTTCACGCCATTCTCCTGCCTCAGCCTCTCCGAGTAGCTGGGACTACAGGCGCCCGCCACCACGCCTGGCTAATTTTTTGTATTTTTAGTAGAGACGGGGTTTTACTGTGGTCTTGATCTCCTGACCTCGTGATCTGCCCGCCTCGGCCTCCCAAAGTGCTGGTATTACAAGCGTGGGCCACCGCGCCCAGCCAACTGGCTAATTTTTTTGTATTTTTAGTAGAGATGGGGTTTTGCTATGTTGGCCAGGCTGGTCTCAAACTCCTGGCCTCAAGTGATCTGACCACCTCAGCCTCCCCAAAGTGCTGGGATTACAGGTGTGAGCCACTGTGCCCAGCCCGTTATGTGTAATTTTATCATACTTTTATTTTGTTTTGTTTTGTTTCAGACAGCGTCTCACTCTGACATGCAGGCTGGACTGCAGTGGCATGATCACAGCTCGCTACATCCTTACCCTCCTGGGCTCAAGCGATCCTCCTGCGCCAGCCTCCCAAATAGCTAAGACCAGAGATGCTTGCAACCACAACCAGCTAATTTTTTATATATATATATATTTGTAGACACAAGCTCTCACTATGCTGCCCAGGCTGGTCTCAAACTCCTGAGCTCAAGCGATCCTCCTGCCTGGGCCTCCCGAGGTGTTGCGATTATAAGCGTGAGCCGCTGTACCCAGCCATTTTATACTTTTAAGTACCAAATTAGACATCCTCGTATTTTTTACTTAATGGCAAAACATTTTTATTCTCTTGCCTCAGTAAATTTGAGTATCACAGGGCTTGAAATCTGTCAAGTTACTTACTACTGTATGGCTGATGGCTAGAAATGCTATAAGCTGGCTCACTTGAGACAGCCAAGGTTCTCCTTTGTGAGTGCCATTAACCTGGACCCTCATGCCATAGCATAGACACAGGCAAATCTTTTATATTGCATTGCCAAGTTTGTGTGAATGGCAAGAAAAAAGTTGATATTTGATGTAACTGAGGGTACTGGTTTCTTCTCAAGTTAAATGGCCTGGTCTCAGGCCGGGTGTGGTGGCTCACGCCTGTAATCCCAGCACTTTGGAAGGCCGAGGCAGGTGGATCACCTGAGTTTGGGAGTTCAAGACCAGCCTGACCAACATGGAGAAACCCCGTCTCTACTAAAAATACAAAATTAGCCGGGTGTGCTGGCTCATGCCTGTAATCCCAGCTATTCAGGAGGCTGAGTCAGGAGAATTGCTTTTACCCGGGAGACAGGTTGCAGTGAGCCGAGATCGCACCATTGCACTCCAGCCTGGATAGCAAGAGTGAAACTCCATCTCAAAAAGAAAAAAAGGCCTGCTTTCCTCATTACAGTCAGTGGTAGGTTATGGTCAGCCAAAAACCATGCACTTGTAATCAGGGTTTATGTGTTTTTGCATTTTCCAAGTTTCCTGTTTTTGAGGGTTTGTCTGTGGTTCCAAAGTTCTTTTGCTTATTCATTCATTCAGAAATATTTACTGAATGCCTACCATGTGGTAGGCATTCTTCTAGGTGTTGGGCATATAACAGTGAGCAGAACGAAATGTCGACATACATAGAGCAAATATTCTAGTAGACAGTTAAAAAATAGATAATGTATCATTAAGAGTCCAATTAGAATGTCAGAAACTACCTTAGATGTGGAAGGAATTGGTCTCATGTGTTAGAAGGGCTGGGAAAACAAAAGGTAATAGGAGGGGTGCTGGGAGAACAAATAGAAAGAAAAGGGAACACCCAGAAATAATAATTGTTAGTACCCCTGCTACTGCACTGCTGAAAATGCTGTTAAAGTTTGTTCTGAATTAGGAGAAAAGGCGCTCCCTCAACCAGGCTGGAACTACCACTAGTGTTGTTGCCAGAAACCTGGAGCAGGAAGGAGCTGCTTCTCCCCTCCGCCTTCCAGTCACCCACTATTAATACCTGCTATTGGCAAGGCCCATCTGGATGGCAGATGGCAAAGCAGCCTGGAAAGTGGAGTTTGCCGACTTCCACCTCCTACAGTATATAGTGGAGCACAGAAAAGTGGAAAAGGAGACTGAAAAGAAAAAGGAGGCCGGGCACAGTGGCTCACACCTGTAATCCCAGCAATTTGGGAGGCTGAGGCGGGCTGATGACCTGAGGCCAGGAGTTTGAGACCAGCGTGGTCCAACATGGTGAAACCCTGTGTCTACTAAAAATACAAACATTAGCCGGTCGTGGTGGTGGGTGCCTGTAATCCCAGCTACTCTGGAGGCTGAGGCAGGAGAATAGCTTGAACCCAAGAGTTGGAGGTTGCTGTGAGCCAAGGTCGCGCCACTGCACTCCAGCCTGGGCAACAGAGCGAGACTCCGTCTCAAAAAAAAAAAGAAAAGAAAAAGGAAAATAACATGGCCAAATACACTGCTAATTACCATGAAGAAGAATACAGCAGAGTAGGAGGATAAAGAATAAAGACGGGTGAGGGGAGCCACTCTAGTGAGAGTCATAAGAAGAGGCCACTTGGCAGAAGGAACATTTGAGCAGAGACTTAAGAGAAGTGAAGGCGTAAGTGACATGAAAGCATTCCAGGCAGAGGAAACAGCAAATGCTGAGGGCCTGAGACAGAGAACTGCAAGGACACCATGGTTGCAGCTCAGGCAGCAGGGTACAGTGGTGGGAGATAAGGACTGGTGGCTGAGGAGCCCTGGGACTTTGTAGCCCATGATAAGGACTTTAGACTTACTGAAGGGGGAGGAGAAAAGTGGAAACAGGGAGATGAGAAAGGAGTCTTATCACAGTGGCTTGAATAATGTGTTAATCTTTACAGTGTCCAAGAGCAATGTAAAATGTAGGGGCAGTAAAAGATAAACAGAAAAACTAAGGGGAAAAAAATTCTAAAACTTCTCCAGAAAAATTCTGGAGCGGAGAGCATGTGTGGAGCATGCATGCATGTGCATGCTATAACTTCATCTACAGAGAAACAAACAGTTTCATCTAAGGATTAACTAAGTATGTACTTCGTTTTTACTTCCTTCCTCCCCTAACCGCACAGTCTTGAACTTGCAAGTTTACTTTTAAGGAACCTTGGTTAGACTGGAAATAAAACTTTATTCTGTGTCTACTATTACAAGGCACAGTATTAGACACTGTGAAAAGGTAAAACAAATATAAAATATGCATCCTGCTCTTAAGACATACTTAGTCATGGACAGAGGCATGGATAGTTCAATTAGGATATAAGAATTGTTATAAAGTAGTAAATTAATGGTACATACAAGTGCTGAGGGTTCGAGGAAAGAGAAAAACATGAAGTAGAGGTTGTCTTCAAAGGTTTCTTAGAGAAGGAAGTTCAGCCATATTTTAAAGGATCAGTAAGATTTTAAATGTACTAATCTTTAAGCTTCAAGACATAGGGACTTGGCACAGAGCACTCAGCACAGAGCCTGGCACATAGTAGGTACTCAGTCATTTGTTGAGTGAATTAAATTTGTACTTATTTGATACGATAGCAAGTTGAGAGGAAAGTAAGTTGCGAACAATGACTAAAATTGAAATATACTGCCTCTGCCTCACTTTATTCTATAGTAAGTACAATGCACTGTTAGAGATAAAACCTTATAATCTAGTAGTGTTCTAATCTACTTGTAAGAACGTCTATCTAAAAAGCATAAGAATGAAAGATTTGAGGTAAAGCAATTATATTTTTAGAAATATAGTAACAAATATATATTTAGAAATATATTTCTAGAAATGTTCATCTAGAAATATGTCTAGAAATTCTTTCTCATGATCATTTTATTTTGTTATTACCCAAGAGTTTATATTTCCATATATTACCTACATCTTTGGTTTCTTTTTTTCTTTCTTTATTCAACTTGTCTGCTGGCCGTTTTGCTACCTTTCTGAGACTTTCCATTAAAAGATGAACAGAAAGACAGTCAGTTGAAATAATCTGCTTTTCCTGAAGACTTCAAGTTTGGTATCCATATTATCCTATGGAAATTTGAATATTTAATATCACTGAATAAGCCTTTGGTCCAAAGTGGTGATGTATAATAATGGAATTATTAGCCTATTATTCTGAGAACTAAACACATTGATATTATCACCTTTCTAAATATCAGTAGAAGTTTGGATGTTTACTAATATAAAAGTCATCTTGAAAGATTTCTTCCTTTTCTTTTTTTCTCCCAGGAGGAAGAAGCAGTACTTTTTTGTCTCATAGCATTAGTAACCAAGCTAATGTTCACCAGTCTGCCATTAGCTCCTGGCTCAGCACTGATCCTGCAAAAGACCGAATTGAAATCACAAGCTTACTTCCCAGTAGGTCTCTGTCTGTCAACAGTTTGGATGTTTTAGGTCCTTGTCTTGTTTGTGGAACCGATGCAGAAGCAATTTATGTTACTAGACATCTTTTTTCTTAGAAGTACTATAATTATAAGATTTCAGATAGAACATTAGCCTTTTGAAATCCAACTTCTGTGCAAAATTTTATTATCAGAACATACGAGATTTGCAGGGGAAACATCAGTAAACTACCATTAATGTCAATGCCCAGTTTTGACTTTTGTTAGCCTGACACTCCCAAACAGTTGTAGAATCCAGTAGATGACTGATGGCAAAAGATTGTGAACATGCGGAAGAAAATCAATGGGATTCTGGTGCTGATGAATAGGTTGCCTTCAGAGTATTATTGACAGACAGCTTGTGGAACTAGTTCTGTATTTTTGATGTTGTGGGAATTAACACATCATTGGTGGTTATGGGAACTACCAATGGGTTCCTACAATTTTTATCAGTAGCATGTGGAGTATACACCTTCCTAGTGGCAGTTGCCAATGTTAACGATTATTCTTTTTATTGCAAGTATTTCCTATGATCCTTCCACACTTTATTTCCTTAATTATAATAATAAACTTTTTCAGAAAGAATTGAGTAGAGCAAAAATGACAAAAATGTATAGCTGTGTTCAATTTTTTTTTTTTTTTTTTTTTTTTGAGGCAGAGTCTTGCTCTGCTGGAGTGCAGTGGTGCAATCTCGGCTCACTGCAACCTCCACCTCCCAGTTTCAAGCGATTCTCCTGCCTCAGTCTCCTGAGTAGCTGGAACTACAGGTGTGCGCCACTACGCCCAGCTAATTTTTGTATTTTTAGTAGAGACAGAGTTCACCATGTTGGCCAGGATGGTCTCGATCTCTTGACCTCATGATCCACCCGCTTCGACCTCCCAAAGTGCTGGGATTACAGGTGTGAGCTACTGCACCCGGCCTGGAATTTTTTTAAAGTGAAAATGTTTTGACAAGTTCCTTTTTCAGAATAGGTTTTTGAGCAGAACTCTTTCAGCTCATTAGACCCAACTTTGCTTTTGTTTAGCTTCACAGCATAGCTGAAAGTTGCCAAACTGGACATTGTGCAATAAAGTAGAATTCTGTATTGATAAGCGAACTATTTCCAAACTAAAAATGTGATAGATAAAAGTGTGATTCATCAAATGATATGATCAGAGTAAATAATTTTGCCATTTTAATTCTTTTACTTTGTTTTAGCCACCTATAGTCTTACCAACCATCTTTATCCTTGTCTGCAGGGATAATAATGAACTAATGTAGTGTTTTAAGATAATTTAATGATACTATCTTTCCAAACTTTGTTAGATTTTAAATGTATTATTGACCTGAGACCTTAATGACAAATCACTGCTATTAGACAATTGAAGTGTTCATTTACTTTGTAATTCCAATAATCATAGTTATGGAATTATGGTAAGGTTTTGCTTTTCTGTCCTAATAAATATATATATTTTTTGAGATGGAGTTTTGCTCTTGTTGCTGAGGCTGGAGTGAAATGGCATGATCTCAGCTCACTGCAACCTCCGTCTCTTAGGTTCAAGCAATTCTCCTGCCTCAGCCTCCCAAGTAGCTGGGATTACAGGTGCTCACCACCACACCCAGCTAATTTTTGTATTTTTAGTAGAGATGGGGTTTCACTGTGTTGGCCAGGCTGGTCTTGAACTGACCTCGTGGTCTACCTGCCTCAGCCTCCCAAAATGCTGGGATTACAGGCATGAGCCACCGCTCCCGGCTGATTTTTGTATTAATAGTAGAGACGATAGGGTTTCACCATGTTGGCCAGGACTGGTCTCAAACTCCTGACCACAGGTAATCAGCCCGCCTCGGCCTCCAAAAGTGCTGGGATTACAGGCGGGAGCCACGGCGCCCTACCTATTTTCAAGTCTTTTAATGCCACTTTACCTCAGGGGTTTTGGGTTTTTGATCTGTCTATAGTATTATTGCTGGGACTAATTTTTTAAAGACTTTTTGTTACTACTAAATAATTACAGAAAAAGCAAAGTCAAAAGAAAATTTTAAGTACTTAGAATTTCAAACAGACAATATTCTTTTCATATCCGTTTCTATCCATCAATGTGTATAATTTTTTAATAAAATGAAATATACATATTTGTGGATGCACGTTCCCTAACATTTTTTCTATTATCATTTTAAACTGCTATGTAATATTCTAAGGTATATGTGTGTGTACCATAATTTATTTCATTTGGTTGCCTATTATTATTTCATGTTTCCAGCTTCTCATTATTATGATTAGTGCTATAACGCCTATTTGATTTAATTTGCATTTCTTTTAAAACTTGGCTTTTATTCTTGGTGTTTTGTTTTTGTTTTTTGTTTTTTGTTTTTTTGAGACGGAGTCTTGCTCTGTAACCAGGCTGGAGTGCAGTGGTGCAATCTCAGCTCACTGCAACCTCCACTTCCCAGGTTCAAGCGATTCTCCTGCCTCAGCCTCCCGAGTAGCTGGGATTACAGGCGTGCGCCACAACAGCCGGCTAATTTTTTGTATTTTTAGTAGAGACGGGGTTTCACTATGTTAGCCAGCCTGGTCTCGAACTCCTTACCTCAGGTGATCCACCCACCTCAGCCTCCCAAAGTGCTGGGATTACAGGTGTGAGCCACCATGCCAGCCAAATCATTTGATGTGTTTCTTAATACTTTTTGTTCCCTGGCATGCTGTCCTGTCCTAGGTTTATATAAATAACCTGTAATTCCTTTTAATATAAATAACCTGTAATTCCTTTTATTTTGTGGTTTTGTATTTTGCATGTAATGATTGCATTTGGAATGTAATTTAATGCATCTGAAGTTTTTTTCTTTTTATTATGGATAATTTCAAACATATGAAAAGGATGGTTTTATTAACCTATGTACTCATCGCCCAGCTTCATCAATTAACAACACACAGCCAGTCTTTGCTGCTGTTCATTCCCCACCCCTGCTCTGGATCACTGTAAAGCAAATTCCAGATGGCATTTCAATCATAATTCTTCACTGTACATCTCTGAAGGATGAGGAACACATACACACTTTTTTTTGGGCAGGGGGTAGGTAGGGGAGACAGGGTCTCACTCTGTGACCCAGGCTGAAGTGCAGTGGCATGATCACAGCTTATTGCAGCCTCAACCTCCCAAGCTCAAGCAATCCTCTCACCTCAGCATCCTAAGTAGCTGGGACTACAGGTGTGTGCCACCACATCCAGCTAATTTTTAAAATTTTTTTTGTAGAGATAGGGTCTCACTATATTGCCCAGGCTGGTCTTGAACTCCTAGCCTCAAGCGATCCTCCTGCCTTGGTTTTCCAAAGTGCTTGGATTACAGACCTGAACCACTGTGCCTGGCCTCTTGTCAATCCTAATATCACAAAAGTAGACAAGTAGATATTATGTGCTTCCTGATGTAATACAAAAGGAATAAATAACACCACCTATGAAATACTCTTGCCCAGAAGAAACTACTTGTCTTTCATTTTGTGGCATTCCAGGAGTAAGTAAAAACCATACACTTGTTCAGCTCAGCGTAGGTTTTTTCCTAGCACTGAAAAGTAGACCAGATAATTTAGATAATTGCTGTTACCCTAAATATCATTTTAAGGACTGTTTTCAGCCTAGCTGTCCTTCCCCAACTCCTTGCAACAAAACTGAACCTGATTTACCTGTCTTTACAGACACTACAGGAGACAAAAGAACACGTTAAATGACAACATATTGTCCTGTAGTTGCGCTATTAAGACAACATCATGTTGTCCTGTCCACCATGCCCAACTAATTTTGTATTTTTAGTAGAGATGGGGTTTCTCCATGTTGGTCAGGCTGGTTTCAAACTCCCGACCTCAGATAATCAGCCTGCCTCAGCCTCCCAAAGTGCTGGGATAACAGGCGTGAGCCACTGAGTATTTGTAACCATAAGAGAAAGTATATTTTAACAGCATTACATTTCATGCCAGTTGACAAGTTCTGCCAATTTTAATAAGAAACTAAGCTTTATGTAATATAACACCGTAATTTATGAATTTGTTCATTGTCACTGCCTTTATTCATGAAACTATCAAATAGAGTGTCTTTCAAGGGTTGCAGGATCTTAGAGGTAGGAAGTACCTTGATGATCATCTCCAGCCTAAATTTCATTATCCTTTCTATGGTATTCCCAACAAATTATCATCCAACGTATACTTAAAAACATATGGTGGCCAGGCACGGTGGCTCACACCTGTAATGCTAGCACTTTGGGAGGCTGAGGTGGGTGGAGCACCTGAGGTCAAGAGTTTGAGATCAGCCTGGCCAACATGGCAAAACCCTGTCTCCACTAAAAATGCAAAAAAAAAAAATTAACCGGGCATGGTGGCAGGCATCTATAATCCCAGCTACTCGGGAGGCTGAGGCAGGAATGTTGCTCGAACCCAGGAGACAGAGGTTGCAGTGACCCAAGATCGTGCCACTTCACTCCAGCCTGGGCAAAAGAGCAAAACTTCATCTCAAAAAATATACATATATATGGAGACAAAGTTTCCCATTTTCCAATACAGTTTCACATTTGAACAGCTCTAATTGATACAGCTTTATGGCAGGGTTTTAGTGTGTAAGTGGGATCCAAAACACTCAATCCTGTAAAAGGGTACAGTCCTATTGTATGTTAACACACTGATATGTGAGCCTATGAGATGAGCCAATCACCAGTTGTTATATTCGAATCTGCTTTGTGTTGGGATGCTTTAATGTAGGGTTTCACTAAATAAATGAATATTCATATACTGAACTGAAATTTGCTTCCATCTGTCTTATCTCAGGAGCCACACACACAAAATTCCTCTCATCACATATTCAAATATTCAAAATTGATTATTATAGTCTCTCCAGTGAAGGTTTCCTTCTCATTCTTTCTTGCCATTTTTGGCTAAATCCTTCTTATCCTTCAAGACTCCTTCTAGGTGTCATTTTCTCCAGACAGCTTTTACTGGCCTCCAGCAATCCGGACTAAATTGCACTCTACTTCAAAAGCCCATTGTGCAGAACTTAAATTGTGCGCAAAGCAGTGTGTTAAGGAGCCTGTCTCCCCCTACTGGGCCACAAGATCAAGAACAGGGCCCATGTCTTAGTGTAACAGTGTTTAACAGTATCTGAACCATAGTAAGCAATGAGTCACTGTTAATTGACCTTGTTTTCACAATCTGGTTTTCCCTTTAAAAATTACTCCTCTTCGTCAAAGGCTTTTTTTTTTTTTTTTTTTTTTGACACTTTAAGTCTCGCTCTGTCGCCCAGGCAGGAGCACAATGGCACGATCTCAGCTCACTGCAACCTCCACCTCCCAGGTTCAAGCGATTCTCCTGTTTCAGCCTCCCAAGTAGCAGGGATTACAGGTGTGCGCCCAGCTAATTTTTTGTATTTTTAGTAGAGACGGGCTTTCACCATGTTGGCCAGGCTGGTCTTGAACTCCTAACCTCAAGTGATCCACCCTTCTCGGCCTTCCAAAGTGCTGGGGTTATAGGCATGAGCCACTGTGCTCGGCCAGAGGCCCTCTTTTAAGTGTGACTTGCAAGATAAACACTTTTTCATATATTGTCTACCTTGCTGATTATGACAGAAATCTTGCCATCCTGTTAATAGGAATGATATTCCTTTGTAATGCTGTCTCAGCTTTCTGAAGTGTTCACATGTGATACTCCTAAGCCACACTTCCTATATTCGGAAGTTAATACAAATGGTTTTTAATCCTTAATATGGGCCTTTCTTGTTCTAAGAAAAATTTCATTTCAATATGGGAAAGGACTATTTTCTTTGAACCTTTTGTAGAAGCTATTATTTTCTCCATAATTAGCTCAGCATGCTCTCTCCACTTTCATCCCATTGATTAGGAAAGATGTTTGAGACAGGATTTCACTCTGTCACCCAGGCTGGAGTGCAGTGGTGTGATCCCCAGCTCACTACAGCCTTGACATCCTGGACCCAAGTGATCCTCCCACCTCGGTCTCCCAAGTTTCTGGGACTGCAGGCATGTACCACCAAGCCTGACTAATTTTTGCAATTTTTATTGAGTTGGGGTTTCACTATATTGCCCAGGATCGTCTTGAACTCCTGGGCTCAAGCAATCTACTTGCCTTGGCCTCCCAAAGTGCTAGGATTACAGGCAAGAGCCACCATGCCCAGCCAGAAAGATGTTAAATGAAATGAAGTTTTTAGGCCCACTGCTGGAGTCTTCTCAATTATCAATGAAACATGAATCTTTGGTATTTGGCTACAGTTATTGAAATATTTATAAAACAACCTAATTTATTGACATTTCATTCCATTTATCTTATTTCCAAGGTTATTGTGAGAAAATGTGCTGTAGTTATACTATCAAAAATTTGGCATAATTGAAAAATTCCTGGTCCTTTGTGAATAGTACTTCTATTTAATTGTATTGTGGAAACATCCTTTTAATAATCCACTCTAGATTCTTGTCCAAGAAGCATACTAAATTCAAAAGTATATAGTTTATATCGAGCCTTTAGTTAAGCTTACGGTGTCAATAGTATCTAGCTCAGACTAATAGAAGGTCTGGCCAGGTGCAGTGGCTCACGCCTGTAATCCCAGCACTTTGTGAGGCCAAGGTGGGGATGGATCACCTGAGGTCAGGTGTTCAAGACCAACATGGCGAAACCCCGTCTCTACTAAAAACACAAAAATTAGCCTGGCCTGGTGGCAGGCGCCTGTAGTCCCAGCTACTCGGGAGGCTGAGGCAGGAGAATCACTTTGAACCCAGGAGGCAGAGGTTGCAGTGAGCCGAGATCATGCCACTGCACTCCAGCCTGTCAAGAGAGCAAGACTCCATCTCAAAAAAAAAAAAGAAAAGAAAAAATTGGGCCGGACACGGTGGCTCACACCTGTAATTCCAGCACTTTGGGAGGCCAAGGTGGGCGGATCACCTGAGGTCGGAAATTCGAGACCAGCCTGACCAACATGGTGAAACCCCATCTCTACTAAAAAAAAAAAAGAAAGAAAATTAGCCAGGCATATTGGCACATGCCTGTAATCCCAGCTACTTGGGAGGCTGAGGCAGGAGAATCACTTGAACCCAGGAGGCGGAGGTTGTGATGAGCCGAGATCGTTCTATTGCCCTCCAGCCTGGGAAACGAGCAAAACTCTGTCTCAAAAAAAAAAAATTGAAGGTCTGAACAGTAGTCATGCTCTTGTTTTACAGATATGAAGCTTGGGGAGACCCAATATATGATATGCAACTATTTTATTTGAACTCTTACTGGTATCATTCTGACCTACCATTAATGTTAAATGGCAATGTAAAACAATTAACAGCTAGGTCCTGAGCCACAGTCATCTTAGCATTGAGACAGTTGCCAGCATTTCCCTACATTCGACGTGTACAAAGAGGGCAGAAAACTCCAGGGGGTGCAGGGGAAGTAGAATGACTAGAAGCTGGCTGATCAGGTAAAAAATGTTAATTTAAAATAAGGTTCAGCCAGGCGAGCTGGCTCATGCCTGTAATCCCAGCACTTTGGGAGGCTGAGCCAGGAGGATTGCTTGAGCCTGGGAGGCGGAGATGCAGTGAGTGAGCCGAGATTGCACCATTGCATTCTAGCCTGGGTGACAGAGCATGACTCAAAACTAAATTACGTTAAATTTAAATTTAATTATTTAAAAAAAAAATTTGTAGCTGCAAAAAATCAGAAGAGTTTTTACCCCTCTATAGGGGTAGAATAAACTTTAAAAAATCTTAGCCAGAGAGATCCTAGAATCCATGATACACCAGTAGCAAGGCATACACCTAGCACCCAGATTTGGTTTCTTATACCATATTCCAATAAAAGGAACCAGGGATCTTTGGAGGAATGGTGATCCCTGAACCGGGGCAAGAAATATACAAGATATCTTGGAGAACTGGGTACGGTGGCTCAAGCTTGTAATCCTGCACTTTGGGAGGCCAAGGCAGGCGGATCGCTTGAGCTCAGGAGTTCAAGGGCAGCCTGGGTGACATAGGGAGACCTGGTCTCTACAAAAAAACACAAAAATTAGGCGTTCCGGGCGCGGTGGCTCATGCCTGTAATCCCAGCACTTTGGGAGGCCGAGATGGGCAGATCATCTGAGGTCGGGAGTTCAAGACCAGCCTGACCAACATGGAGAAACCCCTTCTGTACTAAAAATACAAAATTAGCCAGGCATGGTGGCGCATGCCTGTAATCCCAGCTTCTCAGGAAGGCTGAGGCAGAAGAATTGCTTGAACCCAACAGGAGGAGGTTGTGGTGAGCAGAGATGGCGCCACTGCACTCCGGCCTGGGCAACAAGAGAGAAACTTGGTCTCAAAAAAAAAAAAAAAAAATTGGACATGGTGGCCTGCGCCTGTAATCCCAAGCTACTCGGATGCTGAGGCATCACCTGAGTCGGGGGTTGAAGCTGCAGTGAGCCATAATCATGTCACTGCAGCTTCAACCAGGGTGACAGAGTGAGACCCCATCTAAAAAAAAAAAATTAAAAAGATTTTGGAGCAGCTTGTACTGCCAGAAAATAAGAAAGTTCTTTTTTTAATTTTTAGGTGAGGTCTTGCTTTGTCACCCAGGCTGGAGTGCAGTGGCTAGATCTCGGCTCACTGCAGCCTCAGCCTCCTGGGCTCAGGCGATCCTTCTGCCTCAGCCTCCAGAGTAGCTGGGACTACAGTTGTGTACCACCACACCTGGCTGATTTATAGAGGTGAGGTCTTGCTATGTTACCCAGGCTGGTCTTGAACTCTTGGGCCCAAGTGATCTCCTGCCTCAGCCTCCAGAAGTACTGGGATTAAAAAGTGCTGGGATTAAAGGGGTGAGCCACCAAACTGGGCAGAAAGTTCTTTAAAACACACGAACACACACACACACACACACACACACACACACACACGCCAACTGAAAGAGCTCCAGCGGCCACAACTGAAACAACTTGAGCAACAAAATAAATACCCAAAGCCTAAAATAAATATCCATGAGGCCATCCATACTGACATAAAGGGTTTTTGTTTTGTTTATGTTTTTGCTTTTTGTTTTTTTTGTAAGATGGAGTCTTGCTCTGTCACCCAGACTGGAGTGCAGTAGTACAGTCTCGGCTGACTGCAACCTCCACCTCCCGAGTTCAAGCAATTCTCCTGCCTCAGCCTCCCAAGTAGCTGGGACTATAGGCATGCGCCCACCACGCCTGGCCAATTTTTGTATTTTTAGTAGAGACGAGATTTCACCATGTTGGCCAGGCTGGTCTTGCACTCCTGACCTCAAGTGATCCGCCTGCCTCAGCCTCCCTCAGCCTCCCAAAGTGCTAGGATTATAGGTGTGAGCCACCACACCTGGCCAATAAATGTTTGAATAAATAAATGAAGGAGAAGGGATAAATCTGCAGAATTTCAAATAATTTATTTGAATTCTCCACTTTATTTTATTTATTTATTTTTTTGGGACAGAGTCTGGCTGGATTCTCCACTTTCAAGAAGATGGAGCACAACTCCCCATTCCTTAAGAGTGGGTGGCACATAGTCTGGTGTCTTCCCCTAAGATCGCATGAATTTCTGGAAGGGTTTATGTTCTCAGGGCCACACTGGTCTCCAGACTTCTTCCATGTACACTGCCCCCTAATTCCTATCTAAGGTCACACAAGCATGGAAATCAGATTCTACATCTATTGCTAAAAGCAAAAAAGCCCCATTTCCATGAAGCACTGAAGAATTGAGTAGGCTGAAACTGGACCAAGATCTTCCATCACAATAATATAAAAACCTGCAAATGTGATGGCAGGTATCACCATTCCCACACATCCAGCACCCACAGTAAGTATTCCCAACCATTATCACTCTCCGCACCTACAGTCCCCGCCGCTTTTCATCACGTCGGTTTGTTCTCTTCCTGATCATTCCACCTCTCCTTTCCCTGCTCTTTCATCTCTCACCCTACTCCACAGGAGTAAGCCTCCTAGTCCTACACAGAGCAATTTACTCAGCTCCTTGAATTATCTAGGAATTTCCCCAAAGACTAGAGTTTGTGGAGATACTTTCCTTTAGGTTTAGAGAGCATTGAGGAGCTTAAGTACCATGGGTTGATGACAGAGGTGACAGGATTCTGGGGGCAGTCTGCTCTTCCAGATGCATAATCCTTTTGGATAGGGCAAGCAGACTTGTGGACATATTAGATTCCTATAATTCATATAATTTTAGGGCTGAAAAGGTCTTTGTGGGTCACTTACCCTTCCGTTGAAGAAAGTAAGCCCTGGGGCTCTTTAGTGACTCACCTTGGGTCACATTGTCTACCTTCTACAAACTCTGTGCTTGTAGAAAATAGACTTTCAACCAAATGTTCTTGGAACATAATTTTTTTTTTTTTTGAGACGGAGTCTCGCTCTGTCGCCCAGGCTGGAGTGCAGTGGCGCAATCTTGGCTCACTGCAAGCTCCTGCTCCCGGGTTCACGCCATTCTCCTGCCTCAGCCTCCCGAGTAGCTGGGACTAGAGGCGCTCACCACCACGCCCGGCTAATTTTTTTGGATTTTTTTTTTTTTTTTTTTTTTTTTTTTTTTATTAGGAAGGTTACACATGGGAAGTCGGGGAATAGAAATGGGGGGTGGGAGTTAAAATAAGGTAGAGAGGGACTTTATGTGGATCAGTGATAATAACTCAATCCTCTATTTGACAAAGAAGAGGGAGAAGGAAGAGGAAGAAAAAGAAAGTGGGATAAAGGATCAGAAAGGGAGGAAAATAGAAAAAATTAAGAGTAGGACTCCAGGGTAGACCTGTTTTGTTGTCACTGAGTTGGTTGGTTGGTTTGTCTGTTGTATTTTTCATGTTTCGCCAAGTTGGCCAGACTGGTCTCGAACTCCTAGCCCGAAGTGATCAACCCGCCTCGCCCCCCAGAGTGCCGGGACCACAGGCGTGAGCCACCACGTCCAGCCCCCACATTGCTTCTGGCCTCCATGGTAGACCTCCCAGACGGAGCGGCCGGGCAGAGGCGCTCCTCACTTCTTCCCAGACACGGGGCGGCCGGGCAGAGGCGCTCCTCACTTCCCAGATGGGGCAGCCAGGCAGAGACGCTCCTCACTTCTTCCCAGACGATAGGTGGCCGGGCAGAGGCGCCCCTCACTTCCCAGACAATGGGTGGCCGGGCAGAGGCGCTCCTCACTTCCCAGACGATGGGTGGCCGGGCAGAGGTGCTCCTCACTTCCCAGACGGGGCGGCCGGGCAGAGGCGCTCCTCACTTCCCAGACGGGGCGGCCGGGCAGAGGCGCTCCTCACTTCTTCCCGGACGGGGCGGCCGGGCAGAGGCGCTCCTCACTTCCCAGACGGGGCGGCCGGGCAGAGGCGCTCCTCACTTCTTCCCGGACGGGGCGGCCGGGCAGAGGCGCTCCTCACTTCTTCCCGGACGGGGCGGCCGGGCAGAGGCGCTCCTCACTTCTTCCCGGACGGGGCGGCCGGGCAGAGGCGCTCCTCACTTCTTCCCGGACGGGGCGGCCGGGCAGAGGCGCTCCTCACTTCCCCCCGGACGGGGCGGCCGGGCAGAGGCGCTCCTCACTTCCCAGACGATGGGTGGCCGGGCAGAGGCTCTCCTCACTTCCCAGACGGGGCGGCCGGGCAGAGGCGCTCCTCACTTCCCAGACGGTGGGTGGCCGGGCAGAGGCGCTCCTCACTTCCCAGACGGTGGGTGGCCGGGCAGAGGCGCTCCTCACTTCCCAGACGGTGGGTGGCCGGGCAGAGGCGCTCCTCACTTCCCAGACGGTGGGTGGCCGGGCAGAGGCGCTCCTCACTTCCCAGACGGTGGGTGGCCGGGCAGAGGCGCTCCTCACTTCCCAGACGGTGGGTGGCCGGGCAGAGGCGCTCCTCACTTCCCAGACGGTGGGTGGCCGGGCAGAGGCGCTCCTCACTTCCCAGACGGTGGGTGGCCGGGCAGAGGCGCTCCTCACTTCCCAGACGGTGGGTGGCCGGGCAGAGGCGCTCCTCACTTCCCAGACGGGACGGCCGGGCAGAGGCGCTCCTCACTTCCCAGAGGGGACGGCCGGGCAGAGGCGCTCCTCACTTCCCAGACGGGGCGGCCGGGCAGAAGCGCTCCTCATTTCCCAGACGGGGCGGCCGGGCAGAGGCGCTCCTCACCTCCCAGACGATGGGTGGCCGGGCAGAGGCTCTCCTCACCTCCCAGACGGGGCGGCCGGGCAGAGGCGCTCCTCACTTCTTCCCGGACGGGGCGGCCGGGCGGAGGCGCTCCTCACTTCCTCCCGGACGGGGCGGCCGGGCGGAGGCGCTCCTCACTTCCTCCCGGACGGGGCGCCCGGGCGGAGGCGCTCCTCACTTCCTCCCGGACGGGGCGGCCGGGCGGAGGCGCTCCTCACTTCCTCCCGGACGGGGCGGCCGGGCGGAGGCGCTCCTCACTTCCTCCCGGACGTGGCGGCCGGGCGGAGGCGCTCCTCACTTCCTCCCGGACGGGGCGGCCGGGCAGAGGCGCTCCTCACCTCCCAGACGATAGGTGGCCGGGCAGAGGCGCTCCTCACTTCCCAGACGGGGCGGCCGGCAGAGGCGCTCCTCACTTCCCAGACGATGGGTGGCCGGGCAGAGGTGCTCCTCACTTCCCAGACCGGGCGGCCGGGCAGAGGTACCCCTCACCTCTTCCCAGACGGGGCGGCCGGGCAGAGGCGCTCCTCACTTCTTCCCGGACGGGGCGGCCGGGCAGAGGCACTCCTCACTTCTTCCCGGACGGGGCGCCCGGGCAGAGGCGCTCCTCACTTCCCAGATGGGGCAGCCGGGCAGAGGCGCTCCTCACTTCTTCCCAGACGGGGTGGCCGGGCAGAGGCGCTCCTCACTTCCCAGACGGGGCGGCCGGGCAGAGGCGCTCCTCTCTTCCCAGACAATGGGTGCCTGGGCAGAGGTGCTCCTCACTTCCCAGACGGGGCGGCCAGGCAGAGGGGCCCCTCACTTCTTCCCGGACGGGGCGGCCGGGCAGAGGGGCTCCTCCCTTCTTCCCGGACAGGGCAGCCGGGCAGAGGTGCTCCTCACTTCTTCCTGGACGGGGCGGCTGGGCAGAGGCGCTCCTCACTTCCCAGACGGGGCGGCCGGGCAGAGGCGCTCCTCGCTTCCCAGACGGGGCGGCCGGGCAGAGGCGCCCCTCACTACTTCCCAGACGGGGCGGCCAGGCAGAGGCGCTCCTCACTTCCCAGACGATGGGTGGCCAGACAGAAGTGCTCCTCACCTCCCAGACGATGGGTGGCCAGACAGAAGTGCTCCTCACCTCCCAGACGATGGGTGGCCGGGCAGAGACGCTCCCCACCTCCCAGACGGGGCGGTGGCCGGGCAGGGGCTCGGGAGGCTGAGGCGGGCAGAGCACTCGGCGTCAGGAGCTGGTGAGCAGCGTGGCCAACATGGCGACCACGCGCCTGCAGCCAAACGAGAAAAAGCAGGCAGCGGTGGCGCGCGGCGGCAGTAGTCCCAGGCAGTCCGCGGCGCGGGCAGCAGCGAGCTGAGTAGATTGCAGCCTGGGCCACAGAGGGAAAGAAAGAAAGAAAGAGAGAGAGAGAGGGAGGGAGGGAGGGAGGGAGGAAGGAAGGAAGGAAGGAAGCAAGCAAGCTGGATTTTTTTTAGCAGAGACGGGGTTTAACCGTGTTAGCCAGGATGTTCTCGATCTCCTGACCTCGTTATCTGCCCGCCTCGGCCTCCCAAAGTGCTGGGATTACAGGCGTGAGCCACCGCGCCCGGCCGGAACATAATCTTTTAACAGGTTTTCACATTTGGATTTCTAGATACAGTAAGTAGCCAGTTATTACTTTAACGTCAGAAAAAGACGTCTTTAATTTTTTTATACTCTGTAGTAGAAAAATTACGAAAGAAGGTACTTGAAAACACCAACTGTATATTTCCTAGAGGAAAAACTGGCAAAGGCGATCTTCACAAAGGGTGGACGGTACCTTATACATTAAACCCAACGATCCCATCCCACACTTTACATTCAGCTTAACCAGAAGTAAAACCTCTTGTCGCACCGTCACCGTTATTCCAATTATGGCAATAACGACCTCCTTCTACGGATGCGGTTGACAGATAAGATCTCTAAACCGCTGCTAATCAATCAGTCCTAGCTCAAGTATTTCTTATCTGCCTGATTCAGAAAATACAGATGCTGGAAGCTCACCGGCTTGTTCGGGGAAAGAACGCTAAGCAAGAATAAAATTTTATTTCAAAGCGCCAAAAATCTCGAATTCTGAGATCCACAGCGAGGTTTCCCAGAGCAACTCACAGTTGTTCCCTTCTGAGAACGTAGCTCCGTGAAATGCGCATCCCTACTCGGTCCAGAGAAATAGATCAATGGGAAAAAGGATTGAATCAACCAAGTAGGCTGGGCGGGAGAGAGCCTTAACCCACGGGCGCAGACTAGTCGTATGGGCAGGGGTAGGCGGGAGCGACGTGGGGCGACGCTCACGAACGATCAGAGCGGCGGGCGACGCAACGAAGCCCGGTGGCCGCAGGCTGCGCGCTCCCTCGCAGCAGCCGGGCGGGCAAAAGCCCCCAGTCCTCGGCGCCCGCGCAAGCGACGCCGGGAAATGCCCACATCCGGGAAACCTGCAGCGGAGTGCGGCGGCGGCGACGCTGAGTGGAAGGCAAAATGGCGGCGGCGGCGGCGGTGGCCTGGTGTTAAGGGGAGAGCCAGGTCCTCGCGACCCCCGCGACGGGCCGCGCTGGCCCGCGGCAGCCCCCCGCTCCTCTCCCCGCTCTGCCCCACCAGGGATTCTTGGGGTTGCTGGGACGGGCTCCGGCCGCCTCAGCGTCCGCCCTCAGGCCCGTGGCCGCTGTCCAGGAGCTCTGCTCTCCCCTTCAGGTAGGTCCGGGGCTGGCGTAGCGGGTGCTCTCCTCCCGTGCTCGAGTTGGCGGGGCGGTGGCCGCCGGGGCCCACGCCCATCCCCGCTGGCTAGGGTCCAGAGGTTGCTGTGGACTGGCGGGCAGAGCCGGCCCGCTGCGGGCCTGACTTGGCTGGTTGCATTGACCCGAGCTGAGCCCTGCCCTGGGGAAGTGAGGGTTGGCCGCGCCCGGTGCTGCAGGAAGAGCCCCAGGCTTTTCGGCCTCGGAGGTGCAGGTTTGGCTGAGTAGAGCCTGTCTCTCCGGCGGCCTGTCTCCCAGCCCACCCCCAACACCCGAGTCGGCGGTGTCCAGGAGGGAAGGAACGGGAAAGGTGGTTCTGAAGGAAAATTGCAGTAAAAGAGCTACAGTTCTTTGGATCCCAGAGGGCCTTGATCCTGGGTATACCTTGGAGAAATCCTGGGAGTCTCATGTCTAGTTCAGTGTGATATTAGGTTACTGTTCATAGTTGGAAGAGGTGAGAGAGATGGAGAGGTCTTTATGGAGTAGGAGTGTGTATATAAATACAGCAAATGAAGGAACGACAATTAAGGGAACAGTGTTTTTTATAACCTGAAATAGCTTGTAGCTCAATGAATGCCTCTCAGATGACTTGATTTATCCCCATTCTGACTTCTCTGTCAATTTCTAAGGGAACAAAATTTAATGTTTGTCAATTAATATGTTAATACGACTTTTAAAACATATATCATCCTCCAGAAGTTATTCATAAATCTAGTGAACAATAAGTATAATCTCATGCACAGAAGTAATATTGTATAACTCCAGTTTTGGAAATGGATTTGAATGTTAGCGATCATGAAACTTGTCTGAATTTTATGAATTATTTATTGAAGGTTAAAATGTTTTTATCAAATTTCCTCCATGAGGAAGAAAAGGTAGAACATTATAATTGGAATGAATGTTCTGTGCTACGAAAACAAAGCTTATCTCTGACGGTAAAATGGGGTAGTTGATTCCCTAAGGCAGTGGAGGAATTTGATTGAACAGTGAAAGAAGTAGCATTGTGTTAGTCCAATTGGCTGCTACTGTAAGAAACTAGATCGTGGTCCATGCTTGGAATGGCACATTCTATGCCTAAATATTGATTGAATATGCCTTACTGCTCACCAAAAGTACTTCTACTACATTTTTAATGTATAATATATCTGGCTTTCATTGTGTAGGTCGTTTTTATTTTTGTTTTGTTTTTATTGCAAGTCCTTGTTCTATATAAGTAGTCTTGGAACGGTTCTAACCCTGGTTATTTGGTTATTTTAGATGTTTTATTTACATTAATGGGAGATTGTTATACATCACAAAAGTTATTTAGTCATTGAATAACATTTTCGCCAAGTAGAAACACCAATCATTTTTCAGCATGAAGATACAGTGTTGCTTTCACTTTTGATCCGACAGTTATTAGAAAGTGAACTGAAGAAAATGTCAGTATGCAGTTTCCTTTAAAGATGGGAACTCGCTATGTTGCCTGCACTGGATTCCAACTCCTGGGCTCGAGCAAATCCTCCCACCACAGCCTCTCAAGTAGCTGGGACTACAGGTGCACTACTGCACCCAGCCAGGGTACCTTTCTGATAAACTTAATTCAACCCAAGTTAACACTTTGAAACCTTATGTAATGGTGCCATTTTTTTTTCCTAAGTTGGACAAACTAATCAATGATACTTGTTTGTCGATGCTTGTATTTTTGATGAGGGTCTGAACTTTTAAAAAAAAAAAAATGGAGATTTGTCATACCCAGGCAGTTTGATTCCAGAGCTCTTACTTTAACCATGAGGTTAAAAGTCATTGAAAGTTATGGAGTAGGTAGGTGACATGATCAGAATTGTTTATTAAGACGAATCTGGCCCCATCGTAGTGTGGATTAAAAAGGTAAGCAGTTTTGCTTTGAAGAATTGTTTTAAAAATTCTTTTTGCCTAGTAATAATTTGAATTTTTACCTGTCATAGCAGCAAAGATTGTTGAGATTTAGTAATGCCAGTATTAACCATACCTTGTTGTGAAGATTATAAAATTATTATAATTTTCTAGAAGGCATTCTGACAATAAGTATCAGAATTTTAAATATGTATTCTCTTTGATCCAGCAATTCCACTTCTGGGAATTTATTTTAAGAAAAATGCTCAGCAATGTGTGCACAAGAATTTTTATTGCAGCAATTTTTTTATTAACTAATTTCATTATGTGCAAGGAATATGCTATATGTATATTACACATATGTTCATTTTATTAAACTATGAGGCATAATAAAATGAATATCCATGAACTTACCACCTGAACTCAGAACAAGAATATTACCAGTATAATTGAAGTTACCAGTTTGCAGTATTATTTTACATTAGCAAAAAAATGAGGAACAACCTAAATGTCCATCAGTCAGGGATTTATAAGTAATAGTACATCTAGCTGGGCGCCGTGGCTCACGCCTGTAACCAGCACTTTGGGAGGCCAAGGCGGGCGGATTACCTGAGGTCTGGAGTTCGAGACCAGCCTGGCCAACATGGTGAAACCCCATCTCTACTAAAAATACAAAAATTAGCTGGGTGTGGTAGCGCGTGCCTGTTGTCCCAGCTACTTGTAAGGCTGAGGCAGGAGAATCACTTGAACCCGAGAGATGGAGGTTGCAGTGAGCCGAGATGGCACCACGGCACTCCAGCCTGTGACAGAGTGAGACTCCATCTCAAAAATAAATAAATAAATAAATAAAAAATAGTACATCTACATGATGAAATTCAATATCAGGGTATTTAAAGGAATAAGGTTGGACTATCATACTTTCTCAATTCTGAAATACCACTAAATCTAAGATAAGCTGTCTATTTAGTAGCAATTTTTTAGCGGGAAGAAAGTAAACATAAAGCTTTTATTAATAATAGCATACATTTATTCATTCAATTGTATGCCATTTTCGTCTGTCACAATAAACTTTGAGTCTCAGCCTTATTCACATTCAGAATCTAGGATTCTTCTGAATTACTTTGGTTAGTTAATGCAACATCATGGTTAACAGGCTGCTTTTCATAATGCTAGTTAATTATCTTAACCTATATTGTCTTTATGATTGTGTGTATAATTTTAAGATATATTGAAGAATACTGGGGTTTTGCTTTCCTTTCCTTTTTGCTTACTTGGTTTTTTTTTTTCTTCTTAATTGAATTACCTGTTGCTGGAAATTAAACAGCTTCTTCTGAAGATAACTCCAAAAGTTTTGGCAGATTTTTGAGTCGTCTTACCTTTGAAAATTCTGTGATCTTGCTTGAATTTAATAATTACTTATGCCTTTAATTGCATTGTCTATTGAATGACAGTTTGAGTGCACAATACTATATCACAATGGAATCTTTTCAGAACATTTTGTGGACCAGGCATGGTGTAATCCCGGTATTTTGGAAGGCTGAGGCAGGAGGAACACTTGAATTCAGGAGTTTGAGACCAGCCTAGGCAACCTAGCAAGATCTCCATCTCTATTTACAAAAATAATAATAGCTGAGCGTGGTAGCTCATGCTTGTAATCTCAGCACTTTGGGAGGCTGAGGTGGGTGGATCACATGAGGTCAGGAGTTCAAAACCAACCTGGCCAACATGGCAAACCCCTGTCTCTACTAAAAATACAAAAATTAGCCAGGTGTGGTGGTGGGTACCAGTAGTCCCAGCTACTCCGGAGGCTGAGGCATGAGAATCACTTGAACTCGGAAAGCAGAGGTTGCAGTGAGCCAGAATACGACACTGCACTCCAGCCTGGGCAACAGAGTGAGACTGTCTCACAAAAAAAAAAAGTAATAATGATAAAAGAAAAAAAGAGGCCGTGCGCGGTGGCTCATGCCTATAATCCCAGCACTTTGGGAGGCCGAGGCAGGTGGATCACCTGAGGTCAGGAGTTCAAGACCACCCTGGCCAACATGGTGAAACCCCGTCTCTACTAAAAATACAAAAATTAGCCACACATGGTGGCACATGCCTGTAATTCCAGCTACTTGGGAGGCTGAGGCAGGAGAATCGCTTGAACCTGGGAGACAGAGGTTGCAGTCAGCTAAGATCGCGCCATTGCACTCCGACCTGGGCAAAAGAAAGAAACTCCTTCTCAAAAAAACAAAAAAACAGAAAAAAAGAAAAAACATATCGAGCATCATATATGGTGCTGCCAATGAAAATATTACAATTGTCCGGGTATGGTGGCTCACACCTGTAATCGCAGCACTTTGAGAGGCCAAGGCCGGTGGATCACCCGAGGTCAGGCATTCGAGACCAGCCCGGGCAACATGGTGAAACCCCATCTCTACTAAAAATACAAAAAATTAGCCGGGTGTGGTGGTGGGTGCTGTAATCCCAGCTACTTGGGAGGCTGAGGCAGGAGAATTGCTTGAACCCGGGAGGCGGAGGTTGCAGTGGGCCGAGATGGCACCATTGCACTCCAGCCTGGGCAACAGAGGGAGACTCTGTCTCAAAAAAAGAAAATAATACAATTGAGGTAACAGAGATTTCGACTTTTATATATGGTTAAGTTAGGCATGTGCAATGACTGCTACTCTAGAACTTCTCTGCTTTGAAGGGGAGTTTGGACCTTGATTTATTTGGAAGGAACTCTCTCATCCATTGTTTTAATTATCATCCTTGGCCACCTCTGAAGTGTGTGTTGGGTGAGTATTCTCTCTTTGGAAAGTACACATCTTTCTCAGCTAGCTTATTGCTCATAGAAATTGGGGGCCCAAGGGTTGATCTTAAGATATACTCAATTCATTTATTTATGTATTTATTTTTTCTGGGACAGAGTTTTGCTCTGATGCCCAGGCTGGAGTGTAGTGGCACAATCACGGCTCACTGCAGCCTCGACCTCCTGGGCTCGATTGATCCACCCACCTCAGTCTCTCCAGAAGCTGGGACTGCAGGTGCACACCAACATACTTGGCTGATTTTTTCTATTTTTTGTAGAGATAGGGTCTCACTCTGTCGCCCCGGCTAGTCTCAAACACCTGGGCTCAAGAGATCCGCCCATTTCAGCCTCCAAAAGTTTTGGAATTACAGGCATGAGCCACTGCATCCGGCCCTAAATTTTAGAAATATTAAAATGTAGAAAAGCATGCTTAGAATCAAACAAACATGATACTGGCTGGGCATGGTGGCTTACACCTGTAATCCCAACACTTTGGGAGGCCAAGATGGGAGGATCACTTGAGGCCAGGATTTTGAGACCAGCCTCATCAACATAGCGAGACCCTCATCTCTATTAAAAAAGAAAAGAGAGAATAGAAGATAAAATATGGCTGGGCGCAGTGGCTCATGCCTGTAATCCCAGCACTTTGGGAGGCCAAGGTGGGCGGTCACCTGAGGCCGGGAGTTTGAGACCAGCCTGACCAACATGGAGAAACTCCGTCTCTACTAAAAATAGAAAATTAACCGGGTGTGGTGGCACATGGCCTGTAATCCCAGCTACTTGGGAGGCTGAGGCAGGAGAATTGCTTGAACCTGGGAGGTGGAGGTTGCGGTGAGCCAAGATCACGCCATTGTACTCCAGCCTGGGCGACGAGCGAAACTCTATCTCAAAATAAATAAATAAATAAATAAAAGAAACATGACACCTAACTGTGGAAAGATGTTCACGGTATTATGTTATTCTTTTGCTAAGAAATTGGGCCCTGATTAGTGATAGAGGCAAGATTCATGGGTCCTGTGGTCCACATGCCCAATAATCTCTTAATCAGGTCCAGATATGGTTCCTCTTGGTCCAGGGACCTGTGAAGTAATGTGTCCTGTGTGCTGCGTGTGCGTGCACTCTCTCTCTCTGTCACTCACTGTGTCTCCTCTCTGTCTCCCTTCCTTTTCTCTTCCCCTTACTCACTCAAACCGCAGTACACAAGGGCCACAGTAAGCGCTCTTCCTAGAAAAAAAGAATAATGGGAGATAAGCAGCAAATGCTGATCTATAATCTGAAATCTCCTAGGCAGATTCTGTGTAAGCAACCAGCCCTGGAGGTAGGGGAGATTGGACCTTGATTTATTTGGAAGGAACTCTCTCATCCATTGTTTTAATGATCATCCTTGACCACCTGTGAAGTGTGTGTTGTACCTTCCCTTTGGAACGTACAAATCTTTTTCAACTAGCTTATTGCTCATAGAAGTTGGGGGCCCAAGGGTTTTAAATTTTGAATAGACAAAAAGATTTTTTTAGTATGAACTTGAGATGATTTAAGAAAAAAAAAATTTCTTTTTGTTTTTTGAGACAGAGTCTCACCCTGTCACCCAGGCTAGAGTGCAGTGGCACAATCTCAGCTCACTGCAACCTCCGCCTCCCAGGTTCAAGCGATTCTTCTGCCTCAGTCTCTTGGGTAGCTGGGACTACAGGCACATGACACTACGCCCAGCTAATTTTTGTATTTTTTAGTATTGGCCAGTCTGGTCTCAAACTCCTGACCTCGTGACCCGCCTGCCTCGGCCTCCCAAAGTGCTGGAATTACAGGCATGAGCCACTGCGCCCGGCCAAAAGATATATTTTTTTAACAAAACAGTTTCCTTAAAGTTAGTAAGCCTCTTCCTATCTGTTTGGTTTCCATCAGTTCTATGTGTCAGTAACCACAATCGAAGTTCACATGTATTGGTAAACTCATCCAAAGATTTAAGAGCGTCTATTCCTCCTCCTCTCATTTGGTTGTTTGAGGCTATTAGGTTTGACGGGAAGGCTACATCTTTAATATGGTCTTAACCACAGAAGCACTAGTTAGCTAAGGGGTTTGTTTCAGTGGGCATCTGTGTTTAGTCTTTTAATCCTGCCTCTAGGGGTCTAGGTGCAAGCTGCTTTTCCAATCCTTCAAGGCTTTAAATTTCTGAACTTTTTCTATTCTCTTCTGTTTTTGCTTTCAAATCTGCTACTTCCTTCTTGAACTCATCATTTACTTATAATACTTGCCAAATATCTAATAGCAGCCAATATTCACTTCCAAAATCCTCTTTACCAAACTCTTATAAGACTACAAGGTCAGTAGCCTCTTTGTATGTTCACTGACCTTGTAGTTGTATGAAAAGTTATTATAGGCAACAGCTTTACCAGATATTTTGCCACTATAAAACATGATCCTCCATCTTTCCAGTCTCCGGTATCTGTTTCCTCTCAGCCCTCAACCTGACCACTAAGGCAGTATCACTAAGGCAGGACTGCATAGGTTTTTATTGTAGCAGCACCTCACTTCCAGGTACCAGTTTTCTGTATTAAGATAATGAAACACTAGAATATACAGATGGACAATGGCCAGGTCATATATAAAACTAGAACTCTGACCCATGACCTATGTAGCAATAGGCCCAAACTCTCAGGACTTGGTCAGTAATTACCAGCTTCGCTAATTTTTGTGCCTACTTCCAATTCGGGACGACTCAGAGAAAGCCAAATATGCTTCCCAAATCAACCACATAAGATACCCCACTTCCAGTGTCAACGAAGAGTCAAACTGTAAAATATTTTAAGAGATCTATTCTAAGCCAAATATGAGTGGCCATTGCCCCATGACACAGCCCTCAGGAGCTCCTGAGAACATGTGCCCAAAGTGATCAGACTACAGCTTGGTTTTGTACATTTTAGGGAGACATAAGACATCAATCAGTATATGTAAGACGTACATTGATTAGGTCCAGAAAGGAAGACACCTTGAAGCAGATGGCTTCCAGGTCATATGTAGATTGACAGATTTTCTGATTGGCAGTTGGTTGAAAGTGTTGTTACTGTCTAAAGACCTAGAATCAATAGAAGGGAGTATCTAGGTTAAGATAAGGGGTTGTGGCCAGGCACAGTGGCTCACGCCTATAATCCCAACACCTTGGGAGGCCGAGGCAGGTGGATCACGAGGTCAGGAGTTTGAGACCAGCCTGGCCAACACGGTGAAACCCCATCTCTACTAAAAATACAAAAATTAGCTAGGCATGGTAGCGCACACCTGTAATCCCAGCTATGCAGGAGGCTGAGGCAGGAGAATCACTTGAACCTGGAAGGCAGAGATTGTGGTGAACCAAGATCAAGCCACTGCATTCCAGCCTGGGCAACAGAATGAGACTCCATCTAAAAAAAAAAAAAAAAGATAAGGGGTTGTGGAGACCAGGGTTCCCATTATGCAGATAGAATCAATAGGAAGGAATGTCTGAGTTAAGGTAAGGGGTTGTGGAGACCAAAATTCCCATTATGTAAAGGAAGCCTACAGGTGGCAGGATTCAGAGATAATACATTGTAAATGTTTCTTATCAGGGTTGATTCTCTCCTGGATCAGGCAAAAGGCCTGAGAAAGGAAGGGAATTATCTTCAGAATGTAGATTTTCCCCACAAGAGAGAGCTTTGCAGGACTGTTTGAAGATATGGCAAAGAAAATAATTTGGGGTCAAATACTTGGATTTCTTTCAGGGCCTGCCATCTGTCCTGTGATACTATGCTAGAGTCAGGCTGGAACTGGGTATCTTATTGCTACAGAGAGTCTGATTTGTCAGTCTTAAGATTTGTTTTAATGTTAATGCTGGTCAGCTGTGCCTGAATTCCAACAGGGAGGAGGGAATAATGAGGTATGGCCAAACCCCGCTTCCCATCATGGCTGGAACTAGTTTTTCAGGTTAACTTTCAAATGCCCTTGGCTGAGAGGAGGGGTTCATTCAGATGGTTGAGGGACTTACAATTTTATTTTTGGTTTACACCAGTTAGTCCACCTCCAGTTTCCCATGCCAACAACCTACAATCAGAGCATACCTGAAGTCTTCCCCCTTTTTTTAGTATAAAGATTTCCCACTCCTCTGCTTGCCTTTGCATCTTTGCCAAGCACAAGTTGACAGTGGTTGACTCCCTACCTATATAGTAAGATCTGATTAAATAGCCTCTGTTTGTTTCCATTTGGGCAGTCTTTGTCTATTTTCACAATATTATTAGGCTGTTTTGTGGTAACAAATCCCCAAATATCAATGGCTTAACACAACAGAAATGTTTCTCTTGCTCAGAGTTCAGTGGGAGTCAGTAGGGTTCTCCATCCAGTGGCTTAGGGATCCACCTTCCTTCCATATTGTCAAGCCACCATCTCAGAATGTAACCTACATTGTCATTAAAGCAGGAAAACCAAAGCAAAGTGACTTTTAGCTGCCTCAGTCCAGAATTGAGATATGCTACATCTGCTCATCCAGCTTTGGCCAAATCTGGGAAATGGAGTCGAGTACTGTATGTGAATATAGTCTCTGCCACAATATATTTACCAAAAGCAATTGGCTAAAGATATACACAATTCCTCCATTTCAGCGTTTTTGAAATCAGAAGATTTAGATTATCTTACAATTGAATTTTTTTTTTTAGACTGAGTCTCTCGCCCAGGCTGGAGTGCAGTGGTGCAATCTCGGCTCACTGCAACCTCTGCCTCTGTGATTCAAGCGATTCTCCTGCCTTAGCCTTCCGAGTAGCTGGGAATACAGGTGCCTGCCACCACGCCCAGCTAATTTTTGTATTTTTAGTAGAGACGGGGTTTCACCATATTGACCAGGCTGGCCGTACTATTAAAATTGAAATGAATATTCAAATGTAATGCTTCTGTTATTTCCCCTGATAAATGAAGTGATATTGTTTGATGGAAATAATAGTTTCTTTAAAATAAATCCTGTGTATTTTAACTGCATATATTTAAATAAGAATTTGTAGCAGAACCATTCTAGGATCCAGTCATTTCTTTTCCTTTTTTTTTCTTTTTTAACTCTCTATTTTGGAAAACTTCAAGAACACACAAAAGTAAAGAGAAAGGCCAAGGCAGTAGGATTGCTTGGTGCCAGGAGTTCAAGACTAGCCTGGGCAACATGGTGAGCCCCTGTCTCTAAAAAATAAATAATAAAAAGAAAGAGACTAGTACGGTGAACCCTCATATACCCATTACTCAGCTACAACAGTTTTCAACAAATGATAACTTTTGTCTTCATTTATATCCCCAACCCCTTCAGCACACAACCAAATTATTTTGAAATAAATTCCAGATATTATTTATTTTATCCACAAGTATTTTCAACATGTAGATGATAGAAATATGCTTAAAATAAGTTTTCAGTTATTTAAACCTAAAACACATTGTTACACATATACCAGAACTCAGTCCTTTCTCTGACCTTTGTGCACTCAATGTCAGGAGTTACATCAGAGTATAGGACTAGAGAATGAATTTCTCTGGTCCAGCGTTTTCTAATGCAGTATATTTACTGCATGGAATGTAAATCTCATGAAATGTTATGGGGGGAAAAGGTAAGATAAGAAAAATTTGGGCAACAATACATTCTCTTCTTGTCTTGAACTCCTTGCCTCAATTGATGCTTCCACCTGGGCCTCCCAAAGTATTGGGATTACAGGCGCAAACCCCCAGACCCCATTGTCTTCTCATAATTCCCCATGATTATGTAAAAGAATGAGATGTCCAGCCGGGTGCAGTGGCTCATACCTGTAATCCCAGCACTTCGGGAGGCCGAGGCGGGCAGATCACGAGGTCAGGAGTTCGAGACCAGCCTGACCTACATGGTGAAACCCCATCTCTACTAAAAATACAAAAATTAGCCTGGCGTGGTGGTGCGCACCTGTGATCCTGGCTACTCAGGAGGCTGAGGCAGAATTGCTTGAACCAGGGAGGCAGAGGTTGCAGTGAGCCAAGATCACCCTACTGCACTCCAGCCTGGGTGACAGAGCGAGACTCCTCTTCAAAAAAAAAAAAAGATGTCCAATTTTGTGTATTATGATCCCATTTTGGTTAATAGTAGTATGTGTTAGAATATTCAGTATTAATAATGATTATTATTAGTTTCTTGTGTCTTATGTAACAAATCACTATAAACCTGATGGCTTAAAACAACATAAATTTATCCTCTCACAGTTCTGGAGGCCAGAAGTCTAAAATCAAGGCATTAGCAAGGCCAGTTTTCCTCCAGAGGCTCTAGGAGAGAAGCTGTCCCTTGCCACTTCCAGCTTCTGTTGGCTGCTGACATCCTTGGCTTCTGACTTCATCATCACATTGCCTTCCTTTTTCTGTGTGAATCAGACCTCCTTCTGCCTCTCAAAAGGACATTTGTAATTGCATGTGGGACTTACTTGGTTAATCCATGACAATCACTTAATCTCAAAATCCTTAATCACATCTGCGACATCCCTTTTTCCAAATAAGATAACATTTACAAGTTCCAGAGAAGATTAGGAGGGGGACTATGTTTTTTTGTTGTTGTTGTTGTTGTTTTGAGACAGGGTCTCACTGTCTCTCCTAGGCTGTAGTGCAGTGGTACAGTCATGGCTCACTGTAGCCTCTACCTCCTGGGCTCAAGTGATCCTCCCACCTCAAGTCTCCTGAGCAGCTGGGACTACAGCCACACACACTGCCACACTCAGCTCATTTTTTTGTAGTATTTGTGGAGATGGGGTTTTGCCATGTTGCCCACCCAGGCTGGTCTTGAACTCCTGAGCTCAAGTGATCCTCCCACTTTGGCCTCCCAAAGTGTTGGGATTACAGGCATAAGCCAGGAATATCTTTTTTTTTTTTTTTTTTTTTTTTTTGAGACCGGGTTTCACTCTTGTTGCCCAGGCTGGAGTGCAATGGCGCGATCTCGGCTCACCACAGCCTCCACCTCCCGGGTTCAAGCAATTCTCCTGCCTCAGCCTCCCGAGTAGCTGAGATTACAGGCATGTGCCACCACACCCAGCTAATTTTGTATTTTTAGTAGAGACGGGGTTTCTCCATGTTGGTCAGGCTGGCCTCAAACTCCCGACCTCAGGTGATCCACCCGCCTTGGCCTCCCAAAGTGCTGGGATTATAGGCGTGAGCCACCGCGCCTGGCTCAGGAATATCTTTTGAGAGGCCATTATTCAGCCCACTACAGTGATTCTCACTCTTGAGGAAGGTGAATTATGAGGGGCTTCTACTTTTTTCTACTGTATATATTTATATAAATACTTGAATTTTTCAATAAGGATGCATGCTATATTTTTTTTAACAGCAGAAAGAAGGGGCAAGTTACCTGCATTTGTAAGTTCAAATATTTTTGCACTACCTACTGGTGACCAGGTCCCATTATAGGGAAATGGAAGCAAATATTTTGACAGAAGCAAAACTATGTTTCTTTTCTTTTTTTTTTCTCCCTCTGTCTCAGAATGATCTTGGAAATGGTAAAATAACAATAATAATAAAGTGATGATTAACTTACAATTGAAACCCAAAATAAGTGAGATATTGAAAGAATACCTAGATCCTATAAATGAATTGCAATCCAGATACTAAAAGAACTGACATGTAAGATTCCACAACAGTGTTAATCCTTGATCATGGAGAAATGGTAGGTTTCAGAAGACCTAACATAGAAAGTATCTTCACTTTTAGAAAGGGCCAGAGGTGAATTCTGCAAACTTTAGACTGGTGAGCTAAATGTTAAGCTTAGAAAAACTCATTAGTAAGCTATTAAATTAATATTTTGGGAAAGCTTAGAAAAGAAAATGCTTTAGGGACCAGCTTCCTTCATAAAAAGCACATGGTAGGTCCATCCTAATTTCATTTACAAAATAATTATATTATTCATGTATTACTATGTTATAGATAGAATATGTGTAATTTTCAGGCAATGAAAAAGTTCATCTTTTTTTTTTTCAAAGTGGAGAAATGTGAGCTGCTTGTCATAGAGTTTGATTGATTCATAGCTAATTTAGCAATTGTGCCATGAGAGCACTGATTTATGAGGTGAAGTCATCAGGAAACTACTTCTAATGGCTGCTACAGGGCTTCGTCATGTCTCAGGCCTCCTGCAAATATGTGTGTGTGTGTGTGTGTGTGTGTGTGTGTGTGTGTGTGTGTGTATAATTAATTTCTATAAATACAAATTTTAAAAAATTAAAAATGGGTATATTTTTAACAGCTCTATTAACATAAAATTTATATAATATAAAGTTTACTCAGGCTAGGTGGGGTGGCTCATGCCTCTAATCCCACCACTTTGGGAGGCTGAGGCAGGAGGCTTACCTGAGCACTTGAACCCAGGAGTTCAAGACCAGCCTGAGCAACATAGGGAGACTTTGTTTTACAAAAAATTAACAAATTGGCTGGGCAGGGTGGCATGTTCCTGCATTCCCAGCTACCTGGGAGGCTTAGGCAGGAGGATCACATGAGCACAGGAGGTTGAGGCTGCAGTGAGCTGTGATCAAACCACTGTACTCCAGCCTGAGCAACAGAATAAGACCCTGTCTCAAAAAAAAACAAAACAAAACCCTAAGTTTACCCATTTAAAGTGTTTTTTAGCATATTTTCACAGCAATAAATTATAATCTAATTTTAGAACAGAAAATAGGTTAGTTTTATATACAGTATGGTGAATTTGCTTTTTTTGCATAGGATACATTTGGGTATCTGTTTATGTCTGTACATCATATAGAACTACATCATTCTGCCGGCCACAGTGGCTCACGCCTGTAATCCCAGCACTTTGGGAGGCTGAGGTGGGCGGATCACCTGAGGTCGGGAGTCTGAGACCAACCTGACCAACATGGATAAATCCCGTCTACTAAAAATACAAAATTAACTGGGCATGGTGGTGCATGCCTGTAATCCCAGCTATTCGGGAGGTTGAGGCAGGAGAATCACTTGAACCCGAGAGGTGGAGGTTGCAGTGAGCCAAGATCGCGCCATTGCACTCCAGCCTGGGGAACAAGAGCGAAACTCCATCTCAAAAAAAAAAGAACTGCATCATTCTTTTTGACTTAGATGTATATTATATAAATGTACTATGAATTACTTGAACAATCCTCCACTGATGAGCATCTAGACTGGTGTCAATTTTTGCTGTTATAAATGATGTTGCAAGGAACAGCCTACATCTTCACATACTTGTGTGTATATTCCTTTACTTGTGTTGCATTGTTCCTCTTTAATCCCAGTTCAATTTATAAGGTAGATTTTGATAACCACTTTATGTCTCAGGAGTCAGTTTCAGAGAATTAAATGCCCAAGTCCACACTGCTACTAATTAACAGAACAAGTAATTTTTTTTTTTTAATGTAGACAGGGTCTCCCTATGTTGCCCAGGCTGGTCTCAAATTCCTGAGCTCAAGCAGTCCTCCCTTCTTGGCCTCCCAAGTGCTGTGATTATAGGCCTGAGCCACCATGCCTGGCCCCTGAACAAGTACTTGAATGTCATTTTTTGTTGTTGCTTTCCATTACAAGTGCTGTGCTTTTCTAGTACTCACAGGAGTACTGTATATCCAGCTAAGCCATTCATGAGATTCATCCATAAGATCCAACCACCTCCCACCAGACCCCACCTTCAACAGTGGGGACTAAAGTTTGACATGAGATTTGAGGGGGACACAGATCCAAACCATATCAGAGTCCTAGTTCATAGCTTGGAAAATAAACTCAGGCATCTGTTTTTGAAGCATAAAGGGACTTTCTGGAATAGTGGTTTAAAAATCTTTTTAAAGTGGAAGAGTGCAGTGGCTCAAGCCTGCAATCCTAGCACTTTGGGAGGCCAGGGCAGGTGAATCACTTGAGACCAGGAGTTCGAGACCAGCCTGACCAACATAGTGAAACCCCATCTGTACTAAACAATACAAAAATCAGCTGGGCGTGGTGGCAGACACCTGTAATCACAGCTACGTGGGATGCTGAGGCATGAGAATCACTTGAACCTGAGAGGCAGAGGTTGCAGTGAGCCAAGGTCGCACCACTACACTCCTGCACTCTAGCCTGGGTGGTAGAGCAAGATTCTGTCTCAAAAAAAAAAAAAAAGGCTGGGTGCAGTGGCTCACACCTGTAATCCCAGCACTTTGGGAGGCCAAGGTGGGCGGATCATGAGGTCAGGAGTTCAAGACCAGCCTGGCCAACATGGCGAAACCCCATCTCTACTAAAAATACAAAAAAAGTTAGCTGGGCGTGGTGGCGGGTGCCTCTAATCCCAGCTATTGGGGAGGCTGAGGCAGTAGAATTGCTTGAACCGGGGAAGCAGAGTTTGCAGTGAGCGAAGATCACACCACTCCACTTCAGTCTGGGTGACAGAGTGAGACTCCATCTCAAAAAATAAAAATTAAAAAATTAAAAAAAAATTTAAAGCGACAATACCCTTCTAAAGAAATCTTGAGGCCGGGCACGGTGGCTCACACTTGTAATCCCAGCACTTTGGGAGGCCGAGGCGGGCAGATCACGAGGTCAGGAGATCGAGACCACGGTGAAACCCCGTCTCTACTAAAAATACAAAAAAAAAAAAATTAGCTGGGCGTGGTGGCGGGCACCTGTAGTCCCAGCTACTCAGAGAGGCTGAGGCAGGAGAATGGCGTGAACCCGGGAGGCGGAGCTTGCAGTGAGCCGAGATTGCGCCACTGCACTCCAGCCTGGGCGACAGAGCGAGATTCCGTCTCAAAAAAAAAAAAAAAAAAGAAATCTTGAAGTCTGATTTGTAAAATTTAAAATTTGATCCTCTAGGTAGAGTTGTTAATAAGAGGTTACCTGTTTTATTGTTCACTTAATAATCCCTGGCATTAGTATAAATGCTTTGTATGCTTACTAAAGAACTTTTTTTTTTTTTAAATCATCATAGCTACTATTTGAGGTAAATCTAGGTTATTGGCTAGGAAGTAGGCATGGAGAGATTAAGTAACTTGTCCTGAACCCGGAGTAATCCTTAATGGAGTCAGAACTATAACCTGAATCTCTTAACCCCTGTATCAATGGACTTTTCGTCTAATACATGGTACTGCTTTATTAACTAATTTATAGCTTTCTTTCTTTCTTTTATATAGTTAATTATTTATATCCTAAAGAATTTTAACAGTCCTGGGGACTTCCTTGAAGGATCATTTTCACTTTTGCTCAGAAGAAAGCTCTGGATCTATCAAATAAAGAAGTCCTTCGTGTGGGCTACATATATAGATGTTTTCATGAAGAGGAGTGAAAAGCCAGAAGGATATAGACAAATGAGGCCTAAGACCTTTCCTGCCAGTAACTATACTGGCAGTAGCCGACAAATGTTACAAGAAATTCGGGAATCCCTTAGGAATTTATCTAAACCATCTGATGCTGCTAAGGCTGAGCATAACATGAATAAAATGTCAACCGAAGATCCTCGTCAAGTCAGAAATCCACCCAAATTTGGGACGCATCATAAAGCCTTGCAGGAAATTCGAAACTCTCTGCTTCCATTTGCAAATGAAACAAATTCTTCTCGGAGTACTTCAGAAGTTAATCCACAAATGCTTCAAGACTTGCAAGCTGCTGGGTTTGATGAGGTAAGAATGTTTAAAGACAAAAGAAAGGATTCTTCTTACCTTATGCTACATAACACTTTTTGGGTGATAACATGCCAAAATGTTTCCTTTGGGAGAATTTAACCCTGTATACACATTTATGTATTCTATCAGCAAAGAATGTTATGTTTATAATTCCATTAATTGATGTTACAAAATAATATTATTTCTTTAGTTTCTTCTGTGATATGTATCACTAAATTCTGGAGTTTCTGGAATTTAAAAGGCCAGGTCATGAAGTCAGAATGGAAGTGCAGTTGAAGAAAGGCACAGGTGAGGGTAGGGGAAGGACATCTGTTTGTGTGAAATACAAGCTTGGTGAACTAAGTGGCTGTTGGGGAAATGATAGTTCCCAGGATATGAAATTTAGCTTTATAGTAGGGAGAAAGAATTATAGTTACGAGTTTGTGTAAGCAGTTGTGTTCTCAGGCCCAAATCTTAAATTCACAAAAACTAACAAAATTTCACTTCAGGCTAACTGCCAGGTCTTTAATATTTCTCTTCAGAATTCATTTTGAAATTTTTTCATAACCCATGTATTTAATCATTTCATTTAGATTATTAATAGAATTTGCTTCTTATGATAACATACCTTGTGAGCATGAATATTTTAGGTGTCAGGAGTCATTTTAGAAGGGCAATGTAAAATTTAACCAAATGTGAATAATCAAAAGTTAGGCCAGGCGCGGTGGCTCACGCCTGTAATCCCAGCCCTTTGCCAAGGTGGGTGGATCACCTGAGGTCAGGAGTTCCAGACCAGCCTGACCGACATGGTGAAACCCTGTCTCTACTAAAAATACAAAATTAGCTGGGCATGGTGGCACATGTCTGTAATCCCAGCTACTTGGGAGACTGAGGCAGGATAATCGCTTGAACCCAGGAGGCAGAGGTTACAGTGAGCCGAGATCGCACCATTGCACTCCAGCCTAGTCAACAAGAGGGAAACTCCATCTCAAAAAAACAGTTAATTACATTTTTCAAAATTATAGTAATGTTTTTTCTGATTGCAAAAATATTGCCTATTTTCTGTTAACAATTTAAAAGTGTAAAGAAGAAGCTGAAAATTATACTTAGCTTCACTGTATAAAGATAACTACTCCTAAAATTCCTTCACTGTTTGTTTTTTGTTGTTTTGTGTGTTTTTTTGGTGACCGAATTTCCATATATATCTGTATTTAATTTTAAAAATGAGAACCTAAGTATGCATTATAGTAAAGGATTTGAAAAGGGAGATTTACAACTAAACTAGAAGGAAAAAAAAGTTTTATTTTTTATTTTTTATATTTTTTGAGACAGAGCCTTGCTCAGTCACCCAAACTGGAGTGCAGTGGCGTGATCTCGGCTCACCGCAACCTCTGCCTCTCGGGTTCAAGCAGTTCTACTGCCTCAGCCTCCCAAGTAGCTGGGACTATAGGCGCCCACCACCACGCCTGGCTAATTTTTGTATTTTTAGTAGAGATGGGGTTTCACCATGTTGGCCAGGCTGGTCTCGAACTCCTGACCTCGTGATCCGCCCACCTTGGCCTCCCAGAGTGCTGGGATTACAGGCGTGAGCCACCACACCCAGCCAAAAAAAAAGAAATTTTATTTCTGGCACATTCTATTTACTTATTTGATTAATATTATTTTCTATCATTTTTATACTTAACTGTTCTAAAAATACTGGATTTGGACCAGGAAATAGAGAGAGGAGGAGGGAAGGACCTGGGATAATGTTTTTCTCGTTAGTATCTGGAGGAGTAAAGAAATGGCTTGAGTGGAGATTGTCCCAAGCACTTTCTTCCTAATCCCTTAGCCAAAAGGCAAAGAATAATTATTGATCTTATTCTTTCCTTTTACATATTGCTAAGCAAAGAGAAGTTATGAAATCACATAGCTATAAAGGCCCCAAGTGGTAATGTGTTATGTCAGATAAGTCACCCAGTAATATGTATTTATGGAGCTCTTACTATGTGTGCACCCCACCCATCAGTCAGGATAGTGACATGGCCTATACCTTTAAGGTAATTAAAAGTTCTTTCTAATAAAGACAGTTTTAAGAAATCTAAGGCATTGGTCAATGCTTTATTCATTATTGATAATAATAACAATAATTGGTTTGTATTACAAAGATATGTTTGTGCTTTTTTTCATTGAAGTGCTACTACACAAATGATAGCTTTATTGTAATTACACATTTCAAATTGTCACAAGATTGCTTTATTGAAAGTATTTAGACATTTATCATTCCCTATTTGTCCAAATAATGAAGTATGGTGTTATTTATTTTATTTTATTTTTTAATTAAAAAGTAAACTTTAATGTCAAAATGCAAACTTGGGGAGGGCAGAAAGATCACATACAAGGCTGTCACTTCACACTTGGAGCGTTGCACAGCGGCCAGGCAGAGGCACCCCTCACTTCCCAGACAATGGGGCAGCCGGGCAGAGGACTCCTCATTTCCCAGACAGTGCGGCGGCCAGGCAGAGGCGCTCCTCACTTCCCAGACCGTGAGGTGGCTGGGCAGAGGTTCACCTCACTTCCCAGACAGTGCAGAAGTATGGTATTATTTATACCAATGGTGATATAAAGAATCTGGCAGTCCACTTCTACTTCCTTGAATCACTCATTCTGGTAGCATCCCATTGTATTGTAGAGTTTATCTTGTTCAAGATCCTAACTTGGTATTTCAAAATTATTATCTAGTTTTCACTTCATTCTTTTTTATCATTTCAGAAACCTTAACCTACTCTTTTTATTAGCTACGCCAAGTTCAAGATAGTGCCTTTTTTTTTTTTTTTGAGAATATGTTTCTGGTGACCCTGTAAAATTAAAAGCTCAAATATTTCAAGATTAATTTTCTCATAGGAATAAATGTTAAATGGGATTGATGCATTCTTGGAGCACATAATACAATCACTGGGGTATATTTTTGCTTATAAGCATGAAAAACAAAAGCATAATTATGTGGACATATTTTCTTATCACATAAGACTTCTGGCCAGGCATAGCGGCTCACGCCTGTATCCTAGCATTTTGGGAGGCCAAGGCGGGTGGATCACTTGAGGCCAGGCTTTCAAGACCAGCCTGGCCAACATGGTGAAACTCCGACTCTACAAAATATACAAAAAAAAAACATTAGCTGGGCCTGGTGGCGCATGCCTGTAATCCCAGCTACTTGGGTGGCTGAGGTAGGAGAATCATCACTTGAACCTGGGAGGCAGAGGTTGCAGTGGGCTGAGATCACACCATTCCACTCCAGCCTGGGCGACAATGAGACTCTGCCTCAAAAAAAAAAGACTTCTGGCTGGGTGTGATGGTTCACACTTGTAATTCCAGTGCTCTGGGATGCCAAAGCAGAAGGATTGCTTGAGGCCAGGAGTTCAAGTCCAGCCTGGGCAACATAGTGAGACCCTGTCTCTACAAAAAAAAAGTTAAAAATCAGCGAGGTGTGGTGGCATGTTCTTGTAGTACCCAACCACTTAGGAGGCTGAGGTGGGAGGATCACTCAAACCCAGGAGATTGGGACTGCAATGAGTTGTGGTTGCACCACTGCACTCCAGCCTGGGCAACAGAGCAAGACCCTGTCTCTAATGAAAAAAAAAAAGAAAAAAGACTCCCATTCCAAAGTTACTGATTTGAACATGTTCTTTTTCACACTGGCACTAACACCTCCACTTAATGAATGCTTGGTTGATGTTTTTACAGCTGTAAGAAATATTGTAAAACATAGCAATAAATATTAAAATATAAAGGTTAGCATAGTAGTCACCAAAATCACAAGGCTGAAATTCTAGTGCATTTAACAAGAATATGGGCCAGGTGCGGTGGCTCACACCGGTAATGCCAGCACTTCAGGAGGCCAAGGTGGGTAGATCACTTGAGGTCAGGAGTTCGAGACCAACCTGACCAACAAGGCAAAACCTTTTATATATTTACTAAAAAATATAAATTAGCCAGGCGTGTTTTCGGGCGCCTGTAAATGCCAGCTTCTCTGGAGGCTGAGGCAGGAGAACTGCTTGAACCCGGAAGGCGGAGATTGCAGTGAGCTGAGATCACGCCACTGCACTCCAACCCCAGGCGACAGCGAGGTTCCGTCTCAAAAAAAAAAAAAAAAAAAAGAAAAGAAAAATGATTCCCACAATATTGGAAAAGGGTAGTGGGTGCTAATTTTCTTACCAATGGAGGTGTTACTGCTGTGTAATAATAGCATAAATACATACAGAGTTCACTTGACTTAACCAGTTTTAAAATTAAACACTCCCTGATGAATTTTAATGGGTGATTTCTATTATTTTACATTTGCACGTATTTGGTTTTAACAAAAATCTAAATAATAATGCTTTTAGCAAGATAGTGATTCAGTTAATTACGATTAGCTCAACGTCTTAAAGATTTCAGAGCCTAGGACTCATGAATATCTTAAATTTTACTTCTTGGTGGCAACATGCTCTAGCACAGGTGTCACATATGTTGCCTAGGAAACCGGGTCGAGGAAGGACCAGTACCTAGATCAGGCAGGCATAGCAAAATTTTTATGGCAACCCTTGCTGCTTCCAACAAAATCAGTAACTTTTTCCAAGAAAGGGAGAAATGACCTTAGGTAGGCAATAAGTTCTTACCACATCCTTTCTTTGGCTGGTCTCACGTTCTTCTCTTATCATTTCATATAGGAGGATCATCTGTCAGTAGCCTGTTCACCCATTAGTCTTACTAAGCCATTTCTCATTTAAAAATGTCATTTGAAATACTGAATCCTCTAGGACAAGTAACTAGTTGCCTCCCTCTTGAAAAATGCATGTCAGCATACTTTCTGCATGATAGTGAGTGATTTATGTTTACATAAAACATAAAGTACAAGGAGTGGAAGAGAGCAGCCAACATTTTAGCTCCAGGCACTGTGTTTGGTACTTCACATGTTTTCTTATTTAATCCTCACATCAACCCTATGAACCTATTACAGGCAAAGACACTGAGCCTCTGAAATGTGAAATAACTTGCCAGGTGTCACTCTGCAGAGCTGCTGGAACTCAAACTCACATCTGTCTGATTCCAAATCCTCCGTTTTTTTCATCGTTCTATATAGTCTCCTAAAGTCTTTATCACATAATCATATATAGTCTAAGTATCTTCTTTTGTCTTATATTTGTATTCCTGTAATATAGTTCTCTGAAAACGTAATCTCTAAGAGGATAAGAGCCAGAACTACTATACACAATGGCAATGTGCTTAATAAAATACTAAAATACTCATATAAAAAAGTAGTTCTTTTTTTTTTTTTTTTTTTTTTTTTTTTTTAAGACGGAGTTTTACTCTTGTTGCCCAGGCTGGAGTGCAGTGGCATGATCTGTACTCACTGCAACCTCCACCTCCCGGGTTCTCCTGCCTCAGCCTCCCAAACAGCTGGGATTATAGACACGCACCACCACACCCAGACAATTTTATATTTTTAGTAGAGATGGGGTTTTACCATGTTGGTCAGGCTGGTCTGGAGCTCTGACCTCAGGTGATCTGTCCGCCTCAGCCTCCCAAAGTGCTGGGATAACAGGTGTGAGCCACCACACTCAGCCTAAAAGAGTTGTTTGTTATATTTTGATTGCTACCTTTTTAACAATCTGATAGTCTCTGATTGTTTATATAAGAATTAGAAAGCTGGGAGCGGTGGCTCACGCCTGTAATCCCAGCACTTTGGGAGGCTGAGGTGGGTGGATCACCTGAGGTCAGGAGTTTGAGACCAGCCTGGCTGGTAAAATGCTGTCTCTACTAAAAGTACAAAAAATAAGCCGGGCATGGTGGAGCGCACCTGTAATCCCAGCTACTTGGGAGACTGAGGCAGGAGAATTGCTTGAGCCCAGGAGGCGGAGGTTGCAGTGAGCCACGATCGCACCATTGCACTCCAACTTGGGCAACAAGAGCGAAACTCCATCTCAGCAAAAAAAAAAAGTAAAAAGAATTAGAAGTAATCAGAATCATGTTGCTATGATTGTACCCAAAAAGTTGTTAATCCTAATTCAACCCAACAATAGTGTGTTGAAAAAAGTAAAAATTTAAAAATACTTTAAAAAAGACGTTAATCCTAGGAGGAAATAGAAATATGTTACATAAAGATGAAAATGCTAAAGAAACATTTGGAAGATTTGAGGGATTTATTTTCTTTCTTTTTTTTTTTCCAAGACAGCATCTTACTCTGTTTCCCAGGCTGGAATACAGTGGTCATCTCAGCTCGCTGCAACATCCACCTCCTGGGTTCAAACAATTCTCATGTCTCAGCCTCCTGAGTAGCTGGAATTACAAGCGTGCGCCAGCACACCCAGCTAATTTTTGTGGTTTTCTTTGCAGAGACTGGGTTTCACCATGTTGGTCAGGCTGGTCTTGAACTCCTGGTCTTAAGTGATCTGCCCACCTCAGCCCCCCAAAGTGGCTTGAGCCACTGCGCCCTGCCTGTTTAAGTTGAGGTTTTGTGCGGGGTTTTTAGTAGCTACAAACAGAACATTAATGTCATGGTTTGGGGCCCTGTTCTTCATAATTATGGATTTCTCTAGTGGAACTCATAGTGTTCTTTCCCTTGTATTATTATAAGATTTAAATTTTGTTTCTTTTTTTTTTAAACTTCATATCAGGATATGGTTATACAAGCTCTTCAGAAAACTAACAACAGAAGTATAGAAGCAGCAATTGAATTCATTAGTAAAATGAGTTACCAAGATCCTCGACGAGAGCAGATGTCCGCAGCAGCTGCCAGACCTATTAATGCCAGCATGAAACCAGGTGATTAATCAAATATATTTTCTTATCTCTTCTTTTACTGTGTAGTTTAAAAATACTGAAGTCTATCAAATCTTCCTTCTTAGAAATTGTAAAAACATCCCAGTAAATGAAAGTCTCAAATTAAGATAACGTTATAATGTTATACCAAAATGAATTTAAGGATGGGGTCCTCACATTTAAAAGTTAATAGATAATTCTGGTAAGCAGCAGTCTAGATTGAGATCTATTTGATTGGTAATACTGCAGCTGAAATACGTCTATTTTCCCTCGAAATGCCATCATTCAGACTACTATTTTTTCTTTTTATACATTTTTTTCATGTTATGGGAGTAAAATATGATCAACATAGAATATTTAGAAAGCAAATACAAACGTCGCTGTTAATAACAATATTTTGGTGTATTTTGTTTCCCAGTCTTTTTTCCTGTGGGAAACCAGAATAGGTTTATCTATGCGTATTTTGATTCTTGTTGTTTAAGCAAAAAATGGGAACATACTAAAACCTACTTTTTTCACGTAATATACCACGTACAATTTTACTTGTTATTAAATTTTCTACAGAATAATTTTACTAGCCACATTAAAATAGACTTATTTGCTGACTGCAGTGGCTCACACCTATAAGCTCAATACTATGGGAGACTGATGCGGGAAGATTGCCTAAGCCTGGGTGATCCTGCCACTGCACTCCAGCCTGGGCAACAGAGCCACACCCTGTCTCAAAACAAACAAACAAACAAACAAAAAAGATGTATCATATACTTTATTTAACTAATCTCCCATTTTTGGGCATCGGCTTTGTTTCCTTTATTATTTGTCATTATAGACAGCACTGCAGTAATTACCCTTATAGCTAAATCTTTGTGCATACCTAATGATTTCCTAAAAGTAAGTTTTAGAAAACTTAAAAAACGTTAAGGCTTTTCATAGATATTGCTGTCTAGAAAGATAGTACCAATTTATTATTTTATTTTTTTATTTTTTTGAGATGGAGTTTCACTCTGTTGCCCAGGCTGGAGTACAGTGGCATGTTCTCAGCTCACTGCAACCTCTGCATCCCAAATTCAAGCAGTTCTCCTGCCCCAGCCCACAGGCACCTGGGATTACAGGTGCCTGCCACCATGCCCGGCTAATTTTTTGTATTTTTAGTAGAGACGGGGTTTCACCATGTTGGCCAGGCTGGTCTTGAACTCCTGACCTCAAGTGATCTGCCTGTCTCAGCCTCCCAAAGTGCTGGGATTACAGGCATGAGCCACCGCGCCCAGCCAGTAGTACCAATTTGTATTCTCCCTATCAGTTTACTATGAGAATGCCTATGTTTGTAAAGCCTTGGTATTATTATTTTTGTCTGTTTAATGGTTATGGAAACACTATCTTATTTTACATTTGCATTTCTTTGATCACTGCATTTGTTTATTGGTTTCTTTTGGTGTTTGTTTGTTTTTGAGACAGAGTCTCACTCTGTCACCCAGTTTGGAGTGCAGTGCCGCAATCTTGGCTCACTGCAACCTCCATCCCCCGGGTTCAAGCGATTCTCCTGCCGCAGCCTGAGTAGCTGGGATTATGGGCGCCTGCCACCGTGCCCAGCTAATTTTTGTATTTTTAGTAGAGATGGGGTTTCACCATCTTGGCCATGCTGGTCTTGAACTCGTGACCTCATGATCTGCCCGCCTCGGCCTCCCAAAGTGCTGGGATTACAGGTGTGAGCCACCACGCCCGGCCTATTGGTTATTTTTCATTGCCACTTTACGTCTTTTAATTTTTTTTTTTTTTCTTTGAGACAGAGCCTTGTCACCAAGGCTGGAGTGCAGTGGCACAATCTTGGCTCACTGCAACCTCCACCTCCCAACCTCCACCTCCCGAGTTCAAGCAATTCTCCAGCGTCAGCCTCCAGAGTAGCTGGGGTTACAGGTGCGCAGCACCATGCCTGGCTAATTTTTGTATTTTTAGTAGAGATAGGGTTTCACCATGTTGGTCAGGCTGGTCTTGAACTCCTGACCTCATTATCTGCCCGCCGCAGCCTCCCGAAGTGCTGGGATTATAGGCGTGAGCCACCGCGCCTGGCCTGTCTTTGTGTCCCAGTGCAGTGGCTTATGCCTGTAATCCCAGCACTTTGGGAGGCCAAGGCAGGCAGATCACCTGAGGTCGGGAGTTAGAGACCAGCCAGACCAACATGGAGAAACCCCGTCTCTACTAAAAATACAAAATTAGCTGGGTGTGGTGGCGCATGTCTCTAATCTCAGCTACTCGAGAGGCTGAGGCAGGAGAATTATTTGAACCCAGGAGGCGGGGGTTGCGGTGAGCTGAGATCGCACCATTGCACTCCAGCCTGGGCAACAAGATCGAAACTCCGTCTCAAAAAAAAAAAAAAAAAAAAAGAAAAGAAAAAGAATTGATTTATAAGAGGGCTATAGTCATTCTTCCTATTCAACAAATTTTTGTTGGTCAACCACTGTTTCAGGCTCTTTGTTCTGCATTGGGTAAGTTCTTGCCCTTTTGTGGAGCTTACCTAGTAAGGGAGATTAAATAATCACCCAGATACATGTAGAATTACAGCTATATATGGTGTGAATGAAGAGAGGAGAGTTACATGGTATTGTGGACTCATATAATAGTGGGATTTTTTTTTTTAACCGCATCAAGAAGTTCAGAAAAACCCTTCCTTTTTTTTTTTTTTTTTTTTTTTTTTTTTTTTTTTTTTTTTTGAGATGGAATCTTGCTCTGTCGCCCAGGCTGGAGTGCAGTGGCGCAATCTTGGCTCACTGCAAGCTCCGCCTCCCGGGTTCACGCCATTCCTGCCTCAGCCTCTCCGAGTAGCTGGGACTACAGGTGCCCGCCACCACGCCTGGCTAATTTTTTGTATTTTTAGTAGAGACGGGGTTTCACCGTGGTCTCGATCTCCTGACCTCGTGATCCACCCGCCTCGGCCTCCCAAGGTGCTGGGATTACAAGCGTGAGCCACTGCGCCTGGTCCAGAAAAACCCTTCCTAACAAACTGGTAATAAAGCTGATATCTGAAGAAGTACAGAGTTAATGGGAATGGGTTTAGTGAGTGTGTCCCTTTGCATGGCTGCTTTGGCAGATTCTGATGCCACAAAAAAATGAAAATGCTTGGAGTGCTGAACACAGGATTGTGAAATGTGACTGGAAAAGTCCATAGGGGCCTGACTCTGCAGAACTGTTTATTAATTTTATCCTAAGAGCAGCAGAAAGGTGTAGAAGTGTTTCAAGCAGGGTAATAACATTATTAGATTTGTATTTCAGAATGATGGCTGCAATGGATGAGAATGGGTTAGAGAGGAGTGAGGATAGATATGAGGACAGATGTGATAGGAAACACAGTAGTTTGTGAGGGTAATGTGGGCTTGGGCAATAGCAGTGAAGAAAATGAATGAATTAAGAGGGATGGGAGTGGTAAAATTGACAAGGACTTGGTAATAGATTACATATGGTGTGTGATGACAGAAGGGGATAACTTAGGTTTTTGGCTTAGAAAAATAGATGGATGATAATACCCTACATTAAGAAAGGGAATGTTAAGAGAGAATAGAATTGGGTGGGAAAGATCATAAATCTGGCTATAGTTTTCTAAGTGGAGATGTCAAGTAGGGAGCTGGGTATGTTTGTATGAGCCATGCATATGAAATAGGTCACCTAAGGGATGTTACATAGACAAAATAATAAGATGGCCTGCAACCAAGCTTATTATTTAATAGCTAGTAGGAAGGGGTAAACCTGCAAAGGGGACAGAGAAGAAATAGGTGAAAAGGAAGAAAACCAATAAGGTTTTCAGTGTTTTGGAAGCCACAGTAAGAGAATGTTTCAAGAAGGGGAGGGAATGGTCAAAATGCCAAATACTGCTAAGAAAGAGATATTGACCAAGGTGAGAGCTAAAAAATAATGTTGTTGACTTTAGTGACGTGGTGTATTAGTTTGCTAGGGCTGCCATAACAAAATAACACAGACTGGGTGGCTTAAACAATTAAGATTTATTTGAGTGCTGGAGACTGGAAGTCCAAGATTAGTTACTGGCAGGTCTAGTTTCTTCTGAGGCCATTCTCCTTGGCTTGCAGCTGTGTCCTGATATGTTTGTCCCTCTGCATGTGCATGTGTCTGGGGTCTCCGTCTCCATATCCAAACTTTCTCTTACAGGGATACAGGTCATACTGCATTAGGACCCACCCTAATGACCTAATTTAATCTTAATTACCAAATACAGTCACATCTTGTGGTACTGGTGGTTAGTACTTCAGCATATGGATTGGGGGTTCAGCAAATGAGGTAACTTGTCATGTCATGGGAGCATAATTCAGATGGGAGTGGGTTGAGGACTAAATAGGATATGTAGTAGTAAAAAAAACAAGGTATACCTTCAAGAAGTGTTTCTGGAGGAGAGAGTGAGGACATTAGCAAGAGTAGTGCTCTCAAACCATCTATGGTGATTTTTCAAATTTCCAATTCATCATGACTTCAATTCATAATTTTATAAAATACAATAAATTATTAGAAAATGAAAATTTAAGTGCCAGGCATGGTAGCTCACGCTTGTGATCACAGCACTTTGGGAGGCTGAGGCGGGAAGATCGCTTGAGCTCAGGAGTTTTAGACCAGCCTGGGCATCATGGTGAAACCCTGGCTCTACAAAAAATTATCCAGGTTTGGTGGCATGTGCCTGTAGTCCCACCTACTCAGGAGGCTGAGTTGTGGGGATTGCCTGTACCCAGAAAGTTGAGGCTGCAGTGAGCTGTGATTGCACCACTGCACTCCAGCCTGGGCAATAGAGTGAGTCCCTTTCTCAAAAAAAAAAAAAAAAAAAAAGAAAGTTAAAATTTTAAATGACATAAAAATATAAGTTTAGGCTGGGCACAGTGGCTCACACCTGTAATCCAGCACTTTGGGAGGCTGGGGCGGGTGGATCACCTGAGGTTGAGAGTTCAAGACCAGCCTGACCAACATGGAGAAACCCCCGTCTCTACTAAAAATACAAAATTAGCTGGCCATGGTGGTGCATGCCTGTAATCCCAGCTACTGGGGAGGCTGAGGCAGGAGAATCACTTGAACCTGGGAGGCAGAGATTGCAGTGAGCCGAGATCGCGCCATTGCACTCCAGCCTGGGCAACAAGAGCAATACTCCGTCTCAAAAAAAGAAAAGAAAAGAAAGAAATACATATATATATGTTTAAATAGTTTATCATTGTATTTAACAGACATAAGTTTATTCTGTCAAATTTCTATAAATGTTTCTCAATCCTCACTCTCCATTTCCATACTTAATCTCATGTCAGTTTGTGATATATCTTATGTCAGTTTGTGGACCAGCACCAGATAACACTTTGAAGTAGAGCTCTATATATGGGAGTGGAAGGAGAGTCTTAATTATTATTATTTTTTTTAAGTAAAGACTTAAACATGTTTAAAAGACTCCAGTTAAGAGGATGAAATTAAATATTCAAGAGATACTTGAGGATCAAGTAAGCTTCCTGAGAAACCGGGAGGAATAGGATCCAGAGCATAGCATGAGGGACTATTTAGCCTTAGATAGAGGAACAGCCATTTTTCTCTAACAGCAGCAGACGGGCCTAGGTTATGTAAGGAAGCTAAGGGAGTACTTTCTGATGCCTGCTGTTTTCTCTGAAATAGAAAACCAAGTCATTTTCTAAGAGTGATGAGTAAGGAATAGAGCAGGCAGTTTGAGGAGACTGAGGACTGGTGATAGTGGAGACTATAGAAAGAGTTTCCGGGTGGTGCTGAGGCCATTGAAGGATGCTGATCCTGAATTATAGTAAAATCAGTCTGCCCACTGCATCACTTTTTCTTGTAAGTTAAAAACAACAACAAAAAAAGATAGCTGGAATTATCCCTGACTGGAGTTTCACTAAACAAGTACAAAATAAGATCGATAATATTGCTAAAAGGGTAATTCTTTTTATTTTTATTTTTGAGATAGGCGTGAGCCACCGTGCCCAGCCCGAAAGGATAATTTAAATCCTTAATCAGAGCATACTCCTCCTCTACTTTTATCGGCTTCTTATTCGTCCAAATTCCTTGTCTATGGCCTGGCTACTTCTTAGATCCCATCCAATACCACTTTCCCCCCTCATTTACTGTTCTACAGCCATACTGGGTTTATTTTGTTCTTGGAAAATACCAAGCTCCCACCTCAGGACCTTTATGCAGGCCTTTTTTTTTTTTGAGACAAAGTTTTACTCTGTCACCCAGACTGGAGTGCAGTGGCGCTATCTCAGCTCACTGCAACCTCTGCCCCCTGAGTTCCAGTGATTCTCCTGCCTCAGCCTCCCAGGTAGCTGGGATTACAGGCATGTGCCACCACACCCAGCTAATTTTTGTATTTTTAGTAGAGACAGGGTTTCACCATGTTGGCCAGGCTGGTCTTGAACTCCTGACCTCAGGTGATCTGCCCGCCTTGGCCTCCTAAAGTGCTAGGATTACAGGCTTGAGCCACCGCGCCTGGCCTGTGCAGTCTGAACTCATATATTATCCCTCAGAGGAGCCCTTATCCCTTTCTAGCCTCCTGTTAGTCTCTATCATTTGATGCCATTTATGTTTCATTCACAGAGCATTTATCATACCCTGAAGTTACCTCGTTTATTTATTCACCTGCTTTGTGTCTGGCTTCTCCTTCAAGAATGTAGGTTCCATGGGCCAGGGATGTTCTGTTGTTTACCAATGTCATTGGATTGCTTAGAGCAGTTCCTGGCATATAGTTGATGCGCAGTAAATATTTAATGAACGGTCTGGGTGCGGTGGCTCACGCCTGTAATCCCAACACTTTGGGAGGCCGAGGTGGGCAGGTCACGAGGTCAGGAGTTCAAGACCAGCCTGGCCAGCATAGTGAAACCCCATCTCTACTAAAAATACAAAAAATTAGCCAGGCGTGGTGGTGGGCGCCTGTAATCCCAGCTACTTCAGAGGCTGAGGCAGGAGAATCGTTTAAACCCAGGAGGCGGAGGTTGCGGTGAGCCAAGATTGCGCCATTGCACTCCAGCCTAGGTGACAAAGCGAAGACTCCATGTCAAAAAACAAACAAACCCAAATAGTCCAGGCGCGGTGGCTCATGCTTATAATCCCAGCACTTTGGGAGGCTGAGGCGGGCGGATCACGAGGTAAAGAGATCGAGACCACGGTGAAACCCCGTCTCTACTAAAAATACAAAAAAATTGGCCGGGCGTAGTGGCGGGCGCCTGTAGTCCCAGCTACTTGGAGAAGCTGAGGCAGGAGAATGGCGTGAACCCGGGAGGCAGAGCTTGCAGTGAGCCGAGATTGCGCCACTGCACTTCAGCCTGGGCAACAGAGCGAGACTCCGTCTCAAAAAAAAAAAAAAAAAAAAAAAAAAAAAAACACAAATATTTAATGAATGAATAAAAAGGAGGTGATCTTGGAGAAAAAGAATAGAGAGAGAAGAACAAAGTGATAGACCATGGATTTAAGTTGGATAAAATGTGTCATAAAGAAAGAGGAGGGCCAGGCTAGGCACGGTGGCTCATGCCTGGAATTCCAGCACCTTGGGAGGCCAAGACGGGCGGATCGTGAGGTCAGGAGATCGAGACCATCCTGGCTAACACGGTGAAACCCTGTCTCTACTAAAAATACAGAAATATTTACTAAAAATACGGGCGTGGTGGTGGGCGCCTGTAGTCCTAGCTACTCAGGAGGCTGAGGCAGGAGAATGGCGTGAACCCGGGAGGCGGAGCTTACAGTGAGCCGAGATGGCGCCACAGCACTCCAGCCTGGGCGACAGAGCGAGACTCAGCCTCAAAAAAAAAAAAAAAAGGAGGGCCAAGTACGGTGGCTCACGCCTGTAATCCCAGCACTTTGGAGGCCAAGGTGGGAGGATTGCTTGAAGCCAGGAGTCCAAGACCAGCCTGGGTATATTAAGGAGACCCCGTCTCTACAAAAAGTTTTAAAAATAGGCCAGGCTTAGTGTCTCCTGCCTATAATCCTAGCATTTTGGGAGGCTGAGGAAGGAGGATCACTTGAGCCCAGGAGTTTGAGACCAGCCTGGGCAACTTAGACACCATCTCTACAAAAATAAATAAAATAATTAGCTGGGCATGGTGATGCATGCCTGTAGTCCCAACTACTTGGAAGGCTGAGGTGAGAGGATTGCCTGAGCCCAGGGGTTCAAGGCTGCAGTGATTCATGATCATGCCACTGCCCTCCAGCCTGGGTGACATCAAGACTGTCTCAAAAGAATAAAAATAAGAAAAAGGAGGACTGATAAAGTAGGGGATTAACCTTGGAGATGTTGGCTGGATGCGGTAGCTCATGCCTGTAATCCCGACACTTTGGGATACTGAGGTGGGCGGATCAGCTGAGGTCAGGAGTTCAAGACCAGCCTGACCAACATGGTGAAACCCCATTTCTACTGAAAATACAAAAATTAGCTGGGTGTGGTGGCACCTGCCTATAATCCCAGCTACACAGGGGGCTGAGGCGGGAGAATTGCTTAAACGGAGGCAGAGGTTTCACTGAGCCGAGATCATGCCACCACACTCCAGCCTGGGCAACAGAGCAAGACTGTCTCAAAAAAAAAAAAATCTTGGAGATCTTGGTGAGGTTGCTACTCAATAAAGTTTAAAAACTTTTGCAGTAGGAGTAAACAGAAGAAGGAGCTGTGGTCTGAGAGTATAAGCGTATAAACCTTAAAGTAGTGATTCTGAAACAAGAGCAGATAACGATGATACCAAAATTTGAAATACAATCATGAGAATGATACTTGATGTGGAGTGGAAGAGGGGACATCAAGAAGCTGAGATATGAGGGCAATAGATGGTTTATCGTTGTGGATATTGAGGTTACAGGATGAAGGCAGGGCTTAGGGTAGACTGAATGCTGAAGCTGTGGCTGAATGAAATAGAGCAAATAGGTAGGAGCTCATTAGGTGAGAGGAATTAGTGTGGCCTCCTACATAGCATGAACTTCAAAAGAGCTGGCTTTTTAAAAGGAATAATATCAACCTGTAAGAACAAATGTTAGAACCCCATCTTTTGGCCAGGTTATTTTTAAAGAAAACCTTAATTTCAAAGGGCTGAAAGGAAAGTAATATCAGCAGAAAAAAACCAGCTTCAAGGAGGTGGCAGGAAAGCTTGGAGGAGAGGTTACTGATAAGGCACATTTGCTGGCTGTGGAGCCGAGTGGATCCAGAGGGCATAGTGGAAAGGTTCGGGAAGTGGAAGAACATGGAGAGCTCTGTGGGAGGCGCAGAACAACAGGGGTGACTGTTTACTCTAAAAGCTGAATGAGTGACATGGTGTATTTGGCCTCAGCTGGCCTCTGAGGAAAGTGAGAAAGAGCCTGATGGCCAGAGGACTTGTCCGGTTTATCCAGAATGATAATGTTCCCCAAACATTATTTACTCACTTGCTTTTCGTCTGGCTCCTCTTTCGAGATTGTAGACCCAAAATGCTCTCCAGCCTAGATGAAAGGGAGTGTTGAACTGAACATTATGAACATTTACCACATTTTACCACTTTTTTTCTCAGATGTGTCGTCAGATATATTTTTGCCCAGGATGATGTTGACCTTTCAAATTTATTAGTATTCTTTTTTGTTTTGTTTTTAATGGTAATGAGTGTTTGTATTTAGATCTCTACTTTTGTCATGCCTAGGAAGACATTCGCAAGAGGTACCCCAATATTATTGAATGGTCTTGTTTTTTTCTAGTACTTACATGATTTCATCTTTAATATTTAAACCTTTAGTCCTTCTGGAATGTATATATGTATTATCTTTATACCAATGTATCTTGTATATTTTTCCTAAGTGGCTGGACTATTCTATTTTAAATACTTCTCTTTTTTTGGTATTGTATTTTTTTGCTTGTTTCATTGATTTGGAAATTCCATTAAAGACAGTTTCTGTAAAATCTATACCTTATTTAATGTTCAGCTAATTATAGCCTACTATCTTTTTCTGTTTTAAAAACCATATTAAAAGGCCAGGTGCAGTGGCTCACACCTGTAATCCCAGCACTTTGGAAGGCTTAGGCGGGCGGATCACTTGAGGTCGGGAGTTGAAGACCAGCCTGGCCAACATGGCGAAACCCTGTCTCTACTAAAAATACAAAAGTTAGCCGGGCGTGGTGGCGCACGCCTGTAGTCCCAGCTACTCAGGAGGCCGAGGAAGGAGAATTAATTGAACCCGGGAGACGGAGGTTGCAGTGAGTCTGTGCCACTGCACTCCAGCCTGGGTGACAGAGTGAGACTTTGTCTCAATTTAAAAATATATATATATTAAAATATATTTAAAATCTGTAGTAGCTATGAAAATTACAAATAGATACGCCCTTTGGCCTAATAATGCTACCTCTAATAATTTACAAATATACATGCATATATATGAAATTATATCTCTTCAAAAATATATATATATTTTTTTGAGATGGAGTCTTGTACTGTCACCCAGGCTGGAGTGCAGTGGCACAATCTCAGTTCACTGCAGCATTGGCCTTCTTGGTTCACGTAATTCTCTTGCCTCAGCCTCCCGAGTGGCTGGGACTACAGGGGCACACCACCACGCCTGGCTAAATTTTTGTATTTTTAGTAGAAACGGAGTTTTACCATGTTGGCCAGGCTGGTCTCGAACACCTGGCCTCAAGTGATCCGCCTACCTCAGCCTCCCAAAGTGCTGGGATTACAGGCGTGAGCCACCACGCCTGGTCAAAAATAAATAAAATTCTAAAAGGTAAAAGGAAACTACTTAGTGAAATTTTATTTTTATAACTCTTCTTTTTTTTGCTAAATTGAGCTAAATAATATGTATTATTACCTCACATGTCATTTTTTTATAGTGAGAACACTTAAAATTTACTCTCTTAGCAATTTTCAGGAGTACAATATGTTGTTATTAACTACAGTCACCATTTTGTACAAGAGATCACTTGAACTTTTTATATTTTTATAATTCTTGAAAGAGAATTGAGTATCATTTGTAATATCAGAATTGCAAGCTAAGGTTTTCAAAAATGAGAGGTTAAAAACATGATTCTTTTTTCTCTTTATCTCTCTTATAACCACAGGGAATGTGCAACAATCAGTTAACCGCAAACAGAGCTGGAAAGGTTCTAAAGAATCCTTAGTTCCTCAGAGGCATGGCCCACCACTAGGAGAAAGTGTGGCCTATCATTCTGAGAGTCCCAACTCACAGACAGATGTAGGAAGACCTTTGTCTGGGTCTGGTATATCAGCCTTTGTTCAAGCTCACCCTAGCAACGGACAGAGAGTGAACCCCCCACCACCACCTCAAGTAAGGAGTGTTACTCCTCCACCACCTCCAAGAGGCCAGACTCCCCCTCCAAGAGGTACAACTCCACCTCCCCCTTCATGGGAACCAAACTCTCAAACAAAGCGCTATTCTGGAAACATGGAATACGTAATCTCCCGAATCTCTCCTGTCCCACCTGGGGCATGGCAAGAGGGCTATCCTCCACCACCTCTCAACACTTCCCCCATGAATCCTCCTAATCAGGGACAGAGAGGCATTAGTTCTGTTCCTGTTGGCAGACAACCAATCATCATGCAGAGTTCTAGCAAATTTAACTTTCCATCAGGGAGACCTGGAATGCAGAATGGTACTGGACAAACTGAGTTCATGATACACCAAAATGTTGTCCCTGCTGGCACTGTGAATCGGCAGCCACCACCTCCATATCCTCTGACCGCAGCTAATGGACAAAGCCCTTCTGCTTTACAAACAGGGGGATCGGCTGCTCCTTCGTCATATACAAATGGAAATATTCCTCAGTCTATGATGGTGCCAAACAGAAATAGTCATAACATGGAACTATATAACATTAATGTACCTGGACTGCAAACAAATTGGCCTCAGTCATCTTCTGCTCCAGCCCAGTCATCCCCGAGCAGTGGGCATGAAATCCCTACATGGCAACCTAACATACCAGTGAGGTCAAATTCTTTTAATAACCCATTAGGAAATAGAGCAAGTCACTCTGCTAATTCTCAGGCTTCCGCTACAACAGTCACTGCAATTACACCAGCTCCTATTCAACAGCCTGTGAAAAGTATGCGTGTATTAAAACCAGAGCTACAGACTGCTTTAGCACCTACACACCCTTCTTGGATACCACAGCCAATTCAAACTGTTCAACCCAGTCCTTTTCCTGAGGGAACCGCTTCAAATGTGACTGTGATGCCACCTGTTGCTGAAGCTCCAAACTATCAAGGACCACCACCACCCTACCCAAAACATCTGCTGCACCAAAACCCATCTGTTCCTCCATACGAATCAATCAGTAAGCCTAGCAAAGAGGATCAGCCAAGCTTGCCCAAGGAAGATGAGAGTGAAAAGAGTTATGAAAATGTTGATAGTGGGGATAAAGAAAAGAAACAGATTACAACTTCACCCATTACTGTTAGGAAAAACAAGAAAGATGAAGAGCGAAGGGAATCTCGTATTCAAAGTTATTCTCCTCAAGCATTTAAATTCTTTATGGAGCAACATGTAGAAAATGTACTCAAATCTCATCAGCAGCGTCTACATCGTAAAAAACAATTAGAGAATGAAATGATGCGGGTAAAACCTTTTAAACTGTGCATTTTTATACTTAATCATCTGTTTGCTTGGTGTTTATTTTAAAATATTGTGTCCAGTATTTTTCTTTCTTTTTATAGCTAAATACAACATATTATCAGTTACAGAATTTAAAAGTGAATAAATATTAAAGTACTTTTGATTGTAGCATTTTATTTTAGTATTTCAAGATTTATTCAGAATTTCCTATGATAAAATCTCGTGTAAATTAAGAAAAATATAATTTGTGGTATACAGTTTAGGTGTACATAATACCTTTATATGAAAATTGGAGGAAGGGTTGTCTTCTAGGTTTCATACAATATCTTACAACATTTAAAAATAGACTAGAAATATGTGGGTCCCAGGCCGAGCATGGTGGCTCACACCTGTAATCCCAGCATTTTGGAAGGCTGAGGCGGGCAGATCGTGAGGTCAGGAGATCGAGACCATCCTGCCTAACACAGTGAAACCCCGTCTCTACTAAAAATACCAAAAAAAATTAGCCGGGCATGGTGGCGGGTGCCTGTAGTCCCAGCTACTCAGAAGGCTGAGGCAGGAGAATGGCATGAACCTGGGAGGCGGAGGTTGCAGTGAGCCGAGATCGCACCACTGCACTCCAGCATGGGTGACAGAGCGAGACTCCATCTCAAAAAAAAAAAAAAAAAAAAAAAAAGAAATATGTGGGTCTCATCTCTTGATATACTTACAAAACATTTACTTGTAAAAAATTTGGAGTTTATAGGTTTATTCATCACATAGATCTTATTAAAAAGTGTAAAAGAAGTTCCCTTCAGTTATATTTCTCCCTTCTCATTTCATTTTTATAATATACTGGAGAAAAATGTGCTAAAATTATTTAGTCAAACTATACTAAAAGGGAGATCAGAGTAAGTAAACACACTTTAATCTGTGTTGTCATTCCACATGGATCTCTTCACTGGATATTAAGGTAGTACGATCATCATCTTTTTTTTTTTTTTTTTTTTTTGAGACGGAATCTCACTCTATTGCCAGGCTGGAGTGCAGTGGCGCCATCTCGGCTCACTGCAACCTCCGCCTCCCGGGTTCAAGCAATTCTCCTGCCTCAGCCTCCCCACTAGCTGGGACTACAGGCGCCCGTCAGCACGCTGAGCTAATTTTTTATTTTTAGTAGAGGCGGGGTTTCACCATGTTGGCCAGGCTGGTTTTGATCTCTTGACCCCATGACCCACCCGCGTCTGCCTCCCAAAGCGCTGAGATTACAGGCGTGAGCCACTGCGCCCAGCCATTATTGTTTTTATCATATGCTTAGAGTTCAAAGATTTGACTCCTAATCTTACATCTGTCACTCACAATCCAAGAGGCTTAACCTTGTGATTAAACACCTTTATATACTTGAACCATTCTTTTAAAATGATTTTAACAAATCTGATTTTACAGTATTGTTATTTCTATTTTGTATTTTATTAAATGAGAAATACCATAATTTCTATGACTTATCCATATTTTAGTTCTTAGGATTTCTTACTAAATTCTGTCTATGTGTATTTTCTTAGTTTTTTTTTCCTTTTTCCTCTTCACTTTCACTAATAGCTGATTTAAACTTTTATGGTGTTGGAAGCTTTGCTGACTTCTGTAGTCTCCATTACTGTGTAGGCAAGTAAGATTTTAAGAGAAACAGTTCTGAACTGAGTCTAGCATGCCATCCTTCTTAAAAGATTTTGCATGCAAATGTGAATCCTAACAGAAGCATGTGGTTGCTCTATTTTAGTCTTGTATTTCTAGAATTAGACCCCACTTTTCCAACTGAATTTCTTTTCTATTTAAACCCTTTAATTAATTCTTTATTAATTAGCCAAAATGTTTCTCCCTTCTAAATCCAGGCATTCCATATCTATAATACTGAGAAGTTAGTTTTTGTTTTTAATCTATTTTTTGATATCTTCATGAGTCACACTGAAGTATTCCTAAATATCCAAAGGATATCTTGTAAACAACCAGGTTGTTCTTTTCAAAGTAGGAGAAACCCTTTGCAATTTGTGTTAGTGGTGGACTGTGAGTCGCACCTTTACTCTAATGCCCTGAAGAATAGAAAAGGAAAGATTATTAATGACTATTGTATATTTATTGAGAATAGGGAAAGGACTGGTGGGTTAGAAAAGGCATTGTTTTGTTGTTTTTTGGTACATTAATTTTTTAGAATAAATGAGCCTGGAGTGAAAGAATTTTTTTCATGAAAGACAAAATAGGAAGAATATTTGAGGCCTAGGCATTCCACCAAGAGAAGCATATAACAGAGAGATAAATGAAGATGCATGTTAACAGATGTTTGTTGCACATTGAGAACTTTTTTTTTTTTTTTTCCTTTTTTTCGGAGTGCATTACAGAAGAGTAGAAAGCTTACTCATCTGGTACCCTCTTCTTGTGCTCCACAGCTGAATTTGCATATGTACTCACTTTGAATATCCTTTTAAGTACCCCTTAGGCTGCACTTTTGATCATTAATTTCCTTTGAAATGTTTTCTAGATTTCTAACATGCTTTATTAAAAATTATGCATTTAACCTTTAAATATATGCCTGAATTTTTCCCAAGCTATTTCTTAATATTCAATATTGAAGAAGATAATTCTTATTTAACATCTAGTTTATTTGCCTAGGTTGGATTATCTCAAGATGCCCAGGATCAAATGAGAAAGATGCTTTGCCAAAAAGAATCTAATTACATCCGTCTTAAAAGGGCTAAAATGGACAAGTCTATGTTTGTGAAGATAAAGACACTAGGAATAGGAGCATTTGGTGAAGTCTGTCTAGCAAGAAAAGTAGATACTAAGGCTTTGTATGCAACAAAAACTCTTCGAAAGAAAGATGTTCTTCTTCGAAATCAAGTCGCTCATGTTAAAGCTGAGAGAGATATCCTGGCTGAAGCTGACAATGAATGGGTAGTTCGTCTATATTATTCATTCCAAGATAAAGACAATTTATACTTTGTAATGGACTACATTCCTGGGGGTGATATGATGAGCCTATTAATTAGAATGGGCATCTTTCCAGAAAATCTGGCACGATTCTACATAGCAGAACTTACCTGTGCAGTTGAAAGTGTTCATAAAATGGGTTTTATTCATAGAGATATTAAACCTGATAATATTTTGATTGATCGTGATGGTCATATTAAATTGACTGACTTTGGCCTCTGCACTGGCTTCAGATGGACACACGATTCTAAGTACTATCAGAGTGGTAAGTAAACTCATTAAATTTAGTTTGTTTATAATAATGTAATTTATTGATGTAGTAAAATATAAGATGGTATCATCACTGGATGAGAGCCAGAAGATGTGGGTCAGGTCTTGATTCTGTTGGATAAACTTGGGTGAATCCTTTAGGCACTTAGCCTTATAAAATGAAAGAATGTGCTAGACTTGATTATTTCTAAATATTATTAACATTTTTGAGTCACACCTTGTACATTTTATTTGAAAATATGTCAGACAAATAACTTTTTTTTTTTTTTTGATGGAGTCTCGCTCTGTTGCCCAGGCTGGAGTGCAGTGGCACGATCTTGGCTCACTGCAACCTCCCCATCCTGGGTTCAAGCGATTCTCCTGCCTCAGCCTCCCGAGTAGCTGGGATTACAAGCACCCGCCACCACACCTGGCTAATTTTTGTATTTTTAATAGAGATGGGGTTTCGCCATGTTGGCCAGGCTGATCTCGAACTCCTGACCTCAGGTGATCCACCTGTCACAGCCTCCCAAAGTGCTGAGATTATAGGTGTGAGCCCCTGCGCCTGGCCAAATAACATTTTAAAAATAATTTTTTAATGAATCCTCATATCCACCATTCAGTTAAAGAACTAGATTATCAGTACTTTAGAAGCCCCTAAACAATCACTTCCCCTTTTCTCCTCCACAAAGATAATTATTATTTCAGAACTTTATAATCGGTTATTTTTATCGATACTTTTATCACAAATGTATGTATCTCTAAATAATATTTCATTTTGCCTACTCTTTAACCTTTATTTAAATATAATCTATATATATTCTTTATGTTGACTTGTTTGAGGTTCCTCCATGTTATTGCATGTTACGTTTATTTTCACTACTATTTAGGATTTCATTACATGACTGTTACACAACTTATATAACCCTAAACACTTTATGATCCTTGATCCTATTTTATCCTCACAATGTCACTGTGAGGCAGGATGAAGAAACTGACACCTAGTTAGATGAAGTAACCTGCCCAAGGTCAGACAGAAATCAAGTGTAAGGGCTAGGCTTTGAACCCAGGTTTGTCTGATTTCAGGGCCCATGTTATTTCTACTACACCACACTGCCTCACCAAGATCCCTCCAAGCGCTAATGGAAGTGTAAGTCAATCTAACATTTGTTAAATACAATGTACTAGGTGCTTAACAATATATTCTAATATGCTCACAACAATTCTGAGGTAAGTATTATTAGCCTCCTGTGCTTCTGTGAACACAAGTAGATTGACATTAAAATGGGTAGAACTGAGACAATTGAACCTACTTTAATGTTTGACATAGTGGAATTTAGTGTCTTCCCAGATTTGACTGAATTATTACCTGGAAAGCTTCTTAAAAACATGATTCCTAGGCTCTATTCCCGTCTTTTGATCAAAAATCTTCACTGGGGCATAGAAATCTTTTTGTTGTTGTTTTTTGTTGGTTTGTTTGTTTTTGAGACGGAGTCTCGCTCTGTTGCCCAGGCTGGAGTGCAGTGGCGCAATCTCGGCTCACTGCTAGCTCCACCTCCCGGGTTCACGCCATTCTCTTGCCTCAGCTTCCCAAGTAGCTGGGACTACAGCCGCCTGCAACCACGCCTGGCTAATTTTTTATTTTATTTTATTTTATTTTGTATTTTTAGTAGAGACTGGGTTTCACCATGTTAGCCAGGATGGTCTCAATCTCCTGACCTCATGATCCACCTGCCTTGGCCTCCCAAAGTGGCTGGGATTACAGGCGTGAGCGACCGCGCCCGGCCTGTTCGGTTTTTTTTTTTTTGAGATGGAGTCTTGGTCTGTTGCCAGGCTGGAGTGGAGTGGCGCGATCTCAGCTCACTGCAACCTCCATCTCCTGGGTTCAAGTGATTCTCCTGCCTCAGCCTCCCGAGTAGCTGGAATTACAGGTGTGCTCCACCACACCCAGCTAATTTTTGTATTTTTAGTAGAGATGGGATTTCACCATGTTGGCCAGGATGGTCTTAATCTCTTGGCCTCGTGATCCACCCACCCCAGCCTCCCAAAGGGAAATCATATTTTAATCAAACATCCCAGATAAATATTACAGTTAGGTTAATTTCTTATATTCTAGGTGACTTCATGCCATCTATATGTCAGTGACTTCCAAATCTCTCTCTCCAGAAATGGCCTTTCTCTGAAATTCGTAATTTCTCTATCCAACTGCTTCCCGGCTATCTTCACATGGATTTCAAATAGGCCTTTCAAACTTCACATGACCCATAAAGAACTCTTTTTTTTTTTTAAAGCATAAATCGGATACTGTTATCTTCTTGCTTCGAACTCTGCAATATCTTTTCACTTTACTTGAGGTAAAAGGCAGACCATTGCTTGCAAAACCCACGTGTATTCCTGCCGCATTTCTTACGGTTCTTGCCCCATTTCCTACAGTTCTCCCCTTTATCAGCTGCACTGGTCTTCTCTCCGTTGCTGTTATTTCTGTGTGGAATACCTAATCCTGATTTTTAAATGGTTGAGTCCTTCTTGTTTTTTTACGGTTTAGCTGAAGTCACCTTCTCAATTGGTCTTCCCTGGCCTTTCAGTCTTATGTAGCTATCCAGTCACGTTTGTTACATCACCCTGTGTTGATTCTCTGTGTAGGGTATGTCACTGTTCCTTATATGTGTAATTTTTTATTTTGTTTCTTTTCCTACTAGAGTGTAACCAGAGCTTTGTCTTATCACTGTCATTTATTGAATGAAAGACGGATCTAATTTGTTTGAAAGTTTGTCCAGAGTAGTAACAGGGAGTGGGCTAAATAACAAACTCTTAATCTCCCCATGACTCATATTGTTGTTATTTAACATTGCATAAATTACTAAATCTTAGGCTAATTTTTTTTAAGTGTAAAATCCTTCCTATTGACATCTCAGAAAGCAGGCTCTAATTGGTAATAAACACCGTCAGTGATTTGGCATACATTGTGTCTTAGTTTGTCACAAGGGAGAATGTTGTTAACCCTAAACCATGATGTCAGAAGATTAGACTTCAGGTTTACTGTTGTCCTTGTTGACTTTATTTATTTATTCTTTTGTTGTGCAGGTGACCATCCACGGCAAGATAGCATGGATTTCAGTAATGAATGGGGGGATCCCTCAAGCTGTCGATGTGGAGACAGACTGAAGCCATTAGAGCGGAGAGCTGCACGCCAGCACCAGCGATGTCTAGCACATTCTTTGGTTGGGACTCCCAATTATATTGCACCTGAAGTGTTGCTACGAACAGGTAAAGCACTTCTTTCATATATATTCTCAGTAGGCCTTTAGACCAGCCAAAACGACACTAGAATATGCCTTATTTTTCAGGCTTATAATAAAAGTATTAATTTTATGGTATAAATTGGTGATTTAATGTTAATTTTTATTCTGAGCATTTTTAACGTGCTTATAAATAACTAACTTTGATATCTTATTTTAGGATACACACAGTTATGTGATTGGTGGAGTGTTGGTGTTATTCTTTTTGAAATGTTGGTGGGACAACCTCCTTTCTTGGCACAAACACCATTAGAAACACAAATGAAGGTAAGGTATGGCATCTATATCAAAAGAATTCTCACAAAGTTGCTACATCATTGACTTTTATTTATTACTACTTAGAGCATTTTAGTCTGGAGTTAAAGAATGAACTTGGGCCGGGTGCAGTGGCTCACACCCATAATGCCAGTTCTTTGGGAGGCTGAGGCAGGAGGACTGCTTGAGCCTAGGAGTTCAAGATCAGCCTGGCAACAATGTGAGACCACATCTCTACAAACAAATATTTTTTAATTTAAAAAAGGAAAAGAATGAACTTGTAAGGGTATATGAACTCACCAGAATTGCATATGTGAATTCTCCAGTCTCCATGATGCCATATCCCCATAATCTTGTATCCCCCCTCACTCATACACCATACTCATATATCATATATCATTCTCAAAAAGGTCTTTAGGCCAGGCACGGTGGCTCATGCCTGTAATCCTACCACTTTGGGAGATGTAGGCGGGTGGATCACCTGAGGTCAGGAGTTTGAGATCAGCCTGGCCAACATGGCGAAACCCCGTCTCTACTAAAAATACAAAAATTAGCGGGGTGTGGTGGCAGGCGCCTGTAATCCCAGCTACTTGGGAGGCTGAGGCAGGAAAATCCCTTGAACTCAGAAGGCAGAGGTTGCAGTGAGCCAAGATCTTGCCATTGCACTCTACCCTGGGTGAAAGAGCGAAACTCCTTCTCAGACAAAACAAAACAAAAAGGTCTTTAGTCCGTTTTGAAGATTTATTCCAGTTTACTCTTTGTCACCTACTGCCTCCTGGCTTTGTCTCCTTCTATGCAAACTACAAACAAATGTTTATATCCCCACTTGAAAATACCTCTGGCACTTAAATGAGAAGCTACCCACAATTTTGACCATACACTGTCTGATTTAATACCCTTTAGTGATTGTCCGTGGGTTAAAGTTGAAATTTGCCCTCTGTTCATACCATTCCCTCTGTCTGGAATGTCCTACTTCCATCTCTCTCTTCTATAACCCTTCCTCCTTTCTGAAGTCTACTTAACTCCTGGTCGTTCTCTTTTTATTTTTGATACAGAGTCTTGCTCTGTCATCAGGCTAGAGTGCAGTGGTGTGATCTCAGTTCACTACAACTTCTGCCTCCTGGGTTCAAGCGATTCTCGTGCCTCAGCCTCCCGAGTAGCTGGGATTACAGGCATGCGCCATCACACCCAACTAGTTTTTGTATTTTTAGTAGAGACGGGGTTTCACCATGTTGGCCAGGATGGTCTCGAACTCCTGAACTCATGATCTGCTCGCCTCGTCCTCCCAGTGAGCCACCGTGCCCGGCCTCCTGATCATGCTTTTTTTTTTTTTTTTTTTTTTTTTTGAGACGGAGTCTCGCTCTGTCACCCAGGCTGGAGTGCAGTGGCATGATCTTGGCTCACTGCAAGCTCCGCCTCCCGGGTTGATGCCATTCTCCTGCCTCAGCCTGTCCAAGTAGCTGGGACTACAGGCGCCCGCCACCACGCCTGTCTAATTTTTTTGTATTTTTAGTAGAGACGGGGTTTCACCATGGTCTCGATCTCCTGACTTCGTGATCCACGTGCCTCGGCCTCCCAAAGTGCTGGGATTACAAGCGTGAGCCACCGCGCCTGGCCAATCATTCTTAATTATTCTTTGAGGGCCAGACATGATGGCTCATGTCTGTAATCCCAGCACTTTATTTATTTTGAGATAAGGTAAAAACATTTCACCTAAGGTGGAATGCAGTGGCATGATCTCCTCTCATGCAACCTCTGTCTCCTGGCTCAAGCGACTTCTCTCAGCCTCCTGGGTAGATGGGACCGTAGGTGCATTTTTTTTGTATTTTTTGTAGTTATAGGGTTTCGCCATGTTGCCCAGGCTGGTCTCAAACTCCTGGGCTCAAGTGATCCATCCACCTCAGCCTCCCAAAAGTGCTGGGATGGGTGCAGTGGTTCACACCTGTAATCCCAACATTTTGCAAGGTCGTGGCAGACAGATCACTTGAGCCCAGGAGTTTGAGACCAGCCTGGGCAACATGGTGAAACCCCATCTGTACAAAAAATACAAAAAACTTAGCCAGCCATGGTAATGCATATTTGTGATCCTATCTACCTGGGAGGCTAAGGTTGGAGGGTCACTAGAGCCTAGGAGACATTGCAGTGAGCCATATTCGTGCCACTGCACTCCAGCCTAGATGACAGAGTGAGATCCCGTCTCAAAAAATAAAAAATTTGGCTCGGCGTGGTGGCTCACACCTATAATCCCAGCACTTTGGGAGGCCAAGGCAGGTGGATCACCTGAGGTCAGGAGTTTGAGACCAGCCTGGCCAACGTGGTGAAACCCCGTCTCTACTAAAAATACAAATATTAGCTGGGTGTGGTGGTGCGCCCCTGTAATCCCAGCTACTTGGGAGGCTGAGGCACGGGGATTGCTTGAACCCAGGAGGCAGAGGTTGCAGTGAGCTGAGATTGCACCATTGCACTCCAGCCTGGGCAATAAGAGCAAAACTCTGTCTAAAAAAAAAAAATTCTTCTTTGAGAGTTTCCTGAGATTCCATTGTTTCTTTGATTTCCACCTTTCTTAAGCTATAACTTCTTCAGTCATTGCATTTAATAGAGAAATGGTTTTACATTAGCCGGGCATGGTGACTCATGCCTGTAATCCCAGCACTTTGGGAGGCTGAGGCAGGTGGATCACCTGAAGTCGGGAGTTTGAGACCAGCCTGACCAACATGGTGAAACCCTGTCTCTACTAAAAATACAAAAATTAGCCGTGCATGGTGGCTGGCACTTGTAGTCCCAGCTATACGGGAGGCCCTGAGGCAGGAGAACTGTTTGAACCTGGGAGGCAGAGGTTGCAGTGAGCCGAGATTGCGCCATTGCACTCCAGCCCGGGCGACAGAACGAGACTCCATCTCAAAAAAAAAAAAAAAAGAAAAAAAGGAAATGGTTTTACATTTTAAAACTTCTTTTAGGATTTGTTATAGTATAGGTCTGCTGATAATGCATTCTCTCAGGTTTGTCTCGGGAATGTCTGAAATTATCTTCATTTTGCCTTCATTTGAATATAAGTATATTTGTGTGTAGGTGTATGAGAGAGAGAAAAAAAAATTGTATGCTTTCTCCCTAAGATTGAGAACAAGGCAGGAATGTCCATTCTCATCAATTCTATGTTCTGGAATCTTAGCCAGCATAATACAGCAATGAAAAGAAATAAAAGGGCTGGGCGCGGTAGCTCATGCCTGTAATCCTAGCACTTTGGTAAGCCAAGGCGAGTGGATTGCTTGAGCCAAGAATTGGAGACCAGCCTGGGCAACATGGCGCAACTGTGTCTCTACAAAAAAATAGAAAAATTAGCTGAGCATGGCAGTGTGCACCTGTAGTCCCAGCTACTCAGGTGGCTGAGGTGGGAGGATCACCTGAGCCTGGGGAGGTCAAGGCTGCAGTGAGCCGTGATTATACCACTGCACTGCAGCCTGGGTAATAGAGTAAGATCCTATCTCAAAAAAAAAAAAAAAAAAAGAAAAGGAAGAAGTAAAAAATAAAAACTTCCCCTATTCAAAAATGATATAATTTTCTATATCGAAAATCCCAGGGAATCTATAGGTGTAGAGTACAAGAATAACACATAAAATCCATCCATTTCTTTGTTTTTTTTTTTTTTGAAACAGAGTTTCACTCTTGTTGCCCAGACTGGAGTGCAATGGTGCTGTCTGGGCTCACTGCAACCTCTGTCTCCTGGGTTCAAGTGAGCCTCCTGCCTCAGCCTCCTGAGTAGCTGGGACTACAGACATGCGCCACCATCCCAGTTAATTTTTTATTTTTAGTAAAGACCGGGTTTTACCATGTTGGTCAGTCTGGTCTTGAACTCCTGACCTCAGGTGGTCCACCCGCCTTGGCCTCCCAAAGTGCTGGGATTACAGGCGTGAGCCACTGTGCCCGGCCAAAATCCATCTATTTCTATATTTAAGCAATGAAAACTGGAAACTAAAATTTAAAAACGATACCATTCACAATAGCTCCTCTGAAATAAAATACTTTGGTATAAATCTACAACATGAGCAAGATTTGTATGCCGATTGCTACTGAAAGAAATCATAGGCTGGGCACGGTGACTCACACCTGTAATCCCAGCACTTTGGGAGGCCAGGGCAGGCAGATCACCTGAGGTCAGGAGTTTGAGACCAGCCTGGCCAAAATGCCACCACACCCAGCTAATTTTTGTATTTTTAGTAGAGACAGAGTTTCACTATGTTGGCCAGGCTGGTCTCGAACTCCTGACCTCAAGTGATCCACCCGCCTCAGCCTCCCAAAGTATTGGGATTACAGACATGAGCCACCACGCCCAGCCTAAGTTTTCACTATCTACCTAGAATTTATACTTTACCACTTCAAGTTCAACGTAGAACCATACTGCCATATAGGTCCCTTTATTCTCTACTATTTATGTTGTAGTTACTTGATTTTTCTTCTTTTTTTTTTTTTTGACAAGGTCTTGCTCTGCCGCCCACGCTGGAGTGCAGGGTCGTGATCTCAGCTCACTGCAACTTCTGCCTCCCGGGTTCAAGATTCTCCCATGTCATCCTCCTGGATTACAGGCACATGCCACTGTGCTTGGCTAATTTTATTATTTTGTAATCAAGACTAGTCACTATGTTGCCCAGGCAGCTCTTGAACTTCTGGGCTGAAGCAATCCTCCCACGTTGGCCTCCCAAAATGTTGGGATTACAAGCATGAGCCTGCACCTGGCTTGTAGTTATTTTATACATTACATCTACATACGCTTAAAACCTCATCCGGCCAAGCACAGTGGCTCACGCCTGTAATCCCAGCACTTTGGGAGGCCGAGGCAGGTCGATCATGATGTCAGGAGATCGAGACCATCCTGGCTAACACGGTGAAACCCCGTCTCTACTAAAAGTACAAAAAATTAGCCGGGCATGTTGGCGGGTGCCTGTAGTCCCAGCTACTCAGGAGGCTGAGGCAGGAGAATGGCGTGAACCCGGGAGGCGGAGCTTGAAGTGAGCCGAGATGGTGCCACTGCACTCCAGCCTGGGCAGCAGATAGACTCCGTCTCAATCAATCAATCAATCCATCAATCAATAAATCCTCATCCAGCCAGGTGTGGTGGCTCACACCTGTAATCCCAGTGCGTTGGAAGGCCACAGCAGGAAGAACACTGGAACCCAGGAGTTTGAGATCAGCCTGGGCAACATAGTAAGACCCTGTCTCTACAAAAAAATTTTTTTAATTAGCCTAGCATGCTGGTGTGTGGTAGTACATGCCTACAGTCCCAGGTACTTGGGGCAGGGCACTAGTAAGTGGGAGGATCCCTTAAGTCCAGGAGGTCAAGGCTGCAGTAAGAGCTAAGAGTATACCACTGCACACCAGCCTGGGCAACAAAATGTGACCCTGTCTCAAAACCTGCCTCATCCAACAATGTAACAATTTTGCTTTCAACCATCAAGTTCTTTTAAAGAACTCAAGGTGAGAGGCTGAATGCAGTGGCGCATGCCTGCAATCCCAGCACTTTGGGAGGCTGACGCAAGAGGATTGTTTGAAGTCAGGAGTTCAAGACCAGCGTGAGTAACAAATCATAGACAGTGTCTCTACCAAAAAAAAAAAAAAATGCTGGGCATGGTGGATGGTGGCACATGCCTGTGGTCCCAGCTGCTCCAGACACAGGAGGATCACTTGAGCCCAGAAGTTTGAGGCTGCAGTGAGCTATAATCATACCACTATGCTGTAGCCTGAGCAACAGAATGAGACCCTGTCAATAACAAAAAAAAAAAAAAAATCAAGATGAGAAGAATAGTCATTTATGTTTACCTGGATATTTAGCATTTTCCTTGCTCTTCATGCTTTCCTGGTGTTTCAAGATTCCTTCTATATCATGTCTCTTCCATCTGAACAACTTCCTAAAGCAGATACTTCAGAGCAAGTGTGTTGACAAGAGAGTCTCTTAATTTCTCTTCATATGAGAATGTCTTTATTTTGCCTTCCTTAGAATATTATCATTTGAGGCTGGGCACAGTGGCTCATGCCTGTAATCCCAGCACTTTGGGAGGCCGAGGCAGGTGGATCACCTGAGGTCAGGAGTTTGAGACCAGCCTGGCCAACATGTTGAAACTCCATCTCCAACAAAAATTAGCTGGGCTGGTGGCGTGCACCTGTAATCCCAGCTACTTGGGAAGCAGAGGCAGGAGAATTGCTTGAACCCAGGAGACGATTGCAGGGAGACAAGATGACACCACTGCACTCCAGCCGGGGCGACAGACGGAGACTCCATCTCAAAAAATATATGTATTATCACTTGATACAAAATTCTGGGTTTTAGTTCTTACAGCACTTTAAAATGTCTACTTCCTTCTGTCGTTCATAATTTCATGAGACATCTGCAATTATTCAGATCTCTCAAATAATGCATTATGTTTAGCTGCTTTCAATAATTTTTTTTTTTGTATTGTAATTATGATATGTCTGGGCATGGATTTCTTAGGCTTTATTCTTTTTGGTATTCACCAGGCATCTTAAATCTGTAGGTTTATGTCTTTGATCAAATTTAGGGTGTGTGCAGCCATCATGTCTTCAAATATTTATCTGTATCACACATTTTCTTTTGTGATGTTAATCACAGGAATGTTAGGCCTTTTGGTGTGGTCCCACAGATTCCTGAAGTTCTACTTATATTTTAAGTTTTTGTTTTTTCTGCTGTTCAGAATGAGTAGTTGATGTAATTACATAATTAGTATCCACCTCCTTTTCCTCCCTTTTTTTTTTTTTTTTTTTGAGAGACAGTCTTGTTTTGTTGCCCAGGCTGGAGTGCAGTGGCGTGATTTCAGCTCACTGCAACCTCCAGCTCAAGCTCCTGGTTCAAGCAATCCTTCCACCTCGGCCTCCTGAGTCGCTGGGACTATAGGCACACCATCACACCCAGCTAATTTTCTGTATTTTTAGTAAGACAGGGTTCTTACCATGTTGGCCAGGCTGGTCTCCGGCTTCTGGCCTCAAGTGATCCATGCGCCTTGGCCTCCCAAAGTGCTGGGATTACAGGAGTGACACCACTGTGCACGGCCAGTATCAACCTATCTTCAAGTTCACTTATTTTTTTTCCTCTGACATCTTCACTCTGCTATTGAGACTATCCATTGAGTTTTTTATTTTGGTTATTTTTCCGTTATAAAATTTCTTTTTGATACTTTATATCTTTGATTTCTTTGCTGAGACCTATCTTTCATTTCATGAGTGTTCATCCTCATTTGGAACATTTTTTTGGGGGACGGAGTCTCACTCTGTTGCCCAGGCTGGAGTGCAGTGGCGTGATCTCTGCTCACTGCAAGCTCCGCCTCCCAGGTTTACACCATTCTCCTGCCTCAGCCTCCCAAGTAGCTGGGACTACAGGCACCCACCACCACGCCCGGCTAATTTTTTGTATTTTTAGTAGAGGTGGGGTTTCACCGTGTTAGCCAGGATGGTCTTGATCTCCTGACCTCGTGATCTGCCCACCTCGGCCTCCCAAAGTGCTGGGATTACAGGCATGAGCCACCATGCCCAGCCTGGAGCATTTTTATAATGGCTACTTTTTTTTTTTTTTCAGATGGGGTCTCGCCCTGTTGTGCAGGCTGGGGTGCAGTGGCACGATCTCAGCTCACTGCAGCCTCCGCCACCGCCTCCCGGGTTTAAGCGATTGTCCTTCCTCAGCCTCCCGAGTAGCTGGGACTACAGGTGCCCGCCACCACGCCCGGGTAATTTTTTTGTGTTTTTAGTAGAGACGGGGTTTCACCACATTGGCCAGGCTGATCTTGAACTCCTGACCTTGTGATCTGCCCGCCTCAGCCTCCCAAAGTGCTGGGATTACAGGCGTGAGCCACCGCGCCCGGCCTATAATGGCTACTTTCAAGTTTTTGTCAGAAAATTCTAGCATCTACGGTATATCAATACTGACTTTTTCTATGTTGAAATTTTCCGTTTTTGTTTTTGTTTTTTGTATACTAAGTTATTTTGGATTGTATCCTGGACATTTTGAATAATACGTTATGAGACTCTGGTTTTTTTTTTTTTGGAGATGGAGTCTCTCTCGGTCACCCAGGCTGGAGTGAGTGCAGTGGTGTGATCTCGGCTCACTACACCACCCAGGTTCAAGTGACTGTCCTGCCTCAGCCTCCCAGTTAGCTAGGACTGCAGGCGTGTGCTACCACACCCGGCTAATTTTTGTATTTTTAGTAGAGACAGGGTTTCACTATGTTGGCCAGGCTGGTCTCGAACTCCTGACCTCAGGTGATCTGCCTACCTTGGCCTCCCAAAGTGCTGGGATTACAGGTGTGAGCCACCGCGTCCAGCCAAGATTCTGGATCTTATGGAGAATTTTGACCTTGTTTTGACAAGTATTAAACCTGGTTGGGTTCAGGCCACAAGTTCCAACCAGGCTTTTTTGATCTGAATGTCAGTTTCAAAGCCTTTTCCTTTCTAGGCAGATCTCTTTGTAGGCAGTGGTCTTTTCCTTAGTTCAGTTCTCAAAATCTTTGGTATGCTCCTTAGGATTAGATCCACATAAGTATAGTTTGGAGGGGGAGCCCAGCAGTTCATAAGCAACTTAATGGGGTCACTTGCCCAATCTCTTCCCTCTCTGTGATGTCCCCAGTACTTTCCTGTTCCCTGGGGCTCCCTGTTTAGTTCTCTGACCAGAAAGTGAGGCTTTACTTGTCCAACTCTGCCAGTGTCATAACTGCATCTGAATCCAGGACAAGGTGGCAAAAGGACACAGAGAGAAAACGAGCAAAAGAGATTCAACCCATCTTCTTGGGGCCCCATGCTTTATTAATTTATATATTTATGAGATGGAGTCTCACTCTGTCACCCAGGCTGGAGTGCAGTGGCACAATCTTGGCTCACTGCAACTCTGCCACCTGGGTTCAAGTGATTCTCCTGTCTCAGCCTCCCGAGTAGCTGGGATTACAGGTATGCACCACCACACCCCACTAATTTTTGTATTTTAATGGAGACAGGGCTTCACCATTTCGGCCAAGCTGGTCTCGAACTCCTGACCTCAAGTGATCGCCCCGCCTCAGCCTCCCAAAGTGCTGGGATTACAGGCATGAGCCACCGCGCCCAGCCCCATGCTTTGTTATTTTATTTCCAATTGGAGAGGAAGGTTTGCCTGTCAGTTTTAGGTGCATACTGGCTCTTATTGCCACCTCCGTTGCTACCAGGAAGCTCCTTTTCTACTCCCTGAGCCTGAACTAGAGGGACTTCTCCTAGAGCTCTCTGTCTGTGCTCAGCTCCTTCCAAGTTTTGGGCTACCTTGAGTCCAGCCTGCAGACCACTAGAGACAAAAAAATGGAGCTAGGTGTGCTAGCAGAGGCCTGTAGTCCCAGTTACTCGGGAGGCTGAGGTGGGAGGATTGCTTGAGGCTAGGAGTTCAAGACCAGCGTGGACAACATAGTGAGAATCCTGTCTCTTACAAAATAATTTTTTTTAAATGGTCACCAGGTTTAATGGTACTTCAAATTTACATCTTCTCCCCTAATCTACCTGTTATTATTTACTTTTCAGGATCTTGAAGTAGCTGCTTCATGCATCCTGACCAGGTTTTATAGCTGCCTTCTGTGGGAGGGAGACAGGAGAGTATATGTAGTACATCTTCCTCAAAACTGGGACCTCTCTGGTTGCTTTTAGGGTTTTTTTCTCTTTAACTTTGGTTTTCTTCAGTTTGACCATGGTGTGCCTATGTGTAGTTTCCTTTGTATTTTTCTTGGTTGAGATTCACTCAGTTTCTTGAAATGTACATTAATGACTTTCATCGATTTCGGAAAATTTTCTGTCATTATCCCTTCACAGATTTATTTTGCTTCCTTCTCACCTTTTGAGACTCTAATGATTATACATGTGCTATTCCTTTGATACTGTCCTCCATTTCTCTTATGCTTTATTCTTTCTTTTATTCTACATGTTTTCTCTCTGTGCTTCAGTTTATATAATTTTATCCATCCATCTTTGAATTATCTGAGTCTTTTGCTGTGCTTAGTCTTTTGTGTTTTTTTTTTCTTGCCTTAAACGAAAAAATCCTAAATATACCTTAAAATAAAAAATATTAAACTTGGCCAGGCACAGTGACTCGCACCTGTAATTCTAGCACTTTGGGAGGCCAAGGTGGACAGATCACTTGAGGTCAGGAGTTCGAAACCAGCCGTGCCAACATGGTGAAACCCCGTCTCTACTAAAAATACAAAAAAATTAGCTGTGCGAGGTGGTGGGCACCTGTGATCTCAGCTACTCAGGAAGCTAAGGCAGGAGAATCGCTTGAACCCAGGAGGCAGAGGTTGCAGTGAGCCGAGATCACGCCACTGCACTCCATCCTGGGCGACAGAGCAAGACTCTGTTTCAAAAAAAAAAAAAATTGTTCATCTCATTGTATATTTTTTTTATTTCTCTTGTTTGAAATAAGTGATGGAACTGGAAGCATAAATAACTATTATTAACTGTATCATTTTTTTTTCCAAAAGGAGTTTTTAAAATATTCTATTATTAGTTGAAGCCTCTCCATTTTCTAATCTGGAATAAGACTTTAAAAAGGAACAAATAATAGAAGAGGGAGTATATTTTTCTTCCCTCTATAATAGCTGACTAGCTCCTCTACGAATAAGGAAGATTATACTGTTCATTTATTCAGCTTTTTAGCAAATATTTGACTGCCTACCATGCGACAAGTTGAAGATTTTTTTTTTCCTCTTTTGAGACAGGGTCTTGCTGTGTCGCCCAGGCTGGAGTGCAGTGGCACAATCATGGCTCACTGCAGCCTCGATCTCCCTGGGCTCAGGTCATCCTCCCACCTCAGCGTCTCAAGTATCTGGGACCACAGGTGTACACCACCAACCTGGCTAACTTTTGTATTTTTTGTAGATATGGGGTTTCACCATGTTGCCCAGGCTGGTCTTGAACTTCTGGGCTCAAGCAGTTCACCTACCTCGGCCCCTCAAAGTGCTAGGATTACAGGTGTGAGCCACAGTGCCTGCCCAAGTTGAAGGTATCTAAACTTGGTTAAATGACAATGCATTCTACCACTTAACAGAGTTTGCCCCAAATCCATTTAATATCATACTTTGAGTTGTATACCAATTCCCCTGCCTCCAAGAATTCAGCGGGAGAGACTAGGTAGTCTTAGGTAGTCTGGCTTCACTTGGCATTCCTTTCTTCCTCATTTCATTTTATTCCTAACCAGAGTTTTTTCTTTTCTTTTTTTTTTTTGGAGACAGTGTCTCGCTCTGTCACACAGGCTGGAGTGCAGTGGTACAGTCATGGCTCACTGCAGCCTCAAACTCCTGGGCTCCAGGAATCCTTCTGCTTCAACCTCCTGAGTAGCTAGGACTACAGGTGCATGCCACCATACCTGGCTAATTTTTAAAGTTTTTTTGTAGAGAGGGGTCTCGCTTTGTTGCCCAGGTTTGTCTTGAACCTTCCCAGCTTCAAGCAGTCCTCCCACCTCCGCCTCCCAATGTGCTGGGATTACAGGCAAAAGCCACCACGCTTGGCAGCAGAAAAAGTTTTATCAAACATGTATTAAGTCTGTGCCAGGCAATTTACTGAGCACTAGGAGATACAAAGACCACTAAAACATAATCCCTAGCCTTAATGGAATTTTACATTTCAGTAGGACATAAACATAAATAGGTACCACAAGGTATTAGAAATATGATAGAAATAAATATGTGGTGCAGGGGAGGCAGAGTAGAACTAGTCATTTCTACCATAGGCAAAAAAGTTTACTAGGGGAGATTAAAACTGACAGTGAGTCTTATAATGTGAGTAGAAGTTGCCTGGAGAGGATGGGATAGGAGAAAAAATTATTTTCCAGCAAAATATCGTGTAATTTATTTAAAATACAAAAATAGCCCAGTGAGACTTTTGGTATAAAACTTGAAGGAAATTTTTATTTTTCTAATTTATCTCTTCCCCCTAATTTTAAAAAATCTTTAAAGGTTATCAACTGGCAAACATCTCTTCACATTCCACCACAAGCTAAACTCAGTCCTGAAGCTTCTGATCTTATTATTAAACTTTGCCGAGGACCCGAAGATCGCTTAGGCAAGAATGGTGCTGATGAAATAAAAGCTCATCCATTTTTTAAAACAATTGATTTCTCCAGTGACCTGAGACAGCAATCTGCTTCATACATTCCTAAAATCACACACCCAACAGATACATCAAATTTTGATCCTGTTGATCCTGATAAATTATGGAGTGATGATAACGAGGAAGAAAATGTAAATGACACTCTCAATGGATGGTATAAAAATGGAAAGCATCCTGAACATGCATTCTATGAATTTACCTTCCGAAGGTTTTTTGATGACAATGGCTACCCATATAATTATCCGAAGCCTATTGAATATGAATACATTAATTCACAAGGCTCAGAGCAGCAGTCGGATGAAGATGAACAAAACACAGGCTCAGAGATTAAAAATCGCGATCTAGTATATGTTTAACACACTAGTAAATAAATGTAATGAGGATTTGCAAAAGGGCCTGAAATGCGAGGTGTTTTGAGGTTCTGAGAGTAAAATTATGCAAATATGACAGAGCTATATATGTGTGCTCTGTGTACAATATTTTATTTTCCTAAATTATGGGAAATCCTTTTAAAATGTTAATTTATTCCAGCCGTTTAAATCAGTATTTAGGAAAAAATTGTTATAAGGAAAGTAAATTATGAACTGAATATTATAGTCAGTTCTTGGTACTTAAAGTACTTAAAATAAGTAGTGCTTTGTTTAAAAGGAGAAACCTGGTATCTATTTGTATATATGCTAAATAATTTTAAAAGACAAGAGTTTTTGAAATTTTTTTGAAAGACAGTTTTAGTTTTATCTTGCTTTAACCAAATATGAAACATACCCCGTATTTACAGAGCTCTTTTTTCCCCTCATAACCTTCTTTTTGGTACAAAATAAGCTAGAGAAATTAAGCCATCGTGTTGGTGAGTGTTCCTAGGCTAATGATAATCTGTATAAGTCACATCCTGAAACTAAGGAATACAGGGTTGAAAAAATATTAATATGTTTGTCAGAAGGAAAAATAATGCATTTATCTTCCCCCCCCCGCACCACCCCGTGGAATATTTAATCTATTTAATCTTCTTGCATTTATTTCTCAAGAATTACTGGCTTTAAAAGAAGCCAAAGCACTACTAGCTTTTTTTCCATATTGGTATTTTTGATGCTGCTTCCAATTTTAAAAGGGAACAAAGCTTCCATAAATCAAAATTTTCAATACTAAAAGCTAAAATATTTTTCACCATCCTAAGCAGAGAATTATTTTCATTTTCATATACTTTTCCTGTGTAGTAACTATTTTGATTATATCATCAATGTTACCTGTTTCCTCTTTCAGAACAGTGCTGCATATACAGATTGTTATTGGCAAAGGAAAATCTGGCTATCTGGCAATATTTTACCTAAGGGCAGATTAATTGGTGAAAAAATTAACTCTTAAGATGGCCATTAATAATTAGGAAAGTTTACAGAGTGGTCTTAGTAGAAAATTCAAGTCCTCCTAATTTATTTAAGGTTAAATAATGTGTTCAACATGCCTATTATGTATAATGCTTAGGTTCTAAGGAAGATTAAGGTTTCATACCAAAATACATGTAGCTTATCTTTTAGGAAGGGGAAAAAGGCTCTATGTTGACCGTAGTAAAATTTGTATTGTATTTTATTTCCTTTTCTTATTAAGCTCCACTGATAAGGGATTGTTTTTATCAAAAGTTACTATTTGTGGATTGGAGGCATAATTTTAATGATTTTCATACTTTTAGCTTTCTTCGCATAAAAGCTAATTGAAACTGTATGTGTAGTAACATTAAAGGCAGAGATGTTGCAGTTGAATTGGAGAGTCAGGGCAAAGAACACTTATTAGCCCACACTTCCCACCTTTCTAGAGGTGGTCCTTTCAGAGCTCAGCCTGAAAACCTACTACTGTGTTATCGTGGGTCTTTCGGGGTTAGTGGTTCTTTTGAGAATCTGAAGGAAGCTGTGGACTCTTCCCAGAAAAAAAAAAAAAAACATCAACACATACACATACAATGTTGCATGCAGTTTCAAGGGATTTTGGACATATTGAAACCTATCACAGGCTCTAGGTTATGGACCTCTGTCCCATGAGAAAATTGATACATTAAGCCTAAGAACTTTGTTTTTAACTTACCAGTCACTACTCAGCACATCTTATATAAGCTGATAATTTGTGATGGAAAAGGTCTGTAGCATGTGATATAAGGTGACCCTATCAATGCCTTTCTTGCTAACATTAAGTTGTTTTAAATATATCATTTGGAGTGGACTGAAATGTTGGGCTCATTACAAGCTTGATACAGAAATATTTCTGAAGGATTTGTAATCAGAATTGTAAGACAATGTACTACCATGAAATGGCAGTCTTCACCTCATGGTTCATGGAACATTTGGTTAGTCCCATAAAATCCTATGCAAAACAAAGTAGTTCAAGAATTTTTAGGTGGGTACTGACATTTATAAGGTGTTCCTCTTACTCTTTGGGCTTTTTCAGTCTGATTATTTAAATTTTCAATTAGTTGTTTTACTTTTGGACTAAGGTGCAATACAGTAGAAAATAACTTTGTTACATTTATGTGTAGGAAAACTAAGGTGCTGTCTCCTCCCCCTTCCCTTCCCACAAAATCTGTATTCCCCCTATTGCTGAAATGTAACAGACACTACAAATTTTGTATTCTTTTTTTGCTTTTTGTTTTGAGACAGGGTCTCACTCTATCACCCAGACTGGAGGGGAGCGGCGCTTCACAGCTCACTGCATCCTCAACCTTGGGGGCTCCGCAGTCCTCCCACCTCAGCCTCCCAAGTAGCTGGGCATGCGCCACCAAGCCCAGCTAATTTTTGTATCTTTAGTAGAGATAGGGTTTCACCATGTTGCCCAGGTTGGTGTGAAATTCCTGGGCTCCAGTTATATGCCCACCTTAGCCTCCCAAAGTGCTGGGATTACAGACGTGAGCCACCATGCCTGGCGCAAATATGTATTCTTTTAAAATTTCCTCTGATACTATAAGCCTTTTGCATTTATCTGAAGCAGTATACATGCCTTTGGTATCAGCAATTTTAACAGTTTGGATATACTTATCGGCTATCTTATTCCAAAACTACATCTGCTTCTTCCAGTATAGAATCTGGTGCTTCCTGACCAAAAAGATGAGAAAAACAATGTTAAAAATATAGATGCTTTCCATTGAAATGGAGTGAAAACATTGGTTCTATATGTTTTCTTTTAAAATAATTCTTATTAAAAACTTGGTGTCTTTATTATACTTACCCTTTTTATGCATATCAATAGTATTTATAAGATGTGTTCTATAATTATGTAATTGTAGATACTGTTATGTATTGTCCAGTGATATCATAAGGCAGGCCCTACTGCTGTATCTTTTCTACCTTCTTATTTGTAATAGAAACTATAGAATGTATGACTAAAAAGTCACTTTGAGATTGACTTTTTAAAAAAGTTATTACCTTCTGCTGTTGCAAAGTGCAAAACTGTGAGTGGAATTGTTTTATTCTGACTTAATGTGTTAGAAATTAGAGAATACAGTGGGAGGATTTTTAGACATTGCTGCTGCTGTTACCCAAGGTATTTTAGATAAAAAAATTTTAATAAACATCCCTTTGGTATTTAAAGTGGAACATTTAGCCTGTTCATTTTAATCTAAAGCAAAAAGTAATTTGGGTCAAAATATTGGTTATTTGTAAAGCGCCTTAATATATCCCTTTGTGGAAGGCACTACACAGTTTACTTTTATATTGTATTGTGTATATAAGTATTTTGTATTGAATCAGTGGCAACATTAAAGTTTTATAAAATCATGCTTTGTTAGAAAAGGAATTACAGCTTTGCGATATAACTAATTGTTTCACATAATTCTGAATGTAATAGATACGAATAATCAGCCTGTGTTTTTAATGAACTTATTTGTATTTTCCCAATCATTTTCTCTAGTGTAATGTTTGCTGGGATAATAAAAAAAAATTCAAATGTTTCAATTATGTGTGGAAAGCTAATTTTTACACTGCTTAACTATGTTGTTTTCTAATTCAAAAATTTATGTAAATCTTTTTATTCTCTGAGAAAGTTATGATTAAAATTTTGATGCTTTGGAATTAAAATAACCAATGATAGTACTTAGGTTAAGGCAAACTGAGTATCATGTAAATGTCAAATGTTTTCATTTAAATGTTTTCACTTTGTCCAATATAAGTACAATATTTCCTGTTAAAGGCTTCCATTAGATTACAGGTTTAGAATTTAATGATTAAATTCTACATTTAGTACCATTTGATTATGGTATATAATTTTTTAAATGTAAAATTGTTGGTTAATCTGTTTTCCTTTATAATCCTTTTTGTTTGTTTTATTTCTTAGAGATGGTCTTGCTCTGTCACCCAGGCTGGAGTGTAGTGGCACGATCAAAGCTCACTTTAACCTCGAACTACTCTGGGCTCAAGCTGTCCTCCGACCTTTGTCTCCCAAGTAGCTAGGACTACAGGAGTGTGCCACCACATGCAGCTAATTTTTTATTTTTATATTTGTAGAGATGGGGTCTTGCTAAGTTGCCCAGTCTGATCTCAAACTCCTGGACGCAAGCGATCCTCCTGCCTCTGCCTCTCAAAGTATTGGGATTACAGACCTGAACCACAGTGTCAAAATATATATGTTGATATTATATCAACTTTATATGGATAAACAAGTACTGTTTTTCATCCTCTTTTCAAGCATTCTTTTCAAGCATCTTTTATCCTCTTGTTTGCACTCCCTTGTAAGTTTGTATTTTTTCTACATAAGGCTTTTGTATAGCTGACACAAATTGCATTATTGCTATGATTTATTGTACTACATTGTGGGCCCACATTTGGTGTACTTAAAATTGTGACTATACTTTGCTGCACACACACAGACACACACACACACACACACATGCATGCACATCTGCTTGTGTATGTGAAGAGTAGAGGGAGGTCGCCAAACAGTTATTGTCCAGTTTTTCCTCCTTTCTTTCAGTAACAGAGCTACCCGGAGATTCCAAACATTTTGCTGGATTTAGGCTATGAATGGAACTTTGGGTTGTTTCCCTTGAGGAAGGGTTAAATTTGTTCTGCAGGAGAAAAAAAGTATTCTCATGAATACCTAGTTCACAGAGGGGTTGACAAATGACAGGCCACTCTTGCTCCCCAGTATCCACTCTCCCATTTTTCCTTTTACTAATAGAGCCAATATCCCTTTCTAAGTTTTGACTACCCCAGTAGAGTCCATGTTTTCCTGTTCCCTTGTAATTAGTTTTGGGCACATGACTAGGTTTTGGCCATTGGGACATGAGCAGATGTGGTATGTGCAAATTATACATATAATTAAAGTTGACATTGCTTGCCCACCACTTGGTCTTTACCTGTTCCCACAGGATGGAACACGTACATAGTGGTGACTTTATATTGACCAAGAAAATTAGAAAAACACTCTAGTGACTGGGTGCAGTGGCTCACGCCTGTAATCCCAGCACTTTGGGAGGCCGAGGCGGGCGGATCACGAGGTCAAGAGATCGAGACCATGCTGGCCAACCAACATGGTGAAACCCGTCTCTACTAAAAATACAAAAATAAGCTGGGCGTAGTGGCGCACGCCTGTAGTCCCAGCTACTCTGGAGGCTGAGGCAGGAGAATTGCTTGAACCCAGGAGGCGGAGGTTGCAATGAGCCTAGATCATGCCACTGCACTCCAGCCTGGGCAACAGAGCGAGACTCCATCTCAAAAAAAAAAAAAAGAAAAACACTCTAGTGATGGTGAATCAACCAAATGAATACAATCTGGTTACCTGAGAGATTGTGTGAAGCAGGGTCATCTTTCTAGTCTGGACTGACTGCAGAAAGAGAGAGGGGAGAAAAATCAAATTATATCTATATTCGTTACTGCTGCTGAGCCTATACCTTAAGTAATACAGCATATAATTTGTATTAGTGTATAATCTGATTTGCAGAACAATTTAACAAAGTCATTTTGTACTTTGGCCATCTCCTATGGACTCAGCCATAAAACTCAGTTATTTTGCCTCTCGGGTTTTTCTCTAATTCATCATCTTTATTCTTATTGTTAACTAATTTGGTTAAGGTCCTCATCAGCCTGAATTAATGTAATAATTTTCTAACATGAGTCTTACTTTATTCTGGTACCTCAAGTTTATTATCCAACTTGTCACCAAAATGACCTTAAAAGATAATTCCAGATTCTGCTTCTAATACAACCAATCAGATCCTAATGGATTTACTGTATGACGGCTAACAACTATAAAGTCTGGGGGAAAATACCCAACTACCTAAAGATACTGGAATGGAACAAAACCAGGCAAATTCTGGAAGGGAGCTGATCCTTGGAAGAGAGGAATGGCACTAGATGAGTATTCTGTTTTTATGACATCTTGCCTGAGAAAGGCCCAAATCTTTGGCTGAATCATGAATCAAATATGTAGGGAAGGCTGAGTGCGGTGGCTCACGCCTGTAATCCCAACACTTTGGGAGGCTGAGGTAGGCAGATCACTTGAGGTCAGGAGTTTGAGATCAGGCTGGCCAACATGGTGAAACCCTGTCTCTACTAAAAATAAAAAAATTAGCAGGTGTGGTGGTGCATGCCTGTAGTCCTAGCTACTCAGGAGACTGAGGTAGAATCGCTTGAATCCGGGAGCAGAGGTTGCAGTGAGCCGAGATCACTACTGCACTCCAGCCTGGGAGACAGAGAGAGACTCCAAAAGGAGAGGAGAAGTGAGGAGAGAGGAGAAGGGAGGGGAGGGAAGATTAGTCAAGAGAATCTACTAAAATTTGGTGTGAGTTTTGAGAGTCTGTGATATTTGAACCAATATTCACTTTTAAGGGTTTTCTATCGCCCATGTTAAGCAATTTAATTATGATGTGCCTGGTGTCATTTTGTTTATTTTTCTTGTGCTTGGGGTTCGTTGAGCTTCTTAAATCTGTGGAGCAATGGTTTTCATTAATGCAAGATTTTTTTTAGCTACGATTTCTTTCTTTTTTTTTTTTCCATCCTTTTTTTTATTATACTTAAGTTCTGGGATACATGTGCAGAACGTGCAGGTTTGTTACATAGGTATACATGTACCATGGTAGTTTGCTGCACCCATCAACTCGTCATCTACATTAGGTATTTCTCCTAATGCTATCCCTCCCCTAGCCCTCCACCCCCTGATAGGCCCTGGTGTGTGATGTTCTCCTCCCTGTGCCCCTGTGTTCTCATTATTCAATTCCTACTTGTGAGTGAGAACATGCGGTGTTTGGTTTTCTGTTCCTGTGTTAGTTTGCTAAGAATGATGGCTTCCAGCTTCATCTATGTCCCTGCAAAGGACATTAATTCATTCTTTTTTATGTTCAGCCACCATTTCTTCCAATCGAGTGTATACTAAAATAATATCTCTGAAAGGTAATGAATGAATTTGGTATCCTTTTTTTTTTTTTTTTTTTTTGAGACAGAGTCTCACTTTGTTGCCCAGGCTGGAGTGCAATGGCATGATCACTGCAACCTCCACCTCCTGGGTTCAAGTGATTCTCCTGCCTCCGCCTCCCAAGTATCTGGGATTACAGGTTTCCACCACCACCCCTGGCTAATTTTTATATTTTTTAGTAGAGATGGGGTTTCACCATGTTGGCCAGGCTGGTCTCAAACTCCTGACCTTAGATGATCCACCTGCCTGGGCCTCCCAAAGTGCTGGGATTACAGGCGTGAGCCACCACGCCCAGCCCTGAATTTGGTATCTTCGATTGCCTCTGGGAATGGTAAACTGGATTTGTAGAGTGACAAGAATCGTAGAAATACTTCTCACTATATAACCCTTTATATCATTTGATTTTGCATCGTGTGAATGCATTGCCTATCCAAATATATAACATAAAATGGAATTAAAAAAGGAACAACTCAAAACCTTAAGTCCAAGTGGAAGAACTGGATTTAGACAAAGGAAGATACACATTCATTGGGACGTGAGGCAAAAACCAAAAGGCAGATGTGAGGCAAAGAAGTTTGTAAGTTGGAGTGTAAGTGTATTAATTTAGGTTAAGCTCAGCTGCACATAAAACCCAAAACAGCCATCCCTTAGACATATAATGTCTGAAGTTGGTAGTCCACTTCTGGTATGGCAGCTCCACAAAGTCATCCCACACTTCATCTGTTCAATTCTGCTGTCCTTGTCAACCTAAAATTTGCTCTGGTTAGTAGTTGGCTGCTTATGTTCTCTACACCTTGGGTGTTTGTGGGTTTTTTTTGTTTCTTTGTTTTTTGGGTTTTTTTTAATATTGAGTCTTGCTCTGTCTCCCAGGCTGGAGTGCAGCGGCACGATGGCTCACTGCAGCCTCTGCCTCCCAGATTCAAGCAATTCTTGTGCCTCAGCCTCCAGAGTAGCTGGGATTACAGGTGCCCGCCACCACGTTCAGCTAATTTTTGTGTTTTTAGTAGAAATGAGGTTTTACCATATTGCCCAGGCTGATCTCAAACTCCTGGGCTCAAGCAATCCACCCACCTCAGCCTTCCAAAGTGTTGGGATTACAGACGTGAGCCACTGTGCCCAGCCTTCTTTTCCTTGTTCTCACCTGGTGAAAAGAGAGGGGGAGGGGTGGAGGGAGATTTCTATGGCCTCTCCTTTTAAAGATGCCTTCCTAAAAGTTCTACACAACACTTTCACTGCCAGAAGTTAGATCCATGGTCACATCTAGCAGCAAGAGTGTCTGGGAAACAGTCCTTATTCCAGGTGGTCTGATTTTATCAAACCAGGTTCTGTTATGAGAATGGGTATTTGGCATCCAGTCTCTGCCACAGTGAGCAAGCTGAGAGAATTTTTTTTTTTTTTGAGACAGGGTCTTGCTATGTTGCCCAGGCTGGAGTGCAGTGGTGTGATCTCGGTTCACTGAAAGCTCTGCCTCCTGGATTCAAGCAATTCTCCTGCCTCAGCCTCCCAAGTAGCTGGGATTATAGGCACGTGCCACCATGCCCAGCTAATTTTTGTATTTTTAGTAGAGATGGGGTTTCACCATGTTAGACAGCCTGGTCTGGAACTCCTGACCTCAGGTGATCCACCCACCTCGGCCTCCCAAAGTGCTGAGATTACAGGCCCGAACCACCGTGCCTGGCCCAAGTTGAGAGAATTTCTGATAGCTTCTATTTCTTTGAGGTTGGAGGCATAGTAATTCACTGAAAGGGCAGAAAGGGCTGGGTAGCTGCCTTTCTGGGGTAAAAGTCTGAAATAGGTTGGGTGCACTGGCTCACATCTGTAATCCCAGCACTTTGGGAGGCTGCAGCGGGAAGATCATCTGAACCCAGGAGTTCGAGACCAGTCTGGGCAACATGGTGAGACCTTGTCTCTACAAAAAATTTAAAAATTATCTGGGCTTGGTGGCATGTGCCCGTAGTTCTGGCTACTCAGGAGGCTGAGACAGGATGGCTTGAGCCCAGTGGGTCAAGGCTGTGGTGAGCTGAGATCCTGCCACTGCACTCCAGCCTGGGGGACAGAGCAAGACCCTGTTTCAAAAAATAAAAGTCTGAACTAATGGGAAGAGTGAGACATAACTGAAGTGAGACAGGCAGAAAAATGTTTCGGCTGGGTTAGAAAGACATGAAATTATGACACATCAATCTTCACAGAGATGTGATTTTCTTGGTAGCATTCAACAGCCTGGTATTAGCAGATCAGTGATGGAAACTATTGTTTAGGAAGAATGTGTATAAGGTTAGTGAAGAACACTGGTGAATCTGTCCCAGTCTGTTAACTGCAGCTATGGTGTGACATAATCTAAAAATTCAGTAAATCTTATTTATGGTTAGATTTTTCTAGCTTTATACATACTGTATCCCAGGAGATGGCTCAAATGTTTGAAGCATAGAAGAGGAATGCCAGATGCATCAACCATGTGAGTGAAGTTAATAAACTGGTCCTAAAAGTCCTTTCCAATTTCTCTCATGAAATGTAAAAAGTGTCTCAAATTCTTTTATGTATTTAGTTTTTGAGACAGAGTCTCACTCTATTGCCCAAGCTGGAGTGCAGTGGTGCAATCTCTGCTCACGGCAACCTCCACTTCTGGGTTCAAGTGATTCTCCTGCCTCAGCCTCCCGAGTAGCTGGGACTACAGGCGCCCACCACCATACCCATTAATTTTTGTGTTTTTAGTAGAGATGGGGTTTTGACATTTTGGCCAGGCTGGTCTCAAACTCCTGACCTCAGGTGATCCGCCTGCCTTGGCTTCCCAAAGTGCTGGGATTACAGGTGTGAGCCACCACACTTGGCCCTCAAATTCTTTGAAATTATTTTATTTTATTTATTCTACAAATATCTAATTAACACCTACAATATGCCAGACATTGCTGTACTCAAATGGACAAAGTATCTGACTTCATTAAGTTTACTCACTAGGGCAAGAGAAACAAATATATAATGTGAAGAAGGTCTTCATCACCATTCCCCTTCTGTGTAATTCCAGGGGTTACAGTACGTCTTGCAACAGTCCCCCAATCTATTCTCTCTCCCCTCCAAAACTTCCTACGTTTAGCTGTCAAATTAACCCTCCTATTTGCTACATAACTTATGTCTTCATTTGAAACCTTTCAATGGGTCCCCTTTTGTCTACTGAATAAAGTTTAAACTCTTTAGCTGGCACCTATCTTTCTACCTCTTTTCCCCTAACTTCTTTTCGTGTGTTCTGTGAGTCTGCCAAATTAATCTGACCATTCACCAGGAAAATATAATCTCAGATTTTCTTTTTCTTTTTTTTTTTTTTGAGACGGAGTCTCGCTCTGTCGCCCAGGCTGGAGTGCAGTGGCGCAATCTCAGCTCACTGCAAGCTCCGCCTCCCGGGTTCACACCATTCTCCTGCCTCAGCCTCTCTGAGTAGCTGGGACTACAGGCGCCCGCCACCACGCCCGGCTAATTTTTTGTATTTTTAGTAGAGACGGGGTTTCACCGTGGTCTCGATCTGACCTCATGATCCGCCCCCCTTGGCCTCCCAAAGTGCTGGGATTACAAGCATGAGCCACCACACCCGGCCTAATCTCAGATTTTCTGAGTCACAGTTTGGATACAATCATTTTAGAAGGGTGGTGGTTGTAGAAGCCACACTGTAAAAGAAGAAATGACTCCTAGTCATGAGAGTGGTACACAAATATTCTGCTTCTTCAAGGCACAATGCAGAGATGAACACCCGCATTTCTTTGAAGTCAGGCTTGACCAGTGACTTGCTCTGGCCAAAAAAATGTAGGCAGAGCGGCAAGTTTCACATCCAGGCAGAGGCTGTGCAATTTATCTCCCTTTCTTTTTTTCACTGCCAAGGGTCCCACTGCCTGCATCCACTCAAGCTATGAACATAAAGAGTAGATAAGAAAAAAATGCTGTTGTTGAAGCCTCTTTGACTTAGAGGTTGCTACAGCATAACCCACTCCTGCTTGACTAGTACAGCTAGTAAAGAAATGGAAGTGGTGAATGTAAGCCACTCTCTGGAGGTTTGTCTTTCCACCTAAAAAAAATCTTCAGCCAGGAGCAATGGCTCACACTTGTAATCCCAGCACTTTGGGAGGCTGAGGTGGGCAGATCATGAGGTCAGGAGTTCGAGACCAGACTGGCCAACACAGTGAAACCCTGTCTCCACTAAAAATACAAAAATTAGCTGGGCGTGGTGGCGGGCACCTGTAATCCCAGCTACTCGGGAGGGTGAGGCTTCAACCTGGAAAGTGGAGGTTGCAGTGAGCCAAGATCGCGCCACTACACTCCAGCTTGGGCGACAGAGCTACACTCTGTCTCAAAACAACAACAAAAACCCAAAAAATCTTCATATGTAATACGCGTACGTACACGTAATAAAATGTGCCCAGTTTGTGTACTGTTGATGAATTTTAATAAATGTATACACCTGTGTAAGCACTACCCTAACAGAACATTTCCTTTCCATCACCTTAAACGTTTCCTGGGGACTTTCAGCAATCTATTTCTTCTCCCCCTCCTCCTGAATACAGCCTCAGGCAGCCAACCACTGATCAGCTATTACTATAGATTAGTTTTGCCTGTTCTAGAATTTCCTTTTTTTATTTTTTTTCTTTTTTTTGAGACAGAGTCTTGCTCTGTCACCCAAGCTGGAGTGCAATGGCACGATCTTGGCTCACTGCAGCCTCTGCCTCCTGGATTCAAGCGATTGTCGTGCCTCAGCCACCCAAGTAGCCGAGATTACAGGTATGCACCACCAGGCCCAGCTAATATTTGTATTTTTAGTAGAGACGGGGTTTCACCATGTTGGCCAGGCTGGTCTCAAATGCCTGAACTCAAGTGACCCACCCGTCTCAGCCTCCCAAAGTGCTGGGATTACAGGTGTGAGCCACTGTGCCTGGCCTAGAATTTCTTATAAATGGAATCATACAATGTGTATTCATTTTGTGGCCTTTGAGAATTTTTTAAGCTGTAAATTGGCTTTATAAATTAGCATACCTTTGAACTCACATAAAGGATGAAGGTTGAATTAGGGTAATTAATCTGTACCTCCCTGAATTGGTTTTGATTCCGAAAATATGTACTAAATATAGTTTCCTGTTCCCTATTACAATAGAGTTCATATTTACTACAGTGAAACTATTATTTTCCACTCAGCTGAGAATGTTACAAGACTTAAGCCCCATGAAACGTTCTATTTTGTGACCACTGTATACCCAGTGCCAACACTGTCTCACACACAGTAGTTGCTGAGTAAACATTTGTTGACTGAATGGATGTATTTCCCCTGAATTGCTTTTACATGTCTATGTTAGATGACTGCAGTGCTTTTATTTTTTTAGAGATAGGGCCTCACTCTGTCTCCCAGACTGAAGTGCAATGGCGCCATCATGGCCCACCGCAGCCTCAAACTCCTGGGCTCAAGTGATCCTCTTGTGTCCGCCTCCTGAGTAGGTGGGACTACAGGCGCGCGCCACCATGTCCAGCCAATTTTTGTGCTTTTTGTAGAGACGGGGGTCTCATATGTTGCCCAGGCTGGTCTTGAACTCCCGGCTCAAGCTATTCTCCCGCCTCAGCCTCCCAAAGTGCTGGGATTACAGGGATGAGCCACTGTGCCCAGTCGGGATGCTTTAATGTTAGAAACTTAATTACCTTGGGTTTTTAAAGGAATGTGTGATAAGTGCCCTATTCTGCCCCAAGTGATGGCAGAGGGTGGAGATTGAGACTGGAAGAAGCCCTGTGCAGTACATATCTGTAAGTCATGAAATAGCATAATTTCCCTTATCTGGTCGTATTAAAACGGTGATAAAAAAAATCAAGAAAATAAAATCCCACTAGCAATGTGTCCGAGAATCTTTGTTTACCCCCTCCCTATTGTTATGTCATGACACGGAGCCCAGGTGGGGAATTCTGAATACTAGGTTCTAAAACAGGATTCGTCATAAACGAATTGCTTGATCCTGGACATTCACCTGACCTCGGTGTGTGTGTGAGTGTGGTGAAAATCAAATGGGAGGGAAAGTGAGCAAGCACCTGAACAAGGTACAGAGGCGAGGTAGTACCACAATATCATCTATACCAAGGTCTATACTCTCCCTGGTCTCCGCCTCGTCCGCTAGGAGGCGGTGGCGCCAGACTGCGCACGCGCGTCCCCGGGCCCGGCCACACCCTCTTCCGCCGCTCCCGCCCAGCGACCTCGCTCCCGGGGCGTCGCCCCGCGTGCGCCGGAGTCGGCCAGGTCGTCCCCGGCACCGGAAGTGACCCTGGCGGGTTTGTCTTCAAATTCTCCGCGAGCAGGAGCCGCGCCAGCAGGTGGTGTTGACGATTGAACTGGGCAGTACTAGAGCCGTGAGCGGAGAGCAAGGTGGGCTGTACTGGGTCAGGCCCTCCTTCCTCGCTGCCGGGACCTCCACTCGGCCAATCCCCTGTGCCTGGCGTTGGGCGGTTTCCCGAGGAGCTTGGGCCGCCGCAGGTGAGTTTTCACTCAGGCGGCGCTCTGGGGACCCCCGATTTTCCAGGGCCGGGCTGGTGAGGGACTCGGGGGGCCCGCAGCGAGAACCCGCCGCGCAACCCTCCGTGAGCCTGCCTGTGCCTGAGCTGAGGTCTTAGGTCCTTGCTGTTGTCCCCGATAACTTGGCTTAGGTGACAGTCCCCCTACCTGAGGAATCCTGTCCGGCAGGGGACTTTTCGGGGGCTCCTGTCGATCCCATCTTTTGATCTGTGTCGTTAGCGAAGTCACCAGCCGAGAGTTTTTAGTCCTTCGCTTTTTCGACTGGTTTTCTCCCGAACCCGCTCACGCCCCCCACCCCGAAACCCTCACAGGTAAAAACCCCGATGGCCTTGACATTGGGAGGCAACTTCTTTTCTTAAAATTTATTAGGTTCGAGTGATATTGTTGGGGATGTTATTTCTTATTTATTCTAGAGCCCGGCGTCCTCTGGAAGGCCTGTGGGCCTTTTGGTTTAGAGTTGGTACCTTTTAGAAAAGTTTTCCCTCGAAACAGTTGTTTCATACAAATGTGATGACAAAGTTACAGATAAACGTAGATCCTGAAGTGCCTTACAGTGGATAATCTCAAGCTCTTATTTAATCAAAAATAGTTTCCTGTTATAACCGCGAAGGGCCGCTTTTATATTAGTTACTAACTTCCAACAGCGCAGTGATGCTCTTTTCTCTTAAAGCGCTAATTTACGTCTTCCTCTTTGAAATTAGACCTTTAGTTATTGCTGAAAACATTCCCGATGTTTTAGAATGGGTGCAGTAGATCTTTGTCACGTAGTCACAATGATAGTCACCTTAGTAGATGTTGTTAAGACAGATTCTTGAAATGTTTTTACAGACTTAAATGTCTCAGTATAAAGTCCTATTTTCTTTTCCAAAAGAGCTGGGTTTTGTTCTTTTTTTTTTTTTTTTTTTTTAGACGGAGTCTTGCTCTGTCGCCAGGCTGGAGTGCAGTGGCGCAATCTCGGCTCACTGCAACCTCCGCCTCCTGGGTTCAAGCGATTCCCCTGCCTCAGCCTCCCGAGTAGCTGGGACTACAGCCGGGCTCCACCACGCCCGGCAAATTTTTTGTATTTTAGTATTGATGGGGTTTCACCGTGTTGGCCAGGCTGGTCTCGATTTCCTGACATTGTGATCCGCCCGCCTAGGCCTCCCAAAGTGTTGGGATTACAGGCGTGAGCCACTGCGCCCGGCCGGTGTTTGTTCTTATACCAAGAAATAGGAGCAAAAGTTTGTTTCGTATTAACATTAACAACTTGTGGCCTGTAAATACCTTTAAAAAAAAAAAAAACACGCAGTACTGATCAACTTTTCAACATTCCTAGACTATGAAAAGCTATATAAAGCTTCTTTATAGCGTTGGTTATTCAAGAAGCGTTTACATTTTTATAGGTAATAGACATGCTATGTAGTCCGCAAGGGATTCTCCACCTCATTTTGAAACTGGTATCAAGATGCTGACAAATATTGAGGATTAGAGAATCTTGTTGAATTCACTCTATTAACATTGTTGAATTTCTGTTAACAATAGTTTGGGTTTTTTTAGCCACTTGACTGTTTAAAAAAGATAGTATTATCACATAAATATGGTCAGTGTTGATAACATGCTAAATAGCTTTTGCTTGTGGCGTTTATCGATAGGGCTTGAATATGACTTTTAAATTACATTTTAATAATTATACTCATTGATTTGTTTGTTTAGGGTGAACTGAAAGTTTACTGTACAAATAGATGGACTTTATATGTACTTTTTTTCTGAACAGGTTGCTTTTTGGTGTTTTTAAAAAATAGTGGTAACTTTCTTGTGCTTAAGTATTTATCATATGATGGTTATAAAGGTAAGAAAAATGTATGCCATGCTGTAATTGGTCATGGGTCATTCATTTATTGTGCTTATTCGTAATCATCAGTGGCTGACTGTAAATTAGCGTGTGGTTTCTTCCATATCCCAGAGATGAACATTCTGAAAATTGCTTACCAATTTATGGCCGCTTTTGAAGTCATATACACTTGCTTTACTGAAATGCCTTCAGGAAGATGCATGATTGGGTTTCGTGATCTTTTTGTTTTAGGAAATAAATTTTACAGATAGGTATTTTTAAAACATTTTCAGGCTTCCAACATTGCTGCCGATTTTTTAGTCTGTGTTTAATAATATTCTATGTTTGTCTCCTCTTACTAAGCAAAGAAAACAAAACCCACCTAGAATAAATAAGGTGATATCCCTTCTATTAAACTTCAAGGATTTCAAGGTCTAATTCTGTCTTATTTTTGTCTTCAGTGCAATTCCTTGCAACTTAGTTGATGTTCCTTTAATATTTCTTGAATGAATGACCCATGCACGTTATGTTAAAAAACTGCAAATAAGTGGAGCCCAGCCTGAGTCCTTTAAAAATTAAATGGGTAAGGTATCCTCTTTAGGTGTGAAATAGGCAGGGCCCTGTATTTGTTGTTTAGAGAGAGAATAAGAATCTTAGAACTCAGATATTTGGAAATTTTGCCTGTTCTTTTTCAGTCTCTGTGATCACTTCTTTTTCCTAATCCTAGAGGAGAAAAAAAAAATTTCTCTGTGGAGACACAACACTGTATCACATACTATATTTGCTGTAAAATTGGGATTTCAGTATTTTAAAAAATTTCATTCTGTCACTTGAGTTAAAATTTCACATTGCATCTTGCTCACTTTAAATAAGTTAATTTAGTCATTAGCTAACTCATAAATACTCAAGGCATGTAAGCAAAAGGGTGGTTCTGTTAGAATAATGCAAAGGAAAAGCTTGCTGTGAGATAAAGCAGGCATAGCGTACAGTTATCCTTCTCTCTAATAATCCGTGTAACCAAGAGCCTGAATTTTGGGGCAATCTCATCTTTATAAGTGTTCTATTAATGTTGAACCAATAGATGTGTTTATAGTTCATAGTGCTTAAACTGTGTCAGTCAGCTTTTTTTTTTGTTTTTTTTGTTTTTTGAGATGGAGTCTTGCTCTGTCGCCCAGGCTGGAGTGCAGTGGTGCGATCTGGGCTCACTGCAAGCTCCACCTCCCGGGTTCATGCCATTCTCCTGCCTCAGCCTCCCGAGTAGCTGGGACTACAGCCTCCCACCACCACACCCAGCTAATTTTTTGTATTTTTAGTAGAGACGGGGTTTCACCGTGTTAGCCAGGATGGTCTCGATCTCCTGACCTCATGATCTGCCCGCCTCGGCCTCCCAAAGTGCTGGGATTACAAGGGTGAGCCACCGCACCTGGCCAGTTTTTATTTCAAATATATTCATTTCTTCAAATATTGCCAGATATTGTGATAAATAGAGCCAGTTTCTAGTCTTCTTGCAGTGGAATTTTAGCAATGATAAAGATATATTGTTGAAAATTGGGAGAATTTCATAAATTTACAGTTGTGACATTCATTTGAGAAGGATGTTTTGGGCTTAGAGAGTAATAAGGGAATGGGGAAAATTATTTTCAGCTAACATTTAGTGAACTAAGAGTGCTTTAATACTATTTTCTGCAAACACATTGTTTCTTTGATAATCAGGGATTTTTCAAGTCATTTGTTAATGTGGCCTTGGATTAGACTTTACATTCATATTTGTTAGAAAATATCAATTCATTGGCTTCTAAAGAATTTTATCTGACTAGAAAGAGTTCAAGACATGGAACCTTTAAAGAAGGCTTGGAGGGACTTGTATGAGCTTTGGGCCATTGAATCATGGCCCTCAAGAAAAAAACGAGGACCACCTATATATAAGTAACAACTTAATTTAAATTTATTTTTATTTAATTTAATTTTTTTTTTTTTTTTTTTTTGAGACAGAGCCTTACTCTCTTACCCAGGCTTGAGTGCAGTGACGTGATCACAGCTCATTGCAGCTTTGACCTCCTGGGCTCAGGTGATCCTCCCACCTCAGCCTCCTGGTAGCTGGGACTACAGGTGTGCCCCATCATGCCCAGCTAATTTTTTGTAATTTTTGTAGAGATAGGGCTTCACTATGTTGGCCAGGCTGGTCTTGAACTCCTGGGCTCAAGCGATCCTCTTGTCTTGGCACCCCAAAGTACTAGGATTGCAGGCATGAACCACCATGCCTGATTATTTTAGATTTTTTTAGTGAGAAAATGGGAAGAAAGATCTCCAGGGTGACTATTAAGGAAAAGAGGGAGAGAGGGAAAAGACATGAAAGGCTTGGCATCCAAGCTCATCTAGAACAACTGTATACTTTTAGCAGCGGGCCCCAATTCTACTTTTCTAACACCCTTGTCCAGACTAGGTGTCTCTGTAGGGCACGGATGGCTTCAGGGCAGAAGTAATCACACAAGAATCAAGCTGTAATCCCAGCTTGGAAGGGATGAGCTGAGGATCAAGGAATGTGACCATGCTGAGGGTCAGGAACTGGACAAGGTTACGAACTCTTGGTAGTTACAGCAAAAACCTGGCCAGGCATGGAGCTCATGCCTGTAATCCTAGCACTTTGGGAAGCTAAGGTGGGCTGATTACTTGAGCCCAGGAGTTCAAGACCAGCCTGGGCAACATGGTGAAATCCCCGTCTCTACAAAACATACCAAAAAAAAAAAAAAAATTAGCTGGGTGTGGTGGTACACATCTGTGGTCCCAGCTACTCAGGATCAGTTGAGCCCAGAAGATCAAGGCTGCAGTGAGCCGTGATGGCACCACTGCACTCCAGCCTGGGCTACAGAGTGAGACCCTGTCTCAAAAAAAAAAGGACAACAACTAGACAGTATTCAGTCATTCGAAGATTGATTGAGATCTACATTTGAGGACATGGCTCTAGGTGCTAGAGATATATCAGTAAATAACAGAGAGATATGGTCCTTGGCCTTTAGGCTTTTGTTAAGATAGAATATGATCAGCGGTCATGAATCCAGGGAGGCAAGATTTAGGTCATAGGATTTTATTCCTTTTCTTTTGGAGCTCAGATGCCCAGTCTTGAGTTACTCATAGACCTTAGTTCATAGCTATATTGCTTCATAACAGATTATCCCAAAACTTGGTGACTTAAAACAACAGACATTTATTATCTCTCTCACTGTTTCACTGGGTCAGGAATTTGGGCATGACTTAGCTGGATGCCTTAGATTCAGGGTGTTTCTCAGAGCTGTGATCAGGTATTGGCCAGGCCTGTAGTCATCTCAAGGCTCTAGTGAGGAAAGATTCACTTCTGATCTCACTCACATGGTTGTTGGCAGGATTCAGTTCCTCAGGGGCTGGTGGACTGAGGGCCTCAGTTCCTCACTGGTTGTTGGCCTGGATCCTGCCTCAGCTCTTTGCCATGTGAGCCTCTGCCCAGGCAGCTCACTGCGTGGAGCTGGTATTCCATTTGAGTGGGGCCAGCAAGAGACAGCAAGCAAGATGCAAGTCATAGTCTAATCTCAGAAATGGTATTATGTTATTTGTTACAAGCACACATTCAAGGGGTAGTAATTATATAAGGGTACGGGTACCAAGAGGCAAAGGTCATTGAGTGCCATCTTAAAGGCTCCCTATGATTATCCATGGATATAAGGCCCTTCTTTTGTTATATTTATTTTTTGTTTCTCTCCTACTTGTCGTAAGCAATTTCTCCACTCACATATTTTCCTCCTCACCTTCCATAGACTCTCTGATATGTTTAAGGTACTTTCTTGGATGTGTATGCATCCTTTAAAAATGAGCATTTTATGTAGCATATGTATTTTTAATTTATAAAATGACATTGGGATTTAGATCTTGTTCTGTGTCTGAGACCTTTTTTTCAGCCAACCCTGTATTTTGATGATCCATCCATGTTGCTATATGTAAATTTTATTCATTGCTTCTATCTGCTACATGGTACCCTGTGGTCTGTATCCACCGTATTTCCTAGCAGGGAATAAATAGATTGACTCTACTTGATTTCTCAAAGATTTCTGTCATTAATGTCCAAAACCAAGTTCCTCTATGGATCTGTGTGAGACTTTCTCTGGAAGATTTACACAAGAGTGGGATTGCTGGGTCACGGGGTGTATATATACATATATATGTGTGTGTATGTGTGTGTGTATATACATATACATATACATGCATACATAATTTCCCCAAGTACTGGCAGATTGCACTCCAAAATGACTATGCTAGTTTATGCCTGCAAATTGATGTAAAGGTTTCCTTTTTCCCAAATCCTTGCCAATGCTTAGTATCATTGCACTTTTGAGTCTGGTAAATAAAAGAGGTCTCTTGGCTGGGCACATAGGCTCACGCCTGTAATCCCAGCACTTTGGGAGGCCCAGGTGGGCGGATCACAAGGTCAAGAGATTGAGACCATCCTGGCCAACATGGTGAAACCCCATCTCTACTAAAAATACAAAAATTAGCTGGGTGTGGTGGCGAGCACCTGTAGTCCTAGCTACTCGGGAGGCTGAGGCAGGAGAATTGCTCAAACCTGGGTGGCAGAGGTTGCAGTGAGCCGAGATCACACCACTGCACTCCAGCCTGGGCAACAGAGTGAGACTCTGTCTCCAAAACAATTAAAAAAATAAAAAGAGATTTCTCATGGCTTCAGTTTTTATTTATTGGTCACTCCTGTCTGTGCTTGTTAGCCGTTTGGGTTTCTTTTCTGTGAATTGTCCTTTATGCTCTTTCCTCATTTTCTTGTGAGGTACTTTTGTCCATTAATGTGAGGAATTACAATGAGAGATTTTCTGATCTTAAGTCATCCATGCATTTCTGGGATAAACCCTTCTTGATCATGCAGTGTGTGTGTTGATGCATTGTAGGTAAACTAATATTAGGATTTCCATGTTCATAAGTGAAATGGGTCTTGTGTTCTTATTCAGTTAATTGAGATGATTTCAGCCTCATAAAAAAGAATTGCTCAGCTTTTCTCTTGTTTTCTGGATCAACTTTTATGTGGCTGGAATTATTTCTGTTTAGAAGTTTGGTTAAAAAAAACCCCACGGCAGGCCGGGCGCAGTGGCTCCCGCCTGTAATCCCAGCACTTTGGGAGGCCAAGGCAGGTGGATCACGAGGTCAGGAGATCGAGACCATCCTGGCTAACATGGTGAAACCCCGTCTCTACTAAAAAATACAAAAAATTAGCTGGGCGTAGTGGCGGGCGCCTGTAGTCCCAGCTACTTGGGAGGCTGAGGCAGGAGAATGGCATCAACCCAAGAGGCGGAGCTTGCAGTGAGCCGAGATCTCCCCACTGCACTCTAGCTTGAGTGACAGAGCGAGACTCTGTCTCAAAAAAAAACAAAAAAAACCCACGAGTCCAGACCGAGTGCGGTGGCTCACACCTGTAATCCCAGCACTTTGTGAGGCCCAGGTGGGCAGATCACCTGAGGTCGGGAGTTCGAGACCAGCGTGACCAACATGGAGAAACCCTGTCTCTACTGAAAATACAAAATTAGCCAGGTGTGGTGGCACATGCCTGTAATCCCAGCTACTCGGGAGCCTGAGTCAGGAGAATTGCTTGAACCTGAGAGGCAGAGGTTGCGGTGAGCCGAGATTGCGCCACTGCACTCCAGGCTGGCAACACAGTGAGACTCCGTCTCAAAAAAAAAAAAAAAAAAAAAAAAACAAAACCGAAAAACCAAAAAAACCACCATACTTAGAGAAATCATCTGGGCCTGGAGCTTTTTTTTTTTTATTTTTTATTTTTCTGAGACGGAGTCTTGCTCTTTCACCCAGGCTGGAGTGCAGTGGCGCGATCTCGGCTCACTGCAGGCTCCTCCTCCTGGGTTCACGCCATTCTCCTGCCTCAGCCTCCCGCGTAGGTGGGACTACAGGCGCCCGCCACCTCGCCCGGCTAATTTTTTTGTATTTTTAGTGGAGATGGGGTTTCACCATGTTAGCCAGGATGGTCTCGATTGAGCTTTTTTTTTTTTTTTTTTTTTTATTATTATACTTTAGGGTTTTAGGGTACATGTGCACAATGTGCAGGTTTGTTACATATGTATCCATGTGCCATGTTGATTTCCTGCACCCATTAACTCGTCATTTAGCATTAGGTGTATCTCCTAATGCTGTCCCTCCCCCCTGCCCCCACCCCACAACAGTCCCCAGAGTGTGATGTTCCCCTTCCTGTGTCCATGAGTTCTCATTGTTCAGTTCCCACCTATGAGTGAGAACATGCGGTGTTTGGTTTTTTGTCCTTGCGATAGTTTACTGAGAATGATGTTTTCCAGTTTCATCCATGTCCCTACAAAGGACACGAACTCATCATTTTTTATGGCTGCATAGTATTCCATGGTGTATATGTGCCACATTTTCTTAATCCAGTCTATCGTTGTTGGACATTTGGGTTGGTTCCAACTCTTTGCTATTGTGAATAGTGCCACAATAAACATACGTGTGCATGTGTCTTTATAGCAGCATGATTTATAGTCCTTTGGGTATATACCCAGTAATGGGATGGCTGGGTCAAATGGTATTTCTAGTTCGAGATCCCTGAGGAATCGCCACACTGACTTCCACAATGGTTGAACTAGTTTACAGTCCCACCAACAGTGTAAAAGTGTTCCTATTTCTCCACATCCTCTCCAGCACCTGTTGTTTCCTGATTTTTTAATGATGGCCATTCTAACTGGTGTGAGATGGTATCTCACTGTGGTTTTGATTTGCATTTCTCTGATGGCCAGTGATGATGAGCATTGGATTAAAGACTTATATGTTAGACCTAAAACCATTAAAATCCTACAAGAAAACCTAGGCAATACCATTCAGGACATAGGCATGGGCAAGGACTTCATGTCTAAAACACCAAAAGCAATGGCAACAAAAGCCAAAATCGACAAATGGGATCTCATTAAACTAAAGAGCTTCTGCACAGCAAAAGAAACTATCATCAGAATGAACAGGCAACCTACAGAATGGGAGAAAATTTTTGCAACCTACTCATCTGACAAAGGGCTAATATCCAGAATCTATAACGAACTCAAACAAATTTACAAGAAAAAAACAAACAACCCCATCAAAAAGTGGGCAGAGGACATGAACAGACACTTCTCAAAAGAAGACATTTATGCAGCCAGAAAACACATGAAGAGCTTTTTTTTTTTTAATGTTTTCTTGAGATACAGTCTCACTCTGTCTCTGTTGCCCAGGCTGGAGTACAGTGGCACTATCTCGGCTTTACTGCAGCTTTGACCTTCCCAGGCTCAGGTAATCCTCCCACCTCAGCCTCCCGAGTAGCTGGGACAACAGGCGCACACCACCATGCTCTGCTAATTTTTGTATTTTTTGTAGAGATGGGGTTTTTCCGTGTTGCCCAGGCTGGTCTTGAACTCCTAAGCTCAAGCAGTCCTCCTGCCTCAGCTTCCCAAAGTGCTGGGATTACAGGTGTGAGCCACCGCGCCTGGCTGAGACCACTCTGAAGAGCTGCTGTGTTGACATCTCTTTTTTCATCAGCTCCTCACTCTATCCAGGTTCTAGGTTGGCCCTGAAATACTCTGCTATCTCTGTCTGGTATTGGGCTGGCACTGCTGTTTTTCTGCCTGATGGTGGGATAGGGCTAGAGTGAGCAAAGATTGGCCAGTGCCAATCAGAAAGGATGCAGCTAGAAAACTAGCTATGAAATACACTTATCTAGATACCCCACTGACACACAAAAGAAGTAAAAAAAATCTTTTCTTTATACTTATATGTCTTCACAGCTTTACTGTAATCTTTCATGATTTCTTCACCTTTTTAGTCCTCTAGGCTTGAAACTTCATTCATTTTCAACTTCTTCTCCACACAGTGAGTTCCTAAGTAATCTCAGCAGTTCTTTCACCGCAGTGTTTCTGATTTGTTTCTTTTTATTCCCATAGCCACATCCCTAATCCAAATTATTGCCCCCTAAAAGCACGTAAATCTTTCCAGCCTTGAACTTCACCGTGTGATTTACAGTTAGAAAATAATAATAGTCATTGTGAACATTAACAAAGCTGACATTTATCAGGCATCTGCTTCTAATGCTTTATATCCACATCCATATATCCATATCCTACTAAGTGCATTTTTTTTAAAATGTTTTCTTGAGATACAGTCTCACTCTGTCTGTGTTGCCCAGGCTGGAGTACAGTGGCACTATCTCGGCTTACTGTAGCTTTGACCTCCCCAGGCTCAGCTAATCCTCCCACCTCAGCCTCTTGAGTAGCTGGGATTACAGGCGCATGCCACCATGCTCTGCTAATTTTTGTATTTTTTGTAGAGATGGGGTTTTGCCATATTGCCCAGGCTGGTCTTGAACTTCTAGGTTCAAAGGTTGGATTAGGTTCTCATATATAGAAAGTTTCATGGCAGATACATTTAACATTTATTGAAGACCTACTATTTGTCAAGTAGTATGCTTAGTACTTTAAATAGCCATTTATTGTTTATAGCATAGCTCCTGAAAGTAGTTGCTATGACAGTTCTACAGATATGAAAATAGGCTTAGAAAAAAGTTAAGGGACTTGACTAAGGTGGCACAATGACAATTCTAGCCAAGATTTTTCCAACTTCAAAATACATAACGCCTTCTGCTAATCCATACTGCTTCAAAAAATGTATCTAATACTCACTATTCATTCTGCAGATGTTTAATAAGATGTGTGTCATGCAAGGATCCTATAGTCTCACACCTTTCAGATGCAAATCCTACTGTCAGATAACAGTCTACTAGAGATAAGACGTATATAGAAACTATAATTTGAAGTAGACAAGTGTCTTGGGGTGAAAGTCACAGTAAAGTGCAAGGGGACTTTAGAGGAGGGAGAGTTTATTTTGAACTGAGGAGTTCAGGGGTAGACATGTTAGGAAAACTGCCATTTGAGCTGGGCTTTGACAATAGGGAGGGTTTGAATGTGGGAACTTTTTTAAAACAATGTTTTAAATTTTTTTTTTATTTTTTGAGACAGTCTCACGCTGTTGCCAGGCTGGAGTGCTGTGGCGCGATCTCGGCTCACCGCAACCTCCGACTCCCTGGTTCAAGTGATTCTCCTGCCTCAGCCTCCTGAGTAGCTGGGATTACAGGCACGTGCCACCATGCCCAGCTAATTTTTGTATTTTTAGTAGAGACCGAGTTCACCATGTTGGCCAGGATGGTCTTGATCTCCTGACCTCGTGATCCACCCACCTCAGCCTCCTAAAGTGCTAGGATTACAGGCATGAGCCACCGCGCCCAGCCTGTTTTTTTTTTTTTTGTTGTTGTTGTTTTTAAACAGAATCTTGCTCCATCTCCCAGGCTGGAGTACAGTGGCGTGATCTTGGCCTACTGCAACCTCTGCTACCCTGGTTCAAGCAATTCTTGTGTCTCAGCCTCCCAAGTAGCTGGGACTATAGGCATGTGCCACCACGCCCAGCTAATTTTTACATTTTAGTAGAGACAGGGTTTCGTCCTATTGGCCAGGCTGGTCTTGAACTCCTGGTCTGAAGTGAGCTGCCTGCCTTAGCCTCCTAAATAAAAGATTTCTTTGAGGCCGGGCGCAGTAGCTCATGCCTGTAATCCCAGCACTTTGGGAGGCCAAGGCGGGCAGATCACCTGAGGTCAAGAGTTCGAAACCAGCTGGGCCAACATGGTGAAACCCCGTCTCTACAAAAATACAACAAAAATTAGCCGGGCATGATGGTGGGTGTCTGTAATCCCAACTACTTGGGAGGCTGAGGTGGGAGAATCGCTTGAACCCGGGAGGCAGAGGTTGCAGTGAGCCGAGATCATGTCATTGCGCTCCAGCCTGGGCCACAAAGCAGCACTCTGTCTCAAAAAAAAAAAAAAAAAATTTCTTTGAAGGAATGGAAATAGCATGAGCACACATACAGAGATGGGAAGTGTGGTATGTGTGACTGTGAGTTTCTTGAGGGAGCCCTGGAAAGTATTTTTTAATAACTATACTTATTTTCAAGAGACATGTAAACCTAAAGTGTTTCTTTTTTTCTTCTTCTTCTTTTTAGCTTACAGTTGAACATGAGTCTTCTTATGATTAGTGAGAATGTAAAATTGGCTCGTGAATATGCATTGCTGGGAAACTATGACTCTGCGATGGTCTATTATCAGGGAGTTCTTGACCAAATGAACAAGTATCTGTACTCAGTCAAAGATACATACCTCCAGCAGAAATGGCAACAGGTGAGAATAATGTCTGCTGTATGTTTTAATGGCTTAAGTATTCGGAAGAGAAAATTTAGATCAGATGTCAATGCTATATGTAGTTACATGTTAAGACGGTATGACTGCCGAGCACAGTACACAGTGGCTCACTCCTGTAATCCTAGCACTTTGGGAAGCCAAAGTAGAAGGATCACTTGAGGCCAGGAGTTCAAGTCCAGTCTAGACAACATAGCAAGACTTCATCTCTACAAAAATAAAAAAATTAGCCAGATGTGGTGGTGTGTGCCTGTAGTCCTAGCTACTAGGAAGGTTGAGGTGGGAGGATCACTTGAGCCTGGGAGGTTGAGGCTGCAGTGAGCTATGCTTGTACCACTACACTCCAGCCTGGGCAACAGAGCTAGACCTTGTCTCAAAAATAAAAATCAAAACAAAACATGAGTATGTGAGTTATTACACAGATTTCTATATAGTATTACTTGAAACTTATATTAATAATAATCCACTTTAACCATCAGCAGTATTATGAGTTCTACTTAATTCTAATTGCTGGAATCTAATAAGAGGGTTTTTTGTTTGTTTGTTTGTTTTTTTCCTTGAGACGGAGTTTTGCTCTTGTCATCCAGGGTGGAGTGCAGTGGCACGATCTCGGCTCACTGCAACCTTCGCCTCCCAGGTTCAAGCCTCCCTAGTAGCTGGGATTACAGGCGCCTGCCTCCACACCCAGCTAATTTTTGTATTTTTGGTAGAGATGGGGTTTCACCATGTTGGCCAGGCTGGTGTCGAACTCCTGACCTCAGGTGATCTGCCCACCTTGGCCTCCCAAAGTGCTGGGATTACAGGCATGAGCCACCAAGCCCAGCCAATAGTTTTTTAAAATAATAGTTTTGACATTTTTTTTTATCAGATTTTTACTTGGTAAAAATAGAATAGACTTTATTAAGCCACTGTCGAAACTGTAAATGGCTTGTGAATCTCACAGGTACCATATTTTTTTAAAAAACTTTTTGAGAGAGGGTCTTGCTGTCTTGCCCAGGAGGGAGTGCAGTCTCTACAGCCTTGATCTCCCAGGCTCAAACAATCCTCCCACCTCAGCCTCCTGAGTGGGTGGAACCAGAGGTGTGCCCCACTGTGACCTGCTCATTTTTAAATTTTTTGGTAGAGATGGGATCTCCCTATGTTTCCCAGGCTGGTCTCAAACTCTTAGGCTAAAGTGATCCCCCCACCTCAGCCTCCCTAAGTGCTGGGATTACAGGTGTGAGCCACCACGCCTGGCCTCATATTCCTTGTATAATAGAACTTTATAAAGCAGATTATGGTTGAATCCCATTGAGAAACTTAAATCACTGAGGACCAACAGAAATTTAAAATTGGAAATTGTAGAACTTACAGGTCCAGTGGAGGGTGGCATTTATAACAAGGCTCAACTATGTCACAAGAGGAAAAAAACGTTAAGAAAATAAGTCTTGCCAGGCGTGGTGGCTCACGCCTGTAATCCCAGCACTTTGGGAGGCTGAGGTGGGCAGATCACCTGAGGTCAGGAGTTCGAGACCAGCCTGACCAACATGGTGAAACCCCATCTCTACTAAAATACAAAAAAATTAGCTGGGTGTAGTGGCAGGCACCTGTAATCTCAGCTACTTTGGAGGCTGAGGTGGGAGAATCGCTTGATACCAGAAGGCGGAGGTTGCCGTGAGCCGAGATTGCACCATTGCACTCCAGCCTGGCAACAGAGTGAGACTCTGTCTCAAAAAAAAAAAAAAAAAAGAAAAATGAAAGTAATAGTCTATTTGAGCTGGTCTTCTAGATAGAATATTATACCTCAGATTCTACTGAGCTGCTTTTTAAATATTGTTCAATATTTGTCCTTAATTTTTTTGAGAGAAACAGCCTATCTCTTTGAACTTAATCTATTTCCCTATATCTGTCCCTCCATATCCTTTACCATATCCATATAATTACCAGAAGGGGCAAATATTTTATTTTATTTTATTTATCTTTTATTTATTTATTTTTTATAGACATGGCATCTCACTATGTTGTTCAGGCTGGTCTTGAACTCCTGGGCTCAAATGATCCTCTTGCCTCGGCCTCCCAAAGTGCTAGGATTATAGGTGTGAGTCACCATGCTCGGCCTAGAAAATATTTTATTTCATAAGGAGTCTTAAGTTTGTCAGTGAAGGACTTTTTAGACCTTTTGTTGTTAGGCCAAAGACTTTTACTTAAGTCTAAGCTTTTGTTTAAAGGTACTTAAGATTAAATCATGTAAGTTATAAAGCAAAACATTATCTTAAATTTCATTTCAATATTATATATATAGTTTTTTTTACCATTTTCTGGTTTTTTTTTTTTTTTTTTTTTTTTGAGATGGAGTTTCTCACTTGTTGCCCAGGCTGGAGTGCAATGGCGCAGTCTCAGCTCACTGCACCCTCCACCTCCTGGGTTCAAGCGATTCTCCCGCCTCAGACTCCCGAGTAGCTGGGATTACAAGAACCCACCACCACACCCAGCTAATTTTTGTATTTTTAGTAGAGATGGGGTTTCACCATGTAGCCAGGCTGGTCTCGAACTCCTGACCTCAGGTGATCCGCTTGCCTTGGCCTCCCAAAGTGCTGGGATTACCGGCATGAGCCACCATGCCCGACCTACCATTTTCTTATTGTAAAATATACATAACACTTTACTGGGGTTTTTTTTTGTTTGTTTGTTTTGAGATGGAGTCTCACTCTGTTGCCCAGGCTGGAGTGCGGTGGCGCAATCTCGGCTCATTGCAACCTCTGCCTCCTAGGGTCAAGTGATTCTCCTGCCTCAGCCTCCCGAGTAGCTGAAATTACAAGTGTGCACCACCACATCTAGCTAATTTGTTTGTACTTTTAGTAGAGAAGGGGTTTTCACCATGTTGGCCAGGCTGGTCTAGAACTCCTGACCTCAGGTGATCTGCCCGCCTCAGCCTCCCAACGTACTGAGATTACAGATGTGAGCCACTGCACCCAGACTTGGCCATTTTTAAGTATACAGTTCAGTGGCATTAAATACATATATAATGTACAGCCGTCACCATATCTAGTTTTTAGGCTGAGTTAAGACCCATTACTATAATACAGTTGAATCAAAACTATATATAGGTTTTTGAGGGTTTTTTTGAGGCAGGGTCTCGGTCTGTTCCCCAGGCTGGAGTACGGTGGTGCAATCATGGCTCACTGCAACCTTAACTTCCCAGGCTCAAGCAATCCTCCCACCCAGCCTCCAGAGTAGCTGGGACCACAGGCACAAACCAACATGCCTGGCTTATTTTTTTTTTTAGAGATGGGGTATTGTTATGTTGCCCAAGATTAGTTTTTAAATTGCGTCAAGATTCCTTTTCTCTTTTATTTTTGAGGTGGAGCCTTACTCTCAAAACTAGGGCCATTTTATTGCATTCCAGACTGGATGACAGAATGAGACCCTGTCTCTAAAAAATATTTGAAAAAAAAAAAAGACTGCTTTTAAAAAAATACCTTGGTCGCATATGAATTGAGACCTTTTTTAGTCTGTAGGTTGTGACCCATTAGCCATAAAATTAGTATATTCTGATCAGTGTTGTATTGATTTTTTAGAAATTATTTACTGATGTATAATAGTTGTACATATCTTGGGCATACACATTATATTTTGATTCCTGTATACAATATCTAATGATCAAATCAGGGTAATTGGGGTTAATCAGCATTTAAAAAGTTAATTAAACAGCATAAAAATTATCAAAGTAGGGTTGGGCATGGTGGCTCATACCTGTAATCCCAGCACTTTGAGAAGCTGAGGTGGGAGGATTCCTTGAACCCAGGAGTTTGAGGTTATGGTGAGCTATGATCATGCCACTGCAGTACAGCCTGGGCAACAGAATGAAACCTTGTCTCTAAAAAATAAAAATAAAAGTTTGACAAAAATGAAACTTTCACAAGTTGTGCTTTGATGGGTTTTTTTTTTCCCCTTGGGCTCAATCAATTCTCTCATCTCAGCCTCTCAAGTAGGCAGGACTACAGGCATGGGCCACCATGCCCAGCTAATTATTCTTGTAGAACTTTAAAGTTATGCCTAACTTTTCAATTTGTTACGCAATTTATTTTATTTTATTTTATTTTTTTGAGATGGAGTCTCACTCTGTTGCCCAGGCTGGAGTGCAATGGCGCGATTTCCGCTCACTGCAGCCTCTACCTCCTGGGTTCAAGCGATTGTCATGCCTCAGCCTCCCGAGTAGCTGGGATTCCAGGTGCCCGCCACCACACCCAGCTAATTTTTGTATTTTTAATAGAGGTGGGGTTTCAACATGTTGGCCAGGCTGGTCTTGAACTCCTGACCTCAGGTGATCTGTCCTCCTTGGCCTCCCAAAGTATTGAGATTACAGGTGTGAGCCACCGCACCTGGCCTGTTATGCAATTTATTTATTTATTTATTTATTTATTTGAGCCAGAGTTTCGCTCTTGTTGCCCAGGCTGGAGTGCAGTGGCACGATCTCCGGCTCGCCACTGCCTCCGCCTCCCAGGTTCAAGCAATTCTCCTGCCTCAGCCTCCCCGAGTAGCTGGGATTACATGCACGTGCCAGCACACCCAGCTATGCAATTTAAATAAGAATATAAATTAGTAGTGTGATTTAGTTAGCCTGGGTTTTTTTTTTTTTTTGAGACAGAGTCTTGCTGTGTTGCCCAGGCTGGAGTGCAGTGGCACGATCTTGACTCTCTGCAACCTCCACCTCCTGGGCTCAAGAGATTCCCCTGCCTCAGCCTCCCAAGTAACTGGGACTATAGGCGCCAGCCCCCATGCCCGGCAAATTTTTTGTATTTTTAGTAGAGATGGGGTTTTACCATGTTGGCCAGGCTTGTCTCAAACTCCTGAGCTCAAGTGATCCGTCTGCCTCAGCCTCCTAAAGTGCTGGGATTACAGGCGTGAGCCACTATGCCTAGCCTATCCTGGATGTTTAATTCATTTTATCAGAATTAATTTTGCAATTGAGGGCTGGGCGTGGTGGATCACGCCTGTAATCCCAGCACTTTGGGAGGCCTAGGCGGTTGGATCATGAGGTCAGGAGATCAAGACCATCCTGGCTAACACGACGAAACCCTGTCTCTACTAAAAATACACAAAACTAGCCAAGCATGGTGGTGGGCGCCTGTAGTCCCAGCTACTCGGGAGGCTGAGGCAGGAGAATGACCTGAACCCGAGAGGCGGAGCTTGCAGTGAGCCGAGAGTGATCACGCCACTGCATTCCAGCCTGGGCGACACAGCGACCCTCCATCTCAAAAAAAAAAAAAAATTGCAATTGAAAACCTAAATTTAATGAACTGTTATTAACATTTTGATAGAATATCTTGATGTGGATTACTGGATATCTGATATCAAAATGGAGTTTTCTAACATCTCTAATAAATGGCCCTCATTTAATTTTGACAGTGATATAGAAATTTAAAGATCCATCTTCTTCTTTGAAATCAGGTTTGGCAGGAAATAAATGTGGAAGCTAAACATGTTAAAGATATCATGAAAACACTAGAGAGCTTTAAACTGGACAGCACTCCCTTGAAAGCAGCACAGCATGACCTTCCAGCTTCTGAGGGAGAAGTCTGGTCCATGCCTGTACCTGTTGAACGAAGGTAAGCGGAGACCTTTTAAGAAACCAGTTAGCCCAAGAAGCTTATAGCATTGATTATATCTAGGAGGAGGATGGGGTGGCTGAGAGACAGGAATGGGAGGGAGTTTTCTTTACTGAACGTTGTCTCTTTTCTAACTCACTGGTCTTGAACCTTGTGCCTTTTTGACCTATTTCAAAAAATAAGATTTAGGTAGGAATAATTTAAAAATATGCTTTTGTGAATGACCTTAAAGCGGTAGAGACAGTGTTATCTTGCGGAAGGAGAATGGGGTTAGGAATTGAAATATCCAAGCTCTGTGTCTGTCTTTGCCACTCTCTGTAGCTTTGGGAAAATAATAGAACCTTTTTAGGCCTCAGATTTTTCTTTTTTTCTTTTTTTTTTTTTTTTAGACGGAGTCTCGCTCTGTCACGAGGCTGGAGTGCAGTGGCGTGATCTTGGCTCACTGCAACCTCCATCTCCCGGGTTCAAGCAATTTCCCTGCCTCAGCCTCCTGAGCAGCTGGGACTGCAGGTGCACACCAACATGCCCGGCTAATTTTTTGTATTTTAGTAGAGACAGGGTTTCACCATGTTGGCCAGGCTGGTCTCGATATCCTCACCTCGTGATCCACCTGCCTTATCCTCCCAAAGTGCTGGGATTACAGGCCTGAGCCACCGCGCCCAGCCAGGCCTCAGATTTTTCTTATGCAAAGAGATTAAGTTAGACTAACAAACAGTGGTTCTCAAACAGGGATCACAGAATATTTCTTTTCATCAAGGTATAACGAAAAATGGAAAATTTTTCTAAATTTGCTAAAATAGAAAAAAAAATGGGCTTTTTAATTCATAGAGAACAGTAAATATAAAATGTTATGAATTTTAGGGCTTTCTCTGGCTTTTTTTCCCCAACTTCCGACTACCAAGTGCGAGCAAATGAACAACTAGTTACTGAAATACTGAAATACTGTAACTAGCCAATCATGCATAGTTTTACTGCACATTTTTAAACTGACAAGTGTGCAGGTGGACGTTATCTATTTCACTTACATAATAGATTTCCTAGTTTGTATTGTAGATTTAAATATTGACTGTGTCATGCCTTTCTAGAAAGAACACTTATGACTTCCCAGGTTCATTGCCCGTTAACCTTGCATTAAGATGTTGCTCAGATGGTTTTGAGTTTTAACATTTTGTCATTGCAAGTCTGATTTCTTGTTTTTTGTTTTTTTTGTTTTTTTTTTTTAAGACTAGTTAAGTGCAGTAGTGAGAAGGAGGGGAAGAATAGAACAAAGAGTTTGATCTGTGACTGTGAACAATCAATTGAGATAATTCACTACCTTCGGACCAGTCTTGGTTGTATATTATTTTATTGTATTTTATTTATTTGTTTTTTGAGATGGAGTCTCACTCTGTCGCCTGGGCTGGAGTGCAGTGGCATGATCTCGGCTCACTGCAACCTCTGCCTCCTGAGTTCAAGCAATTCTCCTGCCTCAACCCCCCAGGTAGCTGAAATTACAGGCACCTGCCATCATGCCCAGCTAATTTTTTGTATTTTTAGTAGAGACAGGGTTTCACCATGTCGGCCAGACTGGTCTCAAACTCCTGGCCTCGTGATTCGCCCACCTTGGCCTCCTAAAGTGCTGGAATTACAGGCGTGAGCCACCACACCCGGCCTGGTTGTATTTTATAATACAAGTGCTGGATTATACACCCACAGTGTCCTGAACTATTTTTGGCTATAGGTGTTATTTTATTTGTTACAATAAGCCTTCCAAATAAGTCATATTTTCCCTGTATTTCCGATAAGACAGCTGAGATACAATAAGGTTGGGTAACTTTTTCCCACTATCACAAAACTGATAACTGGTGGAGCTAGGATTTGAACCTAGATATATTGTGTTTTATAATAATGATTACAAAGCTGGCACTCTCTGCTGTAGCACTCCTAACAATCTCTAATTAAAAATGTGGATTTAGGGGCATCATTCCCAGAGAGTCTGATATAGTAGATAGCAGGTAGAACTCACGAATCTACAGGTGATTCTGATGTCGGTGGTCCATAGGTCACATTTTGAGAAGACCCATACCATCATGTTCTTGACATTTAAAATCAATGAGTATTGATTATTTCTTAGCCACTTTTATTTTTATTTTTATTTTTTTTGAGACAGAGTCTTGCTCTGTCGCCCAGGCTGGAGTGCAGTGGCGCGTTCTCGGCTCACTGCAACCTCCGCCTCCCGGTTCAAGCAATTCTCCTGTCTCTGCCACCCAAGTAGCTGAGATTACAGGTCCACAGCACCATGCACATCCAATTTTTGTATTTTTAGTAGAGACACGGTTTCGCCATGTTGGCCAGGCTGGTTTTGAACTCCTGACCTCAGGTGATCCACCTGCCTCCACCTCCCACAGTGCTGGGATTACAGGCATGAGCCACCGCACCCAGCCTAGGAGTGTCTTTTCTTTCTTTCTTTTTTTTTTTTTTTGAGACAGTTGTGGTCTGTTTCCCAGGCTGGAGTGCAGTGGCGCAATCCCGACTGACTGCAACCTCTGCCTCCTGGGTTCAAGTGGTTCTTCTGCCTCAGCCTCCTGAGGAGCTGGGATTACCGGTGCATGCCACCACACCCAGCTAATTTTTTGTATTTTTAGTAGAGATGGAGTTTTGCCATGTTGGCCAGGCTGGTCTCGAACTCCTGGCCTCACGTGATCTACCCACTTCAGCCTCCCAAAGTGCTGGGATTATGAGCCACCGTGCCCGGCTTGGAGTGTCTTTACTAATAGCGTGTCTCTGAGACTCTTCTCATTGTTACTGCCTTAAACTAGGCCCTCATCTCATGTCTCAGTAACATTTGTAATCACAAACATCTCACTGCTTTCTGTGTTTTCTTTATCAGTATATCATGTATGTTCAGTATTAGACAATCTTTCTAAAATATTTTCAGTGGATCCTTGTTGGCAGTTAGCTAAAAGCTAAGCCTCTTGAACTGGTATTCATGTCTTCTATGTACCGAACAATTTCTGCTCAGTATTATCACTTAATGTTCAGCATTATGTGTTAGACTGGTGTCTTTATTATCCTTTACATAGATTAAGCTCATTTTTGTTTCTTTGCTTTTCTTTATTCATGTTCTGTCTATAATTGTACCCTCTTGTTTAGTTCAACTCCTGCATTTCCAGTCCCAGTTTCTTTTCTGTCTTCATGAGGCCATTCCCATTGCCGTGGCGCTAGGTCTGTTTCACACCATCTGGTATACGTGCCTAGCTTTACATAGCTTCTGTCTGTTTAACTATACTGTGGTTTATTTGGGAATAGGACTCCTTTTTTGTTTGTTTGTTTTCCCCCTTGTAAATGGCTGCAACCAAATCTGGGAGCAGAGTAGGAGCCTAACGGATATTTGAGAAGTCTGAATCCTGCTATAGAAATAAGGATGAAATGAGGACCGACACAGGGGCTCACGCCTGTAGTCCCAGCTCTTTGGGAGGCCAAAGTGGGAGGATCGATTGAACCCAGGGGATTGATACTAGCCTAGGCAACATAGTGATACCTTGTCTCTACAAAATACAAAAATTAGCCTTGTGTGGTGCCATGTGGCTATAGTCCTTGCTACTTGGGAGGCTGAGGTGGGAGGGTTGCTTGAGCTTGGGAGGTCAAGGCTGCAGTGACAGAGCAAGACCTTGTCTCAAAAAATAATAATAATAATAAATACATAAAGATGAAATGAGGTAATGTATGTAAATGTAAAGCACTGAACTTGAGTTCTAGTAACTGTTCATAGCTAGTGCTATATCAGTTTTTTAAATGGGAAAATGATTAAATTTTATTAATTAAAACACAAAAATTATGGTATAGATTGAGCTTCCCTGATCCGAAAATTCAAAATGTTTCAAAAACTGAAACTTTTTGAGCACCAACATGACACTCAAAGGTCATGCTCAAAGGAAGTGCTCATTGGGACATTTTAGATTGTGGATTTTCAGATTAGAGATGCTCAGCTGGTATGTATATACAAATATTCCAAAATCTGAAAAAACCCAAATTTGAAATACTTCGAAGGGGTCTGTATATTCTAAATAAATGGTACCAAATTGCATATATACCATTGGATAAATGTGAATTGAATACTTGTACTGTATTCTGGTTGTCTCGATAAAACTCTCTTCTCTGATAATTTTTTTTCAGCTTCCAACAATCAGATGCATTCATCTTTGATATACAACAATTTCCTTTCTAAGTAGAGGTGACCATTACTTCCCCTCCATTATTTCTGTAATATAACTATACTGCATTCCTTTAATTAAATCACCAACATATATGTCAGATTTAAATTTTATTTTATTTTTATTTTTTTGAGACGGAGTCTCGTTCTGTTGCCCAGGATAGAGTACAGTGGCGTGATCTTGGCTCACTCCAGTCTCCACCTCCCAGGTTCAAACGATTGTCCTGCCTCAGCCTCCCGAGTGGCTGGGATTACAGGTGCGCACCACCACGCCTGGCTAATATTTTGTATTTTTAGTAGAGACGGAGTTTCACCATGTTGGCCAGGCTGGTCTTGAACTCCTGACTTCAAGTGATCCACCCACCTTGGCCTCCCAAAATGCTAGGGTTGCAGGTGTGAGCCACCGCACCTGGCCCAGATTTAAATTTTAGATCTTAGGTTTCAACATCCTGGAGTTTATTCAGTCGTGTCTTGTGTTCAGTTGTTGCATTGACTTCTTTAGTTCATAGACGCAAACTTATACAGTATGTGTGTTCATCCATATGTGGAGTTGATTATGATATTAATGAGTTTTTGTTTGATTAGACCCTCACCAGGACTTAGAAAACGCCAATCTTCTCAGTACAGTGACCCTAAATCACATGGTAATCGTCCAAGTACAACTGTCAGAGTTCACCGTTCATCTGCACAGAATCTTCACAATGACAGAGGGAAAGCCGTTCGTTGTCGTGAAAAGAAAGAACAGAATAAAGGAAGAGAGGAAAAGGTAAATGTTAATTGATTTTTATAAATGAAAAAGTTATTTCTGAACCGTAAAAATGAAGACTGTACAAATTTGTTTATTTTTTCTTTTTTTCCTTTTTTGAGACAGAGTCTCTGTCGCCCAGGCTGGGGTGCAGTGGCATGATCTTGGCTCACTGCAACCTCCACCTCCTGGGTTCAAGCAATTCTCATGCCTCAGCCTTCCGAGTAGCAGGGATTACAAGTGGGCGCCACCACATCGAGCTAATTTTTGTATTATTAGTAAAGATGGGGCTTCAGCAAGTTGGCCAGGCTAGTCTCGAACTCTTTACCTCAGGTTATCCGCCGCCCCCCCCCCCCACCCCCCCCCCCCACCGGCCTCCCAAGGTGCTGGGATTACAGGTGTGAGCCATTGTGCCCGGCCCAAATTTCAGTAAGTTATAGTCATCAGTTTGCCAGCGCTATAATAAAACCTTAGTTATTACTACATCTAGGCTGGGATTTTCCCCACTTGCAATTCAACAAATATTTTGGCTCTTTTTGGTAACTTTGTATTTTGATATAATTTCAAACTAGCAGACAATTTGCAGGAATGGTATAAGGAACTTCCATTTATACTTTACCTAGTTTTACCAATTATTAATATTATGCCTCTTTTGACTTATCATTTTCTTTCTCTGTATACCCTTTTCCTGAACCATTTGAGACTAAGTTGTATATATAATGCTCGTTTAACCTTCACTATTTCAGAATGTATATCCTGAGTACTAAGACATTCTTTTATGTAAAAACAACACAATTATCGGCTAACACCGTGAAACCCCATCTCTACTAAAAATTAGCTGGGCGTGGTGGCGGGCTCCTGTAGTCCCAGCTACTCGGGAGGCTGAGGCAGGAGAATGGCGTGAACCCGGGAGGTGGAGCTTGCAGTGAGCCGAGACTGCGCCATTGCACTCCAGCCTGGGCGATAGAGCGAGACTCTGTCTCGAGAAAAAAAAAAAAACAAAAAAAACCAACACAGTTATCAAAAGCTGTAAATTTTACATTGTTATAGTACTGTTCATCTAATCTACAGACCTTTGTAAAATTTTGCCAATTATCCCAGTAATGTCATATAGAGATTTTCCCCCTTCTGTCCCCGCTAGGTCAGATTACAATGAAGAAGCACACATCAAATTTAGTTATCATGTTTCTTTAGTCCCTTTTAATACAAACATCTCAGCTTTTGCCTTTCTTGGACTGGAATTTTTGAAGAATTCAGGCCAGTTATTTTGTGGAATATCTCTCAGTTTGGGCTTGCCTGATACTTCCTCAGGATTAGATTAAGATTATTCTTTTTTTTTTTTTGGCCAGGCATGGTGGCTCATGCCTGTAATCCCAGCACTTTGGGAGGCCGAGGCGGGTGAATCACTTGAGGCCAGGAGCTCTAGACTAGCCTGGCCAACATGGTGAAACCCCGTCTCTACTAAAAATACAAAAATTAGCCGGGTATGTTGGCAGGTACCTATAATCCCAGCTACTGGGGAGGCTGAGGCTGGAGAATCGCTTGAACCTGGGAGGCGGAGGTTGCAATGAGCTGGGATCACATCACTGCAGTCTAGCCTGACCAACAGAGGGAGACTCAGTCTCAAAAAAAAAAAAAAAAAAAAGATTATTCATTTTTGGCAGGCATACCATTGGTGTGGTGGTTTTTTTCTCTTAGTGTATCATATAAGAAGGCACAGGGCCGGGCGCGGTGGCTCACGCCTGTAATCCCAGCACTTTGGGAGGCCAAGATGGGCGGATCACAAGGTCAGGAGATCGACACTATCCTGGCTAACACGGTGAAACCCCGTCTCTACTAAAAATACAAAAAAATTAGCCGGGCATAGTGGTGGGGGCCTGTAGTCCCAGCTACTCGGGAGGCTGAGGCAGGACAATGGCTTGAACCCGGGAAGCGGAGCTTGCAGTGAGCCAAGATCGTGCTACTGCACTCCGGCCGGGGAGACTGAGTGAGACTCCGTGTCAAAAAAAAAAAAAGAAGGCATAGGGTTTCTGTTTGTCCTATTACTGGTGATAAGTTGGATCGCTTGGTTAGGTGGTGTCTGCTTGGTCTCTCCACAATAAACTTACCATTTGACCCTTGTAATAATTTGTGGAAGGTATTTTGAGACTATGTAAATACTCTGTTTCTCATCAATATCTCATCTAGTTTTAGCACCCAGTGATTCTTGTCTGAATCAGCTATTTCTGCACTGACTGCAAAATCATAATTTTCTAATGCCAGTATTGCTTCTATATTAATAATAAAAGCTGAATGTAGATGTTGCTTTGGTTTTTTAAAATTTTCGTTTGTTTTTTTTTTTTTTTTTTTTGAGACGGAGTCTCGGTCTTTCACCCAGGCTGGAGTGCAGTGGCGCGATCTTGGCTCACTGCAGGCTCCGCCCCCCGGAGTTCACGCCATTCTCCTGCCTCAGCCTCCTGTGTAGCTGGGACTACAGACCCCCGCCACCTCGCCCAGCTAATTTTTTGTATTTTTAGTGGAGACGGGGTTTCACCATGTTAGCCAGGATGGTCTTGATCTCCTGACCTCGTGATCCGCCCGCCTCGGCCTCCCAAAATGCTGGGATTACAGTCGTGAGCCACCGCGCCCGGCCACATCGTTTGTTATTTTTAATTTGACACATAATAATCATACATATTTATGGGGTACAGTGTGATAATTCAATACACATATACAATGGGTAATGATCAAATCAGAGTAATTAACATATCCATCACCTCAAACATTTATCATTTCTCTGTGTTGGGAATATTCAAAATCTGTTCTTCTGGTTATTTGAAAATGTACCATACGTTTTTTTTAATTAAAGTCACCTGGCTGGGCGTGGTGGCTCACTCCTGTAATCCCATCACTTTGGGAGGCCGAGGCAGGCAGATCACTTGAGGTCAGGAGTTCGAGACCAGCCTGGCCAGCATGGTGAAACCCTGTCTCTACTAAAAATACAAAAAAATATTAGCCAGGGGTGGTGGCACACACCTGTGATCCCAGCTACTTGGGAGGATGATGCAGGAGGATTGCTTGAGCCTGGGAGGCGGAGTGAGCCAAGATCGCACCACTGCACTCCAGCCTGGGAGACAAAGTGAGACTCTGTCTCAAAAAAATTAAAAAATAATGGTAATTGCAGTCACCCTATAGCACTATAGAACACTAGAATTCATTCCACCTATCTGGCTGTACTTTTGTATTTGTTAGCCAATGTCTGATATACCCACCTTCCCCTACCCATCCCAGCCTCTAGTAACCATTATTCTACTCTGAGATCAACTTTTTTAGCTTCATCATGAGTGAGAACATGTGTTATTTATCTTTCTGTGCCTGTCTTATTTCTCTTAACATGATACCCTCCAAACTCATCCATGTTGCCATGAATGACAGAATTTCATTCTTTTTTATGGTTACGTAGTATTTCATCACATATATATATATATATATATATATATATATATATGCATGCCACAGTTTCTTTATTCATTCGTCTGTTGATGGGAACTTAGGTTGATTCCATGTCGTGGCTATTGTGAATAGTGTTTATAATAGTGTGGCGGTTCCTTAAAAAACAAAAACTAGAACTACCATATAATCTAGCAATCCTGATGCTGGGTACATCCAAAGGAAAGGAAATGAATATGTCAGAGATATCTGCACTCCTATGTTCATTAATCCTATTCCTCCCAGGAGGAACCTCCATACTGTTCATAGTGGCTATATTACATTTCCAAGAACTTTGTATATGAATTCTTTCTGTAAATCCTCACCAGCATTTGTTAGTTTTTGTCTTTTTTTTTTTTTTTTTTTTTTGGAGACAATCTCACTCTGCTGCCCAGGCTGGAGTGCAGTGGCATCGTCTTGGCTCACTACAACCTCCGCCTCTCAGGTTCAAGCAGTTCTCATGCCTCAACCTCCTGAGTAGCTGCGACTACAGGCACACACTACCACGCCTAGCTAATTTTTTGTATTTTAGTAGAGACGGGGTTTCACCATGTTGCCCAGTCTGGTCTCGAACCCCTGAGCTCAGGCAGTCCACCTGCCTCAGCCTCCCAGAGTGCTGTGATTACAGGTGTGAGCCACCACGCCCGGCAGTTTTTGTCATTTTGCTAACACCCATCCTAATTAGGGCAAGATGGTATATCTGGTGGTTTTGATTTGCAATTCCCTGATGATTAGTGACATTGAGGATTTTTTTTCATATGCCTCTTGGCCATTTATATGTCTTCTTTTGAGAGATGTCTATTCCAATTCATTTACCCATTTTTTAATTGGATTATTTGTGGGGGTTTTTTTGCTCTGGTTTGAGTTCCTTGTATATTCTGGATATTAATCCCTTGTCAGATGAATAGTTTGCAAATATTTTCTCCCATTCTACAGGTTGCCTCTTTATTCTTTTAATTGTTGCCTTTACTGTGCAGAAGCAGCATGTTAGTTTTATGTAATCACATTTGTTTAGTTTTGCTTTTGTTGCCTGTGCTTTTGAGGTCTTCCTAAAATCTTGGCCCAGACCAATGTCCTGAAACATGTCTCCTACATCATTTTCTAATCATTTCATAGTTTCAGGTGTAAACGTTTATATCTTTAATTTATTTTGAGTTGGTTTTATATATGGTGAGAGTTAGGGGGTCTAGCTCATTATTTCTGCAAATGGATATCTAGTTTTCTCAGCACCATTTATTAAAGACACTGCACTTGCTCCAGTGTATGTTCTTGGTGCTTTTGTTGAAAATCAGTTGGCTGTAAATACATGGATTTCTGGATTCTCTATTCTGTTCCATTGGTCTATTATGTCTGTTTTTATGCCAGTACCATGCTGTTTTGGTTACTAGAGCATTGCAGTTTAGGGTCAAGTAGTGTGATGTCTCCAACTTTGTTCCTTTTGCTCAGGATCTCTTTGGAGACTTTTGTGGTTCTCCTTTTCTATTTCTTTCTTTTTTTCTTTTTTTTTTTTTTTTTTTTGAGACGAAGTCTCGCTCTATCACCCAGTCTGGAGCGCAGTGGCACGATCTTGGCTCACTGCAACCTCCGCCTCCCGGATTCAAGCAATTCTCTCTGCCTCAGCCTCCTGAGTAGCTGGGGTTATAGGCGCCCACTACCACGCCCGGCTGATTTTTGTATTTTTAGTAGAGACGGGGTTTCACCATGTTGGCCAGACTGGTCTTGAACTCCTGACCTCAGGTGATCCGCCCATCTCAACCTCCCAAAGTGTTGGGATTACAGGCGTGAGCCACTGCACCCAGCCGAGACTTTTTTATTTCTATGAAGAATGTCATTGGTATTTTGATAGGATTGCATTGGATGTGTAGATTGCTTTTAATAGTATGGTCATTTTCACAATATTAGTTCTTTTAAGCAATGAACAGAAGATATCTTTCAATTTTTTGTGTTATCATCAATTTCTTTCAACAGTGTTCTATAGTTTTTCTTGCGGAGTTCTTTCACCTCTATTTAAATTTATTTTAAAATTTAAAAATTTATTCTTAGGGTTAAATTTATTCTTGGGTTTTTGGGTTTTTTTTGTTTTTTAGCTACTATAGATGGGATTGCTTTCTTGATTTCTTTTTCTATTAGTTCATTATTGTTATATAGAGACACTACTAATTTTTGTATGTTGATTTTGTGTCCTGCAGCTTTACTGAATTTATCAGTTCAAAGAGTTTTTTGGTGGATCTTTTAGTTTTCTAGATGTAAGATCATGTTGTCTCCAAACAGGGACAGTTTGACTTCCTTGTTTCTGTATTTCTTTCCCTTGCCTGATTGCTCTGGCTGGGACTTTCAGTCCGAATAAAAGTGGGGAGAATGGACAGCATTGTCTTGTTCTAGTTCTTAGAGGAAAAGCTTTTAGCTTTGTCCCATTCAGTATGATGTCAGTTGTGGGTTTGTCATAAATGGTCTTTATTGTTTTGCGGTATGGTCCTTCTGTATCCGGTTTGTTGAGAGTTTTTATCATGAAAGGATGTTGAATTTTATCAAATACTTTTTCTGCATCTGTTGAGATGATTATGTATGGTTTTTGTCCTTTCTTCTGTTGATGTGATGTATCAGGTTTATTGATTTGCATATGCTAAACCATCCTTGTATCCCTGGAATAAATCCCACTTTATCATAGTGAATGATCTTTTTGATGTGCTGCTGTATTTGGCTTGCTAGTATTTTGTTGAAGATTTTGCATCTTTGTTCATCAGGGATATTAGCCTGTAGTTTTCTTTTTTTGTTGTGTCTTTATCTGGTTTTGCTATCAGAGTAATGGTAGCCTCACAGAATGAGTTTGGGAGAAATCTACTCCTCTCTTCAATTTTCTGGAATAGTTTGAGAATTGGTATTAGTTCTTCAAATATTTGATAGAACTCAGCATTGAAGCCATCAGGTCCTGGGCTTTTCTTTGATGGAAGACTATTATTACTGATTTAATCTCATTATTCATAACTGGTTGGTTCAGGTTTTCTATTTCTTCTTGGTTCACTCTTGGTAGATTGGTTGTTTCCAGGAATGTATCCATTTCCATTAGCTTTTCCAATTTGTTGAGGAATAGTTGTTCTTAATAGTCTCTAATGGTCCTTTACATTTTTGTGGTATCATCTGTATGTCTTCTTTTCTGTTTCTGATTTTATTTTTTGAGTCTTTTTTCTTGATTAGTCTATCTAATGGTTATTTTGTTTATCTTTTTTTTTTTTTTATTTTTGAGACAGAGTTTTGCTCTTGTAGCCCGGGCTGGAGTGCAATGGCACGATCTCAGCTCACTGCAGCCTCTGCCTCCTGGGTTCAAGTGATTCTCCTGCTTCAGCCTCCCCAGGAGCTGGGATTACAGATGCACCCCACTACACCTGGCAAATTTTTGTATTTTTAGTAGAGACAGGTTTTGCCACGTTGGCCAGGCTGATCTCGAACTCCTGACCTCAGGTGATCTGCCCACCCTGGCCCCCCAAAGTGCTGAGATTACAGGCATCAGCCACCGCACCGGCCTTGTTTATCTTTTCAAAACAACTTTTTGTTTTGTTGATCTTTTTTTTTTTTTTTTGAGATGGAGTCTCGCTCTGTCACCCAGGCTATAGTGCAGTGGCGTGACCTTGGGTCATTGCAACCTTTGCCTCCTGGATTCAAGCAGTTCTTCTGCCTCAGCCTTCCAAGTATCTGGGACTACAGGCGCACGCCACCACGCCTGGCTAAGTTTTGTATTTTTAGTAGAGACGGGTTTTGCCATGTTGGCCAGGCTGCTCTCGAACTCCTGACCTCGGGTGATCCACCCACCTTGGCTTCCTAAAGTACTGGGATTACAGGCATGAGCTACTGCGCCCGGACTTTTTTTTTTTTTTTTTTTTTTTTATGACAGTCTCTTGCCTTGTTGCCCAGGCTGGAGTGCAGTGGTACTATCTCAGCTCACTGCAACCTTCACTACCCATGCTCAAGCGATCCTCCCACCTCAGCCTCCCAAGTAGCTGGGACTACAAGCATGTACCACCATGCCTGGCTAATTTTTGTATTTTTTATAGAGACAGGGTTTTGCCATGTTGCCCAGGCTGTTCTCAAACTCCTGGGCTCAAGCAATCCTCTAGCCTCAGCCTCCCAGGGTGCTGGGTGTGAGCCACTGCACCCAGCCTTGTTTATCTTTTGTGTTAGTCACAATTTACTTTTTTCCACTATGATTTTTTTTTTCATGGGGTGGGGAGACAGGGTCTCAGTCTGTCACCAGGCTGGAGTGCAGTGGCACAGTCACTGCTCATTGCAGCTTCAACCTCCTGGGCTCAAGCAGCCCTCCTTCCTCACCCTCATGAGTAGCTGAGAGTACAAACATGTACCACCATGCCCAGATAATTTTTAAGTTTTTTGTAAGAGACAGAATCTCACTACATTGCCCAGGCTGGTCTTGTACCCCGGGGCTCAAGTGATCCTCCCAGTTTGGCCTCCCAGAGTGTTGGGATTACAGGCATGAGCCACTGCACCTGTCCTTGCTCTGATCTTTATTATTTATTTCCCTCTACTAATTTTGAGTTTGGTTTGTTCTTGCTCTTCTAGTTCCTTGAGCTGCATTTCTGTGTTGTTTATTTGCAACCTTTGTGCTTTCTGGTATAGGCAATTATTGCTATAAACTTACTAATACTGCTATTGTTGGATCCCATAGGTTTCAGTATATTGTGTTCCGATTTTCATTTGTTTCAAGAAATGTTTTATTTTCCTTCTTAATTTCTTAATTGCCTCATAGTTTCTTAAGGAGCATGTTGTTTAGTTTTTCTGTATTTGAATAGTTTCAAAAGTTGCTCATGTTATGTCAGAAAAGATACTTGATGTGATTTCAGTTCTTTTCAATTAGTTGAGACTTGTTTTGTGGCCTTGCATGTGGTCTATCCTGGAGAATGTTCTCCCATCCAAGTACTAACCAGGCCTGACCCTGCTTAGCTTCCCAGATCAGACGAGATTGGGGGTGTTCAGGGTGTTATGGCCATAGGCCCTCCTGGAGAATGTTCTGTGTGCCAGTGAAAAGAATTTGTGTTCTGTACCTGTTGGATGAAATGTTCTGTATAAATACCTGTTAGGTCCATTTGGTCTAAAATGCGGTTTAAATGGAGTGTTTATTTGATGATTTTTTGTCTAAATGCTGAGAGTGGGGTGTTAGAGTCCCTATTATTGTATTGGAGTCTATCCCTCCCTTTAGATCTAAATATTTGCTTTATATTTGTGGGTGCTTCAATGTTGGGTGCATAGATACTTACAATTGTTATATCTTCTTGCCGAATTGATCCATTTATCATTGTATTATGACCTTCTTTGTCTCTTCTTACAGTTTTTGACTTAAAGTTTATTTCATATAAGTATAGCAGTTCCTGCTTGTTTTTGGTTTCTGTCTGCGTGGAGTATCTTTTTCCAATCCTTCACTTTCTTTCAACATGTGTCTTTACAGGTGAAGTGAGTTTCTTGGAGGCAGCATATTTTTGAATAAAGTTTTTAAAAGTCTGTTCAGCCATTTTTTAATTGGGGAATTCAATCTGCTTACATTCAAGGTTATTAATAGGTGAGGACTTAGTCCTGTCATTTTGCTAACTTTTTCTGGTTGTTTTGTATATCTTTTGTTCCTTTCTTCTCTCTTATTATCAGTGCAGTTTGGTTTGTAGTGATAAAGTTTGATTGTTGTATCTTTCTCCTTTGTATATCTGTTGTTGCAATGTATTTTATAGTTTTGCATGTTTTCGTGATGGTGATTATCATCTTTTCCCTTCCAGATGTACATACAGTACTCTTGAGCATTGCTTGTAAGGCTGGTCTAGTAGTGATGAGTTCCCTTGGGTGTTTGTTTTGTTGTGTTGTTTTTGCTTGGAAAAGACTATTTCTCCCTCATTTCTGAAGGATAGATTTGCTGGATATAGTATTCTTGGATGATAATTTTTTTTTTCTTCCAGCATGTTGAATGGTCATCTGCTTCTCTCCTGACCTGTAGGGTTTCTCCTGTTAGTCTAAAGGGGATTCCTTTATATGTGACTTGACGCTTTTCTCGTGCTGTTTTTAGAATTCTCACTTTGCCTTTGACTTTTGACAATTTGACTATAATATACCTTGGGGAGGACCTTTTTGGGTTGAATCTATTTGGGGCTTTTGAGCTTCCAGGATCTAGATATCCATATCTTCCCCCAGACTTGGGAAATTTTCAGCTATTGTTTTATTAAATATATTTTTTCTTTTCTTTTTTTTTTTTTTCTGAGACAGAGTCTCGCTCTGTTGCCCAGCTGGAGTGCAGTGGCGTGATCTCAGCTCACTGCAACCTGCACCTCCCAGGTTCAAGCAATTCTCTCCTGCCTCAGCCTCCCAAGTAGCTGGGATTACAGGCACATGCCACCACACCCAGCTGAATTTTTTTTTTTTTTTTTTTTTTTTTTTTTGAGATGGAGTTTCACTCTTGTTGCACAGGCTGGAGTGCAATGGCACGATCTCAGCTCACCGTAACCTCCGCCTCCTGGGTTCAAGCGATTCTCTTGCCTCAGCCTCCCAAGTAGTTGGGATTACAGGCATGCACCACCATGCCTGGCTAATTTTGTATTTTTAGTAGAGATAGGGTTTCTCCGTGTTGGCCAAGCTGGTCTTGAACTCCTGACCTCAAGTGATCTGCCTGCCTCGGCCTCCCAAAGTGCTGGGATTACAGGCGTGACCCACCGCATCTTTGAAGTTCAAAGATTTTTTTTCTGCTTGATTAGTTCTGTGGTTGAAGCTCTCTATTCTGTTTTTTAATTTCATTAATTTAATCCTTCAGCTGCAAGATACGTTTTGTTTTGTTTTTTGTTTTGTTTTGTTTTGTTTTGAGACAGAATCTCGCTCTGTTGCCCAGGCTGTAGTGCAGTGGAGCAGTCTCGGCTCACTGCAAGCTCCACCTCCCGGGTTCACGCCATTCTCCTGCCTCAGCCTCCTGAGTAGCTGGGACTGCAGGTGCCCGCCACCACGCCCAGCTAATTTTTTGTATTTTTAGTAGAGACGGGGTTTCACCGTGTTAGACAGGATGGTCTCGATCTCCTGTCCTTGTGATCTGCGCGTCTCAGCCTCCCAAAGTGCTGGGTTTACAGGCGTGAGCCACCGCACCTGGCTGTTTTTTTTTTAATTATGGTATCTGTCACTTTATTGAATTTCTCATTCATATCGTGAATTTTTTTCTTATTTTGTTGAATTGTCTATCTGTATTTTCTAGCATCTTATTGAGTGTCCTTAAAATATTTTTCTTTCCTGGCATTTGTCGATTTCCTTTTTATTGGGGTCTATTACTAGAGAGTTATATTCTTCAGGTATTATCATGTTTTCTTGTTTTTTTATGTTTCTTGTCTCCCTGCACTGATGTGTGTACATCTGGTGGAGTAATTGCCTCTAGAGCCACTCTTCTAGTGAAAGACTTTCATCTGTAGTTGGATCTTAGTGTGCCAGTTGGGAAGAGTGTGGTTACTCTGTTTCCTTGTAGGTGCTGCTGTGGTATGGTCTCTGTGCAACTTCTTCCGCTGCTTTCAAAATCAGCAAGAATGGCAGACACCTTAGTGTTCCAGGCTGTAGAAGTTTGTAGCAGTAGCTACATAGGTTGTTGATGTCTTTGGTGGCAAGGGCTTTTGGAGTCTTCCTGTTTTCCCCTCAGTGGGGAGACTTAATCAAGGGGATCCTTCTAATGGTCTCAGAACTGACATGGTCTCCAAGCAGCTGCAGAGGAGCTGGGTTCCAGGTGCAAATATTTGGATTGGCTGTGGGACTGGGGTCTTAGGCTCAGGGTCTTGTGAACCCATTGTGGTACCTGGGTCTTGATATGCTGGTATGCTGTCTGTGGCAAAATTGGATGTAGGTTGACCACAGAGCCAGTATCTGTGACTATGAACCATTCTCTAGCAGCCTGGGTCCAGGGGGCTGGGATGCAGCTGTAATTCTGTCCCTGGAGGGCAGGGTACAGCTCTGGCCTGACTCCAGGAAGAAGGGGTGCTGCAAGTTTGGGCCCAGAGAGCAGGGTATGGCCACTGCAATTCAGGAACCTGAGCTAATAGAGCACAGTCACAATAGGGGATGAGGCATTATATACTGGTGAGTCTAGACCCTGGGATGGTGGCACTTGGCAGTCTTCCAGACTCTGAGGCCAGGTGGAGCCATTGCTGTGCTGCTCCCTAGGGCCCAGGTAACAGCTGTGTTCTGCCATTCTGAGGTATTTACTACCCCCATACTTGGCCTCACAGAGTCTGGGTACGGGATGCGGCAGCAACTGGGGAGAGGTATATGCGGCCCCTGCACCAAGGCACTGTTCCCTCAGCCCCTAGAGACAGGGTGCAGCAGTAACTGGGAGTGGTAGATGGAGGAGCTTGGCCAGCACACATGTCCTCAGGAGGGAGTACATTACTTTAGATCTGCAAGGGGCAGGGACAGGGCTAGGTAGATTGGCCCATGGGGATGGGCATAGCAGCTACTCACAGCTCAGCTTGGGGATGTCAGGCCACCAGGCAGGGGTGGTTCAGGGGCAGCTTAGCCTCAAGGAGGAGGGAGTGCCCTGGCTACCTGCCCCATTGCAAGACACACTCCAGCAGTAGTTCTAGTTCACAGTAGTGTAGCACAGTAGCTGCATGGGCCACAGTGGGTGAGACGGTGCCTGCTCCCCTGGGAAGGGCACAGCTTTGTGGACTCCAGGTAACTCCCTCAGCTGGGCTTAGTCCCTGAGGGGGCTGCTGGGATCCGCTTGCTACCTTTTCAGCACAGGAAGTTCCTCCTGGTTCCCAGCTGATCCCAGCTGGGGAATGAGGGGTGGAGGCCTGGTGTTCCCTTGTTTTCTATATAGCTATCCTGAGTTTCTATGCTCACTTGGGTTTCTGTTACTCCTTTGATGTACTCCTGTGCTCTCCTGTAGTTATTTTCATTGAAATGTAGCTGTTTATTTATTGTTTTGGCTGTCCTTGCTGGGATGTAGGGATAAGCATGAAGGACTTCTAGTTAACCATCTTGCTGACATCACTCCAGCATTGCTTTGTTAGTAGCTAAAGTCCTCAGAAATTAAAGCAAAAGTGTATGGAATAGGTATTCTTCCCAAGTTAGTGTGTGTTTGTTGAAAATAAGTGCCCAGACTACTGTTGAGAAAATTACATTTCAGAATACCACACTAATATATTTTCAACAATTATAGAATAATTATGTTAAACCTGTATATCAATTTGGGGAAAATTGGTATTTTTTTATTATGAGTCTTCTAATTCATAAACATGGTATGTATCTTCATTTATTCAGATCATTGATTTCTTTCATCAGTGTTTCATAGTTTTTTTTTTTTGAGACAGAGTCTTGCTATGTCACCAGGCTGGAGTGCAGTGGTGCGATCTCAGCTCACTGCAACCTCCACCTCCCGGGTTCAAGCGATCCTCCTGCCTCAGCCTCCCGAGTAGCTGGGACTATAGGCACGTGCCACCATGCCCAGCTAATTATATGTGTATATATATACACACATATATATGTATATATATACACATATATATGTATATATATACGCATATATATGTGTATTATATACATATATACGTATATATGTGTATTATATACATATATACGTATATATATGTGTATTATATACATATATACGTATATATATGTGTATTATATACATATATACGTATATATATGTGTATTATATACATATATACGTATATATATGTGTATTATATACATATATACGTATATATATGTGTATTATATACATATATACATATATATGTATATTACATATATTTATTTATTTGTTTTGGAGACATACATGTATATATACACATATATATATTTATTTATTTATTTATTTTGGAGACCAGTTTCAGTCTGCCGCCCAGGCTGGAGTGCAGTGGCACGATCTCGGCTCACTGCAACCTCCACCTCTCGGGTTCAAGTGATTCTCCTGCCTCAGACACCCAAGTAGCTGAGACTACAGGCGCAGACCCCCAGGCCCAGCTAATTTTTGTGTTTTTTAGTAGAGACGGGGTTTCACCATATTGGTCAGGCTGGTTTCGAACTCCTGACCTTAGGTGATTCACTTGCCTCGGCCTCCCAAAGTGCTGGGATTACAGGCGTGAGCCACCTCACCTGGCAATTTTTTGTTATTTGTAGTAGAGACAGGGTTTCACCATGTTGGCCAGGATAGTCTTGATCTCTTGAGCTCGTGGTCCGCCCGCCTCGGCCTCCCAAAGTGTTGGGATTACAGGCTTGAGCCACTGCACCTGGCCAGTGTTTTATAGTTTTTAGCACATGTCATATATATGTCTTGTTAGATTTTATACCTAAGTATTTCATTTTTGTAGTGATTGTAAACAGTGTTGTATTTTTAATTTCAGTCTGTATGTTAATTGTTAAGCTATAGAAATTCAACTGAGTTTTAAAAATTATTTATTTTTTAAAAGTTGTGGTAAACATATATACGTAACATAAAATTTACCACTTAAAATATTTCAAGTGTGCAGTTAAGTGGTGTTAAGTAATACATTCACATGTTCCACTAGTTGTGGAATCATCACTACTGTCTATCCACAGAACATTTTTAATTTTTCAAAACCGAAACACTACACCCATTAAAGTCATCATTCTTATCCTTCTCTCCCCTCATCCCAGCCCTTGGTAACCACCATTCTGTTTCTCTATGAATTTGACTCCTCTAGGTACCTCGTCTGAGTGGAATCATACAGTGTTTTCCCTTTTGTGACTTAGTTGTTTTACTTAGCATAGTGTTTTAGGGACTTTGCCATGTTGTAGTATGTCAAAATTTCCTTTCTCTTTAAGGCTGAGTGCTATTCCATTGCATGTATATTTCATGCTTTGTTTATCGTTCATTTGTTGATGTACACTTGGGTTGCTCTCACTCTTTGGCTTTTGTGAATAATGTTGCTTTGAATATGGGCGCATAGATATTTCTTCAAGACCCTACTTTTAAGATTTTTGGATATATACATGCCGGGCGCGGTGGCTCACGCTTGTAATCCCAGCACTTTGGGAGGCCAAGGTGGGCGGATCACGAGGTCAGGAGATCGTGACCACGGTGAAACCCCGTCTCTACTAAAAATACAAAAAAAAAAAAATTAGCTGGGTAGTGGCGGGCGCCTGTAGTCCCAGCTACTCAGAGAGGCTGAGGCAGGAGAATGGCGTGAACCTGGGAGGCGGAGCTTGCAGTGAGCCAAGATTGCGCCACTGCACTCCAGCCTGGGCGACAGAGCAAGACTCCGTGTCAAAAAAAAAAAAAAAGATTTTTGGATATATACAAGAAGTGGATTTGCTGGGTCATATGGTAATTCCATTTTTAATTTTTTTTCAAGACAGTCTTGCTCTGTTTCCCAGGCTGGAGTGCAATGGTGCGATCTTGGCTCACCGCACCCTCCGCTTACCAGGTTCAAATGATTCTCCTGCCTCGGCCTCCCAAGTGTCTGGGATTACAGGCACCCGCCACCATGCCTGGCTAATTTTTTTAGTAGAGACGGGGTTTCACCATGTTGGTCAGGCTGGTCTTGAACTCTTGACCTCAGATGATCTGCCCACCTTGGCCTCCAAAAGTGCTGGGATTCCATCTGGCCTCATTTTTCATTTTTTGAGGAATGACAAAACTGTTTTCCACAGCAGCTGCACCATTTTACATTCCTACCAGGATTACAGTTTCTCTACATCCTCATCAGTGCTTGTTATTTTTGGGTTTCTTTGATAATAACCATGTAATTGAGTGTGAAGTAGTATCTCATTGTGGTATTGATTTGCATTTTCCCGATCATATAGTTGACATTTTTCCCAATAATATAGTTGACTTTTTTGTATGTAGTAAAATGCACATAACATAAAATTTACCATTTTAAGTTTTTAAGTGTACAGTGCAGTTGTACTAAGCGCATCAACATTGCTATGCAGCCATCATAACCATTCGTTTTCAGATCTCTTCATCTTGCAAAACTGAAACTCTGTACCCATTAAACAATAACTCACCATTCACCCTCCCTCCCAGCCCCTGGCAACCACCATTCTACTTCCTGCCTCTGTGAATTCGGCTACTTATATAAGTGGATCATAGAGCATTTATCTTTTCGTGACAGGCTTATTTATAGCCGTCCCTGCTATCTTTAGGTTACTGTTTGTGTGGAGTATCTTTTTTCATTCTTGCACTTTTAACCTATTCGTGTGTCTAGATCTAAAGTGTCTCTTGTAGGCAACATATAGTTCGTTCATGTTTTTTTATTTTAAAATTTATTTTATTAATTAATTTTAGAGACAGGGTCTGACTGTGTTGCCCAGGCTGGAGTACAGTAAATATTCACAGTGTACTATATCATAATGCACTAAAGCCTCAAACTCCTGAGTTCCAGTGATCCGCCCCCCGATCCAGCCTGCCAAGTAGTTGAGACTATAGGTGCACACCCTGTCATGTCAGTTTTTTGTCCATTCTGCCAGTTTGTCTTTTGATGGGAGAGTTTAATCCATTTAAGCCAATTACTGATAAGGAGGGACTTCTGTTATTTCAGTTTTTATATGCCTATCTGTCTTTTCCCTTAATTTTCTACATTACTGGCCAGGGATGGTGCTCACGCCTATAATCCTAGCACTTTGGGAGGCCGAGACAGGCAGATTGCCTGAGCTCAGGAGTTCGAGACCAGCATGGACAAGATGGTGAAAGTCCGTTTCTACTAAAATACAAAAAATCAGCCAGGTGTGGTGGCGGGCACCTGTAATCCCAGCTACTCAGGAGGCCAAGGCATGAGAATCGCTTGAACCCGGGAGGCAGAGGTTGCAGTGAGCCAAGATTGCGCCATTGCACCCCAGCCTGGACAACAGAGCAAAACTCCATCTCAAAAAAAAAACAAAACAAAACAAAAAAATAATTTTCTACATTACTGTCTTCTTTTTTGTTGTTTTTTTTTTTTTTTTTTTGAGGGGGGGACAGAGTCTTGCTCTATCACCCAGCCTAGAGTGCAGTGGCCCAATCTCAGCTAATCTCAGCTCCTCAGTGGCACAACCTCAGCCTCCCAGGTTCAAGCGATTCTCTTGCATCAGCCTCCTGCATAGCTGGGATTACAGACATGTGTCACCACACCTGGCTAATTTTTGTATTTTTAGTAGAGACAGTTTCACCATGTTGGTCAGGCTGGTCTCGAATTCTTGACCTCAAGTGATCCACCCACCTCGGCCTCCCAAAGTATTGGGATTACAGGCGTGAGCCACTGCGCCAGGCCATTTAGTTGATTTTTTGCAGTGAAATTTTTAAATTCCCTTCTCATTTTCTTTTGTGTATATTTGTATATTTTACAGCTGTTTTCTTTGTGGTCTCCATGTTTCTCAGGCTGGAATATGGTGGCAGGATCATAGCTACTTGTAGACTCAAGTTTCTGGGCTCAAGCAATCCTCCCACCATAGCTTCCTGAGTAGCTGGGACTACAGGTGTACACCTCCAAGCCTGGCTGATGTTTTCATCTTTTTTGTAGAGACAGGGTCTCACTGTGTTGCCCAGGCTTGTCTCAAATCCTGGCCTTAAGCAATCCTTGCATTTCAGCCTCTCAAAATAGTGGGATTACAAGCATGAGCCAACCATGTGTGACTCGCAGAGACTTTAAAAATTCCCGTGTGTGGTTACTTTTGAATTTCCTAGACTTTAACTGTCTATTTCCCCAAAAGGGAAAAAAGGAAAATGAAGGGGATGGGGGAAATAAAATGTCCGTGGCCCTTTAACTCTCCTGAAGTTGCTTCAGCCTGAAGGGGAAGGGCTTGCAACAATGGGAGGAGGGGTGCAACCATAGCTGCCCCCTGTGACTGCAAGGTCAGAAGCTGCATTCAGCAATCAAAACACAAATACCTAGTTTTTGGAGGACAGGGTCCTTTTTGACCATCCTGGCTCCTATGAACTGCCTGCAGACTACTCCAGGAGCACGTGTACAGTTGCTTACTAAGGGCCTACGGGCTGAGTTGTTTATTCCATTTTGTGCTGCTATCACAGAATACCACAGACTGGGTAATTTATAAAGAACAGGATTTTTTTTCCCTCACAGTTCTGGAGGCTAGGAAGTCCAAGATCAGGGGGCTGGCATGTTCAGTTGTTTGGTGAGGGCTGCATCCTCTGGAGTAGAGGAACACTTTGTTCTCACATGGCTGAAGGAATAAGAGCAGGAAATCCAAATGCTGTGTGATACCTCTTTGTAAGGGCCTTAATCCCATTCATGAGGAAGGAGCCCTTGTGGCATAATCCCCTCTCAAAGGCCCAACTTTTAATACAAGCACATTAGCTACTAAGTTTCATCACCTTGCTTTTGGAGGGACACATTAAAACCATAGCAGTAGCTGGGCTGAAATTAATCAAAATTAACCATAATTTGTCATTTACCATCCAGGTTTCCCCCTGGAAGTTGCAGCCCTCCCGGTAGACTCCAGAGTTCCTAAATAGTTGCATCAGACAGATGCTGCAGGTGCAGTTTTTGTTTAGGTGGAGATACAGATTCTTGATGCTTCCTACTTTGCCAGTCTTCCACTGTCCTGTCCCAATAATTGATTTTTATATGTTTATCTTCTGTCTTGTCACCTTAATACTATGCTAGAATTGTTCATTCTAGGAGAATTTTTGTAGATTCCTTAGTATTTTCTGTGTGGACAATTATGTTATCTGCAAATATTTCTGTATTTTTGGATTTCTATGCCTTTTATTTCCTCTTCTTACCTTATTGCATTGGCTAGAACTTCCAGTACTATGTCAAATAAGAGTGACAAAGTAGATGTCCTTGCTGTGTTCCTGATTTTAGGAGGAAAGAATTCCGTGTTTCATCACAGAGAGTATAATGTTAGCTATAGGTGTTTTTGTAGATGTTCTTTTTTTTTTTTGAGACGGAGTCTCGCTCTGTTACCCAGGCTAGAGTGCAGTGGTGTGATCTCCACTCACTGCAAGCTCCACCTCCCAGGTTCACGCCATTCTCCTGCCTCAGCCTCCTGAGTAGCTGGGACTGCAGGTACCCGCCACCATGCCTGGCTAATTTTTTGTATTTTTAGTAGAGACGAGGTTTCACCGTGTTAGCCAGGATGGTTTTGTAGATACTCTTTATCAGGTTGAGGATATTCCCTTTAAATTCTATTTTTCTGAGAACTTATGTCCTGAATGGGTACTCAGTTTTAGCACATGCTTTTCTGCATTTGTTGCATGATCACACAGGTCTTTTTCTTTAGTCTGTTAATATAGTGGATTATATTGATTAATTTTTGAACATTGAACTAGTCTTATGTCCCTGGAATAATTCTCACTTGGTCATGGTATGTAATTCTTTTTATATCTTGCTGAATTCTATTTGGTAATATTTTGTTAACAATTTTTGCATAGGTATATTCATGAATAATACCGGTCTATAGTTTTTCCTTTTTTTTTTTTTTTTTGGAACTGTCTTCATCTGATTTCAGTATCAGGGTAATATAGCCTTTTATAAAATGAATTGAGAAATTTTCCTTCTGTGCTCTGGAAGAGTTTGTTGTATAGAATTGATTTAATTCTTTTTTTTAAATTTTTTTTTTGAGACAGGGTCTCACTCTGTTACCCAGGCTGGAGTGCAGTGGCGTGATCTTGGCTCACTGCAGCCTTCGCCTCCTGGGTTCAATAGATTCTCGTGCTTCAGCCTCATGAGTAGCTGGGGTTACAGATGTGTGCCACCATGCCTGGCTAGTTTTTTTGTATTTTTAGTAGAGACAGGGTCTCACCATGTTGGCCAGGCTGATCTCGAACTCCTGACCTCAGGTGATCCACCCGCCTCGACCTCCCAAAGTGCTGGGATTATAGGTGTGAGTCATCGCGCCCGGCCTTAATTCTTTTTTAAATGTTTCTACAATGAAACTAACTACCTGGGCTTGAATATTTCTTTAAAACTATGAATCACCTTCATTAATAGTTATGGTACTGTTCAGATTATCTTCTTTTATTAGGTGAGTTGTGGTAGTTTGTGGTTTTCAAAGAATTAGTCCATTTAGTCCAAGTTGTCAAATTTATGTATGTAGCATTTTTGTAGGATTCCTTATTCTTTTTTTTTTAAGATGGAGTCTCGCTTTGTTGCCCAGGCTGGAGTGCAGTGGCGCAATCTCAGCTCACTCCAAGCTCCACCTCCCGGGTTCACGCCATTCTCCTGCCTCATCCTCCCCGAGTAGCTGGGACTACAGGCACCCGCCACCACGCCCGGCTAATTTTTTGCATTTTTAGTAGAGATTGGGGTTTCACCATGTTAGCCAGGATGGTCTCGATCTCCTGACCTTGTGATCCACCCACCTTGACCTCCCAAAGTGCTGGGATTACAGGCGTGAGCCACCATGCCTGGCCATATTCCTTATTTAAATGCTTGCAGGTCTATAATGATAGCTCCTTTTTCATTCCTTATATCAGTAATACGTGTTCTCTGTCCTTTTTGTATTGTCAGTATTGCTAGAGGTTTGTCAATTTTTAATCTTTTTTAAAGACTCCTTTGTTTCATTGATTTTTCTCTATAGTTATTCTGTTTTTAACTTTATTGCTTTTTGCTCTTACCAATATCTTTTTTTTTTTCTTTCTTTTTTTTTTTTTTGAGACAGAGTTTCGCTCTTATTGCCCAGGCTGGAGTGTGATGGCACTATCTCAGCTCACTGCAACCTCCGCCTCCCAGGTTCAAGTGATTCTCCTGCCTCAGCCTCCTGAGTAGCTGAGATTACAGGCCCCCGCCACAACACTTAGCTAATTTTTGTATTTTTTAGTAGAGACAGGGTTTCGCCATGTTGAGTAGGCTGGTCTCGAACTCCTGACCTCAGGCAATCCCTCCTGCCTTAGCCTCCCAAAGTGCTGAGATTATAGGCGTGAGCCACTGCACCTGGCCTGTTATTTTCCTTTTTAGCTTTGAGTTTATTTTGTTCTTTTCTACATTCATGAGGTAAAAGCTTAAATGATTATTTGAGACTTTTTTGTTTGTTTGTTTCTGAGACGGAATCTTGCCCTGTTGCCTGGGCTGGAGTGCAATGGTGCAGTCTTGGCTCACTGCAACCACCACCTCCCAGGTTCAAGCAATTCTCCTGCCTCAGTCTCCCAGGTAGCTGGGACTATAGGCATGAAACACCACGCCCGACTAGGTTTTGTATTTTTAGAAGAGACGGAGTTTTGCCACATTGGCCAAGCTGGTCTCGAATTCCTGACCTCAGGTGATCCACCTGCCACGGAGTCTCACTCTATCACCCAGGCTGGAGTGCAGTGGCGTGATCCCAAAGTGCTGGGATTACAGGTGTGAGCCACCATGCCCGGCCTGACTTTTTTTCTTGCCTAACATATGCATTTAGTGCTCTAAATTGCCCTCTCAGCACTGCTTTAACTGTGTCCCAGAAATTTTGATAAGTTGTATCTTTATTTTTCTTCAGGTCAGTGTGTTCTTTGATAGCCATTGAGACTTCCTCTTTGACCTGGATTATTTAGTAGCATGTTGTTTAGTTTCCAATTGTGTGGAGATTTTCTTGTTTTCTTCCTGTTACTGATTTCTAGTTTGAATCTTTTGTGCTTTGAGAATATACTTCATATAATTTCAATTTTTTTAAACTTGTCTAAGTTTGTTTTTGGCTTAAGATATGGTCTGTTTTGGTATATGTTCTGTGAACACTTGAAAAGAGTATGTATTTTGCTGTTGTTAGGTGGAATTTTCTATAAATGTCTGTTGGATCCTTTGGATGGTGGTGTTACTGAGCTCTATATCCTTGCTGATTTTTTTTTTTTTTTTTTGAGATAGCATCTCACTGTGTTGCCCAGGCTGGAGTGCAGTGGCACCGATCATAGCTCAATGCAACCTTGAACTTCTTAGGCTCAAGGGATCTTCCTGACTCAGTCTCCCAAGTAGCTGGGACTACAGATGTGTGCTACCACGCCTGGCTAATTTTTTAATTTTTATTTTGTAGAGACAGGATCTTTTTTTTTTTTGAGACGGAGTTTCACTCTTGTTGCCCAGGCTGGAGGGCAATGGCGTGATCTCGGCTCACCACAACCTCCACCTCCCGGGTTCAAGTGATTCTCTTGCCTCAGCCTCCCAAGTAGCTGGGATTACAGGCATGTGCCACCACACCCAGCTAATTTTGTATTTTTAGTAGAGACAGGGTTTCTCCATGTTGTTCAGGCTGGTCTCGAACTCCGACCTCAGGTGATTCACCTGCCTCGGCCTCCCAAAGTGCTGGGATTACAGACATGAGCCACCGCACCTGGCCTATTTTTTTTTTTTTTGAGACGGAGTCTAGCTCTGTTGCCCAGGCTGAAGTGCAGTGGCGTGATCTCAGCTCACTGCAACTTGTGCCTCCTGAGTTCAAGTGATTCTCTTGCCTCAGCCTCCCGAGTAGCTAGGATTACAGGTGTCCGCCACCATTCCCAGCTAATTTTTGTATTTTTAATACAGATGGGGTTTCACTGTGTTGGCCAGGCTGGTCTCAAACTCCTGACCTCGTGACCTGCCCGCCTCGGCCTCCCAAAATGCTGGGATTACAGACCTGAGCCACCATGCCTGGCTGAGACAGGATCTTATTTTATTGCCCAAGCTGGTCTTGAAGTCTTGGGCTCAAGCAGTCTTGCCACCTTGGCCTCCCAAAGTGCTAAGATTATAGGCGTGGGCCACCGCACCTAGCCTGAGTTTTTTTCTTCAAAAAAAACTTTTTTTTTTTTTTCCTTAAAAAATACTATGCTACTTCCTCTGGCTTGCTTTTCTGAGAAGAAATCTGCTTTCATCTGAATTGTTTTTCCCTATAAGCAAGGTGTTGATATTCTTTCATTGCTTTCAATTTTTTCTTTGTCTTTGGTTTTCAGAAATTAAAGTATAATGTGTGTTGGCATGGAGTCTTTGGGGTGTTCTGTTTGTTTCTGAGGCTATTTTTCTTCATAATGTTTCAAGTACATTCATAATTATTGAAGCATGTAAAAGGCTTTAAAATCTGTCAGGAAACTCTAACATCACTGTCATCTTGGTCTTGGCATCTGTTAATTGTCTCTTTACATTTAATTTGAGATCTTCATGGCTCTTGGTATGAGGAATTTTCTGTTGAAACCTGGACATTTTCATATTATATCATGACACTCTAGATCTTATTTAAACCTTCTGTTTAGCTGACTTTTCCTAACATTGCTCTGGCAGGGAGAATAGGGGTGCCACCGCTGCCAGGTGGGGATGGAAGTTCAGGTTCCCCAGCCAGCCTCTGTCGGCACCTGCCTAGGGGCAGAGGCCTTCTCATTACTGCTGAGCTGCGGTGGAAGTTCTCCACACTCTCTCCAGGGACACTGTGGTTGGGGAGTGGAAGTCCAGGTTCCCTCTATGATGTCCAGTGACTGTGGCGGGGAGGGGTGGGGGAGAGAACATGCAGGGGCTCTTGTTCATTTCATTTTTGGGAATGAAAGTTTCAGCTTATTATTTAGCCTCTGATTCTACCCTGGTGGGGGTTTGAGGTAACTCACTGTAGGCTTCCAGAGGTAGAAAGTCCTGGGCCTTCCACCCTGCCTTTGCTGCCCTGGGTGGGGCTGGGGCCACAAGTCTTTGGTGGTGCTTGACTGGAGTAGTGTTACTGTCTAAAAGCTCTGTCTTGCTAGACTGCCCCTTCCTTGGTCCTTTGCCTAGAAAGAGCAAGCTTCTGTTGGGGTGTTTTTGTTTGTTCAAATTGGCATATCCAGGTTGCCAGCTCTTCAGCTCCAAGTCTGGATATTTGAAAGAAAGAAAACCCAGGGAACTCACACCATGTTTGAGGGTTAGTGGCTCTGCTGGCTTCTTTGCACCTTTCAGAGTCCTCCTGTGTTTGTGGTATGTATAATACCCAAGGGTTTTAGCCCTACTTAGCAGAAGAAATGCTGAAAAGTATGCTCCATCTTCCTGGAAATGAGAATCCAGCTGTCATTTTTAATTAACTCTTTTAATTGAGGTAATGGGTTTTGTATTTATAATTTTGCCAGCTTTAAAAGAACTAGTTTTTTTTTTTTTTTTTTTTTTTTTTTTTGGTGAGACAGAGTCTCACTCTGTCGCCCAGGCTGGAGTGCAGTGGCCTGATCTCGGCTTACTGCAACTTCTGCCTCCCGGGTTCAAGCAATTCTCCTGCCTCAGCCTCCCGAGCAGCTGGGATTACAGGTGTGCACCATCACATCTGGCTAATTTTTGTATTGTTAGTAGAAACAGGGTTTCATCATGTTGGCCAGGCTGGTCTCGAACTACTGACCTAAGGTGATCTGCCTGCCTCAGCCTCCCAAAGTGCTGGGATTACAGGCGTGAGCCACTGAGCCCAGCAAAAGAACTAGTTTTAAACCCAAGGACTTATGTCCTGATTAATCCGTCTATCTGAAACTTTATTTTGAGCATGAAAAAAGGAGTCTAGGTCCCTTTGAATCCTTCACCTGTTTTTTTCCACTTCCTACTAGTTACTGTTTTCACTTAGAACAAGTTATTGTTTGTTTTTATTTGAGATGGAGTCTTGTTCTGTTGCCCAGGCTGGAGTGCAGTAGTGCAATCTCAGCTCAGTGTAACTTCTGCCTCCTGGGTTCAAGCGATTCTCCTGCCTCAGCCTCTTGAGTAGCTGGGACTACAGGCATGTACCACTATGCCCAGCTAATATTTTTGTATTTTTAGTAGAGAGGGGGTTTCACCATGTTGGCCAGCCTGATCTCGAACTCCTGGCCTCAACTGATCCACCCGCCTCAGCCTCTCTAAGTGCTAGAATTATAGGCATGAGCCACTGCACCTGGCCAGGAGCAAATTATTAGATAGATGTATATCTAAAAGAAATTGTACTACTTCAACTAATTAAATAAAATCCTATTAAATATGTGAACATTTGAAATTCCACAGCTTCCTTTGGCTGGCCTATTACAACACTGTTTCTTTTTTCTGCCTACTTAAATTTGTTTTGCTTTGTCGGCGAACATTCCCTTAGTACTGTGTTCTATGGGAGAAAAGAAAGAGAAAGAGAAAATGCCTTATATTTGTATCTTCCCTGGCTTACAGTATATGTTCCTGATAGTCAGGGACAGTGTCTTCTTTCTGTTCTCCATAGCTGCTAACACAGAACAGATACTTGTTAGATATCTGTAAATGAATAACAACTTTATAAATACTTTGAAGAAAAGATTAACTTCTTCTCTTTTAAATGTTACACAGTTCTGGCCGGGTGTGGTGGCTCATACCTGTAATCGCAGCACTTTGGGAGGCTGAGGTGGGCGAATCACCAGAGATCAGGAGTTCAAGACCAGCCTGGCCAACATGGTGAAACCCCATCTCTATTAAAAATATAAAAAGTTAGCCAGGCGTGGTGGTGCATGCCTGTAATCCCAGCTACTCGGAAGGCTGAGGCAGGAGAATTGCTTGAACCTGGGAAGCAGAGGTTGCAGTGAGCCAAGATCCTGCCACTGCACTCCAGCCTGGGCAACAAGAGTGAAACTCTGTCTCAAAAAAAAAAAAAAAAAAAAAGTTACACCGTTCCTTCCTTGAATCTTTTATGTTAATATTGGAGGCTCAATACACACATTGTGGAACTGATGCTTATTTGGCCATCTAGGTTAACATTTTGAATATCATAAACATTGGTTAAGTCTGGACATTAATAATGGCATTAGACAGCACCAGTTTGCAAAGGAAACATCATGTGATGTGCAAAAAAAATTTATGGGAATTGGGTAACAATCTTAGTACGGCAGAAAAAATGTTTATTTACCCTAATGCAGGGCTTCATAAATTTTCTTGGCCTATAACATTCATAAGTATCTTAGTAATTTTTATATAGCATCTCTAGGCCAAGATACCTATCCACTTATGAAAAATACCTATCCATTTATGAAGAAGTTAGGTTCAAACAGTTTGTGTCCTAGCAGTTTTACACCTATTGGGCCCTGTTACACAGTTTCCCAAACGCTGCAGTCAGAACGGACATTCTACCCTCATTCCTCTTCCACATTGATTTTCTCTCTGTACATTTTATCACAGCAACTGCCCAAAACCCAGCTTCACAAAAATAGGGCATTATTGAGGCCGGACACGATGGCTCACGCCTGTAATCCCAGCACTTTGGGAGGCCGAGGTGGATGGATCACTTGAGGTCAGCAGTTCGAGACTAGCATGGCCAACATGCTGAAACCCCATCTCTACTAAAAATAATTAGCCGGGCGTGGTGGTGCACACCTGTCATCCTACTCAGAAGGCTGAGACAGGAGAATTGCTTGAACCCGGGAGGTGGAGGTTGCAGTGAGCCAAGATCACACTACTACACTCTAGCCTGGGCGACAGAGTGAGACTCTAGCTCAAAAATAAATAAATAAATAAACAAGGCATTATTGAAGAGGAGTATAGCAGTCTTATGTAGGAATTGTGAACTACCTCTAGCTAGTAGTTCACACAATGTTCAACAGATGTTGCTGTGTTTCTTTCAAAAATTTAAACTATCCCACAATACCTTGTGAGTTTGCCATTGTGTCCTGGGTATTGAGTACATAGTTTGGGAACCGTGGCCCTAAAGACTGTCATCACAGAGGATGAGAAGAATCCCATGTAAGGACTGAGATGTGCCTTTTGGAGGGTAGTGGGAATAATGAAAAGGGATATTTTTAGGAGCATTGATGAGGGACAAGTGTTTAAAGATTGAGCCATAGTCTTGGCTAAATAAGCCATCTGTCTTTAATCTTATCTCCTCTAAAGGATTGAAATACATTTTGTGTATATCTGATATTCACTTGTGACCACATTTATCTCAGTATTAATTTTTTTATGCTAGCCAGTTCATATGCATGGTCATTTTTATTTTTCTTTGATACTTTTGATATATCAAACCGATGTTGATGTAGAAGGATGACTTAGAGTCTTTGGTCCTATCCTTGTTATTGTATTATTAGCTTTTTTTTTTTTTTTTTTTTTTTTGAGATGGAGTCTTGCTCTGTCACCCGGGCTGGAGTGCAGTGACATGATCTTGGCTCACTGCAAGCTCCGCCTCCTGGGTGGTTCACACCATTCTCCTGCCTCAGCCTCCCGAGTAGCTGGGACTATGGGTGCCCGCCACCATGCCCGGCTGATTTTTTTGTATTTTTAGTAGAGATGGGATTTCACCCTGTTAGCCAGGATGGTCTGGATTTCCTGACCTCGTGATCCACCCACCTTGGCCTCCCAAAGTGCTGGGATTACAGGTGTGAGCCACTGCGCCCGGCCAAATGATGTATTAGCTTTTTAAAGGATGTCACTTGAGTCCAATGTGTGTTTCCTACTCACAGAAACAAAATAAATGAATCAAAAGTGCTTGTTTTTTTCTCTTGATGTAGAACAAATCACCTGCTGCAGTAACAGAACCAGAGACAAATAAATTTGATAGTACCGGATATGATAAAGACTTAGTAGAAGCTTTGGAAAGAGATATAATTTCCCAGAATCCCAATGTTCGATGGTAAGTTATATCACAACCAAATAATTGGGCGCTGATTATGCTATTCAGAATGGAAAATGGAGCAAATGTGAGCATGTACTGAAGAGCAGAGCTTGAGGACAGAACCGGAGTATGTGCAGTGTGAGCATGACTTCCCTGCATTCAGCCTGTTCCAATTTTTGTCTGAGAGTCTGAGGTTTTTGTTTTTGTTTTTTAGAGACAGAGTCTTACTTTATTGCCCAGGCTGGAGGACAGTGGCTCGATCATAGCCCACTGCAGGCTCAAACTCCTAGGCTCAAGTGATCCTCCTGCTACAGCCTTCCAAGTAGCTGGGACCACAGGTGCACACCACCACATCTAGCATAATTTAAAAAAATGTTTTGTAGAGATGGAGTCTTGATCAGGCTGGTCTTGAACTCCTGGGTTCAAGTGATCCTCCTGCCTCAGCCTCCCAAAGTGCTAGGATTACAGTCATGAGCCTTTGCACCTGGCCAAGGCAATGATTTGTATGTACATGTGTTGCTTATTATCTATAGCATCCTAGAAATGTTGCTTTTATTTTCTTTTACAGCAGTGGTTCTCAACTTTATTAATATTACATGTAATCAAAGATCTGTAATGTATTACAATGAGTTATAAAAGTTAACTTTTCCACAAAGTTAGGTATATTTTGTTTATATTTCTGTTAAAACCTTAATGATTATTAGGTATGGGTTTGAACGATACTAAAAAATATTGGGGATATTAATATTTTATACAATGAAAATACTTTTTTTAACAGAAATTGCCACATGTAGCAGTAGTAGTAGGTATTCTGGTGGTTGGAGACGACTTTGATACTCTCTATGATACTCTTTAACCTTGGCGTCTACCTCTTAATAGAGCTGGAGGCAAAGCAGCTATGTTGTAGCCTGTCTCTGCTTTATGCCATTTTTATTCTGTATGCTTTTTTTTAGTTTTTAAAAAAAATGGGATCATTGTTTCTAAATCATGGAGGTTATGGAATGAGGACCATAAGAGCAGGAGTTTAAAATGAGATGACACATAACCCTGAAGAGTGTGCCTGCAGACTGTGTTCTCATGGTCCAGGCTAAAAACTGTCAACTGCCAATAACTGAAGAAAAGGTTGTGCTCTTTATATATCTGCTGGTTGACATGGTGGGCCTCCTCACAGTGCGTTAGTTCACCCGGGCTCAGAGAGAGGCTCACCATTCTGTCAGTAGCGCCACATCAGGTGCTTCCAGTGGTTCTCAAGAGTGACTGCATAGACATGTATCATCTAAAGGGTTGTTAATAAAATGTCTTCTCTTTCAGGGATGATATCGCAGATTTAGTAGAAGCTAAAAAGTTGCTTAAGGAAGCCGTAGTGTTACCAATGTGGATGCCTGAATTCTTTAAGGGCATTAGGAGACCATGGAAAGTAAGTTTATTACTGTGATGGCATTGTCAAAGTAAATGGCAGCATGTTGACACAGAGAGCCAATATTTATCTATGTTGGGAAAAGTGGAGGGAGAAAGTGGAGTAAGGAAATTTTTAAATTAAAAGGTATGTGTTGTGCTACTGAGAATTTTGTTAGACCAGAACCTATTGCAAGATTCCTAGAATAAGAAATACATACAATGTGATCTTTGGAAAGTTGAATACACAGCATTAAAATTTAGAATTTGGCCGGGCGTGGTGGCTCATGCCTGTAATCCCAGCACTTTAGGAGGCCGAGGCGGGCAGATCACCTGAGGTCAGGAGTTCGAGACCAGCCTGACCAACATGGAGAAACCCTGTCTCTACCAAAAATACAAAACTAGCCGGGCGTGGTGGTGCGTGCCTGTAATCCCAGCTACCCGGGAGGCTGAGGCAGGAGAATTGCCTGAACCTGGGAGGCAGAGGTTGTGGTGAGTTGAGATCACGCCATTGCACTCCAGCCTGGGCGACAAGAGCGAAATGTCTCAAAAAAAAATTAGAATTCACCCCATTTAGAATGAGCTTGTATTTGCAAATATGACCTAGTCAGCTAATGCAAAAACACTCCATTTTATATGTCATGTTGCATGACTGTAACCTGTATTGTGGGGATTGTTCTCAATAAATTAATGGGAAATATCTCCATGTGATAAATACTTTTTAAAGTCATGGGCTGATCTAAAAAAAGACCATCAAAAAAGCCTTTCTTGGATTTGGAAAACACACTGATAGGTAACTCTGCATGTATAAATAGTTGTAAAAATCCTTTATACATTAGGTGATAAGCAGGGTACAAAATGATAGACATACTTTGAATAAATTATATATATATGTATTTTTTTGTTTTGTTTTGATACGGAGTCTCGCTCCATTGCCAGGCTGGAGTGCAGTGCGATCTTGGCTCACTGCAATCTCCGCCTCACGGGTTGAAGCAGTTCCCCTTCCTCAGCCTCCCGAGTAGCTGGGATTACAGGCGTGTACCACCACGCCCAGCTAACTTTTTTTGTATTTTAGTAGAGACGGGGTTTCACCATGTTGGCCAGGATGGTCCCAATCTCCTGACCTCGTGATCTGCCTGCCTCGGCCTCTCAAAGTGCTGGGACTACAGGCGTGAGCCACCATGCCTGGCCGAATAAGTTATATTTTTAAAAAACCTAATTTGTCTGAGCAAAAGGACAATCAGGATATAAATCCAGATGCTAATGGTACCTCTGTTAGGGTGTTGACATTATAAACTACTTTTTCTCATCTTTGAGTTCCAAATTTTTCATAATGTGGTTATCTTCTTTTTTAATGGGAAGAGTAAATTTGTGACAAAGTATCCTCCTGTTTATCTGTTTGTCTTGATATTATATATAAGTTGATCGAAATTTGCTACTTAGTAATGACATTTTTATGAACTAGAACAATGGCAGATAAATCCTCTGCTGAGGCTATTATATTCGCAACAGGGAGTACTGATGGTCGGCCCACCTGGCACGGGGAAGACGCTCCTTGCTAAAGCAGTAGCTACAGAATGCAAGACAACATTCTTCAATGTCTCGTCATCAACTCTGACTTCCAAATACAGAGGAGAATCTGAGAAGCTTGTTCGTCTTCTGTTTGAAATGGTGAATGTTTGAGACAGCTCTAATGATTCTTTACCTCTCTAAAAGGGGAGAAAGTGAGCTGTAACTATCTCCAGTATATGGAATAGTTAGGCACGATGCCATTTTGCCCAGAGTGTGATTCCTGTGTCCTTAAAGCTAGCTTTCTTTACAAACATGAATAATTAGAGTTTCTCTTTGTCTCTTTTTCTCCAGATGTAGATCCAAATCTACCAGTTTTGGGGCATGCTCACATTATGGGATCTGCATTACTAATCTTCTGTAGGAATCTGAAATTATTGTTTTTTAAATCAATAGGTTTAGTTATGATGATAACCACAGTATTGTAACAATGATGCCAAAAGGTGAGAATCATAAGTTATTGTGGAACTTAGGTCACCGCCGATCTATTAACTGTACCAAATGCCTTCATTTTAATGACCTAATCTTTGGATTAGGTTCTTTCTTCTATCAATACAAATCAGAGTACCAATAGAAGAAATGTAATTCAACAAGTTCTGGTAGAGTGTTTAGATTGAATTCTACAGCCTTTTAAACTTAAGACTTTATTAAGCTTCACTGATTACTTCACTCTTGCCTCTAAGAAACAGAGTAGTTTTATGTAATTAGGATAGAGTTATGCTATTAGTGACAAAGACGTGAATCTTCTTTTTTTTTTGAAATGGGTTCTCAGTCTTGTCTAGGCTGGTATGCAGGAGCATGATCACAACTTGCTGCATCCGTGACCTTCCAGGCTCAAGTGATCCTCCCGTCTAAGCCTCCCAAGTAGCTGGGACGATGGACATGAGCCACCACACTCAGCTAATTTTTTTTTTTTTTTTTTTTACAGATGGGGTCTTGCTGTGTTGCCCAGGCAGATCTTGAACTCCTGGGTTCAAGTGATCCTCTTGCTTCAGACTCCCAAAGTGCTGGATTTACAGGCATGGGTCACCAATCCTGGTCAAGACATGAATTCTATTTTTTTTAGACAGGGTCTCATTCTGTCACCTAGGCTGGAGTGCAGTGTTGCAATCTCGGCTCACAGCAGCCTTCACCTCCTAGCCTCAAGCGATCCTCCCACTTTAGCCTCCTGAGTAGCTGGGATTACACATGTGCACTACCATTGCTGGCTAATTTTTGTATTTTTAGTAGAGATGAGGTTTTGCCATGTTGACCAGGCTGGTCTTGAACTCCTGACCTCAGGTGATCTGCCCACCTTGGCCTCCCAAAGTGTTAGGATTACAGGTATGAGCCACTGGCCTTTTTTGATTTTTTTTGTAGAAATGAAGTCCCACTACATTGCCCAGGCTAGTCTAGAACTCCTGGCCTCAAATACTCCTCTTGCCTAGACCCCATGAAGTGCTGGGATTACAGGCAAGAACCATTGTGTTCAGCCTTTTTGTTTTTTTTTTTAAGATAAGCTCTCACTATATTGTACAGGTTGTAGTGCAGTGGTTATTCACAGGCACAATCATAGCATACTGCATCCTCCTCTCTCAGCCTCCCAAGTAGCTGGGACTTCAGGCGTGTACCACTGCACTCAGCTTTCAAGCCTTATTTTTATTGTCCTTAGGGTAATGAACTGTCAGCGAAGTTAGCCCTTATTTTGTCGTAGTTCCAGCAAAAGTCCAAAGATTAATATTTGGCCTGTTTTGAGTTTTATACCTATGCCTAAACTCCTTGTTTTTGGTCAGAGAATTGGAGTGCTCTGATTGGCCAGGCCTGAATAAAACCCCTGGAGTTCCAAGTAAAGTTAGCCTCTTTTGAAGTAGTGGAATAGGAATGAAAGAGGGGCCCGGCATGGTGGCTCACGCCTGTAATCCCCACACTTTGGGAGGTCGAGGCGGGCAGATCACTTGAGGTCAGGAGTTCAAGACCAGCCTGGCCAACATGAGGAAACCCCATCTCTACTAAAAATACAAAAATTAGCCAGGTGTGGTGGCATGCACCTGTAATCCCAGCTACTTGGGAGGCTGAGGCAGGAGAATCGCTTGAACCGGGGTGGCAGAGGTTGCAGTGAGCCGAGATCATGGTGTTACACTCCAGCCTAGGAGACACAGTGAGACTCCTGTCTCAAAAAAACAGAAAGAATGAATGAATGAATGAATGAGGGATGATTTGCAAATGAAAAAGAGGCTTCTCTTACCAGAAGTGTGCTGTGCAGGAAGAACCAATTGGTGTCCTCTACAGTACCTTCCTGGGCCAGCTAAACCCAGGACACATAGCCTTTACGTGAAGTCAGATCATTCTGCATACCCTCAGTATGTGGGAAGAATCAGTCTAGTCACTTTTGCTTGGTGTGGCAACAGACCGAAATTTAATTTTTGTTGATGTAGGTTCTTTTGATAGATGGTTCCTAAAATTTTAGTTGAGAATTTTCTTGGATGTTTTTTTTATTTTTTTTTAAATTTTTTTATTTTTTTTTTGAGACAGAGTCTCGCTGTCGCCCAGGCTGGAGTGCAGTGGCGCGATCTCGGCTCACTGCAGGCTCCGCCCCCCGGGGTTCACGCCATTCTCCTGCCTCAGCCTCCCGAGTAGCTGGGACTACAGGCGCCCGCCACCTCGCCCGGCTAATTTTTTGTATTTTTTAGTAGAGACGGGGTTTCACTGTGTTAGCCAGGATGGTGTCGATCTCCTGACCTCGTGATCCGCCCGCCTCGGCCTCCCAAAGTGCTGGGATTACAGGCGTGAGCCACCGCGCCCGGCCTTTTCTTGGATGTTTTAATGATGATTAAGTTCACTCTTTCCCTCTCTCCATTTGTTGAAAAAGTACAAAAATATTTATACATAAAAACCCAAGTATTGACCCTCTTTAAAAATGAAATTATCCTACTAGGTAATGTGGCTCATTGTAATCCTAGCATTTTGGGAGGCCAAGGCAGGAAGATTGCTTGAGTCTAGGAGTTTGAGACCAGCCTGGGCAACATAATAAGACACCATCTCTGCCAAAAATATAAAAATAAGCCTGGTGTGGTGGCACACACCTGTAGTCCTAGCTACTCGGGAGGTTGAGGTGAGAGGATTGCTTGAGCCCAGGAGCTCAAGGTTGAAGTGACCTAAAATCATATCACTGCACTCCAGCCTGGATGACAGAGCAAGACCTTGCCTCTTAAAAATAAAAATAAAAAACGGTTCATTAGAAGCCATATTTTAGCTGTTCTAATTCTATCCCATCTTCCCAATATTAGCGTGAGAGAAAGATGCAGTGTGGCAGGCTCCTTAGCTGTTTTGTTGTTTTCTTTCTTTCCTCTTGTTTTAGAGACAGGTTCTCACTCTGTCACCCAGTCTGGAATACAGTGATGTGGTATGATCATAGCTCACTGCAGCCTTGAACTCCTGGGCTCAAGGGATCCTCTCACCTAGCCTCCTGAGTAGCTGGGACTCAGGCATGTGTAACCACACTCAACTAATATTTTAATTTTCTGTAGAGATGGAGTCTTGCTATATTGCCCAGGCTGGTCCCGAACTCTTGGGCTCAATCCATCCTCCTGCCTCACCCTCCCAGTGTTGGGATTACAGGTGTGAGCCACTGCGCCCAGCCCCCCTCAGCCATTTTCTGATTGCTAATCTGTAGATTATTTTTAAATGAAATAATAGCTTGGTATTGCATGGTTTCTTCCTTTAGGCTCGATTTTATTCTCCAGCCACCATATTTATTGATGAGATAGACTCTATCTGTAGTCGCCGAGGGACTTCTGAAGAACATGAAGCAAGCAGAAGGGTGAAAGCAGAGCTACTGGTTCAAATGGATGGTATCTGTGTTTAGCATGAGTTGACCAGGGACGGGAGGTTGTTAGGTGTGGCATCTCCAGTTCCAGTGGGTCAAACTTTACTCATAGTGCTAACCCAAGGCTTTTAATAGGTATTCATAACTTCAGACGGACTAGAGGGGGTGGCAAGTAGTTCCTGATAGTGATAGTAATAGATTTGGTACACTGACAGTGGTGACAAGTCAGAATTAATGGCCACCCACAGGGCACCCTTTTGGTATATACAACTATCTTACTTTAGCTATGAAATGGAAATAAAATAAATGCAGATAAATTGGCCTTAGAGTTTATGTATGCTTTGAAAAAGATTTAAAAATTGTTATGTAGTTGAGATCTGGCTTTTCAATTAAATCTATTTTGAGTCATATATTTGCATACTACAGAACTCATTTTCTTTGGATTACAAATTCACATATGTACCAGTTAACCTAAGTCTTAAGGAGGCTTAAAGACTGTGCTTCCTTGTATTGTTGTACTAAATATTTGATCTTTAAATAGCTGAGCTTTATTTGGTATAATCCAACTTAATATCTTTTTCACTCTCTCCTTACCCTTATTTTAGGTGTTGGAGGTGCTTCTGAAAATGATGACCCTTCCAAAATGGTTATGGTTCTGGCAGCTACTAATTTTCCCTGGGATATAGATGAGGCTTTAAGACGACGCCTTGAGAAACGAATCTATATTCCTTTGCCATCAGGTATCTTCCTTTCAGTCTTGTCAGAAAGCCTGTTAACTTTCATGTGGTTTTGTTTAGAGAATTTAAAATTTGTTATTAACTAACTTTCTGCAAGAGATTCATGAGGAGTATCCTTCTTTACAGTACTATTTTGGCTATATGCCTTAATATTAAATAGTAAGGAATTAAAAAGTAAAGAATGGCTCTTAATGATCTCTTCTTAGAGATCCAATTCTTACTGGAAAACAACATCTCACACAAAGAAGATTTGAGACAATAGTATACTATGTTTATGCTGCAGGCTTACATTTTAAAATTTGTTTCTACCATTAGCAAAAGGCAGGGAGGAGCTATTACGAATAAGTCTACGTGAGCTGGAATTGGCTGATGATGTTGACCTTGCAAGTATAGCAGAAAACATGGAAGGTTATTCAGGTGCGGACATTACCAACGTGTGCAGGTATGAATTATCACGGAAGCATAGGTTTTTGTAGGCATAAACTTCTAATACGAAGTTTTTTTGGTTTTGTTTTTTGAGACAGTCTCGCTCTGTCACCTAGACTGGAAAGTAGAGGCGCAGTCACACCTTACTGCAAGCCTGAAACTCTTGGGCTCAAGTGATCCTCTGACATGAAGTTTTTATGCTGAATTAAGATAGATCAATATCTTGGTGGTGGCTCACGCCTGTAATCTCAGCCCTTTGGGAGGCCAAGTGGGAGATCACTTGAGCCCAAGAATTTGACTGGCCTGGGTAACATAGCAAGACCTCAGCTCCATGAAAAAAATTTTAAAAATTAGCCGGGCATGGTGGTTCCCACCTGCTCAGGAAGCTGAGGCAGGAGGATCGCTTGAGCCCAGGAGTTTGAGGCTGCAGTGAGCCAAGATTGTGCCACTGCACCCCAGCCTAGGTGACAAAGCAAGACCCTGTGTCCAAAAAAAAAAAGATGAATAAAGACTCACATTCCAGTTTTGTTTTTTGAGACGGACTCTCGCTCTGTCACCCAGGCTGGAGTGCAGTGGTCCGATCTCAGCTCACTGCAACCTTTGCCTCCTGGGTTCAAGTGATTCTTGTGCCTCAGCCTCCCGAGTAGATGGGATTACAGGAGCGTGCCACCACACCCAGCTAATTTTTGTATTTTTGGTAGAGACGGGGTTTCACCATGTTGGCCAGGCTGGTCTCAAACTCCTGACCTCAAGTGATCCGCCTGCCTCAGCCTCCCAAAGTGCTGAGATTACAGGCATGTGCCACCGTGCCTGGCCCCACATACATTTTGTAGTCAGGGTCACAAATTCTGGTTTTGTTGGTGTTAGCAGGTGCTGGTAAGATATGTGGGTATCTTTCATGTCAGTGAAGAGTCTACAGTTCATTTGAAAGCTACAAGTTCAAGAAGCTAATGTTAGGATAAATTGTGTAAATAGAAAATCAGTAATTGTCTTGGATTAAATAAATTGTTGGTGCCTTTGTTCACTATATTATAAAATACGAAATGATTGTGAAATATATTGACTTGGCATAGGCACAGAATACAGTCTCATTCTCAGTGAACTTATCCTAAATGTGATAGAATAGCAGTAAAAAGAAAAAAAGAATGTCTTTAATCCAGCTGGTTCAAGTAGGTTTTGTCATAATCTAAGTATTAATAGAGACAATTAACCAGGGGCTTGACTGTACTCATTTCCTCCTCTCTAAAGTGAGCATACCACACAGGGTTCTGAGGATTAAAGCTAATGTGTATACATCAAGCAGCTATATTGCTATCCCTTTGCATAAATGGTGGCTGCTATTAAGGATAAAACTTGGTAAAAGGAAAGAGCTGTTTGAATCTGAAGTTTTTTTTTTAAACACAAATGAGAAAAGGAGAAACCACTGAACTTACTTACTAGCTTTTCCTCTACATGGAGAAAATATTTAATTTTCTTGTTAACAGGTTCTCTTCTGACTCTGTGATGCTTATTCTTCATTTTATTGAATAGTTATAATGCAATTCAAATTGCTAGCTTTAACACCACTTTTACTTTTTCTGGGGTTTTATATTCAGTATTATTTAAATTAGCATCCTTTTTCATTACAGAAGATTTAACTGCTTAAAAAACACAACAGGCTTTGTATTCCAGTAAGTTTCTATACAATACTACATATATATGTAATATAATTAGAGAATGCTACAACAGATCAATTGGAAATTTTTCTATTAACAGGTTTTCATTTAACCAAAGTAACACTGTGTGTGTTGTTTTTCAACATAAAACCTAGGGATGCGTCCTTGATGGCAATGAGAAGGCGCATTGAAGGTTTGACTCCAGAGGAAATCCGAAATCTTTCCAAAGAAGAAATGCACATGCCTACAACTATGGAGGATTTCGAGATGGCTTTAAAAAAGGTTTCTAAGTCAGTGTCTGCTGCAGACATTGAAAGATATGAGAAATGGATATTTGAGTTTGGATCATGCTAAATTCTCACATGTAAACTGTGAGAAATGTGCCTTAAGTGTTTGAATATTAAATGTAGTAATTCATTGTACTGAGTGCTATATATTTTTTTAACTTTCATAATGGTAAGATTTTTTTTTAAACCCTTATGATTCTGAATAAAGGCAATATTTTTAAGCTGAAAATTTGTTTTACTTTAGCATTACTAGATTCCTATTTCACTGACCACAAATGTTACTTAGCTTGGAAAGCTTTTCTTTTTTTTCTTTGCTTTTTCTATTTTTTTTCAAGACTGTGTTTCTTCCAACTGAACTGGCCATTCATACTGGGATTAGCCAACAGACCATAAGACAGACATCAATCTTGGCTCTTGTTTGAAACCAACAGCTACAATGGCAAACCATCACCTTTCTTGATTCAGGGCCTAGGAAAGCTGACTTTATATGCACTTTTTTTTTTTTTTTGGTATATAAACTATTTATTAACAGACAAGGCCTACAGACTTATTTCTTCTTGGACACACCCACAGTGCGGCCATGGCAGCCAGTGGTCTTGGTGTGCTGACCTCGGACACGAAGGCCCCAGAAGTGATGCAGCCCTCTATGGGCCCGAATCTTCTTCAGTTGCTCCACGTCTTCACAGAGCTTGTTGTCCAGACCATTGGCTAGGACCTGGCTATATTTTCCATCCTTTACATCCTTCTGTCTGTTCAAGAACCAGTCTGGCATCTTGTACTGGTGTGGATTCTGCATAATGGTGATCACATGTTCCACCTCATCCTCAGTGAGTTCTCCCGCCCTCTTGGTGAGGTCAATGTCTGCTTTCCTCAACACCACATGAGCATATCTTCGGCCCACACCCTTAATGGCAGTGATGGCAAAGGCTATTTTCCGCCGCCCATCAATGTTGGTATTGAGTACTCACAAAATATGCTGGAACTTTTCAGGGATCACTAGAGACATGGCGGCAGCACAAGCTGCGGCGTGTAGGCCTCCTGTGGAAGACAGCTATATGCACTTCTAACTTGGCATCTTCTACTGTTTGCTGCTGTTACTCCTTCTACGGAGAAAAAAATTGGCTCTAGCTCCAGTTAACTTTACCCATTGCCTCTGGGTGCCAGTGGACAACTGAAAATCCCTGAACATTTTTACACAGTAGCTAATTAAGGCATGAGCCAAGCCCAGTATGTCTTCCTTCCCACCTGGTGTTATGGTAGCTTCCCTTCACTTCCTGGGAGAGTTTTAAAGACACATTTTACTTTGCATTTTAAAAAGAAAAAATTCTTACTTGACTTTATTTTGCCTATATAAGAGGCTGCACTACAGGCAAATAGACATTTCTAAATCTGTGCTGCTCATAGTACTCTAATCACTCATTAACTCATGCATACTAAACATAGCTAAAGTATTAATGGTATGAGTTAATAAGTGAAATAAAAGTTAGTTAATGGTATAAAATTTCAGATAAGATTTCCATGTGTGACTACTTAGAAGAAAATAACTTAACCATGTTATCCCAACCACAGAAAACAGAGCCTCAGGAGATTGCGGACCTTGCTGTGGTCCCAAGTCTTATTGAGAAAGACAGAAGCCCGGATAGGGATCTTCTGACTGCAGAACCTACACTCTCCAATAGACCATTTAGCCTCCTAAAGATTTTCTTCACTAGAATCTGTAAGCTTATGGTTAATAGATAAAATAAGACCATGTCATCATTTGGAGTTAGAACTGGTGCTTTCTAATGACTTAGGGAATGAGAAAGGGTGTAAAGAACAAGTGTTACTAGTTGGTAACTCAAGGATCAAATTATAAGTTGCAGATTATTTTTTTCAGCAGTATGGAGATGGTATTGCATAATAGAGCTCCATGCAATGTAATTAATTTAAAGTCTGGCAAAGTGAAACATCACTCCATTCAACTTGTCATCCTTTCCACCCCCACCACACACATACCTATTTGGCCCAAATATAAAGTGGTCTCAAAAAAACCAACCATGGCCGGGCATGGTGGCTCACGCCTGTAATTCTAGCACTTTGGGAGGCCTGGGTGGGTGGATTACCTGAGGTCAGGAGTTTGAGATCAGCCTGACCAACACAGTGAAACCCCATCTCTACTAAAAATACAAAAATTAGCCGGGCATGGTGGTGGGAGTCTGTAATCCCAGCTACTCAGGAGGCTGAGGCAGAATGGCTTAAACTTGGGAGGCGGAGGTTGCAGTGAGCTAAGATCACACCATTGCACTCCAGCCTAGGCAACAAGAGTGAAACTCCGTCTCAAAAAAACAAACAAAAAACAACCATTACTTTCTTGGAAAATGTTTTCAAAATGATGGGTTGCAGTAAAAAAAAAAAAAATATATATATATATATATTTTTTTTTTTTGAGACAGAGCCTTGCTCTGTCGCCCAGGCTGGAGTGCAGTGGTGCGATCTCAGCTCACTGCAAGCTCTGCCTCCCAGGTTCACACCATTCTCCTGCCTCAGCCTCCGGAGTAGCTGGGACTACAGGCACCTGCCACCACGCCTGGCTAATTTTTTGTATTTTTTTTTTTTTTTTTAGTAGAGACGAGGTTTCACCATGTTGGCCAGGATGGTCTCGATCTCCTGACCTTGTGATCCACCCGCCTTGGCCTCCCAAAGTGCTGGGATTACAGGCGTGAGCCACCGTGCCCGGCCAGTAAAAATATTTTTTAATGAAACAATAGAAAGTATCATATAGAGGGCCGGGCGTGGCGGCTCGCGCCTGTAATCCCAGCATTTTGGGAGGCCAAGGTGGGCGGATCATGAGGTTAGGAGATCGAGACCATCCTGGCTAACATGGTGAAACCCCATCTCTACTAAAAATACAAAAAATTAGCCGGGCGTGGTGGCGGGCGCCTGTAGTCTCAGCTACTCGGGAGGCTGAGGTAGGAGAATGGCGTGAACCCGGGAGGCGGAGCTTGTAGTGAGCCGAGATTGTGCCACTGCAGTCCAGCCTGGGCGACAGAGCCAGACTCCGTCTCAAAAATAAAAGTATCACATAGAGATGAGTTATATGTACTCGTTCACATTGTAAAATATTAATATGTCAATATGAGTGATGACTAAAAAAGGTAACAAAACACTTTTAGGGTAAACAGCACTATATCTAGAACCACAAGACCAAGGGCACAGTCTAACTCATGATATCAATGGACTCATTCAATTTGAGCCATGGTTTCAGCCAGTGTAAATGAAAGTATACCTACTCCTGCATCTCAGCCATTCTTACCTGGGCAAAGGTTTTATATCAGTGTAACCAAAATGGCTATACTTTTTTCCTCAAAAAAAAAAAAAAAAAAAAAGTGTTTATTTTAGAGTGAGAACATGTCATACTACTTTTAAATCTTGGAGCATTCAAGGTAAGTAGTCTTGGTACAGGATACAATCAAATCATGATACACTTCAGTGATTTTATACTGAGTCACATAATATAAAGGCACACTGTACTGAATAAAAAAATAAGTGTTAAGTTCTTTAGCTTTTAAATTAGAATTTTATAAAGTGCTTTTCATAAAGTCTTATATATTATAGTAATTAAGTGGATATAATTTCCTTAACAAAGGCACCTTGAAAAGTTATTGGCACATGAGATTTTGTCAGGTCTTTTTTTTTTCTTTTGATAATTTCAAAGTCTCTTCACATGTCTTCTCTTCCACTTTAAGTTTTCCTTAACAATTCATCATATGAATAGCCAGCCCTTTTAGAGAATAAGGTCAACTTTTTTTTTGAGACGGAGTCTCGCTCTGTCACCCAGGCTGGAGTGCAGTGGCATGATCTTGGCTCACTGCAGCCTCCGCCTCCCGGGTTCAAGCAATTCTCCTGCCTCAGCCTCCCAGGTAGCTGGGACTACAGGCGTGCGCTGCCACGCCCGGCTAATTTTTGTATTTTTTTTAGTAGAGACAGGGTTTCACCATGTTGGCAGGATGGTCTTGATCTGACCTCGTGATCCGCCCGCCTCGGCCTCCCAAAGTCCTGGGATTATAGGCGTGAGCCACTGCACCCGGCCGAGAATAAGGTAAACTTTAACTTGGCACTGTAAAGGTCAATTTTCAGGTAGTCTTAGAGTTTAGCAATTTCTCTAGCGTATAAACTGATTCTTAACAATTTAAAGAAAATTATATTCAAGTGGCAAATTTGGAGGCAACAGGCTACTTCGGAGTCCATGATATGAGATGGCGTTTTAAATACATGTTTTATCTTCAAGGTTTTCAGCTGTTTTCTCAGGACCATCTGGATATAAGTTGATAGCTGTCACGGGTATGACATCCACTTTATCCAACTGAAGAATTCCTCTGAAATAGAAAGTGATTAATTACTATCAAAATTAAATGTTTCCTCTGCCTGTAGTTTAATAGTGAGAAAAGGCTACTTCAAGGTTATAATATACACCTAAGGTTAGGTGCTTTTGCTACATTCTATTTAAAAATTCATAGTGGTTGTACAAACTGAGCCCAAAGTCACTTTAACCAAACTGGCTGAGAGAATAGAAAGGCATCGAGGAAGTTCATTATTTCCTATTTTAGAGAAGAATAGGGTAAGTATAGATCTCCAAGGCAGAGTTAGGTTCCTAGATACACCCAGGCTGAGCAAAAAGCCTAAGCCTAAGCCCCTCTCTAAACAATACTCACCGGCACAACACAACCTTAGGTCTTTAGATAGTGTTGCTCTTTTTGTTACTTAAAATCCCTGACCAGAGAGTATGTCTTTGGATTGAATCTAGGACCCTGTATTGTAAATTCAGTGTTATTCTAATAAGAACATCAACGGAGGTTAGTTGTTTATAGAACCAAACAGATTCTAAAGTTCACAGGGGAGTAACTGCAAGAATAGTCATAAGATTTTTTTAAAAGAACAATGGGGAGAAGACAAAGTTGCCTTAACTAGCTCTCAAAGGTTTTATTAAAACATGATAGTAGGCCAGGTGTTGGGGCTCACACCTATAATCCCAGCACTTTGGGAGGCCAAGGCAGGCAGATCACTTGAGCCCAGGAGTTCGAGATCAGCCTGGGAAACATGGCGATACCCCATCTCTACTAAAAATAGAAAAAAGTAGCTGGGCATGGTGGTGCACACCTGCAGTCCCAGCTAGCTATTCAGGAGGCTGAGGTGGGAGGATCGCTTGAACCCGGGAGGTGGAGGTTGCAGTGAGCCAAGATCGTGCCACTGCACTGCAGCCTGGATGACAAAGTTAGCCCTGTCTCAAAAACAAAAACAAAACATGAGAGTAATTAAAACTGTGCTACTGGCACAGGAATAGATAAACAGATCACTGGGACAGAAAAGAGTCCAGAAAAAGACTAACGTATATGGAAATTTAGTTTATAATAAGGTAACATTCTAAGTCAATGAGAAATTACTAATGGAAAAATGGCCGCTGTTTGGGAAACAAAATGAGAACTCTAGCTTTAAAAGTATACAGAAAAGTAATGCTAAAAAATAAATTTTGGCCGGGCACAGTGCCTCATGCCTGTAATCCCAGCACTTTGGGAGGCTGAGGTGGGCGGATCACCTGAGGTCAGGAGTTCGAGGACAGCCTGGCTAACATGGTGAAACCCTGTCTCTACTAAAAATACATAAATTAGCCGGCCGTGGTGGTGCACGCCTGTAATCCCAGCTACTCGGGAGGCTGAGGCAGGAGAATCTCTCGACCCCGGGAAGTGGAGGTTGCAGTGAGCAGAGATTGTGCCACTGCACTCTAGCCTGGGCAACACAGCGAGACTCTGTCTCAAAAAAATATATAAAAAATAAATAAATAAATAAATAAATTTTAAGTAAATATAATGGCTGGGCACAGTGGCTCATGCCCTTAGTAATGCCAGCACCTTCGGAGGCCAAAGCAGGAGGACTGCTTGGGCCCAAGGAGTCCAGCCTGGGCAACACAGTGAGACCCTGTCTCTACACAAAATAAAATGTTTTTTTAAAAAATGGCTGGGCACGGAGGCTTAGGCTGGGCACGGTGGCTCACGCCTGCAATCCCAGCACTTCGGGAGGCCGAGATGGGTGGGTCACTTGAGCTCAGGAGTTCGAGACCATCCTGGCCAACATGGTGAAATCCATCTCTACTAAAAATACAAAAATTGGCCAGGCATGGTGGCGGGCGCCTGTAATCTCAAGCTATTCAGGAGGCTGAGGCATGAGAATTGCTTGAAACCAGGAGGTGGAGGTTGCAGCAAGCCAAGATCACACCACTGCACTCCAGCCTGGGCAACAGAGCAAGCCTGTGTCTCAACAACAACAACAACAACTAATTAGCCAGGCATGGTGGCAAGTGCCTGTAGTCCCAGCTATTTGGGAGGCTGAGGCAGGAGGATCGCTTGAACCCAGGAGGTCAAGACTGCAGTGAGCCTTGATAGCACTGCCACTGTACTCTAGCCTGGGCAACAGAACAAAACCCTGTCTTTAAAAAACAAAAATCTGGCCAGGCGCGGTGGCTCACGCTTGTAATCCCAGCACTTTCGGAGGCCGAGGTGGGTGGATCACGAGGTCAGGAGATCGAGACCATGGTGAAACCCCGTCTCTACTGAAAATAAAAAAAAAAAAAAATTAGCCGGGCATGGTGGCAGGCACCTGTAGTCCCAGCTACTCGGAGAGGCTGAGGCAGGAGAATGGCGTGAACCCGGGAGGCGGAGCTTGCAGTGAGCCGAGATTGCGCCACTGCACTCCAGCCTGGGCGACAGAGCGAGACTCCGTCTCAAAAAAAAAAAAAAAAAAAAAATCAAACAAAAAAAGCCCCATAATTTTAAGATAGGAAAGTCTGGCCTACTTAGTAGGCAAAATAAAAACCCTAGATGCTGTAAAGGAATAACATGAATTACTTAGGCCTCGAATTTAAAGCTTTTGTATGATGAGATACCATAAACGAGCAAAAGACAAATGATAGGCTGGGATTAGTAAAAAAATCTGCAATGTGCATTACATATGTATAACAGACAAAAGAGCTCTTATATACTAATAGTTACAAAATGCAACACAATTGAAGAATGGCCAAAGGCTCTACGTAAGCAAGTCATGAGAGAATCATATATAGCCAATTATCACAAAGATGTTGAACCCACCCAGACCTAAACTAGCAAAGATGCTAGTAAGATGAAAATGCAAATTAAGATGAATTATATTTTTAGTAGCAAAACCAAAAAAGATTATCATCAGGTTGTAAGGAGTTAATACAATTACTTGTGACACAATAATTTTACTTTTAGGAATCTATTCTACATAAATACACATGTGAAAAGAAATACATGTGCAAGAATGTATATTAGAACATTATTGGGATTAACATGAAATTGGAAATTACCTAAATGTTAGAAGAATGGTTATATTAAGGTATATCTATACTGTGGAACACCTGTGATATTGTGACTTCTAAGTTCCTCTGACTTCCTGGAACAGCTCCTAAAATCCTTAAATCTCCAAAGTGGTAAGTATCTTTTGGATGCTAATGATGACTGATGGCTGGGGGATCCTGGATAGCCTCAACAGGGGAGCTGGTTGCCAGGGGTATCAACCATGAGATCAGTCCCATCCCCTAACCTTGGGGAAGGAAATGGGGTACTAAAGGTTGAGTTGATCACCGTGACCAGTGATGTAATCAATCATGCCTATGTGATGAAACCTGCAAAAAAACCCAAAAGGACTAGGTTTGGAGAGCTTCTGGATAGCTCAACACACAGAGGTATGGGACCTGGATAGAGGTGCACCTAGGGAGGGCAGGGAAGCTCTGAACCCCTCTCCCCCTCCCCATGTCTTACCCTATGCACTTCTTCCATCTGCTTGTTGTTTCCTTTGTAATGAACCAGTAAGTGGAGGTGTTTCCCTGAGATCTGTGAGCCGCCCCAAAGACGTCCCAAGCAAATTAATCAAACCCAAAGAGGAGGTCATGGGAACCTCTTTATACCCAGCTGGTCAGAATCACATGTCACAACCTGGGGCTTACAGAAGGGGGGCAGTCTTGTGGAACTAAGCCCTTAGCCTGTGGGATCTGATGCTGTGTCCAGGTAGAAAGTGTCAGAACTGAACTGAATTAGAGGACACCCAGCTGGTGTCCACTGGAGAACTGGTTACTGGTGGGGAAAAATGCCCACACACATATTGGTGCCCAAACGTAAAGTACTCCAGAGTGTCAGAGTAGGAAAAACCAAAGTATTTTTCCTATGCTTCGGTTTTTCCTATCTCCTTTAGAACTATGCAGCCATAAAAAGAATAGGTAAGCTATACATAATTATGACATGTCAGTTAAAAATAATATTAAGGGCTGGGCACAGTGGCTGATGCCTATAATCCCAGAACTTTGGGAAGCCAAGGTGGAAGGACTGCTTGACCCCAGGAGTTTGAGACCAGCCTGGGCCAACCTGGCCTCTACAAAAAATAAATTTAAAAAATTAGCTGGGCATGGTGACACACACCTTAGTCCTAGCTACTCAGGAGGCTGAGGTGAGAGGATCACTTAAGTCTTGGGAGATTGAGGCTGCAGTGAGCCATGACTGAGCCACTGCACTCCAGCCTGGGTGTCAAGGTGAGACCTTGTCTCAAAAATAAGTAATAAAAAATAAAATGGAATTAAAATAACTAAGGGGACAAAAAAGAATATATGTAGTGATAAGAAAAGATCTTAGGTCTATGGTTCCCAAACTGCACTGAGGTCCCTGGGTTGGTAAGCAAACTCACAGTGGCACCACAGAATATTATAAATTTTCAAGAGACTTCATGTGTAATATTACCTTGAGGTTACTTCATGCTTTTAACATTAGATTGCAAAACAGTCAATGAAGTCCATCTTTCCAAAGCTGGGTTTTGGTGGTGTTAGATTTGGAAAGTTTTTCCCCTCCAAACCTCATGTTAAAATTTACTCCCCTATGTTGGAGGTGTGGCCTAATAGGAAGTGTTCGGGCCATGAGGACAGATCCTTCATGAACAGATTAATGCCCTCTCTGGAGGGGAAGGGAATGAGTTCTCATTATTCATTCCCTGGAGAGCTGGTTGTTAAAAAGAGCCTGACACCCCCCTGCTGTTCCTCTTGCTGCCTTTCTTGATATGTGATATCTGCACATGCTTTGCCTTGTGATGCTGCTGAGTGGAAGCAGCCTGAGGACCTCACCAGAAGCCCAGCTGATGGCAGCACCATACTTCTTGTACAGCCTACATGGTTCTTGTAGAACCATGAGCTAAATAAATAATCTCTGTTCTTTATAAAGTAACCAGCCCAGGTATTACTTTATAAGCAACACAAAATGGATTAACACAGGTGGTTACTATCATAAAAAGCAAATACTGTACAAAACTAACACTGAACAAGAAATGAGGATGCCAATTTCCAGTCTGATGCCAAGATATGAGGTATTGTGTAGTGCTCTATAGGCACTCACATCCCATTAGTATTTCTTAAATTAGTAATTTAAGAACAAAACTGCTGGGCGTGGTGGCTCACACCTGTAATCCCAGCACTTTGGGAGGCCAAGGCAGGGAGATCACGAGGTCAGGAGATCGAGACCATCCTGGCTAACACGGTGAAACCTCGTCTCTACTAAACATACAAAAAATTAGCTGGGCGTGGTGGCGGGTGCCTGTAGTCCCAGCTACTCAGGAGGCTGAGGCAGGAGAATGGCATGAACCCGGGAGGCGGAGCTTGCAGTGAGCCGAGATTGTGCCACTGCACTTCAGCCTGGGCGACAGAGTGAGACTCTGTCTCAAAATAAATAAATAAATAAATAAATAAATGCATACATACATACAATAAAAAATAAAAATAAAAATCTTCAAATTTGTCTTTTGGCCTAAGTATAGGGGCATTAAAAAAAATTACTGGCACACTAAAGATACTGTAAACCAAGAAAGTTTGGGAAACCTCTGTCTTAAGTGAAAAATGCAATGCAGAACAATTAACAATCTGAGTTGATAAACAATTATGATTATCTAGTGTACATTTACATTAATACATACAATTTGGATTAAAAATGTCAACTCAGTTGACAATGACTACCTCTAGGTAGAATAAGAATTGAAGAACAGAGAAAAGGATACTTTCAGTTCATCGCTCTCTATAGTTCTGTATTAAATCTTTTTCTACCAGGAAGTATCCACAGTACAACTGCAAATTTGGTTTTTAATTTTATATTGCATCTGTTCCTGCAGAGAAACCCATAACAAAACAATGGCAAAAGAAAAAGAAAAACATTACAACACCGTTTTCTATGCAGGTACACATAATAAAGTTCAAAAAAAGTTTGGAACTTCCTGGCAGCCAAAGGGGAAAGAAATCTGTTAAATTACAGAATTTTTATTACAGGTCAAGTATCCCTAATCCAAAATCCAAAATGCTCCAAAATCCAAAACTTTCTGAGTGCCAACATGATACTTAAAGAAAATGCTTGGCCAGGCACAGTGGTTCACACCTGTAATCCTGGCACTTTGGGAGGCCAAGGCAGGAGGACAACTTGAGGCCAAGAATTCAAGACCAACCTAGCCAACATAGCAAGACCCCCGTGTCTCTCTCTCTCTCTCTCTCTATATATATATACATTTATAAATATTTATATAAAATATATACAAGTATTATATATATATTTCCATATATGCAAAGGAAATGCTCCCAAGAGCATTTTGGATTTTGGATTGAGGATGCTCAACCAGTAAGTATAATGCAAATATTCAAAATTCCAAAAAAATCTGAAATCTGAAACACTTCTGGTTCTAAGCATTTTCAATAAGGATATTTCTGTATCAGAAAGGAATGGGAATGCCAATTCAGTGGAAATGTAAACTAAGAGGTGGGAGGGGCAACTAATATTTCTTTACTCTGCAGGTGCTTTGCTTGCTTCATGACTTTGACTTTCAACAATCCTTCAAGGGAGGCATTAGTTCATCATTACACCTGAAGAAGTCGGAGGTTCAAAGACCTCACAGCAAGCAGGTGGAAAATTAAATGTTCAAATTAGGTCTTCTTTTCCAAAAATCCTGTTACATAACAGTATAATGCAATGTAGCTAAGCCAAGAACTGTGGTCATCTGCATTGAGATTTGTTTCTGTTAAGATAATTAAAATGACTAATGGGCCAGGTGCAGTGGTTCACGCCTGTAATCCCAGCATTTTGGGAGGCCAAGGCGTGATCCACCTGATCCACCTGAGGTCAGGAGTTTGAGACCAGCTGGGCCAACGTGGCAAAACCCCGAATCTACTAAAAATACAAAAATTAACCAAGCAAGGTGGCGCATGCCTGTAATCCCAGTTACTCGAGAGGCCGAGGCAGGAGAATCGCTTGAACCCAGGAGGCGGAGGTTGCAGTGAGCCGAGATCATGCCACTGCACTCCAGCCTGGGTGATGGAGTGACATTCCATCTCAATAAATAAATAAATAAAATAAAATAAAATGACTGATTTAACTTGAAAAAAATACTAACAATAATTCATTTTAAATATTATAATTTTTGACTAAAAAATATACAAAAGGAAGTCAAAGTTAGTCTCTCCACCTCTGTTCTCATTCCCACTCATTAGAGATAACTTGTTTTCTCATTCCGGAAATTTTCTATGCATTTATATACACGTAATATTTTGTTTTACCTAAATGTGATCATACTGCTTTGCCATATTTCCCCCCACATAATAGATTTTGGAGTTACTCAGCCAGAGAAAATCTCATTAGCCCTAACTGATATACAGTTAAGAGGGTTTTTATTTTGCTTTTACTTTTTTTTTTTTTTGAGAGGGAGTTTTGCTCGTTTCCCAGGCTGGAGTGCAACGGCACGATCTTGGCTCACCACAACCTCCACCTTCCAGGTTCAAGCGATTCTCCTGCCTCAGCCTCCTGAGAAGCTGAAACTACAGTTGGGTGCCACACGCCCAGCTAGTTTTTATTTTTATTTTTTGAGATGAAGTCTCACTCTGTCGCCCAGACTGGAGTGCAGTGGTGCAATCTCGGCTCACTGCAACCTCTGCCTCCCGGGTTCAAGTGATTCTCCTGCCTCAGCCTCCTGAGTAACTGGGACTACAGGCGCCCGCCACCACGGCTGGCTAATTTTTGTATTTTTAGTAGAGACAGGGTTTCATCATATTGGCCAAGCTGGTCTCAAATTCCTGACCTTGTGATCCGCCCGCCTAGGCCTCCCAAAGTGCCAGGATTACAGGCATGAGCCACCAGGTCCGGGCTAATTTTTTTTTATTTTTAGTAGAGATGGGGTTTCACCATGTTGGCCACGATGGTCTCAATCTCTTGACCTCATGATCCACCTGCCTTGGACTCCCAAACTGCTGGGATTACAGGCATGAGCCACTGTGCCCAGCCTATTTTGCTTTTATTTTCTATTACAAACAATGCTGCAATGAATATCCTGCTTGTCTACTGAAATTAACTACATTTTGAACTGATACTCTGGGGTTGAAAATACATCATGAAGTCCTCTGGTTTTGTTCACCTCTGATCATACACTTGCATTTTCCATTAGACATATTTGTTCCCTTCCTCCGCTACTAGATTTTAAGTTCTTAGCAGAGTTTGTCTTACTTACATCTGAATCTCTAAGAATGTCTTGATCACAATAGCTATTCAATAAATGTGTTTCAATTTTGCTAACGTTGGAAGATGGGCTAGAAAAACAGTAGGTGTTATTTTCCCTCCCATTTGTCTTACCCTTTCTAATTTTTATATTTTCTACTCTAAAACATAGCAAATATGTCTCACTTTTTAATCATTAAAAATACTAACATTTCAAAAATAAGAAATACTTACTTGTATTCAGAAACTGGGAAAAGCACCTTTAAGATGGTTATTACCACAGCTGCTCCTGTAATTCCAACCACCATGATGTTCAAAAACTGGAAGAATACTGGGAAAACACTGCTCCAGAACCTACACAGATCTTTTCTAAACTTTTCCATCCACTGACACATTACCTGAAAAAGGAATTTCGATTAGATATGCAAGTTGCATCAATCTCTAAGAATAAACTTTAAATTTTTTAATGTTTTAGCTTTGGGATGATAAAAATATTCTATATTTTGATTGTGCTGGTAGTTACATGGGTGACTACATTTGTCAAAACTAATTGTATATTTTAAACGGTGATTTTATTTTAGAATGTACCTCAATAAAGTTACTTACAATTTTAAAAATTATGTTCTAACAATACAAGCACAAAAATGTTAATAGCCTGTAAAATTATTTATATTGTTTTCTAACTACATATCAAGTGAAAATAATTGCTAATTGACAAGAGATTCGTTAGGCTAGTCCATTATAAACAAAATGGAGCACAGTCAACTGTTTCTAGTAGCTACAGCCCAAGAGAAGGAAGAGAAAGACAAACATATTAGTAAATTTTAGAATAGATGGGAAGTTCACTGTGTACAAAACATGTTTCTATACTTTAAGAGCGAGAGAAGAACCTAAGGTGGGCACTGATGGCATGCACTATGAAGACAGTCTGCTCTGGGGCTGACCTGCTAAGGGAGGTGAGGTAGACAGGGTAAAGGTGCTACAGTCCAGACTGCTAAAGTGACCTCAAATACGCAATCCTGACCTTCAGTGAGAGCTACTACTCCTTTAAGACCAAACATAGACTCTGCTCATTTAAAATGAATTTTGGGTAGGGGTCTACTTAATATACAGAGAGATATCGGGATACTCTCTGAACCCATGAATATATTCCTGGTAAGCAGTATAAATGTCACAGGTAACATTCGAGAAATTAGTAGGTGCCCATGCATATTTATATGTAGTACCCAACTTATTTAATCCTTATAACAACTTCATGAGATACTACTTTACACTACTATTCAGATTAAGTGGGTGCCCCACTGTACAGATAAAGAAACTGAGGTTAGAGAGATTAAGTGCCCCAAAGTGGCAGTACGGGGAAATAAAGAGTAATTGTCGGCCGGGGATGGTGGCTCACGCCTATAATCCCAACACTTTGGGAGGCCAAGGTGGGTAGATCACTTGAGGTCAGGAGTTTGAGACCAGCCTCGCCAACATGGTGAAACTCCGTCTCTACTAAAAATACAAAAGTTAGCTGGGCGTGGTAGCGTGTGCCTGTAATCCCAGCTACTCAGGAGGCTGAGGTGGGAGAATCACTTGAACCCAGGAGGTGGAGGAGTAAGCTGAGATCACACCACTGCACTCCAGCCTAAGTGACAGAGCGAGACTCCATCTCAGAGAAAAAAAAAAATTTGTTCAAGATCACACAATTAGTCAGCGGCAGAACCAGGTTTCAAGCCTGGGCAGGCTGACTCTAGGAAGTATATTCTCAACCACCTGAGCTGAATCACTGGGCAAGATCCTGGGGGCACAATGCACATGTGTGTATGCAAGGTAGCGGGTACAGACCAAACACAGAAATCTGGATATGAGAAAGAACTGTAGAATTTATAATTCCAACCAAATGAAATCCAGCACCTTGATAATCATGATCTGACTACAATATTACTAAACAAAGCTCGAAGAGGAAAATAGGCATACTAAAAATATCACATTAAGACCAAGATGAGTCCATTATCACCAATGCTCTACAGTTCCATTCTTCAGGATTTCCACTCCATTTTAAATGCTAGGATCGATTTTCTTCATCATAACCATGAATGATTATGATAACACCAAATAAATATAACACCAAATAAATATAACACCAAATACTTGATTTACCTTATATGAAGATGGAGGCTCTGCTCTGAGAGGAGTTTCAGGTAACTTGCCAGGTAAAACATCTTCATCTACAGTGGTTTCCACATTCCTGATAAGATACTGGCTAGTAGTTTGCAGTGAACTAACACTTTCTACCCAGGAGAAAGAGCAACGTTACCAAAATGCTGGTGTCTTATCCTACTAGTCCTAAGATTACGATACCAATAGCATTTAGGATAGTAAGAACACATATTTTACCATGGAAGAAAAAATTAACACATCTGAATGTTCACTGATTGAAATGTCAGAAGAGAACTATAAACTAAGACACGTATAAGGAGCTAAAGCAGTTATGATTCTGTCACACAGAAAGCCAAAATTTTAGAAGTTCTATGTTTCTGTGAAAAAATGAATAGTTCTTCCTCTGAATGAACCTTTACAATAGTCTTATTACATATTTTGTGATCAGTACCCAGAGTAAGAGTGAATAATTACTGAAAAATGTCACTGTGCAACCAGCACTGATCACATTCTACTAAGGCTCAAAATAGAGTCCTAAAGTCCTTTAATGGACATATGAAGCAATACATGTTATGAAGCATTTTTTTAAAGAAGCTCATTTCCAAACATATTAACTATTAATTAAAGATAAATAGCAACTTTTGCTAATAGTGTAAAAAATAACAAAGTTCAAGAGTATATAAAGCTACCAACTAAATAATCTTCTTAATACTTTAAATAATGGTCTTTTAAGTTACCTTTTTTGGAGAGGTTAGGAAGGGTAAATAAAATGTCACTATCTCGAGAAATAGAGTAGAGCATGCTTTCTTCCAAAGGGAGGGTATAGTTTGAATGTCTGAGTACTCCCCGGTTCTTAACTAAAATATCAATTTCGGTGACATCCTTTTGTTGAACCTGTGAAAGAAAATGTAATTATTCTTTATTTTAAATAGTAGCACAGCCCCACAAAAATTTAAAAGCAAATTTTCCTCCCAGATTTATATAACTAAAACACGCGTCCTATTCAGACAATTACTCTTTTTTTTTTTTTTTTTTTTTGAGATGGAGTTTCGCTCTTGTTGCCCAGGCTGGAGTGCAATGATGCGATCTCAGCTCGCTGCAACCTCTGCCTTCCGGGTTCAAGCGATTCTCCTGCCTCAGCCTCTCGAGTAGCTAGGATTACAGGCATGTGCCACCATGCCCAGCTAACTTTGTATTTTTAGTAGAGACAGGGTTTCTCCATGTTGGTCAGGCTGGTCTAGAACTCCTGACCTCAGGTGATTGGTCTGCCTTGGCCTCCCAAAGTGCTGGGATTACAGGCGTAAGCCACTATGCCCAGCTAACCATTACTCTTTATCTCCCCATACTCCCACTTTGGGGCTCTTAACTTGCAACTTTAATAATATTCCTGTCTGCTTTAACACTTACTATTATAAGCTTAATCTCGATTCTACTTCATTTACACACAGACTTCATTTACCATAGAGGAAATGGTAGCAGAACTATGAGCCAAATTGAATCTCTTTGCTTACTTTCTATTTAATAATGTCTGTACATTTTAAAGTGATACAAACATGTATGAATATGGGAAACTTTTAAAATATATTTCAAATGCTAAAATAAATATACAAAAATTATAAATAATTGGATATAGGCAACATTAGGCACCTTCCTTATCAAGTCAGAAACAAAATAACTGAACACATGCATAATATCTAGCACAAATCTAAATCTTTATCATTTAATTCCCAATTAATAAACATACTATCTTACTTGTTTTCCATCAATCTCTACTACCTCTTCTTGAATGACAATTAGTTGCAAACTGGAACCAGATGTCATAGGCCACTCATGAACTAAAATCCTTACACTGACAATTCCAAAATATTCTTTTTCCTCCAAATTTTCAAGATTTTCATTCTTCACTATAAAAAAAAAAAGTAGTGACACCTTTGAACAAAAATTACCACCAAATCTGTTACTGAGTTTGATTATTTTGATGATATTTACATGGAACAAGACAGTTGTAAACCAATTTCTCTGGCTTTCTTCATCCCTGACCTCAATGCTGTTTCAGATTTATTAAAAACAAAGACAATCTGACAAATCTTTATGACTGCTTACACTCATTTGAAAGGGTAAAATGTGTTGATCTTTAGACTTTGTATGAAATACCACACTAGCAACATCTTTCCTATTCTTTTTTTTTTTTTTTTTGAGATGGGAGTCTTGCTCTGTCGCTCAGGCTGGAGTGCAGTGGCGCCATCTTGGCTCACTGCAACCTTTGCCTCCTGGGTTCAAGAGATTCTCCTGCCTCAGCCTCCTGAGTAGCTGGGATTACAGGCTTGCACCACCATGCTCGGCTGATTTTTTGTATTTTTAGCAGAGACAGGGTTTCACCATATTGGCCAGGCTGGTCTTGCTAACTCCTGACCTCAAGTGATTCACCCACCTCGGCCGCCCAAAGTGCTGGGATTACAGGTGTGAACCACCACGCCTGGCCCATCTTTCCTATTCTTTTACACTGGTTGGCAATGAGGAACCAACATGGTACAACTATAAAGCCAGCCGGAAGACACAGCCAATCCCATGTTTTAACATAATAAGCACATACATTCATCCATCCACAAAATCCTGTGAGAGAAGATGCCCAAGCAGTAAGAAAATTGAGTTTTTTTCTCAATCCTTTCCCCGATAAGTGACTCATTATTATTAGAGAGAGCAGGAATGGGGAAAGAGGGTAGGGGAGGCCTGTCATTTCTCTCTGGTAATCGATAATGGGGTAGGACTAGCTATTGTCCACGTTCTTCTCTAGCTAGGAAAACTCTACTCCTGCTCCAGTAGAAATGGGGTGTAGTAGCTGCAGCTGGTTTACAGAGCCAACAGCTACTCTATTAAGGTAGAAGCGCTATCGAAAAAGATAAAACAACATACACCAATGCACCTGCCACAGATGGAGCATTTTATTTCTATCCCTCAAGTAATGCGAAGATTTTTGCCAAACAGGAACCCAGATATACAATCTGAATGCACACCCAGCTGTTTAATCTGATTCTGTGCGTCTCTAGGGCTACTTCCTTTGTCTGGAATATCTCAATATCTAGTTCATTAACTACTTACTGTTACAAGATATACCTACCTATTCTCCCCTGCTTTAGTCCCCGCCTCCAAACCATTCAGATAACATGCCAGGCTTGTCTCACTGTGATGTGGTTTTCAGTCCACAGCCTCCTGCTCACACACCTTTAGTGGCACTTCTGTGAGGTTCCCAGTCCACCTACTGGTCCTCCTCAGGCTCCTCATCTGGCCCCTCGCTGTTCCTCTCTCTAGTGTGCTTAATCCTTCATGACCTCTGAAAAGCACCACTGTCAAAGGTACCCCCTCTCTCACGGTCTATCCCCGTGTTTCAGCTGACCATTACCACCCGTGGGTCTCCTTCATGGAACAACAGGCGCTGTGTCAGCATGTCCGTAAGTCCAAAGACTATGTACAGAAGACTCAATGGGTGAGAAAATGCAGTCATAAAAATACACCCAAGTGGCAATTCTTCAGCCTGCAAATTTGGTGCCTGATAGAGTTTGGATGTTCCCCGCAAATCTCATGTTGAGATGTAATTCCCAATGTTGGAGGCGGGGCCTGGTGGGAGATGTTTGGGCCATGGGGGCAGATCCCTCATGGCTTGGTATTACGGCACCCCGCTGCCACTCTCGCTCTCTCTTGCTCCTGCTCTGCCATGTGAGACACTGGCTCCCCATTTGCCTTCCATCATGAGTAAAAGCTTCCTGAGGCCTCCTTAGAAGCTGAGCAGATGCTGGTGCCATGCTTCTTGTACAGCCTGCAGAACCATGAGCCAGTTAAACCTCTTTTCTTTATAAATTACCCAGTCTCAGGTATTTTATAGCAATGTGAGAAGAGCCTCATACAGTACCTCTAATACAGGGTAAAATTAAATAAGAAACAACAAAGCCCTTCATATTCTGACTTCCTTACTGTGGTAGGCAGCTTTCAAAAATGCCTCTCAATGACCCTCGCCTCTATGGAGTCAGACATTTCTGCAATTCCTTCCTCAAGTGGGCTGGACCTAGTGACTAGTCAGTTAGTTACCTATCTATCTATGAATGAGACAGTCTTTTTTTTTTCTTTTTTTGTTCTTTTGAAAGAGACAGCCTTGCTATCTTGCCTAGGCTGGTCTTGAACTCCTGGCCTCGAGTGATCCTCCAGCCTTAGCCTCCTGAATAGCTGGGATTACAGGCATGAGCCAATGCACACAGCCTAGTGACTTGTTTCTAACAAACAGAGCATAGCACAAGTGATAGAATGTTACTGCCACAATTAGATTATTAATGCCTATGACTTCTGTCTTGCTAGTACTCTTTCTTACTGGCAGTCTCTCTTGTCCTCTCAATGATGAAGCTAGTTGCCACGTTGTGAGATGCTCTATGGGAAGCTTTGTGTGACAAGGAACTGAGGAAGGCCTTCAACCAACATCTGGTGAGGAACTGAGGCCTCTGTTCAAGAGTTCAGAAGGAACTGACTCCTGCCAGCAACCACATGAATGAGCTGGGAAGCAGATTTTTCCCAGCTGAGCCCTGATGTGATGGCAGCCTTTTGAGAACCACAGGACCCCGCTAAGCCAAGCTCAGATTCTCAACCTACAGAAACTATGAAATAATAAATATTGTCTTAGGCCACTGATTTCTGGGTTAAACTGTTAAGCAGCAATAAACAAATACAAAAGAAAAAGTTTCTTTAAAGAATTAAAGAAGATTTGTTGTTGTTGCTGCATTTAATGTTTTGAAGATTCTTGTTGTAACTGGGTAAGATGAGCATTTATTTCAGTTATCATAGAAACAAACTCAGTGCAATGACTCGGATGACTAAAAGATGGCCATAAGAGAGGAGAGAGGCTGTATTCCACGTCCAATTCCCAGTGAATACAACAACAAAAAAATTATTTCAATAGTACTAGCATTTCCTTTCTTAGCTACCATGGATCAGCTTGTAGTACACCAACCCTCTTGCAATGAACCATTTGCAAAGAACTGCTAGAAAAGATGTAAAAAATACACACCCACATATACACACAAAACCTACATCTGTCTAGAGGCATCAGAAGCTAAAGACGGCCAGCACTTGAAGGGCCAAGAAAAGAGCTCCCTGAGGTGAGTACAATATCCTATGTGACTTCTTCTCCCGAAGGCATTTGCCAACTCCCAAGCAGAACAGGTGGAGAGGTTGAAAAGCTGAGTAGAAAGCAATGACTAGGAGGTAAAAAAGCTTGACAAAGTGTCTGGCAGTCTCACCCAGCAGGGGAGAAAATGAAGTGTTTAAATGTTAAAACAGAAATGCTAAGCTATGCTTCCACAGCCAGCAAAAATAGCCTTCTAAAATGAAGGCAAAGAGATGTTTTCAGACAGATAAAACCTCAGATCATTCACTGCTAACAAATCTGTACTGAAAGAAATACTAAAGGGAATTCTTTAGGCTGAAGGAAAATGACAACGAGGGCACAATGCATGTGTGTGAGGGCAAGGCAGGAGCTGCAGAATGTACAGAGAAATAGGGATAGAAGAAAGAATTTTGGAACTTGAAATTCCAACCAAATGATATAGAGTGGAGCACAGATATGAAGGAATAAAGAGCAATGAAAAAGGTAACTATGATGGTACATACATGAATAGTGGACTACACAAAACAATAATAATTATGTCACATGGGGTTTAAGAACACAAAGAGTTAAAATATATAATAACCCAAAGGCAAAAAGGGAATAAATGGAATTTAAGTGTTCTAAGGTTCTTGCATTGTTTGGGAAGTGATAAAAGTACAAATTTATTTATTTTTATTTTTTAAATTCATTTTTTGAGACAGGGTCTCACTCTGTCACCCAGGATGGACTACAGTGGTACAATCACAGCTCACTGCAGCCTCTATCTCCTGAGCTCAAGGGATCCTTTCGTCTCAGCCTCCTAAGTAGTTGGGAAAACAAGCCTGCACCACCACACTGGGCTCATAGGTTTCCCTATGTTGCCCAGGCTGGTCTCAAACTCCCAGGCTGAAGTGATCCTCCAGCTTTGGCCTCCCAAAGGGCTGGGAATACAGGCATGAGCAACCATGCCCAGCCAAAAGTACTAATCTACTGATAGCAAGGGAAACCACTAAAAGAATAGTAAAATTACGTAAAACCAAGACAGAAGGGAAGTATGATACCAAAAATAATTAACCTAGAAGAAGGCAAAGGGGGAAGAAAAAGAAACGCAGAACAGTTGGGACAAAGACGAAACAAGAAGGAGGATTTAAATCCAAATGTATCAGTAATTTTATTAATGTAAATAAGTTAAAATCCCAACTAAAAGACAGACTGACAGAAACAACAAGTGGGCCGGGCACGGTGGCTCATGCCTGTAATCCCAGCACTTTGGGAGGCCGAGGCGGGCAGATCACCTGAGGTCAGGAGTTCGAGATCGGCCTTGACCAATATGGTGAAACCCCACATCTACTAAAAATACAAAAATTAGCCAGGCATGGTGGCAGGCGCCTGTAATCCCAGCTACTCGGGAGGCTGAGGCAGGAGAATCACTTGAACCCGGGAGGAGGAGGTTGCAGGGAGCCAAGATTACACCACTGCACTCCAGCCTGGGCAACAAGAGCAAAAACTCCATCTCAAAAAAAAAAAAAAAATCCTCTGTATATTCTTTGTATTTGCTATTTCATCCAAATAATATGGCATATTCCAATGCAACACACCTGCTTACCTTTTAACAACTCAAAATTTTTAAAGGTTAAAAAGAAAATGTTCTACTGACATAAGGGTAGAAGAAACTGAAAACTAGATAATCAGACAATTCATTTTCTTGGCTCTTGCTATCCCATTTACTACCTTTATGCACATTTTTTTTTTTGAGCCAGGGTCTCACTCTGTTGCCCAGGCTGGAGTACAGTGGCGATCCTCCCACCTCTCAGGAGTAGCTGGGACTACAGGTACACACCACCACACCCAGCTAATTTATTTTTGTATTTTTTGCAGAGACGAGGTTTTACCATGTTGCCCGGGCTGGTCTCGAACTCAGGGCTCAGGCAGTTCACCCGCCTCAGCCTCCCAAAGTGCTAGAGCCACCATGCCCCGCCTCTATGCACACTATTACATCGATATCAATTTACCAGAAATGCAGTTCCATCAATGCTGATCTTATGGAAAATAGTGAATATGCGAGAAGCAGCCAATATAAAATAAGAATAGAGTTTTAAACATATTAGTGTTATTGTACATTCTGATAATGATCTGTGTGTGTGTTTTAGAGATGGGGTCTTGCTCTGTCACTCATGCTGGAGTGCAGTGGCATGATTACAGCTCACTGCAGCCTCAAACTCCTGGGATCAAGTGATCCTCTTGCTTCAATGATGTATATTTTTACTTTATTTTTATTTTATTTTTTTGTGAGGGAGCCTCGCTCTGTCACTCAGGCTGGAGGGCAGTGGTGTGATCTCAGCTCACTGCAGCCCCCGCCTCCTGGGTTCAAACGATTCTCCTGCCTCAGCCTCCCGAGTAGCTGGGATTACAGACGCACGCACCACATCTTCAGTAGAGACGGGGTTTCACCATGTTGGCCAGTTTGGTCTCAAACTCCTGACCGCTCGTGATTTGCCCACCTCAGCCTCCCAAAGTGTTGGGATTACAGGTGTGAGCCACCATGCCCAGCCTATTTTTACTTTAAAATGGAAATATATAACATCCAAAAATTGTTTTGCTAATTTAGTATTATTAAAAACAGAACAGGCCAGGCACAGTGGCTCACATCTGTAATCCCAGCACTTTGAGAGGCAGAGGAGGGTAGATGGTTTGAGGCTAGGAGTTCAAGACCACCCTGGCCAACATGGCGAAACCCTGTCTCTACTAAAATTACAAAAATTAGCCGGGTATGGTGGCACATGCCTGCAGTCCCAGCTACTTTGGAGGCTGAGGAATGAGAATCATTTGAACCTAGAAGGTGGAGGTTGCAGTGAGCTGAGATTGCACCACTGCACTCCAGCCTGGGTGACAGCGCAAGACTGTCTCAAAAAACAAACAATAACAATAACAACAACAACAACAAACAAAAAAACAGAGCAATTATGGAAATAATTTAGTAGTACTCACCTATCAAAGTCTGACAGCTTATTCGGGTTACACCACTATTTACAGGTAAGTCATTTACATACACCTGTCCACTCTCATAGGTTATGTTAAGAACAACCTTAAAATAAAGCAGCATATACATTAATTCCAATATTTATAAACAATAGCAAACTCTTCAAGTCAAAAAAGATTAAATTAGATGTGCAGGTTAAAAAATCAAGTAAGCTGCACAGCACTTAGCTAAATTATATATTAAAACCAGAAAAGGAGACAAACCTGCTGTTTAGATATGTCCCCATCATCTTTCAGTGTAGTTACATTAATTCTGATGCCATCCTGTAAAACAAGTATTGTGTAAATTGTAAGGTCTGCATCTCACAGATTGAGAACAATGTGGCTTTCTCTTTTCCCTCCGATTATATCTATTGTACAATCATTTATAACAGCATTGAGAGTTTAAAAGACCATCTTTTCCATTTTATAGCCATTTTTCCACCCTTATTTACAATTCCAATTTTTTATTTTTATTTTTTATTTATTTATTTATTTATTTTGAGAGAGTCTCACTTTGTTGCCAGGCTGGAGTGCAGTACCACAATTTGGGCTCACTGCAATCTCCGCCTCCTGGGTTCAAGCAATTCTCCTGCCTCAGCCTCCCGAGTAGCTGGGATTACAGGCGTGCACCACCACACCCAGCTAATTTTTGTATTTTTAGTAGAGACGGGGTTTCACCATGTTGGCCAGGATGGTCTTGAACTCCTGATCTCGTGATCTGCCCGCCTCAGCCTCCCAAAGTGCTGGGATTACAAGTGTGAGTCACTGCACCTGGTCTAATTTTTTATAATATATATTTTTTCTATTTACTTGTGAAAAGTATCACATGAGCATATAATATGCAAATGTAGAGTTTAAAAGATGAGCACTCCTGTAAGTACCACAGAGGATAAAATATAAAATATTACCCCTGCCTTGGCATGCTCTGCATGATTGCCCTCTATCCCCCAAGAAGGAATCCTATATCCAATTCCATTTGAATCATTTCTTGCTTTTCTTTATAGTTTTACTACCTGTGTCTCTCTCTCTAAACAATGTTACTTAGTTGTATCTGTTTCTGAGCTTTATGTAAGTGGGATAACAGTATATGTATTCTTCTGTAACTTTAGTTGATACTGTTGATGCCTATAGCTGTAATCACAGTAGTCCATCTCTGACTACCAATTTACTTACTTATTCTACTACCCATGGACATCTGAGTTGTTTCCAACTTTTTTTTTTTTTTTTTTGAGACGGAGTCTCACTCTGTCGCCCAGGCTGGAGTGCAGTGGCGCCATCTTGGCTCACTGCAAGCTCCGCCTCCCGGGTTCACGCCATTCTCCTGCCTCAGCCTCTCCAAGTAGCTGGGACTACAGGCGCCCACCACCACACCCGGCTAATTTTTTGTATTTTTAGTAGAGACGGGGTTTCACCGTGGTCTCGATCTCCTGACCTTGTGATCCGCCCGCCTCGGCCTCCCAAAGTGTTGGGATTACAAGCGTGAACCACCACGCCCGGCCTTGTTTCCAACTTTTTTGCTTTTATAAATAAAGTTGCAATGACTTTTTTTTTTTTTTTTTGAGAGGGAGTCTCGCTCTGTTGCCCAGGCTAGAGTGCAGTGGCGATCTTGGCTCACTGCAATCTCCGCCTCCCGGGTTCAAGCGATTCTCCTGCCTCAGACTTCTGAGTAGCTGCAATTACAGGCACACATCACCACACCTGGCTAATTTTTGTATTTTTAGTAGAGACGGGGGTTTCACCATATTGGTCAGGCTGGTGGCGAACTCCCGACCTCGTGATCCACCCGCCTCGGCCTCCCAAAGTGCTGGGATTACAGGCGTGAGCCACCACACCTGACCAAAGTTGCACTGACCCTTTCTTGAGTGTGTTTCTTATACAAGCATCTGTAGTGCTCCCATTTTATTGCCTCTCAAGGTATGATCAAAAGCAGTATACCCAAATACTGAAGATGACATGCTTTACATAGAGAAGCAAGCACTATTTTAAGAAGTATTTACCACTGACCACAGGAACTACAATCTGTCATTTCTAAATCAAATTCTTTCCTAAGTTTATTCACAAATAGACATTGTTATTCCAGAATAAAAACAATACTCCTCTCAAATACTTTTTCTTTGAGGTTGTATTAACTTAGAAAATAGGAAAACTGTTCATAAACATCAAAAAAATATACAAGTATATCTGCTGGCCCTGAGTATCCTACTTTATATATAATTTCCAATAAATGAGAGAATAAGACTGACGAAATTTCATGAGGTTGAGCTGATTCCAGGAATAACTTGTGGAACAGGATTCATACCACACAAGACTCACATCATACATTTAGGGTGACTTTGGTTCACTTCCCAACTAGGAGCCTAGGAAGCTTTCCAACTAGCAATTCCTCAGAACTAGCCAGCTTTCTCCTGGCCCACCTTGATCTAGAGGGTTAGAACCAATAGTGCATCTAAAACAAATCAACATTCAATGAGCCATCAGATTGACAGCTACATTGTTTTGTGTCCAAATTCAAGTCATATGGATCTCCTTTGCAAACTAGAGAATGTATTAGTTATAAACTACTATTCTTCTGACAGCCCAGAAGTAAGCCTCCAATGTTGTTCTAGGAAACCATTTTATAGCTTCTGCCTTTTAGCAGTGAACATACACTATATTGTTAGCAACTTACTGAACTTTATATGTATATATCTCACCTACCTAGTAAAATTACAGAGTTTGAAAAAGACAATTAACAGACACAAGCATACTATATTTTCCACAGAACCAAGTTCAATGAAATTATTTTCCAGTCTTTCTGAATGATTTCACTGCAAAAGGGAATCACACTCCTTACTGCCCCCTGGCCAGGAGTTCAGGGCCAGGTCATATTTATTGTTCTTGAGAACTTCTGATTGAACTGGAAGTTCAGGCTCATAAGCCAGGGTTGCATATACTTAGAAAGTGCTTGGGGACACTGAAAAGTTTCTCCCTAACCATCTTCAATTCTTCTAACTCCTTTATTCATAGGATGCCCATCGGGGACACAAGTGTCTTCCTAAGAATAAAGGTAATAGCCGGTTTAAAATACGTCTGAGAGAAATATACAGTTATGCATACAAGAAAGTAAGTGTTCATCGAATGCTTCTCTTTAGTGACCAAGTTATTTTCATATTAGAAGATTTACTATAAAGACTTTTATTTTTCGGTCAGGCATGGTGGCTGATGCCTGTAATCCTAGCACTTTGGGAGGCTGAGGCAGGCGGATCACCTGAGGTCAGCTAGCTAACATGGTGAAACCCCGTCTCTACTAAAAATACAAAAATTAGCCGGGCATGGTGGCACGTGCCTGTAATCCCAGCTATCTGGGAGCCTGAGGCAGGAGAATCACTGGAACCTGGGAGGCAGAGGCTGCAGTGAGCCGAGACTGCACCACTGCACTGTGTGGCCTGGGGGACAGAGCGAGACTTCATCTCAAAAAAAAAAAAAAAAAAAAAAAAAAGGGACCGGGCGCAGTGGCTCACACCTATAATCCCAGCACTTTGGAAGGCTGAGGCGGGTCATCACTTGAGGTCAGGAGTCCGAGACCAACCTAGCCAACATGGTGAAACCTCATCTCTACTAAAAATATAAAAAAATTAGCTGGGCGCAGTGGCGGGAGCCTGTAATCCCAGCTACTTGGGAAGCTGAGGCAGGAGAATCACTTGAACCTGAACCAAGGAGGCAGAGGTTGCAATGAGCCGAGATCACGCCATTGCACTCCAGCATGGGAGACAGAGTGAGACTCTCTCTCAAAAATAAAAAATAAAAAATAAAAATAAAAATACAAAAACTAGCCGGTGTGGTGGCATGCGCCAGTAGTACCAGCTACTCAGGAGGCTAAGATAGGAGAATCACTTGAGCCTGGAAGGCGGAGGCTGCAGTGAGCCAAGATCACGCCACTGCACTCCAGCCTGGGTGAGACAGAGCGAGATATTCCATCTCAAAAAAAAAAAAAGACTTTTATTTTTCAATCTTATGTGCAATCCTGTATTACCTCAACTTCTGACAACTGCATTCATAAAAACAGAAAAATGCTTATAATCCAATAAATCTGAGTCATTGGAAGAGGGCAGAATTTTCCTGACTTCAACCAGTTTAATTTATATCAGGCTGGATACGAGGATGGACAGATGTGATAAAGCTAGTAATGTTAAGGGTAGTCTGGTTCTGCACTGTTCAATATGGTACACACTAATCACTTGTGACTATTTACATTTAAATTGATTAAAATTAAATAAAAATTTAAAAACAGTTCCTCACTGGCACTGGCCACATTTCAAGTGCTCAGTGGCCACAGCAGTCTAGTGGCTACCCACAAGGTGAGAAAAGACATAACCATCAAGGCAGAAAGTTCTACTCAACAGCACTTACACAATATGTGGGACCACTGTGAAATTCTTTCCTATTGGAAATATTTCACAATAAGACGTTGAGAAGACTTAGATCAAGGGACTTCAGTTTCCCACAGACACAGTCCAGGTAATGGGATTCTCTTTCTGGTTGTTCAGCATTCATTTAATCTGTGAAACTTTTTGTTGCTGAGACAGGCTCTTGCTATGTTAACCAGGCTTATCAGCCAACACCCAACTCTTGGTCTCAAGCAATCCTCTGGCTTTGGCTTCCCCAGTAGCTGGGATTACAGGCGTGAGCCACTGCACCCAGCTTAATATGTGAATTTCCGAGTTTAGATCTGGACTTTCTGAAAGTGAAATGAAGGCCCAAGAAGGGAGAACTGAAATAACAAAATCACTAAGAGCCAGCCGACAATGCAGTGTATTTTAAGCCTGCAGTCAAAATGTATTTTTCGCAGATTATACAGACCTAAACATCTCTTTGACACATAGGTGTCAATTATGAATCTTTAAAACTTGAAAAATAGGAAAATAATGTCCGTATTTCCAGAACTTTTTAGAACTATTTCACTTTTATTTGGTCCCTTGGTGCCTGTCCATCACATTCCTATTGTTTAACCAGATGCAACTGTGGTCCACGTATAATTTCAGATATAGGTGGTTCTTATGGCAGGCAATGTCGTGGCTTCTTGGAATGTCCTGCAGAACTGAGACATGCTTGTCATTTTTGTACCCACTTGGGGTAATGTCATTATCCTAAAACGTTAACACTTGTTTTTGTTTGTCTTGTTTTGTTTTGTTTTTGAGCTCCGTCACCCAGGCTGGAGTGCAGTGGCACGATCTCGGCTCACTGCAACCTCTGCCTCCCGGGTTCAAGCAATTCTCCTGCCTTAGCCTCCCGAGTAGCTGGGACTGCAGGCACCTGCCACCACGCCCGGCTAATTTTTCTATTTTTAGTAGAGACGGGGTTTCACCTTGTTGGTCAAAGTGACATTTACCGTGCCCTTCACCTTTGTATTTAGAGTGTTCGTATTCAAGTCTTGACTAGGAAGAGGTGTACCGACATAGTTTCTTGTCATTCTCAGAAAACTTGCACTTTAAAATATTCAAACTTTTCCCTACCATTCTACTGAAAAAAGGCTGATACTTGCCTAGGTAGGCACGACTCTACGGCAGAAATGGTGAGCATCAGCCACGTTTTAATGTTAGGATGCCTCGATTCTCCCACCTCAGCCGGCATCAGAAGCACCTGCAGGACTCGCCAACCCGGACTGCTGGGCCCCGCCCCCAGAGGCCGGGCCGAGTTCCCAGGGGATGCGGACGCCGCAGATCGCGCCCCGCCGTCAGAACTTCTCCTCCAACATCCGACAAAAACACTACGTCGCGCGAGGGCCGGATCTCTGCCTCTGCCCACCTCAGCCCGGCGGAGCCCCGCAGCCTCGGAACGGCGGACCCTCGCGATCGCAGGCCGAGCAGGCACAGGTGGCCTGGAAATGCGCGAAGTGGGCAACTTCCACACTTCCCAAGCACACAAGCATTCCCTGCCCAAGCGCCGGCTCTACCCCGGGAAGGCGCCATTACAAAGGCCTGTGATCTCCGGCAACCGCGCGCTTCGACGGCAAAGCCCCGTCAGGTCGCGCGCCGGCTTGGGCCGCCGGAGAGTCGGTGTGGGGTGGCTCGAAGCCCACTCACAGCCACGCAGCCCCAGTGGGTCCCTTTCCTCTTACCTCGGCCTCCCACGCCGCCCCCATTTCCTGGGGTGCTTCTCCCCACACCTCCTTCGGGGGCCCGGACCCCCGCCCCTGCCCGCCGGTGGGATGTGGGAAGCGTCGTTGTGGACGGTCCGGGCCTCCCGGAGGGTCGGAGTCGTAAAGCGGCCAGCCGGGCCCGCCCTGCCCTACCTGTGGGGCTCCGGACAGCGGCGGCGGCTCGGGGGCGCCCGTCGTCAGCAAGCCGGAGGCGGGTAGCGCCACGAACAGCAGGAGCCGGAGGGCTAGCGGCCCCGGTGGAGCGCCCTCCATCTTGGACAACCCGGGCAGAAGGCAGCCGCGGCCGGGAGGTGAGGGCGGAGCCGGCCCGCGGGCAGGACGGAGCTTCGGCGGAGGGGGCGGGGAGGGCCCTCCCCTCCCCGGGCGGCCGCGGAGGGCGCGGGGAGGCTCCGAGCTCCGGCTCGCCAGAGAAAGGCGTTTGCGCACGCGCAGCGCCGCGCGGCGTCGAGGGGCGGAGTAAAGTCTTGGAAGGTACGGCCCCTCATTAGACCCGCCCTCAGGATTGGACAGGACTCCAACTGGAGCGATGTAAATGTCCTCGTAGCCATTATTTTTAAAATTAGTATTTACACACATGCATGTGTCTGTGTGTGCACATGTACATGTACCTATAAGATGAAAACAACGGTAATATTTCAGAAAACTGTTATACATTAAAAATGAAACACCGCATTTACAGGGGAAGTTTTTATTAAGTGGGTAATTCCCCACCCTTGGCTGCACGTGGGTCTCTCCCGGGCAGCTTTAAAAAGTACTGGGGTCTCCCTGAACACCCCACTTTTCAGCCTGGGCTGCGGCTCGGGCCCTGGTGGTTTTTAAATTTTCTCGGGTGATTCATTGTGGGGCCAAGATTGAGGATGCGCCATGCTTATTGTTCAGCATTCTGCCGACCCCTGGAGGCGGCGCGGGGACAGCGCTCAGCTGGAAGCCAGCACACCTGGGCTCTCAGCGCCTTTTTGGTCGGTATCGTAACTCTAAAGTGAAAGTGTTAGACTTTTCTTCCACCTTTCAGATTAAAAAAAAAAGTTACGGAACCCTGTAAAGCACAGAATAGCAAGAAATTCAAGCATTTTAGATTAACAAGATTGCATGTTGATTGGGAAAAACTTGGAAACTTGGCCATTCAGGCAGAATAAGAGTAATATTTAGTCTTCCTTTGAAATAAAACTTTTGACATGAAATAAAACTTTTGACATGAAAAGGGAAACAAGAATCTATTTCTCTCTTTGAGCCCCCTTTACTCCTTTGAACACCCTCCTCCCACAGGCCTGCTGACAGCCCCCCCCCCCCCGCCCCAGAATAAATTATAAAAGTTTTGGCTAAAGACTCCTTTCAACTAACTCCGGGCTTACTCTGAGATTCCCCACGCCATTGTTAAGCTACAAGTGATTTCACAGCGAAGCCCCACCCACTTCTGGGTTCCATCTGCAAACTTGGCCTTTTCACTTTTTTCCTACTGCTGGAATTAAAAATGAATTTGGAGATGGGCGTGGTGATTTGTGCCTGTAGTCCCAGCTATGCAGCAAACGCAGGCAGGAGGATCGCCTGGGTCTATTAAAAAAAAAAGGAATCTAGAAGCCGGGTGCAGTGGCTCACGCCTGTAATCCCAACACTTTGGGAGGCCGAGGCGGGTGGATCACTTGAGGTCAGGAGTTCGAGAATAGCCTGGCCAACATGGTGAAACCCCATCTCTACTAAAAATACAAAAATTAGCCAGGCATAGTGGCACGCACCTGTAATTCTAGCTACTAGGGAGGCTGAGGCAGAAGAATCGCTTGAACCCGGGAGGCGAAGGTTGCAGTGAGCCAAGATCGTGCCATTGCACTCCAGCCTGTGCGGTGGAGCGAGACTCCGTCTCAAAAAAAAAAAAAAAAAAATCTGGAAGTCAGAAAACATGACATGTGGATCTGTATAATTTGAATTAGTAATATAAGGTTAAAAGTACGTCTATATGAAAAGATAATAGGGAAAGTTGAGGCTATCTGTTTTCTTACAAAGCCTTTCCCATGGTCTGTCCATTATTCTTTATTGCTTATCTGTCTCATCAGATAGATGTGAGCTCCAGGAAGGGGGTGGCCAAACCTTAAAGCAAACAGCTTCCTAGAGTAAGCCCCCAGTGGGGGTTTGTTGGACAAATAATGTCTAAGTGGTTGACAGTATTATTTAATAATCAACAATTTTACTGTTTTGTATGAAATGGTTCTCTTTAGGCCATTGTTTTGCTACATGCACACATGAGCACTATGGAATTTCATGTTAAAAAACCCCATCATTTGGGGAAAAATGCACCATACCACAACTCTAATGAGTTACAACAAAACTTTAAACAAGCTTTGTGGCTCAGTTCCACTTGTCCATTGGAAAACTCAGCTTGGTTTACTGAGCCTTCACATTAATCTGAGAAACAAAAGACAGAATTAACTTGGCAGTTGCTTACATGACAAATAAATCTGTCAATACGGTGAGTACTTCGATATTCCTTTGAGTCAGCTCATGTCAACTGGATATCTTCTATCATAAAAAGAGTTCAACTTGCCTGACAGCAACCCACTGCAGTTCTGTGCACATTAGATGCTTTCTTTTCTTTGAAGGTAATCTTTCATATAGCAGAAGATATTCTAAAATATTTCTAATACTACAGAAAACAAAGTATATATTAAAATGTCTTTATTCTTTCACCAGATAATACCTTTTGACTCCAAACCTTGATATATTTCCTTTTTCAGTAGCCAATTTCATTGTCATTTTCATCATTCCCACAATCAAAATTTGAGTCCATCTTTTTCTGCAATTTAAAGCAGGCTTGATGCCAAAAGGAAATCTGGGACATGATTTGTATCTGTTTCCAGTTTCTGGGACTGAGTGAGTCACTGCACTTCTATTACAACACAGTCTACTCCAGTATTTTCCAGAGTTAGTCATCTACATATTTTTGAACTTTTTGAAAGACCCCTAGAAGATGACAAGAGGGAGAGCAAGAAACAAAGATATTGTATTTTATTTTTTTGAGACAGGGTCTTACTTTGACACCCAGGCTGGAGTGCCATGGCAAGATAGATCATGGCTCACTGCAGCCTTGACCTCCTGGGCTGAAGCCATCTTCCTACCTCAGACTCCTGAGTAGCTGGGACTGTAGGCACGTGCCCCCATGCCCTGCTAATTTTTTTTTTTTTAAGTGGAGATGAGGGCTTGCTAGGTTGCCCAGGTTGGTCTTAAATTCCTGAGCTGAAGCAATCCTCCTGCCTTGGCCTTCCAAAATGTTGGGATTACAGGCATGAGCCACTGTGCCTGGCCTAAAATATTTTAAAACTGCTTTTGCTGTAACTTTCTTGTCCATATATTTATGAATGAATTTCATTAGCTCATAATGATGGGTGGTGCCTCTCATATGAAGAACAACTCATAGAAATATTATCATTGTAGCAGCCAGCATTTATTATGCTAATTGTGTTAAGTGCTTTATGTATATTATTTAAACCTCATAGCAGCCTAATGACATGATTACAATTTATTATCCCATTTTTATATACAAAACAGAAATTTATAGAAATTAAGTGTTTTTGTCTGAGTTACAGAACAGTAAATGATGAAGCTGTGGTTTTAAACTCTGGCATTCTAAGCCAACACAGTATAATGAAACAAAAGGCATTTAGTTAATTTATATACATTTATAGAGATGATTATAAATTATTCCACTCATTAGCTTTCTAAAAATGTGAGCTGGGTTGCACTTTGGGAGGCAGAGGCAGGCGGATCACCTGAGGTCGGGAGTTCGAGGCTAGCCGGGAGTTCAAGAAACCCCATCTCCATTAACAACACAAAAATTAGCTAGGCATGGTGGCGCATGCTTGTAATCCCAGGTACTTGGGAAGCTGGGGCGGGAGAATCGCTTGAACCCGGGAGGCAGAGGTTGCGATGAGCCGAGATCATGCCATTGCATTTCAGCCTGGGCAACAACAGTGAAACTCCGTCTTAAAAAAAAAACTATATATATATATATATGAGCTGGGTTGGGAGAAATGGAGAAACAGTAAAGTGTAAGAGGGCTATGCCTTCTCCACCATCACAGAAGCTAGAGGGGCTCCAGGGCCAAGATGCAGCCCCTGCTCTCTGCTCCCCCAGCTAACTAGTTTCAACAACCTGAAAATCTGCAGAGACGTTTGTACTCACGGATGCTAAAAGTCATACTATAATTTGATATTTGGTACCCTAATAAAAATCCTGAAGATAAAAGATTAAAGGGCTGGGCGCGGTGGTTCACCCTGTAATCCCAGAACTTTGGGAGGCTGAGGCAGACGGATCACGAGGTCAGGAGATCGAGATCATCCTGGCTAACACGGTGAAACCCCGTCTTTACTAAAAATACAAAAAATTAGCCAGGCGTGGTGGCAGTCACCGGTAGTCCCAGCTACTCGGGAGGCTGAGGCAGGAGAATGGAGTGAACCCGGGAGGCAGAGCTTGCAGTGAGCCGAGATCTAGCCACTGTACTCCAGCCTGGGCGACAGAGCGAGACTCTGCCTCAAAAAAAAAAAAAAAAAAAGATTAAAATAAGTATCCTAAGGCATAAGAGATCTTATCAGGTTTCAGGTTTTAAAAAATAGAACATCTGTAACAGATACTGCAAGAAGAGTTTGTTTAGAGATCATTTCATATTTAGTAACCCAGATAAGTAGGTTATATTTGTGGTAAGATGCCATTTTCATTTGTCTTTTTTTTTTTTGAGACGGAGTCTCGCTCTGTCGCCCAGGCTGGAGTGCAGTGGCGCAATCTCGGCTCACTGCAAGCTCCGCCTCCCGGGTTCACGCCATTCTCCTGCCTCAGCCTCCCGAGTAGCTGGGACTACAGGCACCCGCCACCACGCCCGGCTAATTTTTTGTATTTTTAGTAGAGATGGGGTTTCACCGTGTTAGCCAGGATGGTCTCGATCTCCTGACCTCGTGATCCACCCGCCTCGGCCTCCCAAAGTGCTGGGATTACAAGCGTGAGCCACCACACCCAGCCTAATTTTTGTATTTTTAATAGAGATGGAGTTTTGCCATGTTGGTCAGGCTGGTTTCCAACTTCTGACCTCAGATGATCTGCCTGCCTCAGCCTCCCAAAGTGCTGGGATTACAGGCATGAACCACAGCGCCCGGCCACTACCACATTTTCTTTTTTTTTTTTTTTTGAGACGGAGTCTCGCTCTTTCACCCAGGCTGGAGTGCAGTGGTGCGATCTCGGCTCACTGCAAGCTCCGCCTCCCGGGTTCTCCTGCCTCAGCCTCTCCGAGTAGCTGGGACTACAGGCGCCCGCCACCACGCCCGGCTAATTTTTTGTATTTTTAGTAGAGACGGGGTTTCACTGTGGTCTCGATCTCCTGACCTCATGATCCGCCCGCCTCAGCCTCCCAAAGTGCTGGGATTACAAGCATGAGCCATCGCGCCCGGCCATTACCACATTTTCTTTATCCACTCGTTGACTGATGGACATTTGGGCTGGTTCCATATTTTTACAATTGTGAATTGTGCTGCTATAAACGTGTGTGCAAGTGTCTTTTTCATGTAATGACTTCTTTTCGTCTGGGTGGAAACCCAAAAGTGGAACTGCTGCATCACAATGGTAGATCTACTTTTAGTTCTTTAAGGAATCTCCATAATGTTTTCCATAGTGGTTGTGCGAGTTAACATTCCCACCAGCAGTATAGAAGTGTTCCCTTTTCACCATATCCATGCCAATATCTATTTTTTTTAAAATTATGGCCATTCTTACAGGGGTAAAGTGGTATCCCATTGTGGTTTTGATTTGCATTTCCCTGATAATTAGTGATGTTGAGCATTTTTTCATGTTTGTTGACCATTCGTATATCTTCTCTTGAGAATTGTCTATTCATGTCCTTAGCCTAATTTTCAATGAGACTATTTTTCTTTTCTTGCTGATTTGTTTGAGTTCCTTGCAGATTCTGGATATTAGTCCTTTGTTGGATGCACAGTTTGTGAAAATTTTTGTCCACTCTGTGGGTTGTCTGTTTACTCTGCTGATTATTTCTTTTACTGTGCAGAAACTTTTTAGTTTAATTAAGTCCCATATATTTACCTTTTTTTGTTGTTGCATTTGCTTTTGGGTTCTTGATCACGAAGTCTTTGCCTAAGCCAATGTCTAGAAGAGTTTTTCTAATGTTATCTTTTAAAATTTTGATGGTTTCAGGTCTTAGATTGAAGCCTTTGATCCATCTTCAGTTGATTTTTAGATAAGGTAAGACATGAGGATTCAGTTTCACTCTTCTACATGTGGCTTGCCAATTATCCCTGGACTGTTTATACGGTATTCTTTCCCCAGTTTATGTTTTTGTTTGCTTTAAGATCAGTTGGCTCTTAGCTTTATTTCTGGGTTCTCTATTCTGTTCCATTGATCTATTTGCCTGTTTTTATACCAGTACCATGCTGTTTTGGTGACTATAGCCTTATAGTAGAGTTTGAAGTCAGGTAAAGAACAAAAAAGTCCAGGTACAGCCTCATGCCTTTAATCCCAGCACTTTGGAAGGCCGAGGCAGGAGGATCACCGTAGGTCGGGAGTTCAAGACCAGCCTGACCAACATGGAGAAACTGCATCTCTACTAAAAATCCAAAAAATTAGCCGGGCCTAGTGGCACATGCCTATAATCTCAGCTACTCAGGAGGCTGAGGCAGAATTGCTTGAACCTGGGAGGCAGAGATTGCGGTGAGCCGAGATTGAGCCATTGCACTCCAGCCTGGGCAACAAGAGTAATTCTGTCTAAAAAAAAAAAAAGAAAAAAAATTATTCTTTTTGCTTAGTCTTGCTTTGGCTATATGGGCTCTTTTTTGGTTCTATATGAATTTTAGGATTTTTTCTAGTTCTGTGAAGATGATGATGGTATTTTGATGAGAATTGCTTTGAATTTGTAGATTGCTTTTGGCAGTATAGTAATTTTCACAATACTGATTCTACCCATTCATGAGCATGGGATGTGTTTCCATTTGTTCGTGTCATCTGTGATTTCTTTCAGCAGTGTTTAGTAGTTTTCCTTGTAGAGGTCTTTCACCTCCTTGGTTAGGTATATTCCTAAGTATGTTATTATTTTTTTGCAAGCTGTTGTAAAAGTGATTGAGTTCTTGGTTTGATTCTCAGCTTGATTGCTGTTGGTGTATAACAGTGTTACTGATTTGTGTACATTGATTTTGTATCCTGAAACTTTACTGAATTCATGTATCAGATGTAGTAACTTTTTGGACGAGCCTTTAGGGTTTTCTAGGTATACGATCACATCATCAGCAAACAGCAACAATTTGACTTCTTCCTTACCGATTTGGATTCCCTTTATTCCTCTTGTCTGATTGCTCTGGCTAGGACTTCTAATACTATGTTGAATAGAAATGGTGAAAGTGGTCATCCTTGTCTTATTCCAGTTCTTAGGGGGAATGCTTTAAACTTTTCCCTGTTCAGTATAATGTTGGCTATGGGTTTATCATAGATGGTTGTTTTTTTCTGAGAGAGTTTATCATAGATTTGTTTTGTTTTGTTTTTTGAGATGGAGTCTCACTCTGCTGCCCAGACTGGAGCACAGTGGCAAGATGTGGGCTCACTGCAACCTCTGCCTCCTGGGTTCAAGCAATTCTCCTGCCTCAGCCTCCCAAGTAGCTGAGATTACAGGCATCCACTACCACATCTGGCAAATTTTTATATTTTTAGTACAGTGGGGGACTTCAGTACTCACCGAGGTTGAAGCAGCAGTGAGCCCTGATCATCCCACTGCACTCCAGCCTGAATAGGAGTAAGATCCTGTCTCAAAAAAAATTTTTTAAAGAAAGAAAAAGAAAACTGAAACATTAGTTCAACCTAATTGCCTGATACTGTGTATATAACTCACATAATCTTTCCCTAGTAGAATCCTAAATTACAAGACTAGAGATAGTATTAAAGAGTAGTGTTTGATAACATTCTGTGTATCCTTAAGAGAAATATTACAAATCCAAGGAAAAAAAGAGAGGGTTTGGAAAAATCAAGCAGTTTTTTTTTTTTTTTTTTTTTTAAGACAGAGTCTCACTCCATTACCCAGGCTAGAGTACAGTGGCATGATCTCGGCTCACTGCAACCTCCACCTCCCGGGTTCAAGCAATTCTTGTGCCTCAGCCTTCCAAGTAGCTGGAATTACAGGCATGCACCACCATGCCCAGCTAATTTTTGTATTTTTAGTAGAAACGGGGTTCTACCATGTTGGCCAGGCTGGTCTCAAACTCCCGAGCTCAAGTGATCTGCCTGCCTTGGCCTCCCAAAGTGTTGGGATTACAGGCGTGAGCCACTAATCAAGTAATTTTTAAAGAAGAATTTGGACTATTCAAAGAGAATTAGAAAGTGACATAATAAATATGAGAAATGATTTCACATCTGGAGTTATTCACTAATGACCATATAGGGTATTGCCAGATTGTTTTGAAGAATCAGACTCCGGTATGGGCATTTTTTTTTTAATTTTTAATTTTTCAATCATCTTCCAACTGTGATAATTAAGGTATGGACATCTTAAACTCTAGATAGAATACCTTCTTATTATTATTCAGTGTGTAATTTACACCATCTTTAAATTATGCTGTACTTAATTATATCCCTAAATATAAAATATTCTACCATCACAAGGAAAGTACCATTTCATTATATAGTTTATGCTTGTCATTATCTTATTGTCTCTAATGCTACAAATATTTAAATATGTTGAAGTGGTTTGTATAGTAGTTACATAGGTGAAAAGAAAGAGCTATATTATTTCCAATTCTACCAAATGTAAATAATAAAGTAGATTAAGTCTGGAGGAAAGATTAGTACATTTTTGTTGCTTTCCAAACATTAACATCAAGGAGAGTGTTCAAGATGCCTGACTAGATGCAGCTAGTATGCACCTCCTCTATGGAGAGGGACAAATATAGCAAGTAGATATTCACACTTCAAAGAGATTGTCTAAGAAAGAACACTGGGATTCAACAGAAAAGTGACAGGAAGCACTGAAAGCAGGGAAAGAGGCAGCTTGCTCAGCCAGGATTGGATGAGAAGTGGGAGAAGCTTCCCAATACAGGGAAAGGGTTAGAGAGAAACCCTTAGAGCTTCATATTTCTGCCATCGTCTTTTATAATGTAGCTGCAGAACCACTCAACCCATGCAGGCCTCAAGCCTAACAGGAAGGTGCTTAGAGATCGCAGAGAGACACAGTTTCAAAGAGGGAACTCATACAAAGTCCCAGAGGCATCCAAGGCCAGAGTAGCTTCAGCTTAGTGACATTTTCAGAGCCTAGCCTCTGGGGATTCGTATCTTGCCCCGGGGCCAGGCTGATGCTGACATTGCTGCCACTGGGCTGAGAAGTGAGAGGGGAGGCCGGGCACTCCCATGCAACCCTAGGACAAATCTCACCACTGCAGCTGCAGGCTGCTGTGGGACCAAGGCCCTGGCAAACTGCACTCCCTACAGCTGCCTGCCTGCACTACTCCAGCTGAGACAGGTCTCACCCTCCCTGAGGGCAGGCCCACAGCACAGCCGCCACTGCCCACACCTGAGCATTCTGCCTGTGGCCTGTGGACCATTCTGCCTCTACCTATCACAAAAAGCACATAAATGCACTACCAGAGGGCCAGAGGACAAGTTGGCCAGCCCAGTACCATTCGTCCAGTACTCAAGCATGCTATCCAGGGACCTGAAAATCACCCATCCCAATCTATGACCACTGACACCTGAATGGCCACTCCTGCTGGGGTCTAAGGTTGGGCTGACCCATCCTGCTGATACTATCACACCTGGCAGTGCTACCAGTGCAACTCAACCTGTCACAGCCCTCGCCAATACCAGCATAGACTGCTTGGGCCCCAGTGGGTTGCTCCACCACAGCTACTGCCATCAGTCACTTCCCAGCAGCTACCCAGGAGCCCAAAACCTACCCAAACACCTGGATTATCACTAGCACTACCAGCATTTGAGCTTGGGCCACCTGGAGGCCCAAGAATTTGACCCACTTAACACTGGTGCCAGTACAAACAGCAATGGGGCTGGCCTTGCTAGAAACCTAGACATCCAAATACAAGAAGCTCAAAGAACACCCGGGAAATTCATCACAAAAAGATCACGACCTAGGCACATAGTCATTAGGTTGTCTAAAGTCGAGAAGAGGGAAAGAATCTTAAGAGCTGTGAGGCAAAAGCATCAGGTAACCTATAAAGGAAAACCTATCAGATTAACAACAGTTTCTCAGCAGAGACCCTATAAGCTAGACAGGATTGGGGTCTTATCTTTAGCCTCCTTAAACAAAACAATTATCAGCCAAGAATTTTGTATCCAGTGAAACTAAGCTTCACAAACAAAGATACAGTCTATTTCAGACAAACAAATGCTGAGAGAATATGCCACTGCCAAGCCAGCAGAAACTCTACAAGCTAGAAGGGACTGGTGGCTCTGCTGGTCCCAGAAGCCTCCAAACTAACCCTGGGGAATGATTTAACTGTTTACACCCCGCACAATGTGGCAGGACTACTGTACTCTAGAGTAAGGCTTTGGCTAACAGAGAGCTGACTCCTTAAATATCAGGCTCTGCTGTTAGAGGGTTCCCACATCCAATTAAAGACTTGTTCTAACCTAAATCCAGCTACCTTCCTCCCTGAGGAAACTGGGGAACCTGAACATAACTGTGAACAAGTCATAGTACAAACCTATGCAGCCAGGGGGGAACTCAGGGAAACTCCCCTAGACAATCCAGACTGGACCCTCTTCACAGATGGGAGCTCTTTTATAGAACAAGGGATCCGCAAGGCAGGATGCACAGCAGTCATTGACTACTTGCTCCAAGGAAGGAGGCAGCCATAATCCCCCTGGGAACGTAAGTCCATTGGCTTAAATATCAGGCCCTGTTGTTAGAGGGTTCCCACATCCAATTAAAGACTTGGTCTAGCCTCAATCCAGCCACTATTTGATTCTATTGAATTTGATTCTATTGAAAGTGCGTCTCTTCCTCCAGGCACGAGCGCTCAATTAGCTGAGCTAATAGCTCTTACAAGAGCAATTGAATTAAGCAAAGTTAAGGTAGCTAATATTTACACTGACTCCAAGTGTGCTTTCCTAGTTTTCCATGCTCATGCGACCATTTGGAAGGAAAGGCATTTTCTTTTCTTTTTTTTGAGATGGACTTTTGCTCTTGTTGCCCAGGCTGGAGTGCAATGGCGCGATCTCAGCTCACTGCAACCTCTGCCTCCCAGGTTCAAGCAATTCTCCTGCTTCAGCCTCCCAAGTAGCTGGGATTACAGGTACCCGCCACCATGTCTAGCTAATTTTTGTATTTTTAGTAGAGACGGAATTTCACCATGTTGGCCAGGCTGGTCTCGAACTCCTGACCTCGTGGTCTGCCCGTCTCGGTCTCCCAAAGTGCTGGGATTATAGGCGTGAACCACCATGCTCGGCCTGGAAAGGCATTTTCTTACCACCAATGGATCTCCTATAAAATATCACCAGGAAATTAATACATTACTATCCTCAGCTTTCCTTCCATGAGAAATCGCAGTAATGCATTGTAGGGGACATCAAAAGGGAACAGATGAGGTAGCTGAAGGAAATAGATCAGCTGATCAGGCAGCTAAGTCAGCGGCAAGAAAGCCTCAAGACATCAACACTTCAAACCCCTCTAGTTTGGGAAGGCTCCATCAGAGGAATTAAACCTCAGTACTCCCCTACAGAAGCAGAATGGGCCACTTCTTGAGGGTATACATTTCGGCCCTCAGGATGGTGACAGTCGGAGGATGGCAAGCTCCACTTGCCATCCTCTAGCCAATGGAAAGTCCTTGAAGTCCTTCACCAAGCTTTTCACCTGGGAAAGGATAAGACATATCAATGAGCCCAGAGATTGTTTTCAGGAGATAACTTGCTAAAACAGTTAAGGAGGTTGTTAATGCTTGTGAAGTCTGTCTTAAAAATAATCCTTAACAGGCGACTCCTTCCTCCTCAACCCCAAAGAATAGGAGGTTATCCAGGAGAAGACTGACAAACAGACTTCACCCACATGCCGAAGACAAAGGGCATCCAATACCTGCTGGTATGGGCAGACACCTTCACTAACTAGGTAGAGGCATTCCCATGCCGTACAGAAAAAGCCTCTGAAGTAATAAAAGTGTTAGTTAATGAAATAACTCCCCGCTTTGGTCTACCTAGGTATCTTCAAAGTGACAATGGACCCTCATTTAAGGCAGCTGTCACACAAGGGGTCTCAAAAGCACTAGGCATAGAATACCATCTCCACTGTGCTTGGAGACCCCCATCCTCAGGAAAGGTAGAGAAAACTAATGATATGATCAAGAGACATATCAGAAAATTATCCCAAGAAACTCACCTTCCTTGGGTCACTCTTCTTATGGTCTTACTATGAATAAAAAATGCCCCTTCAAAACTTGGTCTTAGTCCTTTTAAGATGCTGTATGGATGACCTTTCTTTATCAATGATTTTCTATTAAATCAAGAAACCTCGGCCGGGCGCGGTGGCTCACGCCTGTAATCCCAGCACTTTGGGAGGCCGAGGCGGGCGGATCACAAGGTCAGGAGATTGAGACCATCCTGGCTAACACAGTGAAACCCCGTCTCTACTAAAAATACAAAAAATTAGTCGGGTGAGATGGCGGGCACCTGTAGTCCCAGCTACTTGGGAGGCTGAGGCAGGAGAATGGCGTGAACCCCGGGGGGCGGAGCCTGCAGTGAGCCGAGATCGCGCCACTGCACTCCAGCCTGGGCGACAGCGAGACTCTGCCTCAAAAAAAAAAAAAAAAAAAAAAAAGAAACCTCTGAGCTAGTCAAGCATGTAACTTCTCTGGCTCACTTGCAACACGAATTAGCACATGTAGCAAAGGCCCAACCCCAGGAAATTGGACCACCTCTATTTAACCCAGGAGATTTGGTACTGGTGAAGGCTCTCCCTTCTCTCTCTTCCTAAGCCCAAGCTGGGAAGGGCCTTACACCGTTCTTTCAACTCCCTCAGCAATAAAAGTTACAGGAATCGACTTTTGGATACATCACACTCGAATCAAAGCCTGGAAAGCTGAGGGAGTAACCCCTGACAGCCCAGAGAAATGACCTGAATATCAATGCGAAGAAGTAGGAGGCCGTAAGCTGAAAATCACAAAAGATAAGTAACGGAGTAAGAACTACTCACCTTAGTCTCGCCTCTACCTCACCAAATACTTTTTGCCGTTTCTACCTCTCCTTTTAAGCCAAGTGTTACTATATACTATAGCACCCTCAGGGTGTAATATCGAACAGAATCTCAATTGCTGTAGCATTTTGCTTAATTACTATCCTCACAGCAGGAATAACAGTTATTAACTGACAGTAAACATGAGCGTTTTACTATCACTAGGTCTGTTAGGATTTTTTATGGGACTTAGTAATACGTCACACCCTTTAGCTCCTACAGTATCCGCCATGGCCCATTTCTACAACAAGACTAATTGTTGGGTCTGTCCTAAATGGTTTGCTCAGTTCAACAGCACTGAGGAACCTTACAATGACCCAGAACTCAGTCTTAGGATTCCCTTTGTTGGCTTTACCTTTAACCCTTAAAGACATATCAGGCATAAATGGAACATGGTATGGGAGCACTTTCTTTCTTTTTTTTTTCCTTGAGACAGAGTCTTGCTCTGTCACCCAGGTTGGAGTGCAGTGGCGCGATCCTGGCTCATTGCAACCTCCACCTTCCCTGTTCAAGCAGTTCTCCTGCCTCAGCCTCCTGAGTAGCTGGGATTACAGGCATGCGCTACCACACCCAGCTAGTTTTTTTTTGTTTTTGTATTTTTTATTAGAGATGGGGTTTCACCATGATAGGCCCGGCTGGTCTCAAACTCCTGACCTCAGGTGATCTGCTCACCTTGGCCTCCCAAAGTGCTGGGATTACAGGCATGAGCCACCACGCCCAGCCTTGAATATTGTGGTGGCAGGCATGGTGGCGGGCACCTGTACCCCCAGCTACTGGGGAGGCTGAGGCAGGAGAATCGCTTGAACCCAGGAAGCGGAGGTTGTAGTGACCTGAAATCGCACCACTGCACTCAAGCCTGGGCAGCAGTGCGAGACTCCGTCTCAAAAAAAAAAAAAAAAACAAAAAAAAAAACCCCCAAAACCAAAAAACAATATTTATTCATTCAACAAACATTTATTTGCACATTGTGTACCAGGCTGTCATAGGCATTAGGGATATAGCTTTAAACAAAACAGACAAGATGGAATATCCTGGAACACACATTCTAGTAACAATAAACAAACATAAACAAATTTGTAAATAGCATGTTAGATTGTAAAATGTACTCTGGAGAAAAAGCTGTATGGAGAAAAAGAAAAGTGTATGTGGGGTTAATTTTATTTATTTATTTATTTTTTTTGAGACGGAGTCTCGCTCTGTCGCCCAGGCTGGAGTGCAGTGGCGCAATCTCGGCTCACTGCAAGCTCCGCCTCCCGGGTTCACGCCATTCTCCTGCCTCAGCCTCCCGAGTAGCTGGGACTACAGGCACCCGCCACCACGCCCGGCTAATTTTTTGTATTTTTAGTAGAGATGGGGTTTCACCGTGTTAGCCAGGATGGTCTCGATCTCCTGACCTCGTGATCCACCCACCTCGGCCTCCCAAAGTGCTGGGATTACAGGCGTGAGCCACCGCGCCCGGCCTTGGGGGGTTAATTTTAATTATGGCAGCCATGGAAGGCCTCACTGATAGGGTGACGCCAAAGCGCCTGAAGGAGGTGAAGGGGAGCCATACAAATAATTGGAGGAAGAGGTCCCTCAACCAAGGCAAGTGAAAAGGCCCTGGGGCAGGAGTATGTCAGCAGTGTTCAGGGCACAGCAAACTGTCTAGTATGGCTTCAGAGGAATAAAAAGATGGCGTAGGAAAATGGGGTAAAAGAGGATCTTGCAAGCCATTATAAAAGCTTTGGCTTTTCGGCCGGGTGCGGTGAATCCCAGCACTTTGGGAGGCCGAGGCGGGCGGATCCACGAGGTCAGGAGGTTGAGACCATCCTGGCTAACACGGTGAAACCCCGTCTGTACTAAAAACACGAAAAATTAGCCGGGAGTGATAGCGGACACCTGTAGCCCCAGCTACTGGGGAGGCGGAGGCAGGAGAATAGGGTGAACCCGGGAGGCGGAGCTTGCAGTAAGCCGAGATCGCGCCACTGCACTCCAGCCTGGGCGACAGAGCGAGACTCCGTCTCAAAAAAAAAAAAAGCTTTGGCTTTTCATCAGATGTTAAGTTATTGGAGATTATGTGTAAAATGTCATAAGAGAGACTGACAGGCTTGCCCAGAAGAGTGTCTGGGGAATAAACTTGCATGGCAGAATGTTAGTTTTGGCCAGGCGCAGTGGCTCACGCCAGTAATCCCAGCACTTCGGGAGGCCAAGGCGGGAAGAGTTCGAACTCCTTGAGCTCAGGAGTTCGAGACCAGCCTGAGCAACACAATGAGACCACCTCCCCCCACCGCCATCTCTACAAAAAATAAAAGAACAAAATTAGCCGGGCGTGGTGGCGCGCGCCTCTGGTCACTTGGGAGGCTGAGACAGGAAAATCGCTGGAGCCCGGGAGGTGGGGGTTGCAGTGAGCCGAGATCGCGCCACTGCACTCCAGCCTGGGCGACAGAACGAGACCCTGTCTCAAAACAGAAAACAAAACAAAATGTTAGTTCTTAGAATCGGAAACCCCTAGTAGAGGCCCAAAGTTTTGCGAAAAGGAGACTGACGAGGAAATCCGGAGGAGTCCGCCCAAATAGGTGGAGAAGATCCGGCCGCGGGCGCCCCCGGTGGATAAAAGGGCCGCTCTGCTCTTGAGACGGACACAAACGGGGCACAAAACACTATACTGACACCGTTCTGAGGGACAGGCTTCTGCCAAAATCGCCAAGGGCGGACCAGGATTTTCAAAACGGCCGCGCCGGGGGCGGGACCAACCCGAACTGTAAGTCAATTGGGCAGCCAGGCGCCCGCCCGCCGGCCGGAAGGAACTGTCCGGAAGCGGGGGCGGCGCCGGCGAGATGACGCAAGAGGGGTCGCGCCGAGGGTGACGCGTGGCGTAGACAACGCCGACGGTCTGCGCCTGTCACCCCCACTGGGGTTTGTAGCGGAGGAGGAGCGGGCGCCATGGCGGTTCTACTGGAGACCACTTTGGGCGACGTCGTCATCGACTTGTACACCGAGGAGCGGCCGCGTGGTGAGGCTTGAGCCCCACTCACCTGTCGCCGGGGTCCCCGAGCTTGTCTCCCTACTTTCCCTTCTCTGCGCATTCCAGGGCAGAGATTGGCTAGAGCTCGAGCTTCTGGGCTGCTGGTGCCCGCGACTGGGCTATTTTATTAACCGGCCTTGGCTAGAAAAGTTTTTGTGACGGGAATTCGTTTGAGCCTTGGCAGCCCTTCTCCCGTATTTTGTGTTGGCCAGTCCGGTGGAGGGTGCTTGCGGTCATTAATTGCCTTCGTGTGTGTGGGGCGTGTGTGCGTGTGTGATTCGAGCTGCACATACAATAACCCATAGCTTTTGTGCCTTTATTGTGTTTACTCGTGAGAGGAACACAGGAACGATTGCTTGGTATGTAATCGGTTAAATCTTGATGAAGGCAGTTAGGGTGTGCTTGGCGCAGCGAGTGTGGGCATACTCCTTAGGTGGAGGAGGAAGAGGTCTGGAGTGTGGACTGAGCCTTCGAGGCACTGGGCTAAGTCCTGGGCTTGGCTTCTTGCCCCTGAGGGTCTGATTTTCCATTGGGGGACGTAAACACAGGAACCCATTTTAGTTTTCTATGTGTTATGGTAGAAGAATGTGTAAGTTGCCATGGAAACCAGAGGAGGACGGCTTCTTTGGTGAGGATGGGAAGAAGCAAAGCTAGCAAAGACTATATAGAACACTTGAACTAGTTCTTTCAAAGATGAATGGGAATGAGGGTTTTCGTAGCTTGGACTTTGTTTGGAATTTTCTGGAAACGGCAAGTAGTTTGGTGTGGCTGGAAGGATTGGTGTGAGTCGTGGAATGGTAGACTCGAGTCTGGTGAGATACGCCTAGGTCAGTCGTGAATAGTCTTGTGTGCCCTACTGATGATCAGAGTCCTTGAAGACTTTAAAAGCAGGATTGAGGCATGGCATACTTGTTTTGAGAACGTAATAGGCAGCGGTGTGGAGAATGTATCAGAGTCAGGAAGAAACTGAGACCAGGAGAGATTACTTATAAACAGGGTCCTACCCACATGGAATGCAGAGCCTATCAAAGAAGGTGAAATAAGTTGCAATACTGTACAATAACTACCTCCTGCCGTGCTCCACTTTCCCCCGCACGCAGCTATTCCTCCGTCTTCTCCACCTGGCGAAAACACTACAAACTCTCCCATACCATTTTTACCATTCTTTTGCTGTTTCTTTTAACCAATATTCCTCTCCACTATTGTCCTTCTGGCAAACTTACTACTTATTATCTAAATCTCAGATCAAGCATTATCTCTTCTTTGATGCTCTCCCTCCTTTCTAAGCAGAGTTACCTGAGGTTTCCTCTGCTCTGTCTTAGGTATTTTATAAACCACATGACACATTTTATTTTAACATTTACCTATTATCCTGGTGTTGTTTACAAGTCGTGTCCTCGCTCAAGAATGTAAACTCCAAAAAAAAAAAAAAAAAAAAAAAAAAAAAAAAAGAATGTAAACTCCAATGAGAGCAGGAACTATACCATAATTATCATCTCTATATCCTGAGTACCTAGTACAATGTCTGCTACTTTTAGGGCACACACTAGAGGTTCAGTATAATAACTAATGGATATAAATGTGTTGTATTAGTTAGGACCCTTTGTGCAAGTGATAGAAACCCAACTCAAACTGGCATAAACAAAGAAAATAATTGGTTGCCTCATAATCCTGGGATAAGCTTGGTTTTAAGGGTAGCTGGATCCATTGTTTCAAAGAATATTATAGGGAATTTTGTTTTTTATCTCTTGATTTTGCTTTTCTTTGAGTTCCTTTGACACTCTGTCCATGCAGAGTAGCACCTGGCAAAATAAATGGGCCTCTTTCCCCAGAGTTGTGAGGAAATAAAGGGGGGGTAGAACTACCCCACCCAATTAACAAGCAGTGGTTCTGCAAAGATAAGCCCATAACACCAAAACATAAGTCCACCCCCTGTACATATTTGTAAGCATATGACTGGAGATGTGCTTACTTGTTTACCTGCTATATTTATACCCACTTATCAATCTATGATCAACATATCCAGACTTACCTTCCATTCTTTCTTCCTTTTTTAACTTTTTATTATAGAAAATTTAAAACACAGATGTAGAGAGAATCATGTAAATGAACTCTCATGTCCACATGACCAGCTTTGTTTGACAGCTGTGAACACATAGCCAATCTTGCTTCATTTATAATACCCCCACCTCCAGTGCATCTATTTAATCTGTAATTACTTCAGTATGTATTTCTAAAATATAAGATCTCTTTAAAAAAACAAGAAAAAATGGAACTGTGAGCTTAAGTACACATAAGTGACAGGTTAAAAAAAAGAAAAAAAACTTGACAGGGAAAAGGGAAAAATACTAAAGAAAAGAGAACAAGTTGTAAAAAAGAATAAAAAACAGAACCACAAATCTTATCACACTTTGAAAAAACTAGCAATAATTTTTTAGTATCATTTAAACTTTCTTATTATCTCATAAACTTTTAAAAAATATGGTGATTTAAATTAGGACCCAAAGTCCATATATTGGTTAAAATGTCTCATATATGTTTTAATATATTGGTTCTCCCCCTTTTTCTCTTGAAAAAAATTTGAGAAAGAACCTGGGTGCTTTGTCTGGTAGAATTTCTCTTGTTTTGGATTTGATTGATTATTTACTGGGTGCGTTAACATATTGTTGTGTCCCCTGTTTCCTATAAATTGTTCTTTAGCTTCAGAGCCTTGATTAGGTTCCAGTTTAATGTTTTTGGCAAGAATATTTCATATAAGATAGTGTGTACTTTCAGCTGCATCACATTCAGGAGGCACTTGATGTCTGGTTGGCTGTTTCTGTGATGTTAAAATTGGTCAGTGGGTTAAGGCCTTATTGCGCTTATAAATTGTTCCCATCGGATTTTGATGAAAGACCTAAAGATTTTGGCAGCCGTTGATGATCATTGCCTAAATTCATTATTTTTGTTTACTAGTAAAAGGACCACTCCTATCTGTTAAACATGAAGCCCAGAAATATATTCAAGAAAAACAACTGCAAGACTGATATTCAGCACTCTTCAACAGCTCAGCCCCATCTCTCTCGTCTTTTCATCCTCTATTACTATGTAATACCAGACTATTACAGAACTTTGGTGTTTTGGACCTCCCCTAAAACATTTAAATTTCCACTTCCAGGCCTTTTCGTAGTCTTCCAGACCTAAAATGCTCACCCTTCACTCTAACCTTCCCTGAGGTTTTCTGATTTCCCTAGCCAGAAACAATCTTTTGAACTCTTGTGGAATTTTTAAAACCACTTTTTTACCATTTTAAATAAGTGGCACACGTGTTATTAATTAGATATGCCCAGTATGTAACTACTTGTGTTCAGATGTAAGGACCCTAATTTAATGTAAGCTTTTTGAGGGCAGGGATTGCCTCATATATCTTACTGTCTGTCTGGTTTCTAACTTAGTGCCTTAAGAACTTGTTAATGTGTCTTTCCACGACTAGACTGTGAACTTTTTGAGAGCAGGGACCACAGTTTAATAGCATTTGTCATGGCGGTGTCAGGCATCTAGAAGGTACTCAGTAAATGTTTATTGGATAAGCAGATTAATTTATATGAGAAAGGTTGTTCATAAGTGTATGGATTTTTATAAGGGGCTGTTTAACTATTATTAAAAAAATGACCCTGGATGTTTGACTTTTTCCTAATTGATATAATGTATCCATTTTTATATATTCTGCCAGATCCTTTTCTATTACAATATGCTCTTTAAGTGTTCTTTTTTCTCGTAATAAAATCAATCCATCAGTAAATGATTGCTTATAAGTGTCAGTTTTCTGTATTAGCCCAGATGCCCCAAAAGTCCTATGAAAGAAAAAAAAAGGTAATTAAAAATTTTTTTTTTCTAGACTTATTGCCCTTTTATTTTATTTTATTTTATTTTATTTTATTTTATTTTATTTTGAGATGGAGTCTCGCTCTGTTGCCCAGACTGGAATGCAGTGGTGCGATCTTGGTTCACTGCAACCTCCACCTCCTGGGTTCAAGTGATTCTCCTGCCTCAGCCTCCCTAGTAGCTGGGATTACAGGTGCCCGCCACCATGCCTAGCTAATTTTTTTGGTATTTTTAGTTGAGACAGGGTTTCACCATATTGGCCAGGCTGGTCTCAAACTCCTGACCTCAAGTGATCCGCTCACCTCGGCCTCCCAAAATGCTGGGATTACAGGTGTGAGCCACAGCGCCCGGCCTATTGCCCTTTTTTATAGCTTTGGACATTTGACTTTTTATTTCTTTTAATAGTAATTTAGAAATTACATTTCACTGTGGCTTGTTTAAAAATGTGTTTGTGGATTACTGTGATAAATTTGGTATTTACTTTCTTGCAGCCTGCTTGAATTTCTTGAAATTGTGCAAAATAAAATATTACAATTATTGCCTTATTCACAATGTACAGGTGAGTTGGTAGATATTAGTCATTTCCTTTGTTATTGGAACTATCTAACAAACTCTGTGAATTAACAAAGAATCCTACATATTACAGAGGGATTTTATCATACAAACTGGCGATCCTACAGGGACTGGCCGTGGAGGAGAGTCTATTTTTGGGTAAGTTGTTTTATTTATTTATTTTTAACGTCTGGAAGGGCAGAACTAATTCTTTTATTCTTAAATGAGGAAAAATATAATTGCTCATGTTTCAATCTGCATTTTAAAATACAGTTTAAATTTAGATTTTTCCCCCAAGTTCCCTAAATATCTAGAAAAAAAAAGTAATGTTTGGAATTCTGTTGGCATTTCTGTAAAGAAATAATTGATAACCCTGTATGTTACTAGTACTTCTGTATTTCATTTTGAAGTACTTACATTTATAACCTTATGTGTTTTTTTAGCCAACTGTATGGTGATCAAGCAAGCTTTTTTGAGGCAGAAAAAGTCCCAAGAATTAAGCACAAGAAGAAAGGCACAGTGTCCATGGTGAATAATGGCAGTGATCAACATGGATCTCAGGTTAGGAAATGAGTAAGAATATGAGATTTGCTTAGAAATGAAGGACTGGAAGGAGCCCACAGAGTTATTTTTTAAACTGTCCATTAAGGCTTAGAGGGTTTCAATCAGAAATATGTGTTGGGGAAAAAATGCACTTTTTCTGTATTAAAAAAAATTATTTTCTTCTTTTAAATGTAAAGCATTCCCATTGTGAAGAATTGAGAAAATACAGAAAAGTACAAAGAAAAACATTACCTGCCACTCCACCATCCATGATTATCACTGTTCACATTTGTGGCTCGTTTTTCAGTATTTGTTTTTATTTAATTAATTTATTTATTTTTATGAGATGTAGTCTCACTCTGTCGCCCAAATTGGAGTGCAATGGCACAATCTTGGCTCACTGCAAACTCTGCCTCCCGGGTTCAAGCAATTCTCCTGCCTCGGCCTTCCGAATAGCTAGGATTACATGTGCCCGCCACAACACCTGGCTAATTTTTATATTTTTAGTAGAGATGGGGTTTCACCATGTTGGTTGGCCACGATGGTCTCAATCACTTGACCTCATGATCCGCCTGCCTCAGCCTCCCAAAGTGCTGAGATTACAGGCGTGAGCCACCGCGCCTGGCCGTTTTTCAGTATTTCTTACTTTTTTAAAAACATTACGCAGAGTACCTTCTATTCATTGTCTTGTTTAATTCTCCCAATGACCCTGTTAATTCTCCCAATGACCTACCTGTTAGAGTAGGTACTTCTGTTTTCTACTATATACACATGAAGTTGAGTCATGGCTTGTCCAAGTATTTTGTTTTATTTTATTTTATTTTATTTACTTAGAGAAAGAGTCTTGCTCTGTCGGCCAGGCTGGAGTGCAGTGATGTGGTCTCAGCTCACTGCAACCTCCACCTCTCAGGTTCAAGCAATTCTCCTGCCTCAGCCTCCCGAGTAGCGGGATTACAGATGCCCGCCACCATGCCTGCCTACTTTTTGTATTTTTAGTAGAGACGGGGTTTTGCCATGTTGGCCAGGTTGGTCACAAACTCTTGACCCCAGGTGATCCACCTGCTTTGGCTTCCCAGAGTGCTGGGATTACAGGTGTGAGCCACCATGGCTGACCAAAAAATACTTTATTACTAAAAAATGCTTCTGATCATCTGAGCCTTCAGTAAATCATAATCTTTTTGCTGGTGAAGGGTCTTGCCTTGATGTTGTTGGCCGTTGACGAATCAGGGTGGTGATTGCTGAAGGTTGGGGTGACTGTGGCAGCTTCTTAAAATAAGACAACTGACTGGCGCGGTGGCATACATCTGTAATCCCAGTACTTTGTGGGGGCAAGGCAGGCAGATCGGTTGAGCTCAGGATTTCGAGACCAGCCCAGGAAACATGGTGAAAACCCCATCTCCACAAAAAAATACAAAAATTAGCTGAGCATGGTGGTACAGGGCTGTAGTTCCTGCTTCTTGGGAAGCTGAGGTGGGAGGATCACTTGAGCCTAGGAGGTCAAGGGTGCAGTGAGTGTGATTGCACCACTGCACTCTAGCTTGGGTGACAGTGAGACCTTGTCTTGCAAATAAATAAATAAATAAATAAGACAACAGAAGTTTGCCATGTTGATGGACTCTTCTTTCATGAAAGATTTCTGTGTATCATACGATGCTGTTGGATAGCATTTAGTAGAATTCAAGATTGAAGTCAATCCTCTCAAACCCTGCTACTACTGTATCAGCCAAGTTTATGTAATGTCCTGAATCTTTTGTTGTCATTTCAACAATTATCATACACCAGGAGTAGATTCCATCTCAGTAAATCACTTGGCTGGGTGCAGTGGCTCATGCCTGTAATCCCACCACTTTGGGAGGCTGAGGTGGGCGGATCACCTGAGGTCAGGAGTTTGTGACCAGCCTGACCAATATGGTGAAACCCCGTCTCTACTAAAAATAACAAAAATCAGCTCGGCGTGGTGGCGGGTGCCAGTAGTCCCAGCTACTTTGGAGGCTGAGACAGGAGAATTGCTTGAACGTGGGAGGCGGAGGTTGCAGTGAGCCGACATCGCACCACTGCACTCCAGCCTGGGTGATGCAGCAAGACTGTCTCAAACAAAAGAAAAAAAAAAGGAAGAAAACCACTTTGTTTGCTCATCCTTAAGAAGCAGCTCCGTATCTGGTCGAGTTTGATCATGAGATTGCAGCATTCAGTCCCATCTTCAGGCTCTACTTCTAATTCTCATTCTCTAGCAATTTCCACCACATTTGCAGTTACTGCCTTCACTGAAGTCTTGAGCCACTCAAAGTCATCCATGAGGGTTGGAATCTACTTCTTCCTAACTTCTGTTAATATTGATATTTTGACCTCCTCCCACAAATCACGAATGTTCTTAATGACATCTAGAATGGTGAATCTTTTTCAGAAGGTTTTCAATGTACTTGCCCATATCCATCAGAGGAATCACCATCTATGGCAGCTATAGCCTCACAAAATGTATTTTTTTTTTTTAATTTTTATTTTTAGAGATGGGGCCTCACTACATTGCTCAAGTGATCCTTCTACCTCAGCCTCCTGAGTAGCTGGGACTACAGGTGCATGCCACATGTCAGGCTGTATTTCTTAAATAATAATACTTGAAAGTTGAAATTACTCTTTGATCCATGGCTGCAGAATGGCTGTTACGTTAGCAGGCATGAAAACAGTATTTTTTTTTTTTTTTTTTGAGACAGAGTCTTACTCTGTCACCCAGGCTGGAGTACAGTGGTGCAGTCTCACCTCACTGCAACCTCTGCCTCCTGGGTTCAAACAGTTCTCTTGCCTCAGCCTTCTGAGTAGCTGGGATTATAGGTGTGCACCACTACGCCCGGCTGATTTTTTGTATTTATAGTAGAGATGGGTTTTCACCATGTTGACTATGTTGGCCAGGCTGGTCTTGAACTGGCCTCAAGTGATCCACCTGCCTCAGCCTCCCAAAGTGCTGGGTTTACAGGTGTGAGCCACATGCACAGCTGAAAACAATATTAATTTCCTTGTCAGAACTCCTAGGTGACCTGGAGTATTGTCAATGAGCAGTAACATTTTAAAAGGATTTCTTATTAAAAGAGCAGTAATATTTAAAAGGATTTTTGTTCTGAGCAGCAGGTCTCAACAGTGATCTTAAAGTATTTGATAAACCCTGCTGTAAACAGATGTGCTGTCATCCAGGCTTTGTTGTTCCATTTCTAGAGCACAGGCAGAATAGGTTTAGCATCATTCTTAAGGGCCCTGGGATTTTTGGTATAGTCAGTGAGCATTGGTTTCAACTTAAAAGTCAGCAGCTGGATTAGCCTGTAACAGAAGAGTCAGCTTGTCTTTGAAGCTTTGAAGCTAGGCATTGACTTTTCCTCTCTAGATATGAAAGTCCTAAGTGGCATCTTCCAATATAAGTCTGTTTCATCTACATGGAAAATTTGTTATTTCATGTAGTCATCTTCATCAGTGATCTTAGCTAGATCTTCCAGATAACTTGATGCATGCTGCAGTTTCTTTCTTTCTTTTTTTTTTTTTTTTTGAGACAGAGTCTCACTCTGTTGCCCAGGCTGGAGTGCAGTGGCGTGATCTCAGCTCACTGCAACCTTCGCCTCCCGGGTTCAAGCAATTCTCCTGCCTCAGCCTCCTGAGTAGCTGGGATTACAGGCACACGCCACCATGCCTGGCTAACTTTTGTGTTTTTAGTGGAGACAGGGTTTCACCATGTTGGTCAGGCTGGTCTTGAACTCCTGACCTTGTGATCTGCCTGCCTCGGCCTCCCAAAGTGCTGGGATTACATAGGCGTGAGCCACTGCACCTGGCCACTTGCTGTAGCTTCTATGTCAGCACTTGCTGCTTCACCTTGCACTTTTATTTATTTATTTATTTTTTTATTATTTTATTATTTTTTATTTTTTATTTTTTTTTTGAGACGGAGTCTCGCTCTGTCGCCCAGGCTGGAGTGCAGTGGCGCAATCTCGGCTCACTGCAAGCTCTGCCTCCCAGGTTCGAGTGATTCTCCTGCCTCAGCCTCCCGAGTAGCTGGGACTACAGGTGCCCACCACCACGCCCAGCTAATTTTTTGTATTTTTAGTAGAGACGGGGTTTCACCATGTTAGCCAGGATGGTCTCGATCTCCTGACCTCGTGATCCACCCGCCTCAGCCTCCCAAAGTGCTGGGATTACAGGTGTGAGCCACCGTGCCCGGCCCACCTTGCACTTTTAAATTATGGAGACAGCTTCTTTCCTTAAACTTTTATTTTATTTTATTTTTTTTTGAGATGGAGTAATCCACTGCACCTGGCCTCTTTGCTTAAACTTAATGAATTAACCTCTGCTAGCTTCAGACTTTCTTTTGCAGCTACCTCCCCTCTCTCAGCCTTTATAGAATTGAAGAAAGTTAGGGCTTGTTTGGAATTAGGCTTTGGCTTAAGGGATCGTTGTGGCTCGTGTGACTTGTGTAGATTACTAAAACCTTCTTCATATCAGCAGTAAGCCTGTTTCATTTTCTTATCATTCATGTGTTCACTGGAATAGCACTTCTAATTTTCTTCAAGAACTTTTCCTTTGCGTTTACAACTCAGCTATTGTTTGGTACAAGAGGCCTAGCTTTCGGCTTATCTTGGCTTTCAACATGCCTTTCTCACTATGCTTAATCATTTTTAGCTTTTGATTTAAAGTAAGAGATGTGTCATTCTTCCTTTTACTTGAACACTTAAGAGTCTCTTGTAGGGTTAATTGGCCTCATTTCAGTATTGTTGTGTCTCGGGGAATAGGGAGCACTGAGAGGGAGGAAGATGGGAATGGCTGGTTGGTGGAGTAGTCAGAACACATACAGCATTTATGGATTAAGTTCACCATCTTATATGGGCACAGTTTGTGGTGCCCCAAAACAATTGCAGTAGTAAGATCAAAGATTATAGATGGTAATAACAGATACAATAGTAATGAAAAAGTTTGAAATCTTGTGAGAATTACCAAAATGTGAGCCAGAAACATGAAGTGAGCATATGCTGTTGGGAAAATGGCACCAATAGACTTACTCAATACATGGTTGCCAGAAATCCTTAATTGTAAAAAATGCAGTATCTGCAAAGTGCAATAAAATGAGGTATGCCAATATAAGCTTTGTACTTTTTACTTAGTTTTGGTAACAAGTGTCTAAGAATTGGTGCAGTAAATGTGGACTCTTAACTTTCATGTATTTTTTTGTCAGTCTGTAACTGATTTCAGTTTGAGTTATGTATTATTTTTATGGTATTTATTATGTGTCCTTCTGTATAGTTTCTTATCACTACAGGAGAAAATCTGGATTACCTTGATGGTGTCCATACAGTGTTTGGTGAGGTGACAGAAGGCATGGACATAATTAAGAAAATTAATGAGACCTTTGTTGACAAGGACTTTGTACCATATCAGGATATCAGGTGTGGTTACAATTTACTATCTGAGTGTACTAGAATGTTTTAATATTGAGATGTTTAACATGTAGTGGTATGGATAGGAACGGTATGCGTAGGACTGGTTTCTGGATAATTCTAATCCCAAAAGGTGAATTAATATAAGACTGTAAGAATATTTATAATAAAAAGGACCTTTTGTATTTTTGTACTTGTACTAATTATTTATAATTACATTTGGAGGAATTATTTATTTATTTATTTATTTATTTATTTATTTATTTATTTTTTGAGACAGAGTCTCATGCTGTTGCCCAGGCTGGAGTGCAGTGGCACGATCTTGGCTCACTGCAAGCTCTGTCTCCCGGGTTCACACCATTCTCCTGCCTTAGCCTCCCGAGTAACTAGGACTACAGGCGCCCGCCACCACGCCTGGCTAATTTTTTGTATTTTTAGTAGAGACGGGGTTTCACCATGTTAGCCAGGATGGTCTCGATCTCCTGACCTCGTGATCCACCCACCTCGGCCTCCCGAAGTGCTGGGATTACAGGCGTGAGCCATTGCGCCCAGCTGGAGGAATTGTTAATGCTTTAATTTAGTTTTTTAATTGAGAAATAAGGCAAAAGTACTAAGATTTAGACAGTTATATTAGTTTACATTGTAAAGTAATGCAGGGTAATAAATACGGTATCACTCAATGCAAAACAGTAACACTCATTGTGAAAGTATATCTAGGTTAGTAATATCCATGTGCAGTACGGGTTTTTTTTTGGCCTTAGAGATAATCAAGTAATTTTTTGTAATCTATTAAAATAAAATAGGATTCTGAAATAACTTAAATGTATAACATTTGATTTGGATTTATTTTGTAAGGATAAATCATACAGTGATTTTAGATGATCCATTTGATGACCCTCCTGATTTATTAATCCCTGATCGATCACCAGAACCTACAAGGGAACAATTAGATGTAAGTAAAGCCCTCTTATGATTAAATGTACATTCATATTAATGATTTGTATGGATTTATCTTTTTCATCTATTAAAGTTAATTTTTTCCAAATTATTATCTTGCTTAATTATATTAGAACAAGTTTAGAGTTCTTTTTCTTTTCCACAGAGATGCTCATTTTTCTAGCTGTCTTCTCATTTCTCTAATTTCCTTTTTTCAGTTTCTTTTCTACTGAGATAACCTTAGCTCTAGAAGCTTACATGAACACCTTGGGAAAGTGTTTTTCTTATCATCAAATTAAACTATTATCTTGTGAGGTAACTTTTCAACTGGGGACACTCTGGAGCCAGGCTAGAACCCAGAAGTTTCTGTGAAACAGTGCAGACTGTTCCCCCACATATTTAAGGTTTATGTGGCTTCCTTAAAGCTGAATTTGTCTTTATGGTTGGGATTGGTGCTTAATTGTCAGATCATTTCTCTTCATTCAGCAGTTAGAATTGGATAATAAATAGTGTCCATATAAATACTTATTTTTATTTATGTATTTTTTTGAGATGGAGTCTCACTTTGTTGCCCAGGCTGGAGTGCATGGTGGGATCTCGGCCCATTGTGGCCTCTGCCTTCCTCGTTCAATCAATTCTCGTGCCTCAGCCTCTTGAGTTGCTGGGATTGTAGGCGCATGCCACCATGCCCAGCTAATTTTTGTATTTTTAGTAGAGACGGGGTTTCACTGTGTTGGCCAGGCTGGTCTTGAACTCCTGACCTCAAGTGATCCACCCGCCTGGCCTCCCAAAGTGCTGGGATTACAGGCATGAGCCACCACGCCTGGCCTATTTTGATTTTAACAGAAGCCCACTTTTGCTAATATTTTAGAATTAATATAAATCAGTTCTTGGAGGTTTATAAGTTTGTCTCAGTTGCTGTCCAATTAATTATTAAAAATTTTTTTTAGAGACAAGATCTCACTGTGTCACCCAGCTGGAGTGCAGTGGTGTGATTGTAGCTCACTGCAACCTTGATCAGTTACTGTTTTAGCATGTTTAACTAAGAATAAAGTATGTCTTCTATGTTTCTCAGATTTTTTTTATTCTTTAAATATATACATCAGTAACTTCTGTCTTACAGAGTGGTCGAATAGGAGCAGATGAAGAAATTGATGATTTCAAAGGAAGATCAGCTGAGGAAGTAGAAGAAATAAAGGCAGAAAAAGAGGCTAAAACTCAGGCTATACTTTTGGAGATGGTAAGATAATTACCTTTGTTCAAATTGTTCTGTAATATATCTAATGATACTTATTGAGTGTTTATTTCTGGCTCTTCGGTAGTCTTAAAATATTAAAAATTGAGTTATGATTTTTTTCTGGTTTAAATTTGGTATGGCATAATAATAAATTGGCTCTACTGTGAAAATAAATTTGGCTCTACTGTCAATATAGTGCTAAGTGCCTTTTTAAACAGTGGGAAGTGGATCTCTAACTTATTAATTGAATTTCAGTTGTTTAATATTCATCTCATTTTTAAAGAGTGTTAAGCAGGCTGAATTTTATGTATATTAAAGAATAGTTCTTCATTGTACCACTCGAGTGTTAAGATTAAACAGAATGGTAGTTGTAGGGTAAAATAATGGGTAGAAACTGAGCACTCTAAAATATACTGCTTCTCTGTATTACTAACAACCTGAAGTCATTTGGGGAATAATAATTCAGTAGATGATTAATTGACCTACTTGGTATTATTTTCCATTTCTTATTTTTGTAGAATAGGCATACCTGTCATATCATAGATAATAAATATTGGAATGAATGGATAATAAAGTTACTATTTTATATAATAGAACTTTCAGATTTGTAGTCTGTTTTAAAGTTTATTTATTATTTTATAGAGACAGGGTCTCACTCTGTTGCTCAGGCTGGAGTACAGTGGTGTATGATCATAGCTTGCTGCAGCTTCCAACTCCTCAGCTCAAGCAATGCCCCTGCCTCAGCCTCCTGAGTTGCTGAGACCACAGTCGCACACCACAATGCCCTGCTAATTTTAAAATTTTTTTGTAGAGACAGGATCTCCCTATGTTGGCCAGGCTTAAGTTTATACTACCATCAACTGTCTGAATGAACAAATAGTAAAGGCTGTATAGTTCAAGAAAGCTTTACTGAAATTAAAAAAATTAATTGAAAATACACATTTTAATGAGCACACTGTGTATCTCAGAGTATTGACCCTGAACACCCAACAGCAAGACAAATTCTAAGAGAATTACTACACTTGAAAGGTATGTTGAACAACTGGGCAGAAAGAATAAGTTACTTATAAGGGAATGAATTTAGATTGTTATCAGACTTTTCAACAGCAACACTTTGGAAGTTTATGCCAGAAGAAAATAGATTAACATACTTTTTAAAACTTTTTGTTTTCAGATAATTTCAAATTTATGGAAAAAAGTACATAGAACTTCTATATACCTTCTACCCACATTCACCAATTTTTAACATTTTGCTACATCTGTTTTATGATTCTCTCTTTTTCTCTCTCTCTGATTATACAAGCACATAAACATACATTTTTTTTCTGGACTATTTGGCAGTAAGTTGCCTGTTATTTCCCTTTACCTCTTAATCAGTGTGTATTTCCTAAAAGCAACAGTATTCAGTGTGTATAACAATATGTATGTATTCACAGTGTAGTTATCAAAATCAGAAAATTTAGAAGTGACAGAAATTACAGTTTATAGGGCTGGGCACAGTGGCTCACGCCTGTAATCCCAGCACTTTGGGAGGCCGAGGCGGGTGGATCATGATGTCAGGAGTTCGAGACCAGCCTGGCCAACATGGTGAAACTCTGTCTCTACTAAAAATACAAAAATTAGCTGGGTGTGGAGGCACGCGGCTGTAATCCCAGATACTTGGGAGGCTGAGGCAGGAGAATCGCTTGAACCCAGGAGGCGAAGGTTGCTGGGAGCCGAGATCGCGCCATTGCACTCCAGCCTGGGCAACAGGGCGAGACTCCATCTCAAAAAAAAGAAAAAAGAAACTACAGTTTCTATTCCAGTTTTGCCAGTTGTTTTAATAATATCTTTTATAATTGTTTCCTCCTCCAGACTAGAATCCAGCTCATGACTTATCATCTGTTGCATTTATTTTGTAGAATATTTTCCTTTTTTTTTTGTTTTTTGAGACGGAGTTTCTGTTGCCCAGGCTGGAGTGCAATGGCATGATCTTGGCTCACTGCAACCTCCACCTCCCGGGTTCAAGCGATTCACCTGCGTCAGCTTCCCAAGTAGCTGGGATTATAGGTGCCTGCCACCCACGCCTCGCTAATTTTTTTTTTTTTTTTTTTTTGAGACAGAATCTCGCTCTGTTATCCAGGCTGGAGTGCAGTGGCACGATCTCGGCTCACTGCAACCTCTGCCTCCCGTGTTCAAGCAATTCTCCTGCCTCAGGCTCCCGAGTAGCTGGGATTACAGGCGCCCGCCACCACATCCAGCTAATTTTTTGTAATTTTAGTAGAAACAGGGTTTCACTATGTTGCCCAGGCTGGTTTCGAACTCCTGAGCTCAGGCAATCCGCCTGCCTTGGCCTCCCAAAGTGCTGGGATTACAGGTGTGAGCCACTGTGCCCGCCCGAGCCCTCCCTTCTTATCTGCTTATCTATCCGTTCATTATCAGTGTCTCATGGATTCTTTTTTTGGCTTTGTTTTTAATAAATAGACAATTTGTAGAGCAATTTTAGAATTATAGAAAAACTGAACAGAAAGTACAGAGAGTTTCTAAGTACTCCCTCCCTCTTTCCCCCAGTCTTGCATTATTGTGACACATTTGTTAACAATTGATGAGCCAATATTGATACATTATTAACTAAAATCCATGATTTACATTAGAATTCAAGCTTTGTGTTGTACATTCTGTGGAACTGACAAATGTATGATAGCATGTATCTACCCTTACAGGATCATTCAAGGTAGTTTCACTGTCGAAAAAATCCCCTGGGCTCCACCTGTTCATCCCTACCCCCAACACCCAGTTCTTGGCAACTACTGATGTTTTTATTGTCTATATAGTTTTGGCATTTTCAAAATGTCATATAGTTGGAATTACAGTGTATGTAGCATTTTCAGACTGTCTTCTTTCACTTAGCAATATGCATTTAAGGTTCCACTGTGCCTTTTTTCTTTCTTCCCTTTCTTTTTTCTTTTCCTTTCTTTTCTTTCCCTCCTTTTTTTTTTTTTTTTTTTTTTTTTTTTTTTTTTTTTTTTGAGACAAGGTCTCGCTCTTGTTGCCAGGCTGGAGTGCAGTGGCGCGATCTCGGCTCACTGCAACCTCCGCCTCCCAGGTTCAAGAGATTGTCCTGCCTCAGCCTCCTGAGTAGCTGGGACTACAGGCACGGGCCACCACACCTGGCTAATTATTTTGTATTTTTAGTAGAGACGAGGTTTCACCACGTTAGCCAGGATGGTCTTGATCTCTTGACCTCGTGATCTGCCCGCCTTGGCCTCCCAAAGTGCTGGGATTACAGGTATGAGTCACCATGCCCGGCCCTTTTTTTTTTTTTTAATTTTTTTATTTGAGACAGGTTCTCACTCTGTTGCATGGACAGTGGCACAATAACAGCTTACTGCACCCTGACCTCCAGGGCTCAAGTGATCCTCCTACCTCAGCCTCACAAGTAGCTGGGACCACAGGCGTGTGCCACCACGCCCAGCTAATTTTATTTTTTGTAGAGACAGAGTCTCACTATGTTGCCCAGCCTGGGATTTCATTTCTTTTTTTTTTTTTTTTTGAGAGAAAGTCTCACTCTGTCACCCAGGCTGGAGTGCAGTGGTGCTGTCATAGCTCACTATAACCTTGAACTTCTGAGATTGAGCAGTCTTCCTGCCTCAGCCTCTTGAGTAGCTGGGACTATAGGCACATGCCACCACACCTCGGTAATTTTTAAATTTTTTTGTAGAGATGGAGTCTTACGCATGTTGCTCAGGCTGATCCCAAACTCCTAGGTTCAAGTGATCCTCCTGCCTTGGCCTCCCAAAGTGTTGGGATTACAGGCGTGAGCCACCATGCATGGCTGATAGCTCATTTCTTTTAATTGCTAAGTAATGTTTCATTGTATGGATGTATCACAGCTTGTTTATTTTTTACCTGTTGAAAGATACCTTGGTTGCTTCCAAGTTTTGGCAGTTGTGATTAAAGCTGCTGTAAACATTTGCATGCGGATTTTTGTGTAGGCATAAAGTTTCTATGCATTTGGGTAAATAGGAGTTCAGATGCTGGACTGAATGGTTTAGCTTTGTAAGAAACTGCCAGACTGTCTTCTAAAGTGGCTTTACATTTTACATTCCTACCAGCAATGAATGAGGGTTTCTTTTGCCTCACATCCTTGCCAGCATTTGCTGATGGTATTGTTTTGGATTTTAGTCACTCTAAAAGGTGATCCTGTGTCCTTTTGATTTTATTAACATGTTTCATCTTCTGTTTTCTAAGAATATCTGTTTCTCTTACCTTATTTGCATTTGTTTGTAATATAGTGATAATTCAGCTAGTGTTTTGTAAAATTAGTTTTGAATCTCATAGCTTTTATGAATGTTTTAAATTTCCTAATAGTATTTTAAAGTTAGCTTTGACCAAATACTATAGCAAGTTCTTTTTTGACTCATTAACTTTTTTTCTTATTTGTGCTTCCTTTCTGCCATTATAGGTGCTTTGGAGGATTTTTACTAATTTGCTCTTCTCCTTCTGTGTTTTGACACTCTTTTTTCTTTTTTAGAGGCAGGGTCTTACTCTGTTTTCTAGGCTGGAGTGCAGTGATGTGATCATAGCTCAGTGCTGCCTCAAAAACTCTGGAACCCAAGCAGTCCATCCAACCTTCTGAATAGCTAGGACTACTCACACTGCCATGCCTGGCTAATTGTTAAATTTACTATAGAGACAAGGTCTTACTATGTTGCATGGGCTGGTCTCAAACTCCTGGCTTCAAGAGATCCTCCTTCCTCAGCCTCCCAAAGTGATGGGATTACAGGTGTGAGCTATCATGCCTGGCTGTGATACTTCTTATTGGACATAATGTTGTCTTTTAATAGACTTCAGAAACATTGAGGAGATCTTACTGGCTGTGTTGCTTCTTACTGTTTTTTATTTTCAAGATTTTGGGGGGAAGGGCATGTTTATCCAAGAGGAGACACTTTACAGGTGATCTTATCAGAAATAATCTCTGAGAGAGTGTTTGAATATATGTATAAAGGGATGTTGTTGCCCCATCTAAATGTGACAGAGTTGCATACATATATGGTAAAACTCTGATGATATGCAAGGAAATGACTAAAAAGGAAAACCAAAAAGCAGAGTATTTGTTGTCTCTGATGAGGAGGCAGAGGGAGAATGGGATAGGTGACATTTTAGTTCTTAAGGTAGGTGGTAGCATCATAGTGGTTTTTATTTTTAAGCTTACTGACTTACATGTACTTTACATAAATTCTTATCCTTTAAAAAATATATCAAATACTTGAAAAAAGACAAAGTAGGGGTAAAATTAGGCTTTGAAGCCAGATAAATGTAGGTTCAGATCCCAGCTCTGTTGTTTACCACTGTGTGGCCTTGGGCAAGTTACTTGTTTAACCTTTTAAATTTCACTTTACTTGTCTTTATTTTATTTGTTTATTTATGAGATGGAACCTTGCTCTGTCGCCCAGGCTGGGGTGAAGTGGCGTTAGCTCACTGCAACCTCCGCCTCCTGGGTTCAAGCGATTCTACTGCCTCAGTGTCCTGAGTAGTTAGGACTACAGGTGCACACCACCACGCCCGTTTAATTTTTGTATTTTTAGTGGAGATGGGGTTTCACCATGTTGGCCAGGCTGGTCTTGAACTCCTGACCTCAAGTATCTGCCCCCCTTGGCCTCCCAAAGTGCTGGGATTACAGGCGTGAGCTACCATGCCCGGCCACTTTACTTGTCTTTAAAATGGAAATTGCAGGATTGTTTCAAGAATTAGCGTAATAGATCTGAAGCCCCAAGCACTGTTCACACAAAGTATGAGTTATTTAAATATTAGCTATTAACACTGTTAAGAATAGGAACAGTGTAGTTCAAATTTTGAAATCTTATTTGGATTTCTTTTCCAGAGCCTGCAGTTTGTAATATAAATTTAGATGTTTTAAGGAAATCAGCATTGTGGGATTGGGTAGGATTTAGAATGGAAACTAAATAGGAATTGATTTATGTTTTTGTTTGTTTGTAATTTAGGTGGGAGACCTACCTGATGCAGATATTAAACCTCCAGAAAATGTACTGTTTGTGTGTAAATTGAACCCAGTGACCACAGATGAGGATCTGGAAATCATATTCTCTAGATTTGGGCCAATAAGAAGGTAATCCTTAGAATTAGTGAAAGAGATATTTAGAAAAACTAGGTATCAGTTGGTGGTTTTCTAATGACATATTTTGATGATTCTGTGAATTCTAGGCGAATTTTGTACTGGTGAATTTTTACAAGTGAGTCTTTGGACAGTAGGGAAGAAAAGTATATATGTATGTGTATACATACATACGTACATACATACACACACACACACAGATAAATAATTGAATCTCCCACTCTCAACACGTTTTCACTCTAAAACAGGAAATGAATGGAACAATTTAAATCTAGTTGTGTAATACTCTCAACAGCCTTCTTTAATATTTAAAATATTTATCTCATTCAACTCCTGGAATTACCAGCAATTTATGTCAAAATTAATTTAAAACTAAATTTTCTAAAATTTTTCTTTTGGTTAGTTTTCTCTGCATTAATGAAAAAGTCTATGAAGCTCGTATTTCTGTGAGGAAGGGGACTATTTTGTAATTGATTAAAAAGTATTATATTTAGGGTTTCCTTTTGTTTCAGGGATTTTATTTTATTTTATTTATTTTTATTTATTTTTTTGAGAGAGAGTCTCGCTCTGTTGCCCAGGCTGGAGTGCAGTGACGTGATCTCGGCTCACTGCAACCTCTGCCTCCCGGGTTCAAGTGATTCTTCTGCCTCAGCCTCCTGAGTAGCTGGGACTACAGGCATGCGCCAACATGCCCAGCTAATTTTTGTATTTTCAGTAGAGATGGGGTTTCACCATATTAGCCAAGCTGGTCTCAAACTCCTGACCTTGTGATCCATCCGTCTTGGCCTCCCAAAGGGCTGGGGTTATAGGTGTGAGCCACTGCGCCCGGCCTCATTTCAGGTTTTTAAAATGAGACTTATGACACTTGGGGAAAGGGACAAGCCAGGTGCTTTCAACTTCAGCTTATTGGCCTTTTCACTTGGTTATTATGGTATGTTAGTTCTGTAATTAACATTGTGCTTACAGTGTTAAATTTGAGCTTGATTTATATTAAAATTCAAAAATTTCAAAGCTTAAACTTACTAAACATTTATGTATGTATGAGTATGCATACATTATTCTACAGTAATGTTAGATATTCTATAATTCGTCTATATTTGGACCAGAAAAGTGTTGTGATTTTAAAAGTCTTTAGCAGTAGTTTACTTTTGCCAAAGGAAAATTAAATATTCTTACTTCAGTGCTTAAGGGAATTTAGGACTGTAGGCCTACATAAGGCGCTTAGAGTAGAATTTAGATAATTTAGTTACTGCTCTGGTGAACTATTTTTAAAAAAGAATTGTTACTAAATGAATTTGGAAAAATAATCTATGAATTTAACTTTGCCTTGTAATAACTGACTTACTTCTTCTGCAGTTTTGAAGAGTGAGAGTGAATGCTTTCTTCCTTTTTATTTTTTAAAGTCACTTTGAAATACTTTCTTTCAGTTGTGAAGTTATCCGAGACTGGAAGACAGGAGAGTCCCTCTGTTATGCTTTTATTGAATTTGAAAAGGTATGTCATAATACAGACATAAGTTTGGTATTTATTTGCTTTTATATGATATTAAAATGTGAAAAATTATAGAACTTTTTCTAGTTTCTAGAATTGCCCTTTCGTTTGGCACTCCCCAAAATTAAGTTTATTTTATCTATATAGGGGATTAGTTCAACATCTGTTGATGTTAACCTACGTACTTTTACTTTAGGTTCAGGTGCAATCTGCATGAAAGTATCTTTAGAACTTTTTTGTTTTTTGAGACAGGGTCTCACTCTGTTGCCCAGGCTGGAGTGCAATGGCACAATCTCAGCTCACTGCAGCCTCCGCCTCCTGGTTCAAGCGATTCTCTTGCCTCAGCCTCCCGAGTAGCTGGGATTACAGGTGCCCACCACCACGCCCTGCTAATTTTTTTGTATTTTTAGTAGAGACGGGGTTTCACCATATTGGCCAGGCTGGTCTTGAACTCCTGACCTCAAGCAATCCACCTGCCTCGGCCTCCCAAAGTGCTGGGATTACAGGCATAAGCCACCACACCCAGCCAATCTTAGAACTTTTTAAGTTCTAAGTAAAGCCCTTCAGAGACTCAATAATTTTTCTCTGTTACTTAAGTAGAGATAAAATTGAGTAATAGAGAACTGAACTGGATGCTAAGATTTAGATATTAATATATCTTTTGTCACTAGCCAGCTATTGTATGATACTTGGCAGTTTAGTTAACCATTCTTTCTAGGTCTTACCTTCTTATAAATAAAACTTGGGTATTAGATTAGATGGTCCCTTCTAGAGCTGTAATAATGATAGCTTATGTTGCTTAAATATTTACTTTAAGCTAGGCATTATGTTACTTTTGCTGCATTTAATCCTCACAGTTCTGTAAGATAGGGACCATCCCCTTTTCCAAATAAGTTAACCGAGACACATAATGCTAATGTGACTTGTTCAAAAATCACACACCTAGTGAATGAATGTCATAGCTGGGATTTGAACTCAGATATGTCTGACTCTGTTCCCATTGAGTTTACACTATGCTATGGTATGCTCTTTTTTAATGCAACTTTGGACTCATATGTATCCAGTAGTAGCTCATTCTAAGTTCTAATTATTACAAAGCATTTATGGAATACCTTTTATGTTTTCAGACACAGCAATAAGGCCTAGGGATACAAGATGAATCATGGAGGGTTGAGGAAGATAGACACATAAAGTTATATGTAGGCACTGTGTCAGATGTACCAGAAATGATACTTACAAGGTACATTGGGGCCAGCAGAAAGACCTTTACCTTTGGTTTGCTGTGAAAACTTGTAGACCTGCACTAGCATTCTATCATTGACACTATAGAATCTGTTATTTATTTTCTCACAAATAAAATTTCATTTGTAGCACATAGACTAATGACTGCCCATGTTTTGAGTTTTTTGCCGCTATGCCATTTTCTTTTTTTTTTTATTTTTTATTTTTTTGAAACAGAGTTTTGCTTTGTCATCCAGGCTGGAGTGTAGTTGCATGATCTCAGCTCACTGCAACCTCTGCCTCCCAGTTTCAAGCGATTCTCATGCCTCAGCATCCCAAGTAGCTGGGATTACAGGTGCTTGCCACCACACCTGGCTCATTTTTGTATTTTTAGTAGATACAGGGTTTTATGATGTTGGCCAGGCTGGTCTTGAGCTCTTGACCTCAACTGATCCACCTGCCTTGACCTCCCAAAGTGCTGGAATTATAGGCTTGAGCCACTGCACCTGCTGTTTTGCTTTTTTATTGATCTCTAAGGATTCTTTATATTTTCTGGATGCAAGCTCTTTTTTGATTATGTGTGATACAGATATCTTTTCTGTGGATTTCCTTTTACTTTTTTTTGTTTTTTAAGGGACAGGATCACTCTGTGTTGCCCAGGCTGGACTTGAGCTCATGGGCTCAAGTGATTCTCCAATTTTAGCTCCTCCATAACTGGGACCACAGGCATGCCTTTTTCCTTTCTTAATGGTGTCTTTTTATAAACAAATTTCTAATTTTAATGGTTCAGTTTGTCACTATTTTTCTTCCTTTTTAGTGGCCTATTTAAAAAATATTTGCCCACTTCAAAGACATGAGGATGTTCTCCTGTATTATTTTTAGAAGCTTTGTTGTGAAATTGTTTCCCATTCAATTCTGTGATTTGTTTTTGGTGTATGTGTATTACATTGTTTCGTTTTTCATACATTGGATTGCCAAGTGACACTCAGCACCATTTATTTAAAAGGTTGTCCTGGCCGGGCGTGGTAGCTCACGCCTGTAATCCCAGCACTTTGGGAGGCCGAGGTGGGTGGATCACGAGGTCAAGAGATCGAGACCATCCTGGCCAACATGGTGAAACCCCATCTCTACTACAAATACAAAAATTAGCTGGGCGTGGTGGTACGCGCCTGCAGTCCCAGCTACTCGGGAGACTGAGGCAGGAGAATTGCTTGAACTCGGGAGGCAGAGGTTGCAGTGAGCCAAGATTGCACCACTGCACTCCAACCTGGCAACAGAGCAAGACTCCGTCTCAAAAAAATAATAAATAAATAAAAGGTTGTCCTTTTTCTCTGAGGTCTCCACTGATGAAAAAAATAAAATAATAAAAAAAGTTGTCCTGCCCCACAGCTCTGTAGTACCACTTTTGTTATAAATCAGGTATCCTTATATGTATAGAGTCTGTTTCTAGACGCTATACTGTTGCACTGATCTATTTGTCTATTCATATACCACTGTTACATTGTGTTAATCACTATAGGTTTATAATGTCTTGATAACTGTGAGTCTTCCAACTTTGTTGTTTTTGAAGATTGTCATAGCTGTTTTTGACTTTTGAATATTTATATATATTTTTGAATCAGTTTCTCAATTTTGAAGAGATTTCTTAACTATTATTTAGGTGTAAGTAAATTGAGTATTTGCAAATACTATCCTCCTGAAAAGGTGATCTTCAGAGCTTTCTCTTTGGGGATATAGCATGGTGATAGAATTATGCCTGCCTGAAAATAATCAGTCAGATTCATGAAACATACACTGATTGCCTACATTTTAGATACCATGCCATATGATGTTCTAAATGATGTAGTTACAAAGACGAATCAAGCTTTATCTATATCTTCATGGATTTTATAATCATTTGATTATTGACACATGTAATAAATATGATTATAACTATTTTATCTGCTTCTCTTTGGATTATCTCTAGTAAGAATAAGTTTCCAGGAATGTAAAAAAAAATTGATCAGTACTGAGTTGAAATATGTCACTGTCAGTGTCAGAAACAGGGATTTAGAATTCTGAAGTTACCTACAGGAAGGATTCTTGTGTAGCACAGACCTTGGTATTGCAGGCTCACAGTTCATTATCTAAAACCCTTGAGAATAACTAGGCTTCCTAATACAGAATTTTTCAGAATTCAGAAAGGTAATACTGTATATATGCATACACACACATACACATTACATCTGTGATTATGTAATACCTTTCTGGGTCAGCATTCCATAATTCTGTCACAGAAGTATTTCTGCAGTGAAACAAATGAATATTCATACTAAGTGGATAAAAAATGGTCATAACCTACCATTAGGTCCGGTGTTACTGCCAAATTAATTTTAACACCAAACTTATGAAAACAACTTTCACTTTTCAGGATGTTTTTGAATTTTGAGTAAAAAGGATTGTGAACTTGTATAATACAGTCAGTAAGTGTATATTTATCTGTTCACTACAGTTGGACTGCCTCTTTAAAATCCTAGCTCTGACCCTTGCCAACAACTTCTATACTTCTCTAAACTTCTGTTTTCTCATTAAGAAAATGGATAGTACCTCATGGGGTTGTTACCAGAGGTATTTGAGGTAATAGATACAAAGCATTTAACAGCATTGGGTGTGTAATAAGTATTCAAACATTAATTTTTGTAACAACAAACTTTTTGTATTTTCAGTATTCTAGCTACAGAAATCTTTTCCATAAAGGTTTATGCTTGAGTTTTTATAATTATTATCAGGAAGAAGATTGTGAGAAAGCATTCTTCAAAATGGACAATGTGCTTATAGATGACAGAAGAATACATGTGGATTTTAGCCAGTCTGTTGCAAAGGTTAAATGGAAAGGAAAAGGTATGGTGGTTTATCTTTTGTTTTTGTTCTGCCTTTTTTTTTTTTTTTGAGATGGAGTCTCACTCTGTTGCCCAGGGTGGAGTGCGGTGGCACGATCTTGGTTCACTGCAACCTGTGTCTCCCACGTTCAAGCCGTTCTCATGCCTCAGCCTCCCAAGTAGCTGGGATTACAAGCATGTGCCACCAAGCCCAGCTAATTTTTGTATTTTTAGTAGAGGCGGGGTTTCACCACGTTGGCCAGGCTGGTCTCGAACTCCTGACCTCAGGTAATCCACCACCTTGGCCTCCCAAAGTGCTGGGATTACAGGCGTGAGCCACTGCGCCCGGCCTTGTTTTTGTTCTGCTTTTCATGCTTGTATGAGCCTTTTATTGAGTGCTGTTAATTAGGAGAAATATTAATTGATGTAACTCCTGCCATTTATAATTTTACAAACCTGCTATCTGGAATCTGAGGTAGAGTGTGTGTGTGTGTGTGTGTGTGTGTGTGTGTGCGCACACGCATGTGTGCACCTGTGCGTGTATTTTAAACTGATGAAAAATTATATTTTCTATGTTTGACTATATTATAAATTACTAATAATTACCCACTGCAGACATGATATGTTTCCAAAGTAATTATTTTGACTTTATGGTGTTTTGAGTCTTTTAGGTGCACAACTTAAATTTTTTTTAAGTTTGTTTTAGTTGTCATATGATGCAAAATAGAAAAGGTCCATGGAAAGGTAGATAAAAGTCTCATTCATTCCTGCTCGTCATCTATCTAATTTCTCTTCCAGAGTAACCATTATTACCTATTGGTACTAACTTTCCCCTACATTTTTTGAATACATATGTGCATATATATGTGTGTGTGTGTGTGTGTGTGTGTGTGTGTGTGTGTGTGTGTGTATGATTTTCTCCTTTTAAAAAGGAAAATACAAAACAAAGGATGCAGGCTATACATACTGTTTTTGTACCTTGCATTTTTCAATTAACAGTGTATCTAAGAGATCAGTTCATATCAGTATATAAAATGAACCAGCCCTGTTAATGGGTTTTCTAAATGTTTACTCTTCCATGTCCATAGCCATATGTTCCACCTTTGTACATATTGCATTTCCCACATACACATACATGTATGTCAAATACATTCCTGGTAGCGTGTCAGTCTTAAAAGTTGGGTCTCTCATTTGTTGAAATAATACAAGTTTTTGGTTTTTGATGCAGTGTTTTTAAAAGGTTTCACTTTGGTAGTTACTCACATGTAATGCTAAGTTTTACTGGGAATTTCAGGGTTACTTTCTTTTTCTATAACACTTATTTCCCATGATTTTAATGAACTTTTTTTTGGTCTATTTTTAGTAAGAAAGAAAAACACTATTTAGTTGTGAATTGCTGAATTGTTTGGTGGATTCTGTTACCTTATGGGAGTTCAGAGAAGGAAGAAATTATTAATGTGAATAAAGTAGGCAAGGAATGCTGAGTGGAAGCTGTGATCTCTGTGATAAGGGAGAGGGTGACTTGGATTGACTTGACTTGATTGGAGTGACTTGACTATTAGTTTCTCCTGTGAAACCTTACCTCCTCCTAGAACACATGGCTAGTTTTTGACAGTGCTGTTTGAGTGATTTGTGAAAACTAAATTGAAGTACTAAGATTTTTTTCCACATATGAAAATTACAACTTTGTGAACAAAAGATTCCAGTGAGTGTATTCAGAAGTGTTGGTGAGCTGCTGGCCTGATGCAGTGTAGTTCTGGCCAGTAGTAATGCCAGGTGGCTCTTATGTAGAGCTTTGCTTCCAAAGAGCTAGTTTAATTGTATCATTTGGGAAGTGTGTGAAGTATTATAATTCCTCATTATAGATATGGAATTTGAGGCATAATCTTGAGACATGATTTACCTAGAGTCACATACACAGATGATTTAGACAGACCCTAAATTTGGTTTGTTTTTTTACCCTCTCAATCCTGTCTTCTTCTCAACCCATCCACCCATTGAATAAATAATACTACTTTCTTGTGACTTTTAAATAAATGTCTTCATGTTTTTTCCTAAGATAAAATGTCACATAGGAGGGAGAAGCTTTAGTTTTGTATATGCCATCATAAACATACAGTTTATTATTATTCTCAGTTAATTTTGAAATAATTATATGTTATTGATTCACATTTATAAACTTAATGTGTATAATGTGCCATTCACAGCACTAAGTACTTTCCTTTATAGTCTGATGATTCCAGCAACTCTGTGAAATGTTGGTATTATTTTTAGTTTATAAATGAAGGTAATGTAAATAAAGGTAATGAATTGCAGAGAAGTGGTGTCTTACCTAGGACCTCCCACTACAGTCAAGAACCTCTTAGGTTAATCTGGTGCCCTTTCTGTTATATGGTAACTGCTTCATCCATAGTGAGACTTTTAATGGCAGGCAGATGGCAAATAATTTTTCAATGATAAATGATGGCTGTTTGTTACTGTTACCAGTTATTTTATCTCTTGGAGTAGACTGTTTCACATTTATGGGAAACATTGCTGGCCATTTTTGTTTCTGGAGTCTCTGGAATTGACAAATAGATTGATCTTGTCTTTTTTGCTTACGCTATAGGTCCCCCTTTAAAACCCTGATGATCAAGGTATACATAGGATTCCCAGTCAAAACCTCTGTCTATACCTCCAGTTTGTTTTACTTCTACATTTAATCTAGGACCCTTCTGTAGGAAGTCTTTCTACAAACAGCATTTCCTAGTGGTGTAGCTGAGGGATAGGAAAGGCAGGGCAGTCAACAGGTCTGGGACATGGATACGAATTGAATTCTCATCTGGTAGGAGACTTGAAAATTGAATTCTCATCTGATAGGAGACTAGACTTGAGAGTAGAGAGGCTGCATTGAATGCTCTTCCTTTCTAGCCCTACCAAGCTAGTTAGGATAAGCAGTAGGTCCTATTTTCCTGAAGGGATTTTTGGCACTTGGGAGGAATCAAGTTGCCCCTAAGTTAGAATTTCAAAGTAGAGACAGTTTGTCTTTGGTGCTATTACCCACCCTCTCCTCTCACAGTTTTTTGGTGATCTTCTGCACATCCTGCCCTCTTCTATTTGCCTGATGCTCTGTTGCCATTTGGCAGCAGAGTATCTCTTGTTAAATCTTTTTTTTTTTTTTGAAACGGAGTTTCGCCCTGTCGCTCAGGCTGGAGTGCAGTGGCACAATCTCGGCTCACTGCAACCTCTGCCTCCCAGGTTCATGCGATTCTCCTGCCTCAGCCTCCCGAGTAGATGGGATTACAGGCACACACTATCTTGTTAGATCTTTAAAAGGTCTCTTAATGTTTCACTTCTCTCAAACTTAAGTCTTTCAGATCTTAAACTCAGGTCCCAAATCCTCAGTTTTCCGTTGGACTTAATGTTCTCATGGGCTCAATGGCTCTACGTGAACACGGCATTTGTGTGTAATTTATTTTCAAGTTTGATGTTGTAATATTCACATATATCGTTAGGTGGCAGCATGTGGCTACCTAGCAAAAATGGATGTCTGATTTCAGTTAAATTAGTAATGGAGATGGAATTACTATGATTCTTTTGTTCCCTTTTTCTGTCTCTCGATGTATGCCATTTATAAAATAGCTCTTATACTTTTTATAAAATATTGTTCTTGATTAGGTGGTTTTTTTACTAAGCTCTTTTTTTCTTTTCTTAATAAATAGGTGGGAAATACACCAAGAGTGATTTCAAGGAGTATGAAAAAGAACAGGATAAACCATCTAATTTGGTTCTGAAAGATAAAGTAAAGCCCAAACAGGAGTATCCTTACCAAGAATCAGTTAGTTAATATGTATTGACCATCTGCTATGTGTAGAGTACTGTGTGATGTGTTATGAAAAGTCACAAAAGCTATAGAAGACAAAGTTCCTGAATCCAGATTGTTTGTGAGGAAGTAACTTAGTTTATCATTATCTCCTTTCAAGATCTTACATATACTTTGCTTTTTCACTATACTGTAGTGTATGGAGAAAGTTAAGGTTGAAAGAAATCTGTAGCCTAATTCTTTTATTAATACTTTCCTACTCTAGGTTAAGTACTTTCCTACTTACCATATTCTCAGAAGATCTTCAGGTAAGATTTGTATTTTCTTTTTGGGGGGCTTTCCTGCAAAAACCGGAAAGCCTGCTAGACAAATTCTAGAAGAGCTGTAACACTAGCTTTGTATTTTCTATATGTAATTGTAATGTTTTCTATTCCTCATAATCAGAAATTTATTATTGCCAAGCTGATTCCTTTGTGCTAACTGCTGTTATGTTTAACTTCCTTATCTAGATTACAAAATCCTATTGTTCTCTGTTACAATGTTAGGTTACTTCTTTTGGTATAGTATATTGTAATTTCAACAACAAATATTTATTGGGCTACTACTGAGTGCAAGAGTTCACTTTTGTAGGATTAAAAAGAAATCCATTGACTTGACCGTTTACTTCAGGTTCTTCCAAGTTTTAGGTTGAGTCATGTAAAAAGTAATGAAACATACTGTTTATATTATGACATTTAAATTTGTTCACTAATTTTTCCCATTATAAATATATCACTCCACACATTGCAAGAGTTATTTCTTTTGTGATTCTTTCTGGTAAATGGTGTCTTTGTTTCCTAGTTTCTATTGGTATTTCAGGGATTTTTTTTCCACATATGTAGACATTTCTTTTCCAAGTACTCATCAAGAAAGATGAATATCAGGTTGACCTGGTCTGCATTCATGTTTTAAGATGTGTTGATTGTCTGCAATGTATAAAGCATTGTGAGGTGTTAGAACTGGATAAAGTCTGAAGAAAGCTGATAAAATCAGCATAAGAAGAGGCTTTCACATGCAGACAGACCAAATAAGAAGCTGAGATTTGGTCAGAAAAGATCAACATTCAAGGGCATATGATTGAAAGCTCAAAATCATAAAAGGTATGAATGGAATACATTTGATATTTATTTACCAAATCTTTGAAATTAAATTTAGGCTTATTACTAATAACTATAGCTGGAAGAAGGGGAATTTTAAGTTTTCTTTAATTTTAATTAATTGAAACAACCACACATAAACCTATATGGAATAGTGTAGCTTCTAGCCTTTTGAAGTTGATGCAAAAGAGAGAAATGCCATTAGGGGATAGTCTGATGTGCAGATAAGTTGTCTTAAGTTAGTTAAGAAGGCATGGTGGCATCTACTTTATGGGCCTTAAGAGAAAGAGAAATTACTGAAAGTATAGATTATTAATAAGAAGAATCAAAAATAGAAGTAGGAGAAGGAAATAACTTGGCCCAACTAGACCTCAGGGAAGAAATTGGAGATAAGAGGGCAGTGAGCTCACAAATTTGTGTTTTATTCAAAGGGAGAGGGATTTGATGTCTTCTAAAAGTGTTGATTTTAGTGGTAAGTACAAGATAGTGGGTGAGGAAGCAGGAGATGTAAGTGTCTTGAGGGTATGACAAGTAATCAACAGATACTTAGTAGCATCTATCGCATACCCAGTTTAGCAATGAAAGATATTCAGTTCCTGCCCACATAGAACTTACGTTTTACTGTTGGGGTGGGAAAAAAAAAAAACCAGACATTAAATAATTACCATTCTAAATATGTCTAAGTTATTGCAAATAAATATTGCAAAGGGATATGGGACTCATAATAGGGGGCGAGAGGTTAGAGAATACCCTCAACCCTGAAAAAAGTGACATTAAAGCTGTGACACTAATATGGAGATAGGAGGGCTGAGGTGGAGTGCTGTCTTCTTTCGTATGATCCATCATTTAAGAAATAGGCTGGGTGCAGTGGCTCATGCCTGTAATCCCAGCACTGTGGGAGGCCAAGGTGGGAGGATTGCTTGAGCCCAGAAGTTTGACACCAGCCTGGGCAATATAGTGAGACCCGGTCTTCATAGGCTGGGTGCAGTGGCTCACACCTATAATCCCAGCACTTTGGGAGGCCGAGGCGGGCAGATCACCTGAGGTCGGGAGTTCAAGACCAGCCTGGCCAACATGCAGAAACTCCGTCTGTACTAAAAATACAAAAAATTAGCCCGGCGTGGTGGCAGATGCCTGTAATCCCAGCTACTCGGGAGGCTGAGGCAGGAGAATTGCGTGAACCCAGGAGGTAGAGGTTGTGGTGAGCCAAGATCGCGCCATTGTACTCCAGCCTGGGCAACGAGAGTGAAACTCCATCTCAAAAAAAAAAAAATTAAAAAAAAATACAGTTTTTATCTTAACCCAATACAGTCACAGTACAATCATACACACACACACACACACACACACACACACACACACACACACACTTGAACCAAAAGATTAATAAAATAAAATTTTTTTTAGGTGGCATATACTGTATTTCTGTAATTTTTTTTAAATGCTGTTGTGGCCCACTAAATAGATTTTGTACCCCATTGATGGATTATAGTCATCAGTTTGAAAAACACTGTTCTGAGCCAGGCACAGTGGCTCATGCCTGTAATCCCAGCACTTTGGGAGACCGAGGCAGGTGGATCACTTGAGGTCAGGAGTTTGAGACCAGCGTGGCCAACATGGCGAAACCCTGTCTCGACTAAAAATACAAAAATTAGCTGGGTGTGGTGGTGTGCACTTGTAATCACAGCTATTTGGGAGGCTGAGGCAGGAGAATTGCTTGAACCCTGGATGGGGAGGTTGCAGGGAGCCAAGATCGGGCCACTGCACTCCAGCCTGGGCAACAGAGCAAGACTGAGTCTCAGAAAAAAAAAAAAAGAAAAACACTGCTCTGAAGAATTTGGACAGAGGGAGCAGCATGTGCAGAGCACACATTAGGATGAAATCATAGGCAGGAGCTATGGAATGTGTATCTGGAAAAGGCAAGATCTAGAAGATGCCCCGGAAACAGCGTAGCATAGTAAAAAGAGGGAAGTTGGAGATAATGGAGTCATAACCGAATGATACGAGCTGACTAACCCTCTTTAGCCATCTCACGGGAAGCTAGGAGGGACAGTGTCTTTCATTTGATCTTATGTAGAAGTGAGACATTCCTGCGGAAAGTTTTGAGTTGTGGCTTTGTGAAGCAGACACGAGCCTCTAGTCCTGAGGGAAGTGTGTCTGCGTTTACTGTGGTCCCACATGTAATTAGCATAGCTCTGCCTGTTGGGCTTCCTCATAAGCTTTCTTTGGAAAACCACCATTCCAGCCCATGTCAGTCTTCCTCAAAATCCACCTTTGAGGTTGAGATTATTTTCTGCAGAAATTGTAACTCTTTTATATTTTCTCTTATTCTATTATAGTATATTTAAGAAAATACTTATCTCTGAATTAAAACATTAAAACATTTTTAACACATTTAGATGAAATTTAAAAAGATTCACTCATAGCTTCATCACCTAGACACATGATACTTTTTATTTCTCCTTGTTTCTTTCAAGCCTTTGTCTTATGTAAAGTTATAATCGTTGTATGGTAATAGTTTTTGCTTTAAGCTTTTTTCATGTTAATTTTCATAAACACCTTTCTAGGGTTTTTTCTGTAGCATTTATCATTGTTGATAACTTCGTTTATAATATATCATGTTGAAGTACTATAATGCATTTAAGTATGTCTTCATTACTAGATTTTTTTTTGTTCCCACTTTGCTACTAAAAGTAATACTATTATGCATATATATATATATATATATTTTTTTTTTTTTTTTTTTTTTTTTATTTGAGACTGAGTCCCGCTCTGTCACCCAGGCTGGAGTGCAGTAGTGCAACCTCGGCTCACGAAAGTCTCTACCTCCTGGGTTCAAATGATTTTCCTGCTTCAGCCTCCCGAGTAGCTGGGGTTATAGGTTGCGCCACCATGCCTGGCTAATTTTTGTATTTTTAGTAGAGAAGGGGTTTCACCATGTTGGCCAGGCTGGTCTCGAACTCCTGGCCTCGAGTGAGTCACCCGCCTTGGCTTCCCAAAGTGCTGGGATTACAGGTGTGAGCCACCACGCCTGACTTTTATGTATATTTTTGTTCATTTAACTGTATTCATAAATTCTTATTAGAATTTAAACATGAGGGGCAGGTGTGGTGGCTCATGCCTGTAATCCCAGCACTTTGGGAGGCCGAGGCGGGTGGATCACGAGGTCAGGTGTTTGAGACCAGCCTGGCCAATGAGGGGAAGCCCCGTTTCTACTAAAGACACAAAAAATTAGCCGGGCGTGGTGGCGCGTGCCTGTAGTCCCAGCTACTCAGGAAGCTGAGGCAGGAGAATTGCTTGAACCTGAGAGGCGGAGGTTGCAGTGAGCCGAGTTCACACCATTGCACTCCAGCTCAGGCAACAGGGGAATTTTTTTTTTTCCATCTCAAAAAAAATAATAATAGAAAAGAGTATAAACATGATAACTCGATATGCATTGCTGAATTTCCTCTTGTGGGATTGAACTAAAAGAAGAGACATACAAATGTACCTGTTATCTTATATAGCTTTTCTGGGCATTGGAATTTATAATAATTTTTTCTAGTTAAAGATGTCCCTCATTTTCTAAATTTAAATTTTTTAAATTATTGACAAATACGTTTATTTTTTTCCTCCTAATTTTTTTGCCTACTAGTCTTTATTTTAAGATTGTTTAGGATTAGGATTCTTTCCATTTCTCCTGACTATATAATGAAAGAAAATGTTAGTTGTTTTAGAAATGTACTCTATTCTTTTGAGATGCTTTTTGCTTTTGTTACTTTTAGCCTTATGACCTCCTTTGTTTACCAGATCTTAAGTTTTGATGTCTTACCAGTATTATTTATCACATTTATCCTTAACTAACTACTGCAGTACAAAATACGATCTTATATTAGATGAGCAGGCCGAAGACTCGAAGTCAAGTCACTCACACACAAGTAAAAAACACAAGAAGAAAACCCGCCACTGCTCTGAAGAGAAAGAAGATGAGGACTACATGCCAATCAAAAATACTAATCAGGTACCTCTCATATCCAGACTTAGATGTGGAGAAATAAATATTTTATCCCTCTGTAAATAATGTCTTAGTGATATAATTTAGGAGGTAAGGGATAGTTCTAAGCAGAGATGGGTTTGTTCCTAAGAAGCAGAATGGTTGCACTGGGGTATTGGATTTCAATTTTCAAAAATATTTATCACAAATGGTAAAAGATCATTTTTGACATAATGTATCAAATACTTCCACAATGTGAAGCAAGAGTGATTTCCATACCTGTGGATACTCCTTTATTCCCATCGAAACAAGTGTGGTTGTGCTGAAAAAGATTTTGTCATTTATCTGCTTAATTTATCACCAGTGTTATGTATAGCACTTAAGGGCTCTTGAGATTTTACGTCCTATAAAACATTTATATCCTGCCGTATAGTATATAAGAAAAACAGCACTGATAATTAACTTTAGCATGCTAAAAGCTCTCCTGAACAGCACATTTAAAAAAAAAACAAAAATTCCCCAAAGAAAATTTATTGTGAAGAAAAGTGATTATTTCCAGCCTGTGCTTTGGTTCTTAGTTAAATAAAAAACAATTTACAGGCTGGGTATGGTGGCTCACGCCTGTAATCCTAGCACTTTGGGAGCCTGAAGCAGGTAGATCACTTGAGCTTAAGAGTTCGAGACCAGCCTGGGCAACATGATGAAACCCCCATCTCGACAAAAAATACACACACACACACACACACACACACACACACACACACACACACACACAAAATTGGCCAGGCGTGGTAGTGTGCACCTATGGTCTCATCTACTTGGGAGGATCGCTTGAGCCCAGGAGGTAGAGGCTGCAGTGAGCCCAGATCGTGCCACTGCGCTCCGAGCCAGACCACGTCTCCAAAAAAATTTTTTTTTTTTTTTTTACATCAGAGCTCCTTGCTTTTGTTTTACCACATGGAGACATTTATGCTGGGCCCTGGTGGATGAGAAGGATTTCAGTGGGCTGAGGTGAGAAGGGAGAGAACTTAAGATGGTGAGAATGTCAAGTAAAGATGCAGAAATAGAGAAATGTAGTATGATAGGCAGAGTCAAGGATTTGCTGTCAGGAGAGCTAGGTTTACATTTCTATACTGCTGGCCATCAAAGTGACCTTGACAAGTTCTTTAACTTTCTGAGCCACAGTTTCATCCTCTGTGAAAAGTGAGAAATACTTCACAGGCATTTTGTTAAGATTCAGTGAAAAAAATGCGTGTGCAAACATTTTCTACACTGGCTATTATTGTTACTACTTTTTTTTTTTTAACTTAAAGCAAATTACTAGTTTTAGAGTTACTTGGAATAGTTTCTCTCTGTGGTTATGACATTAACTAGATTCATATTTCAGTTAAAGTGTTTCTTTTTTTTTTTTTTTTGAGACAGTTTTGCTCCTGTTGCCCGGGCTGGAGTGCAATGCCGCAATCTCGGTTCACTGCAACCTCTGGCTCCCGGGTTCCAGCGATTCTCCTGCCTCAGCCTCCTGAGTGGCTGGGATTACAGGCACCTGCCACCATGCCTGGCTAATTTTTGTATTTTTAGTAGAGATGGAGTTTCACCAAGTTGGCCAGGCTGGTCTCGAACTCCTGACCTCGTGATCTGCCTGCCTCAGCCTCCCAAAGTGCTGGGATTACAGGCGTGAGCCACCGCGCCTGGCCCTGTTTCTTTTTCTTTTTTTTTTTTTTTTTTAATGTTTAAGGGTTGCTTTAACAATTTTTTGTTTTGTAGTTTTAAAAACTGTTTCCAAAGTGAAATCTACAAAATGGTACATTTAGAGAACCTAGTTTCCATTCTTGTTCCCTCCCCTTTTCCTTCTTCCCTCTGTGGGTAACTATTTTATGTGTTTTATGGGTTATTGATTTAAAAAAATTTAGCAAGTAAATATTTGATATATGTGCTTAGCTCTTTGCTATAATCCAGCAGAGATAGAATTTCTTCTTTCTATAGCCCTTTAGCTGTTTAAAGATTGCCATCATTCATGCCTCATCCCGTTTTTAGGCCATACCTTTGTTGGTTCCTGCAAATATTTCTCACATGAATCAGTGGTGGTAATAAAAGTAGTAGTAGGCCAGGTGCAGTGGCTCATGCTTGTAATCCCAGCATGTTGGGAAGCTGAGGCAGGAGAATCGCTTGATCCCAGAGTTCAAGACCAGCCTGGGCAACATAGGAGGCCCTGTCTCTATAAAAATTTTAAATAAAAGAAAAAAGTAGTAGTAGTTAACATTTTTTTGGTCCTTACAATGTGAGGTGGGTTCTTTTGTCCCCCTTTCACACAACAGTGAGAACAAAAAATTGTTACTTGCCCATAATTTTACACAGCTAGTAAGTAGTGGAACCACAGTTTAATTTCATAGTTGGACTCCTAACTACTCTTGCTCGTCTTCTTACCTGGGGTATATTCTCATCAGTTTTCTTTCCTAAACTCTAATGTTATTTTAATAAAATGTGTCCCATAATATAATATTCCAATGTGATTTAATAGGAACACATCTCCTCCTTCTTAAATGTCTGTACTCTATTACTTTAGTCTAAGATCACATCAGTCTCCTTTACTGGTGGCTGTATCACATTCCTATGAATGTTTAGCATGTTTTCCACTAAAAACTCTGAATTCTTTCCCCCTCCGTGTGCTGCTTTTAGCTCCAGCTTTTCATCCTGCACTCGTACATGGAACCGTCAATGAATTTAAGCCTGAAATAAATAAACATTGGTGTGTTTGAGATAATCAGAGGTCTAAAAAAATTCAGACTGGTTGTGTTTTTTTGTGTGAGTCCTTCTGATTCTGCTGTTTTGATTACTTGAAACCTTACAGTAGCAAATATCCTTCTCATTTTGCATGGAGTAAAAGCATCAAGATTTTGGGGGAATGCTATTAGTATTTTTTAAAAGATTTTAAGGCAATTTTAAGTTTAAATTTTAAGGCAATATGAATTATAAAATTACTAAATTCTGAATAATGATCTCCTAACTTCTCCCCTTAAAGTATATTAAATTTTAAAAAAGTCTTGTACTTTGATTTAATGATATAGCTGCATTAATTTTCTCTTCTTTCTAATAAAACTCAGCGTCAGTATTTAAGATTTTAATTGCTCCCTGATTTTTTATTATTTTGATTGTTTTTTATTTTTTAAAATTCATTAAAGAGAATTTTCAGTACTAGACAGATTTCAGCTATAGTTCATATTTTCGTATTTGTCGGTGTTTTGCTTGCTGAGTCTGGTTTCCCAAGAGTATTTTAACTTATTTCTTCAAATTCTTTGTTTTTTATTGAGTAGCTAGCCTTACTAATCAATTCGAAAACGTTTGTTTAATTTTCCACCTCATGTCTTAATTCCAGAGATGGTTTTTGTGTTGTTGAGGTTTGGGTTTTACTGGGGTTACAGGAAATGACTATTCAGCTGTGGGTTGCCTTGCTGAGAAGTATTCATGCTGGTTGTCAGTTTTCCACTGGGGTTTTCATAATGCTTGTATTCTTGACTGTACTTTTGCTGTCATTTTAGTGATTTAATGTTATCTTGGTGACTAAGATTTAACCAGATCTTTGAGTTAGTCCCAGAGACCTGAGCAAGGATAGCTTTTAATTAGATTAGACTTTTTTTGATTGCTTATTTCAAGTCATTTGCCAGGTTAATTGCTTTAAATTGGCCATTTTGTGTTCTTCGTTTTTTCCTTTCTTTTTTTGCCACATGGTAGTTTAATCATCTTGTCTTATGTTTTAAATGTATAAATAATATAACTTTTAAAAATTCATACTGGAAAGGACCTAGAGCTTATCTAATTCATTTATCTCACTTTAGATATGAAGATACTGATCCCACAGGCCCTTAGGGCTTTATAGTGGGAGAGCTAGAATTTTAACATTTATTTGGTTCAGTCAGGTATTGGATTTTTTCCCCATTATTCTATACCTCTCCCCCCTTTTTAATTTTGGATGTCAAGTTAAATTATCTCCAACCTGTGCAGATCTCTTGAGTCTCAGTTTCCCTATTTCTAGAATGAGGATATTGCATTCCTAAAGCTCTTAGCACTGTGTTAGCATGTACTTAGAGGATCTGCTCTTACATGGCTTCATTCAGCCACTTTAACTTTTCCCCTTCATACATACAGGGCTCATTTTTCCTTGCTTTTCAGTTTGCACTTACACTACTTTCATTAGCCTTCTTGCAGCCAATTCAGACCCAAGCTCACTTACCCTTTGAGGCTCATCTGAAATCCTAACTTCTCCATGAAACCTTCTCTAATTATTCTAACCTTAAGAGTACTTGTTTGACACATCTCCTAAATGTCAAAGACTGTTTGAACCCAGATCTACCTGACTTCAAAGCTTGTGTAGCTTTGAAAACTACTCCCAAGTAGGAGTGATTTTAAAGTTTCAGTCCAATTCAAATATTCAGCTTCCTCAAATTTTTAAAAGAATGAAGTGCTACATAATCTTTTATCTCTTCTATTTTAAATACTCAAAGCACTTAAGTGCCCATTTGTATAATAACGTACTGAGGATTTTATAAAGTTATACATCAGCCAGCAGTCTCGGCATTTTAAAAGTTCGTCTCAACCAATACAGAAATGAGTACAAGGTGTACAGATATAATAGTATATGAATATTTCTATTTTGTATATGTTATAGGAAGCACAAAAATTCTTTTATCTAGGAATGTCATACTTTACTGGAAAATAGATGGTAAAGGGCTAAACCAAAATACCTACTCATTTTTTCTGCCGCAGGGACTCTTATAATATGACAAGAACTATTGGGATTGTGTGGAAAATCACAAATCAGTTTATAATATTTTATTCCACACTGTGATTATTACTATAACAATCATGTTACATCTGTTTTCACACACTGTCAAACTCAAGGTATACAGTATCTAGACAGCATATGGAATAACTAATAATTTGCTTAAAACCCAGTCCTTAACCATGGGATTCATCACTCTGAATTTTAAGCCTTGACATTTATGTCTGCTACAGTAGTATCTGGTGATAGAGTTAGGACCCTTGGGAGTTTAGTCCTTAAAATTTTCCTTTCCTTTGGGCAGTCTTAAGAAAGTTAAATTTTACAAAGTATCTCTTGAAAGAGCATTGGCTATGGTCTAAGAGTAGAATTAAATGTAGCAATTTTATTATCCTTGGGGCAAAGGATTCTACCAGTGTTTAAAAACTCATTTTAAAGAAACATAATAATTTTAACATAAGCCTAGTCAGCTGAGTGAGGTGGCTCATGCCTGTAATCCCAGTACTTTGGGAGGCCGAGGTGGGAGGGGATCACTTGAACCCAGGAGTTTGAGACCACCCTGGGCAACATGGCGAAACCCCGTCTCTACAAAAAAATACAAAAATTAGCCAGGTGTGATGGCACATGCCTGTGGTCTCAGCTACTTGGGAGGCTGAGGTGGGAAGGATCGGTTGAGCCTGGGAGGTTGAAGCTACAGTGAGCCATGATCGTGCCACTGCATTCCTGCCTGGGAGACAGCAAGACCTTGTCTCAAAAAAAATTCTCCTCTCTAGCTTCTGTGTTTCTAAACATGGAAGCTGTATTTGAACATCTAGAGAGGAGCTGTTATAAAATAAAACACTTTAAAAATTAATTGCTCAGACCCAAGTATACATTATCCATTTTCTTTTTTTGAGACGGAGTTTCGCTCTTGTTGCCCAGGCTGGAGTGCAGTGGGGCAATCTTGGCTCACCGCAACCTCTGCCTCCCAGGTTCAAGCAATTCTCCTGCCTCAGCCTCCCGGGCAGCTGGGATTACAGGCGTGCTCCCACACCTCGCTAATTTTGTATTTTTAGTAAGAGTTTTTCCATGTTGGTCAGGCTGGTCTTGAACTCCTGACCTCAGGTGATCCATCCACCTCGACCTCCCAAAGTGCTGGGATTACAGACGTGAGCCACCGCACCCGGCCTCCATTTTCTTATTTAAGACTTACTGACTTGTCTAAGATCTCTTCCTGCTAAGTTATTTCAATGATATCTTCTTATAGGATTCTTGTGGGAATTGTAGTAGAGTTTCATTGCAGATCAATAATGGGACCACGTTTTGGGGAATGAAGGGTGGGGAGGTGGGAATAAGACTATACATAATCAGAATTTTTGATATTGCAGATTGCTCTAAAGACATGTTCTGATTTCAGTTGAGCTATTTCAGTTCCATATTTTTGAATCTGATCCTTCATTTCAGCCAAAATAGTAGATACAAATCAATAACATTGTTAAACCTTTTTCTGAATTATTTTATTGCTTTGTAATTTACAAGATTCTTGACATTAGTGGTAGTGTTCACATTTAAGCTGTTATAACAGCCTTCTAATGGTAGACTTTTCTAAGTTTTATTAATTGAAAATGCCTACAGAATGATTATTTTATTGATTCACTTGTAATTCTCCCTTCCTTTGACAGGATATCTATAGAGAAATGGGGTTTGGTCACTATGAAGAAGAAGAAAGCTGTTGGGAGAAACAAAAGAGTGAAAAGAGAGACCGAACTCAGAACCGAAGTCGTAGTCGATCTCGAGAGAGGGATGGCCATTATAGTAATAGTCACAAATCAAAATACCAAACAGATCTTTATGAAAGAGAAAGGAGTAAAAAGAGAGACCGAAGCAGAAGTCCAAAGAAATCCAAAGATAAAGAAAAATCTAAATACAGATGAAAGATGAAGAGGCAGAATTGAGAGGCTAACATATTTACTCTTGTCTAACTTAAGAGTGCCAGGAAAGCAGATGCTTAGATTTTGTGTCAAAGCTTGTTATTTTTTTCATACTAGGATTACGGTCCTTTAGATTAATACTGATTATATAGAGCACGAAAGAATTGAACATTTTCTTTGTATACTTTTTTACACTAATTTTATTGTTATACATAAATGGTAGTCTTCATTTTTGAAGTCTTTTACATTTTCACTCTTTTTTTAATGAAGTATTTCATACTACAAAAATACATAGATGTATATAAAGGGATAATAAAATGTAAATATCTGTGTACTCATCAGCCACCTTAAGATACAGGATATTGCCTACATTTTAGAAGTTTCCTAAGGCCCTCTCCCTCTCAAATAATTATTTGGAATTTTGTGTTTGTCATTTGCCTATTATAGTTTTACAACATACGTACGTATCTGTAAGTGAAATGTTAATTTTGTATGTTTCTGAATTTTATATAAATGGCAAAATGTTTATTTCTGTGACTTTCTTTCATTTTTATTGCTATATAGTATTATATAAATATACCACAACTTATTCATTCTTCTCTTGATGGACATTTGAGTTTTGTGTATTTATTTTTGTTTTTGCTGTTGAAACAATGCTGCTGTGAACATTGTATCTAGGAGTTATATTGCTTGATATATTGATAAAATAATGCCAAATTTGTGTTCTGAAGTGGCTGTACTAGTTTATACCTCTCTTGGCACTGTGAGTTACCTTTGTTTCATAGCATCTCCAACACTTGTTAAGTTCAGACTTAAAAATTTGCCAACCTAGTGGATATTAAGTGGTATCTACCTGTGATTTCCAGCAAGATTACTGTTATCTCTGTTCTTCCATGGGTAAGATGTCATTTTTTTCCTGGCTGCTTTTAAGGTTTTCTCTCTATCACTGGTTGTAAGAAGTTTGATTATGATGTGCTTGCTGTAGTTTTTTTTTTTTTTTTCACGTTTCTGCTGCCGCAGCGATTTTAACTGTGGGTTTATGGTTTTCATAGAATTTGGAAATTGGGGGGCATTTTTTCTTCTATTATGTCTTTTGTCTCTCTGCTCCTCTCATGCTTCTGGGGCTCTGATGACTTGGATTGTACGTTAGGCCCCTCAAAATTGTCTCCCAGTGTGCTGATTCTCTTCAGCTTTTTTAAAAGCCTTTTTCTCTCTGTGTTTCATGTTGGGTAGTTTCCAGTGCTGTGTCCTCATTGTTTATTAATCTTCCCGTCTAAAGTATCTAATTTCCTTTTAATCGTATCCAGGTATTTTTCACCTCCGACATATTTTTAGTCTTTAGAAGTTCTATCTGGGTCTTTATCTCCCATGTATCTCCTTCACATGCTCATGCCTTCCTCTATTTTTTTTTTTTTTTTTAACATCTGGAGTGTATTGATAATAGCTGTTTCAATGTACTTGCCCATTCTGTCATCTGCATCATTTCTGGTCTGTTTCTATTGATTGATTCCCACCCTACCCCAACCCCCACCCTGCCCATATTGGATTGTAACTTCCTTCATTACATGCCTGGTAATTTCTGTTTTTAACATTGGGTGCTGGAGTTCTTTTAAGTATCTTGAACTCTGTTTGGGGACATAAAGTTACTTGGAAACAATCCAATCATTTTATAGCTTGCTTTTAAGCGTAATAAGACAGGACTGGGACAGCCTTTAGTTTAGGGCTAATTTGACCCACTACGAAGGTAATACCGTTCTGAATAATCTTCTGGTTACACGGTTTCTGCATTCCGCCTGTTGGGAACATGAACTATTCTGAGCCCTATTGAGCTCCCAGTTGTATCTCCTGTTCCTTACCTCACATGTGTACACTGCTTGGTGTTTAGCTGAAGAGTTGAGGGAAACCCAATATTCTGCCCTGCAAATCTTACCTTGGCTCCCCTAAATTCTCTACCCAGGGAGGTTCCCTTCCCTAGCCTTAGTGCCACAGCCTAGAAACCCCGTGTAGAAGCTTGCACAATTATAGGGCTTTCTTTGTTTTCCATCTCTCAGGAGTCACTCTCCTGCACTGGCTTTTGTCTAACATCTGGAAAACTTCCTTGTATACATTTTATATAGGTTTTAGTTTAAGGTGGAGAAGGTAAATCGTGTCTCTGCTACTCCATTTTGACTTGAGTGGAAGTTAACTTTGTATTTCCTAAATGTTAATGAGGCTGAGTATCTTTTCCCATGTTTTATTAATCATTCCTGATTGCGCTCTGTGAAAAGCTTGTTTCATGTCTTTTGCGCATTTATATAGTAGATTGTTGTCTTTTTATACTTAATAGATTGTGGATACTAAGAATAAGTTAAGGAGTGCTGTCTCCTTCCCTCTGTCTGTTCTCTTGGAAGAAAAGAAAAAGATTTAAATTAATCTGTTTCTTAAAAGCTGGATAGAGCTTGCCTATAATATTGTCTGAACTTTGCATTTTTTTTGTGAGAAAATTTCTTAACTGTTGATTAGGTTTCAAAAATTATAGAATTATTAGCCTTTCTATTTCTTTAATGTTAGTCATTTTACATTTTTCTGGGAATTTGTTTTCATTGAAGTTTTTATTTTTTGATAGATAGCATTGTGCATAGTTTAGCTGGTAGATTTTTACTGTCCTTTTGCTTTGTTGATGAATGTCCTTATGTTTTAATGTGTCTCATAAACAGCATATAGCTAGATGATGATGATGATGATTATTATTATTTTGAGACGGAGTCTCACTCTGTTGCCCAGGCTGGAGTGCAGTGGCGCGATCTCAGCTTACTGCAATCTCCACCTCCCGGGTTCAAGCGATTCTCCTGCCTCAGCCTCCTGAGTAGCTGGGACTACAGGTGCTTGCCACCAGGCCTGGCTAATTTTTTTTTTTAGTAACAGGGTTTTTACCATATTGGCCAGGCTGGTCTGGAACTCCTGACCTTCTGATCCGCCCACCTCAGCCTCCCAAAGTGCTGGGATTACAGGCATGAGCCACTGCACCTGGCCAATTATTTTTAAATCTAATCTGAACTTTAACTGGTTAGTTTAGTGCATTTTTATGTGTACTGATATATTTGCATTTATTCCTTACCACCTTATTTTGTGCTTTTTATGTTTTCTTCTTCCACTCTTTTTTTCTTTTGGAATCAAAAATGTTTTTTAATTCCACCCTCACCCCTCTGCCCCCTCTTCTTTGTTTTGGGGGAATTGCCTTGGAATATTACATTCATACTTAAAAAGTATAATGTTATATCTTTATCTTCCTCTCTAATTGAGAGTCTTGGAACTCTCTAAGTCACCCCTCTTGCAACTTTCATGTTACAATCACTCAGTATTTTAGTTATAGCTTGTGATTTTTAACTTTAAAATTAGACCTTGAGCTGGACTCAGTGGTGCACACCTGTAGTTCTGGCTGCTGAATGGCTGAGGCCGGAGGATCCCTTGAGGCCGGCAGTTAGAGGCTGCAGTGCACTGCGATTGTGCCTGTGACTAGCCTCTGTACTCCAGCCTGGGCAACATAGTGAGACACCATCTGTTAGAAAGAAAATTAGACCTTGTGATTATTACTGTTTTTATACAGATAATTGTTGGCTTAGATTTATTTTATATGTTAGAAGTGTTTGTTTATTCATTATTATTCTCACATCTCAAACCTTTCACCTAGGATAATTTTCCTTCTTTCTGAAGCACATCCTTTGATGTTCCTCCAGTGACATCTGTTGATGGCAAACTCTTAGTTTACATTTATCAAAAATATTTTCAATTCATTCTATAAAGTTGATTTTATATGTACATAATTCTAAGTTGAGGTTTTTTGTTTTTTTTTTTCCCCAGTACTTTGAATAATTAGTCTACTGTCTTTTTACTTTTGTTACTACTGGGGAGAAATCTTTTATCATTCCAAATATCATTCTTTTGGATATAATGTGACTTTTCTTTCTGATTGCTTTTTTGCTGCGGTTAATTAAACTTTAAATTTTGAAATCAGTTGTAGATTGGCATGCAATCATAAGAAATAATACAGAGAGAACCTGTGTACCCTTTGCCTAGTTTCTCCCAGTGATACCATCTTGTAAGATTCTAGTATAGTATCACAACCTAGATGCTGACATGGACACAGTGGAGATACAGAAAATTTCCATCACTACAAGGACCCCTCTTGCTGTCCTTTTGTAGCCACGTCTACTTCCCTGCCACTTCTGTTTTCTCCTTCACCTCTGTCAACCACTGATATGTTCTCCATTCCTATAATTATGTCATTTCAAGGATTTTATATAAGTGGAATTCTGTATTATGTAGCCTTTTGGGGAGCCACTCATAATCCAGAAATACATAATCCCAAATGCCATGATCATGAAGGTTGAAACCCTGATAATCATAATCCCAAATATGTAATTCTGGAAAGAATAATTTTAAAAACCTTTAAAAGATATTTGTTTACATTTTGTTTGTTTGTTTGTTTTGAGACGGAGTCTTACTCTGTTGCCCAGGCTGTAGTGCAGTGGCATGGTCTCAGCTCACTGCAACCTCTACCTCCCAGGTTCGAGTGATTCTCCTGCCTCAGCCTCCCAAGTAGCTGGGAGTACAGGTGTGTGCCACCATGCCCGGCTAATTTTTGTATTTTTAGTAGAGATGGGGTTTCACCATGTTGGCTAGGCTGGTCTTGAACCCCTGACTTCAGGTTATTAATTTTTTTTTTTTTTCGAGACGGAGTCGTGCTCTGTCACCCAGGGTGGAGTGCAGTGGCACGATCTTGGCTCACTGCAAGCTCTACTTCCCGGGTTCACGCCATTCTCCTGCCTCAGCCTCCCGAGTAGCTGGGACTACAGGCACCTGCCACCACGCCCAGCTAATTTTTGTTGTATTTTTAGTAGAGACGGGGTTTCACTGTGTTAGCCAGGATGGTCTTGATCTCCTGACCTCGTGATCTGCCTGCCTCGGCCTCCCAAAATGCTGGGATTACAGGCGTGAGCCACCGCACCTGGCTGATTATTTACATTTTTAAAAGAGGATTTGAGAAATACAAACAAAGGCCACTTTACACAATAAAATAGGCAACAACATACATATTTTTGCAAGCATAAACAATTCTCAGCTGTACTAATGACAATCACATGGGTATGACAGTTATGAACAGATGAGTGGTATTTATAAAGAAATAGGTCAAAAAGGGCAATGTATCAATGCATATCCCTATGGTTGGTAATTGTGTATGCTCGGCTTTATAACTACAGTCATTTGAAATACTTTAAGAACAACCAATGTCTTCCACCGGCTTCACTCAGATGCTAATCTCTGGAAACACTTGCACAGACACACTCAGAACCTAAGTTTCTAGGTGTTCCTTAATCCAATCAACTTGACACCTAAAATTAAGTCCCAAAGACCACCTCTTACCAACTCAGCACCCATACATACCTCCTTAAACCGTACTTAATTTCCAAATAAAGACAATGAGAAAGTTGTAGTTCTACCTATCATGATGCCAGTATCCTCTGATTGTGATTTTTGGGATTTTAGACATTATGGATTTTAGATTAGGCATTTTGATCTTTTGGGATTTCACCATTCAGGATTAAGGTGTTTGAGATTGTGTCTTACAGGATTATAAACCAAACCCCTTTTTGGGATTGGGTTTGTTTCGCCCCAGTCAGCCTTATTCTTCAGAGATTCTTCCAGGTTGTTGCTGTATCAATAGTTCACTTTTATTTTATTTTGTTTTATTTATTTATTTGGCATGGAGTCTCGTTGCCCAGGCTGGAGTGCAGTGGCGCCATCTCAGCTCACTGCAACCTCTGCCTCCTGGGTTCAAGCAATTCTTCTGCCTCAGCCTCCCTACTAGCTGGGATTACAGGCGCGCACCACTATGCCTGGCTAATTTTTGTATTTTTAGTAGAGACGGGGTTTCGCCATGTTGGCCAGGCTGGTCTCGAACTCCTGACCTCAGGTGATCCACCCGCCTCAGCCTCCCAAAGTGCTAGGATTACAGGTGTCAGCCACTGTGCCTAGCCAATAGTTCACTTTTATTGTTGAGTAGTATTTCATGGTATGAATATACTGTAGTTTGTTTAACCATTCACCCATTGAAGGACATCTGGGTTGTTTACAGTTTGGGACCATAATGAATAAAGCTGCTGTTAGTTTCTTTGTGAACACAGTCTTCATTTCTTCTGGATAACTGCCCAGTAGTGCAGTTGTTAGGTCATATGATAATTGCATATTTAAAGAAACTGCTGAACTGTTTTCCAGGGTGAGTCAGACTGCTTTACATTCCCACCAAGAACATATGGGCGATCCACTTCATTCACATTCTCAACAACATTTAGTTGTGTCTCTGTGTTTTATTTTAGGCATTCTGGTAGGTATATAGTGATAGATATATAACTTATTCTGGTTTTAATTTTTATTTCTTTAATTGGTAATGTTGTTGAGTATCTTTTCATGTACTCATTTTGCCATCTGCATATCCTGTTAGGTGAAATGTTACTTTAAATCTAATTGGATTTTTAGTTTTTTTTTTATTTTTGAGTTTTGAGAGTTCTTTATGTATTCTACATGCTAGTTCTTTGTCGGATATGTTGCTTGCAGCTGTTTCCTCCCAATGTATAGCTTGTCTTTCTCTTTTTTCTTTTTTAAGACAGTCTCGCTCTGTCACTCAGGCTGGAGTACAGTGGTGAGATCGCAGTTCACTGCAGCCTCAACCTCCAGGGCTCAAGCAATCCTCCCACCTCAGCCTCTTAGTAGCTGGGACTACAGGTGCCTGTCACCACACCCAGCTAATTTTTTTTTTATTATTATTAGTGGAAACGAGGTCCCTGTGTTGCCCAGGCTGGTCTCAAACTCCTGGTCTCAAGCAGTTCTCCCGCTTTGGCCTCCCAAAATGCTGGGATTACAGGTATGAGCCGCCATGCCTAGCCTCCAATGTATGGCCTGTCTTTTAATCTTCTTAATAGAGTTTTGTAGAGTACAAGATTTTAATTTTTCTGCAGTTTACCAGTTTTTCCTTTTATGGATTGTGCTTTTGGTGTCAAAAGTAAGAACCCTGCCGAGCACTAGCTTCCGAAATTTTTCTCATACTTTTAATTAAAAAAAAAAAAATTCTCTAGTTTTATTTAAGTCTGTGATCCATTTTGAGATTTTTTTTTTTTTTTTGACTTATGAACATCCACTTGTACTGGGACTATTTGTTGAAAAAGGTCTCTGGCTGCTTTTAAAGTTTTCCTTTGTCTTCGGTATTCTAGAATTCCACTATAATGTGTCCAGATAGGGATTTCATTTATCTTTCTTGTTATATCTTGTGTCTGATGGCTTCGTGTTTTTTATTATTCTGGAAACTTCTCTGCCATTTTCTCTTCAAATAGTCTGTCTCCACATTCTATCTATTATTTCCTTTTGTAATCTCAGTCAGTTTTATGTAAGGCTGTCTCATTTTGTTCTTTGTATCTTAACTCATGTTTTCCAGATAGTGCATTCTGAATAATTGTTTCAGGTCTATATTCCAGGTCACCCATTCTTTTTCACATAAGTCCAGTCTCCTATTTAACCCATCCACTGAATTTTTAATTTCAGTAATTTTTTTTTGGAGTTCTGTTTGATTCTTTCTTGAATTTGCCAGGTTATTTTTGATTTTCTGTTGTTCTTTGCTCATTTATTTCCACTCTGTTTTATTTACATAATTATATTGTGTTTTTGATAATGCCAGAATCTTAATTTCTTAAGAATTAAAAAAGTTTTCCTGCTGACCCTTGTGCATACTGGCTTATTTCCTTATGTGTTTCAGATTTTTTTTTTCCCGTTAAATTGGGAGGACATACTTTGGGACGCCTAAGGTACCTAAAATGAAGATACTTTTCTCCAGAGAGGATGCATATTTACCTTCCAGACTCTAGGTGATGCAATCGCTTGGGGCCACTTTCATTTCTGGCTTGGAATTTCCATGTGCAAGCATAATGTATTTTTGAACCCTAGACCTTGATGAAAGTTGACAAAATATCAGGGAAAACGTATCTAGCGTTAAGATCTCCCATCTATACCCCCATCATTGCAGAACTGGGTAAAACGCAGGTGTTGCTTTTTTTGTTTTTTGTTTTTTTGAGATGGAGTCTCGCTCTGTCACCCAGGCTGGAGTGCAGTGGTGTGATCTCGGCTCATTGCAACCTCCGCCTCCACCTCCCTGGTTCAAGCGATTCTCCTGCCTCAGCCTCCCGAGTAGCTGGGACTACAGGTGGCTGCCACCACGCCTGGCTAATTTTTGTATTTTTAGTAGAGGCAGAGTTTCACCATATTGGCCAGGCTGGTCTCGAACTCCTGACCTTGTGATCTGCCCGCCTCAGCCTCCCAAAGTGCTGGAATTACAGGTGTGAGCCACCGTGCCCAGCCTTAGTGGTTTTTTCCCTAGCCCAGTCTTTCTCTGACGAACTTGCTTTAGGTGAGCTCTTCTATTATAGTCTCCTGGCTTCATGTGAAGATCTTAGGCTCAGCTTCCCAGTTCTCTTTTAGGTCCAAAGCCTTGTCTTTATGAATATCCCTCATCACTGTGACCTGAAGTCCTTAGTCCCCAGCTGTGCAGGCAGGGGCATCCTGGGTAGTGGCCTGCTTACCATTTTGTTAATATATTTGTGAGTCATGAGGAATTTCCCTGTCTTGCAGTCTCATCAATACATGTAAAAGTATGATTGCTGGCTGGGTGCGGTGGCTCACGCCTGTAATCCCAGCACTTTGGGAGGCCGAGGCAGGCAGGTCACCTGAGATCAGGAGTTCAAGACCAGCCTGGCCAATATGGCGAAACCCTGTCTCTACTAAAAATACAAAAAATTAGCTGGGCATGGTGGTGCATGCCTGCAATCCCAGCTACTCGGGAGGCTGAGGCAGAAGAATTCCTTGAACCCAGGAGGCGGAGGTTGCAGTGAGCCGTGATCACACCATTGCACTTCAGCCTGGGCAACAAGAGTGAAACTCCATCTCTAAATAAATAAATAAAGTATGATTGCTGTAATTTATCCAGCATGTGGATGTTGTATGGAGGAGGTGGGAGGGGGCGGTTACAATTCAGAATATCTAGTTCACCATACAGCTAAGAGCAGTTGTCTTCCTGCTATTGTACATAATTCTTAGCCATCAATAGAAAACATTTTAAATACATAAGAAACTATCACTCTGAATATAGAAAAATACATACTGTTCATACAGAAGATTCTAAAATGTAGTCTGAAAGAATGAATACGCAAGGGAGAAATGTTGGTTGCAGGTGATGGAGCAGTGAGAGGAAATAACCTCCTCACACCTGAAGCTTGATTCAGTAGATCCAGTGGGAAAAACCAAAGTAGTAAAAATGTTTGAACCTATCATTGCAAGGCAAAACTCTCCTTAATTGCAAATGCTGCAATTAGATATGAGAAACTGGTTTTAGCAAAGATATGTGTACAGAAACGTAGTGTTCATCACGTATCCTTGATTAGATACAGCGCAGTCTGGCTTCATGATACTACTACTAATCTACGGTAAAGTGGCCATGTTTCCTATTTCTTCTGTTTTGCTTCTCTAGGTTTTAGGTGAACTCTTAAAACCAGTCTCCATTTATATATTCTACTGGCTTTTGATAACTTGTCCCCGCAACCCCTCCCCCGGAAAAAAGACTGAGTGAGCTGTTGGTAGTCAGATATTTTTTAAGTTAAAAAGCTGTTTGGGGCTGGGTGTGGTGGCTCACCTGTGATCCCAGCACTTTGGGAGGCTGAGGCAGGTGGATCACCTGAGGTCAGGAATTTGAAACCAACCTGGCCAACATGGTGAACCCCTGTCCCTACTAAAAACACAAAAATTAGCCAGGTGTGGTAGCAGGTGCCTGTAATCCCAGCTACTCGGGTGGCTGAGGCAGGAGAATTGCTTGAATCTGGGAGGCGGAGGTTGCAGTGAGCCGAGATCGTGCCATTGCACTCCAGCCTGGGTGACGAGTGGAACTGCATCTCAAAAACAAAAAACAAAACAAAAAAACCACCAAAACTATTTGGAGCCTAAAATTTCTCAGTTATTATAACTTCACTGTAAGGTTTCAGCTTAATCTTTCTTACCAGCTGAATTTTAAAAGATTTTGATCAGAACTATTAAAGGCTAAATAAAAGAAACTTTAAATACACTCAGCAATCATACTTTTACAAGTGTCTTTTAATAAATTGGTTGCTTTTTAGTTACTGAAAAATATATTTCATCTTGGTTTTCCACTCATCATAAAAACATTTAATCTTAAGTTTGACATTTCTTACCCATCTAGACTGAGTCACAAAGAATGCATAATAGCTAGTAAAATCGAAATCACAGGAACCTTACCTTTCAGTGGCTGTTGCTATGAAACCATGTTTTGATGGGAAATTTGAGAGAACCCTGGGCTTCCTGTTATTAAATGACAGATTGTGGAGATCCCCTTCATTTTCAAAACTCTTTTTTTTTTGTTTTGTTTTCAAGATGGAGTCTTGCTCTTATCACCCAGGCTGGAGTGCAATGGTACGATCTTGGCTCACCACAACCTCCGCCTCCCAGGTTCAAGTGATTCTCCTGCCTCAGCCTCCCAAGTAGCTTGGATTACAGGCACCTGCCATCATGCCCTGCTAATTTTTGTTATTTTTAGTAGAGACGGGGTTTCACCATGTTAGCCAGGCTGGTCTTGAACTCCTGACCTCAAGTGATCTAAGAGCCTCAGCCTCCCAAAGTGCTGGGATTATAGGCATGAGCCACCATGCCCAGCCCAGAACTCTTTTTTTTTTTTTTAATTAATTTTTTTTGCACACAAAAACAATAAACATTTTCTAAAAATACATACAAACAAAAAGATGCGTATCAAACATATTAGGAAGGTTACATATGGGAAGTCGGGGAATAGAAATGGGGGGTGGGAGTTAAAATAAATGAGAGAGGGACTTTATATGGATCAGTGATAATAACTCAATCCTCTATTTGACAAAGAAGAGGGAGAAGGAAGAGGAAGAAAAAGAAAGTGGGATAAAGGATCAGAAAGGGAGGAAAATAGAAAAAATTAGAGTATGACTCCAGGGTAGACCTGTTTTGTTGTCACTGAGTTGGTTGGTTGGTTTGTCTGTTGTATTTTTCATGTTTCGCCACGTTGGCCAGACTGGTCTCGAACTCCTAGCCCGAAGTGATCAACCCGCCTCGCCCCCCAGAGTGCCGGGACCACAGGCGTGAGCCACCACGTCCAGCCCCCACATTGCTTCTGGCCTCCGTGGTAGACCTCCCAGACGGAGCGGCCGGGCAGAGGCGCTCCTCACTTCTTCCCAGACACGGGGCGGCCAGGCAGAGGCGCTCCTCACTTCTTCCCAGACGATAGGTGGCCGGGCAGAGGCGCTCCTCACTTCCCAGACGATGGGTGGCCGGGCAGAGGCGCTCCTCACTTCCCAGACGATGGGTGGCCGGGCAGAGGCGCTCCTCACTTCCCAGACGGGGCGGCCGGGCAGAGGCGCTCCTCACTTCCCAGACGGGGCGGCCGGGCCGAGGCGCTACTCACTTCCCAGATGGGGGGGCCGGGCAGAGGCGCTCCTCACTTCCCAGACGATAGGTGGCCGGGCAGAGGCGCTCCTCACTTCCCAGACGATGGGCAGAACTCTTTTTAAAGCAAGTCATTTTAATTACTCTTCTGCTAATGGGAAAATCTATATTCTTACCCTATTTTATCCACACTCGACTACTAGTTAGGCTTAATTTTGCTAGGGGCACTGTCAAGAGTTAACAATTTTATGTTTTCACCTCCTCTGCTATTCCTTGTTCATTGAATGGGCAGATGAGCAGGGTTTTTGACTAATGTTTTCATGGGCAATTAAAAAGTTGTATTGACTGGGCATGGTGGCTCATGCTTGTAATCTCAGCACTCTGGGAGGCTGAGGCACTGATCCACCTCAAGTGGATCACTTGAGGTCAGGGGTTTGAGATAAGCCTGGCCAACATGATGAAACCCCATCTCTGCTACAAAAATTTGCCAGGTGTGGTGGTGCACGCCTGTAATCTCAGCTATTTGGGAGGCTGAGGCAGGAGAATCATTTGAACCCAGGAGGCGGAGGCTGCAGTGAGCTGAGATCGTGTCATTGCACTCCAGCCTGGGCAACAGAGCGAGACTCAGTCTCAAAAATTAAAAAAAAAAAAAAGTTGTATTGCTGTTATTAAATGAGTAGAGTACTAGAAAGCTGGACACACATAAAGGTTGCAAATACAGTGTCATTCTAGCAAGAGAGTTTGTATAAAAAGAGAAGTTAGGCAATGCTTCTTTGTTGCTATGAATCTAGAACAAGACCAGGGACCTCTGGCTCCTGAAAAAGAGAAAAGTTTTGTTTGCTTGGTTTGGTGGAGAGAGCTGGGGAAACCTGAGTCAGGAACAAAGGCATATGAAGGTGGTAACAAGCCAGGTGCAGAGGGAGAGCAGGGTGGTGTCTGACTACAGCCGAGGCTGGGAAGGCAATGAGTGTCAGGAGGGAAGAGGAAATTGGGAAAGGGAGAGTCCCAAATGTAAAACTGAGAAGCTTGGATTTGCTTTGCCAGGTCCCAGAAAATAAGGAAGAAAGTAGCACTGGGATAATTGAGAAAAGTTACTCTGGGCGTTGTATGTAGGACCTTTACCATGGGTTGGCACCACATTCCTCACATGGCATGAACACGATTTCATTCAATATTGATTCCACACATCACCCCAAATGCAGACGTACATCAAGCAGGCTTCCCAGAGGAGATGATGCAGACGCTGAGGCCTTTGATATCTCTTCTGCATTTGATACCCAAGTTGGTGCAGTGCTAGAACGTAGAATAGGTGCAACAACAACAACGTTAAAGTCATACAGTCTTTGTTACATAATCACTCATTTGGCATCACAGAAATAATACCAGTATCTTCAGCATGACCAGGGTTGGATGTGGTTTTAGTAAACCTGATACGGTGTAAGCAGGATCAGAATGGAGCCCACATGGTCGACCGTGGCCCGTGCTGCGTTCATGGGATGTGTAGCTGAGGGCTGACCTGGAAACATCTTGGGCACAGGCTCTTTGTTGGATTCATGGCATGTCTGGCATGCAGGAGAGAGTGCCTCACATAGAGCAAGAAAGTAGCCTCGAAAACACTGCAATCTTAGCAGGCGGCAGTGCACACTTTTAACTTCATGATAAGTGATATTTCATTGTTGTATTGATCATTTTCTACTACTCACTTTCTAAGAACACACAAAAAACACACACTCATGGTCTTTTCCCCTGGCATATGCTTACAGGAAATAACATGACAGGCATGACCATGATACATGCTCAATTTTTAGGTCTGTCCTAGATGTCCCTCTCACTGCACAACCCCAGCACGGGCAGGCACAGGCAACACTGCATCACATGCAGACAGCTGCCCCATGGCCTGCCAACCCATCCTCCAGGCTCAAGGCTTCACTCCATAGCTCTTTCACTGTCTTCTCATTAGACAGTGAGAATGTGCTTAGCTGTAAGTAAATGGTTATCACAACTAAGAACTCTGAGAGAAAGTGTTTGTGGGCTTGAAGGGTGTATCAGTTTCCTAGGACCGTCACAACAAACAACCACAAGCAGGGTGACTTAAAACAAGGTTGGGCATCGTGGCTCACACCTATAATCCCAGCACTCTGGGAGACCAAGGTGGGAGGATTGCTTGAGGCCAGGAGTTCAAGACCAGCCTGAGTAACATAAGAAGACCCCATGTTGATGACGCAGTTAGTCGGCTGCAATGGCGCCAGTGAGGCGGGCAGCGAAGTGGCGGCCTGGTGGTTTTGAGGTGCGTGGTGAAGGGGTTTCCATGGTCGGGTACAGGAATAAGAATGTGAAACAGAAGACATGGCGGCCTAACCATCCGCAAGCCTTCGTGGGGAGCGTTCGCGAGGGACAAGGCTTTGCTTTTCGAAGAAAACTGAGAATACAGCAAAGTTACAAGAAATTTCTATGGAAGGAAAAGAAGGCTCAAATGTCACTGGAATCTCATTTCACAGATCGAAACCCAGATAATCTGAAACATCTCTATTTTCAGATAGAGGAAAGACTTAGGAAGCAACCAAAAAAAGTTGACCATCCTTTGTCAGAACAAGTTCACCAGCCTTTGCTTGAAAAACAGTGTAGCATTGACCAGGCTTTATTTGAAGATCAGTGTAGCTTTGACCAGCCTCAGCCAGAAGAACAATGTAGTAAAACAGTAAACTCCTTTACAATTCCAAAGAAAAATAAAAAGAAAACATCAAATCAAAAAGCACAAGAAGAATATGAACAGGTACAAGCTAAACGTGCTGCTAAGAAACAAGAATTCGAGAGGAGAAAACAGGAGAGAGAAGCCCAAAGGCAGTACAAAAAGAAGAAAATGAAAGTGTTTAAAATATGGCACAAAAAGACTAAAAAGGGCCAACCAAACGTGAATGTACAAATAGAGTACCTTCTTCAAAAAATACAAGAAAAAAGTTAAATTAAACATTTTGTTCCTACAGGTTAAAATACCTGCTGCCTATTAGGTTCTTCTGTGACAAGTGCCTCCCAGCAGTGAACTGAATTTGTTGACATAAACTGGATTGCTAAACTATGCTAAAATAAGATGTTCATATATTTTCATTATGGTAAAAAATTTTCTAAATATGTTCTACATATGTTTCTTATTTATTTGCCTCTGAAGGAAGGTTGGCCTGAAGAACTGAAAGAACCTCCTATTTGCAAGACAGGCCCAAGCATGTAATACTTTTGTGCTGTATGAGATTTATATGAAATAAAATTTTTTAAAAATAAAAAAAAGAAGACCCCCATGTCTACAAAAATTAAGAAATTAGCCACGTGTGGTAGTGCATGCATGTAGTCCTAGCTACTCAGGAGGCTGAGGCAGGAGGATTGCTTGAGCTCAGGAGTTTGAGGTTACAGTGAGCTGATTGTGCCACTGTACTTCAGCATGGGTGGCAGAATGAGATTCTGTTTCAAACAAAACAAAACAAAACAAAATCTATTATCTCACAGTTCTGCAGGCTGGAAGTCTGAATCAAGCTGTCATCAGAGACGTGCTCGCTCTGAAGGGTCTAGGGAAGAATCCTTCCTTGCCTCTTCCTAGCTTCTCATGGCATTCGCTGGCTTATAGCTGCATCATCCTCATCTCTGCCTCTATCTTCACATTGCCTTCTTCCCTGTGTCTCCTCTATGTCTCTCTCCAAATTTCTCGGTCCTTTCTTTTAAAAAGACACCCCAGCTGGGCACAGTGGCTTATGCCTGTAATCCCAGCACTTTGGGAGGCCGAGGCAGGTGGATCACCTGAGGTCAGGAGATCGAGACCAGCCTGGCCAACATGGAGAAACCCCGTCTCTACTAAAAATACAAAAAATTAGCTGGGCTTGGTGGCAGGTGCCTGTAATCCCAGCTACTCAGGAGGCTGAGGCAGGAGAATCGCTTGAACCCGGGAGGCGGAGGTTGCAGTGAGCCGAGATTGCACCATCACATTCCAGCCTGGGGGACAACAGCAAGGCTTTGTCTTAAAAAACAACAAAAAAAAGACACCTGTCATTGGGTCATTGGATTTAGGGCTCACTCTCATCCAGTATGAACACTTCTTAACTTGATTATATCTGCAAAGACTCTATTTCCGAATAAAGTCACATTCACAGATATTGGAGGTTAGGACTTGAACATATCTTTTTGGGGGCACAATTTGACGCACTATAGGCTGTAAGGTGTTTGCAGAGCTCAAGAAACTTTGCAGAGCTCCAGCACTTTGGCTAGAGGTTAGCAAAGATGTTGAACAGATACTGAGCTGAGCCTTAGAGGCCAAATTTCTAAACATAGAATGTTGCAGGCATTCAAATGTGACCACTTATAATCCCACATCATTAGCCCAGGAGTAGGTGCTTCATTTTAACATGCGATCGTCACTCATTCTTTGCCTTCAACCCAAGGTTCCTCTACCTGTTTCCCATAGCGCTCATGTCTTTTCATTCAGTCTCTCTTCCTAGCAATGGGTAGCTGGTTAGTACAGGCCATCTCGTAGTTCCCTGGGGGCTTTTTGTAAGAGAACTATAGCTTCCAGAAAAATGGGTCTCTACACGCCAGGCACTCTTCTAAGTAGTTTATAGACACTAATTCCTGTAATTCTCACAGTATCCTTATGAAGTAGATCAGATTATTTATTCCCACTTTACATATTAGGAAACTGAAGTACAGAGGTTAGATAATTTGCTCAAAGTTACACAGTTAATAAGTAGCAGGGCACTCTGGCTTCAAGTTCATGATACCAAACTGCCTGCCATTATAAACTTAGATTCTTTCCCTACCAAGATATGCAAGAAAAGAAAAAAGAAACAATAAAAAGGAGCTTAGATTATTTCTTATACCACTTATCAAAATAAATTCCAGGTCATGATTAAAGACCTGAATGTAAAAAATAAAACTTGGGCTGGGCATTGTGGCTCATGCCTGTAATCCCAGCACTTTTGGGAGGCTGAGGCAGGGGGATCACTTGAGCCCAGGAGTTTGAGACCAGCCTGGGCAAGACGATGCTTCTGCAAAAATTTAAAACATTAGCTGGGTGTGGTGGTGTGCCCTTGTAGTCCCAGCTACTTGGGTGGGAGGACGGCTTGAGTCCAGGAGTTCAAGGCTGCAGTGAGCTATGATTATCCCAGTACACTTCAGCCTGAGCAACAAAGACCCTATCTCAAGACAAACAAACAAAATAAATATATAAACATTAATACGAACAAAAAAAGAAAAAAAAGTCTACAGAATAGGAAAATGGGCAATGGAAGGGTGAAAAAGAAAACTGCAATGCCTAGAAACATATAAAAAGATCCTTAAGTTCACTAGTAACCAAGGAAATTAGAGTTAACCATGATATACCATTTCTCACACATCAGATTAGCAGAAAGCACTGAGACTGTCTCAGTCTCAGATGTTGGCAGGATATGGAGAAATGGGGACCCCTCCAATGCTGCTGGTGAACGAGTCACTGGAGAGCAGCTGAGCAGTTTCTAGTGGGGCCCAACCCATGCGTGTCCATGTCACCACTGCAAATAGCTATATATACTCTCTTTTAGCTCACTGGAAAAAAAGTTACACAACCAATCATATTCATGGTATTCACTGATGCTGTAGATAGAAGTGGGCAGACAATCCAGGGGGTCCCCACCTGGACCCATGGATGCTTCCAGTCTCCAGGACAAATGTTATCTCTCTGGGCATCTGTGTCTTCCTCTGTGGTGATGGTCTGTACCCACACGTCTGCCATCCACCATCTCAGCATCTCTGGACTGCTTCCTGAAAGCACAGATCTCAGTCTCACCGCAAGGGCCAGAATGGGCAGAAATAGCTTTGGGACAGATCCAATGCCAATTTTAAACAGGGCAGAAGAAGAAAGTGTGTGAGGCTCACTGCCCTACTCTCTTCTCAGTGCTCTAATAGTGTCCGGAGATGTGTGGACATTGGCCCCACTGACACAGCAAGAGGAAAGCCGTGGCCTTCTCTCTCTCTCTCTCTTTTTTTTTTTTTTTTGAGATGGAGTCTCGCTCTGTTGCCCAGGCTGGAGTGCAGTGGCACAATCTTGGCTCACTACAACCTCTGCCTCTCGGGTTCAAGTGATCCTCCTGCCTCAGCCTCCTGAGTAGCTGGGACTACAGGCACACACCACCATGCCTGGCTAATTGTTGTATTTGCATTTGGTCAGGCTGGTCTTGAACTCCTGACCTCGTGATCCACCTGCCTCAGCCTCCCAAAGTGCTGGGATTACAGGTGTGAGCCACTGCACCCGGCCGCCATCGCCTTCTTTTACATCTCTTACATCTCTCAGAGGCAGATCCTAGTTTTGGGTCAGTGATGCTGTAGCTAAACTTGTTGTTACCCCTGGAAGGCCTTACTTTTTGCTCAAGTGTGCAATAAATAGCCTCAACACCGATTTCATTCTTCCAGCTTCTCAGAGTCATGGCAGCAAAATCATTTTAGCTGTGGAGGATTCAAGATGAGGTTTCTCTAAATCAGATACTGTAAGAAGACTGTAGCATGGCTCTTTTCTTAAATCGAATAACCGTTTTTCTGGCCTAAATAATGTCTCCAGAATTTAAGGCAGAATTTTGGGGGCCTCCACCAAATGCTTGCTTGTCTGCCTTGAGCCGATTCCGGAATCTCTTTTGAGAAGGAGTTAGTGCTGCCCACTGTGGCCCTTATCCTTTGCAGGCATGCTGCTCACCTGGGGCTGAGTACACATTGGAATTCCTACATTTCATTGCCCAGGCTCATCTTTTCTTAAATACACAGCTGGGTTGCACTTGGCAATATCCTCAGTTTCTTCTTTGATTGGTTGCTATCTCACACCTGCAAAAAATGTGGCTCAGTTATCTAGTGTTTGAAAGAGATCATCCAGGGAAGCCATTGCACTATGTGTCTCTGAGTTCTGTTGCTTTATTTGGTTAGATGATCAGAGAACAAGGCTCTTGGACAGTGGTAGCTCATTTCCCCATAGAAATGCCTTCCCTTGAGTTGAGGTATGAGGTTGTACCCTCAGCTTTTACTGGGGCATGTGGTGAAGAATGGGCACTTGAAGACCAACATGACATCTTCTACAGGACTTGAGCTAAAGATATTGACTGATTTCTTACTCAATGTAAGGATTTAGATCTCTCCTAATTTTTTCTATTTTAGACGGAGTTTCGCTGTTGTTGCCCAGGCTGGAGTGCAACGGTTCAATCTTGGCTCACTGCAACTGCCACCTCCCAGGTTCAAATGATTCTCTTGCCTCAACCTCCCAAGTAGCTAGGATTACAGGCACCCATCACCATGCCCGGCTAATTTTTGTATTTTTAGTACAGACGGGGTTTCTCCATGTTGACCATGTTGGCCAGGCTGGTCTCGAACTCCTGACCTCAGATGATTCACCTGCTTTGGCCTCTCAAAATGCTGGGGTTACAGACGTGAGCCACCGCACCTGGCCAATCTCTCCTAAAATTTAACATCAGGAATGTATTTATTTCTCTTGGAAACTCTGCATCTTTTTTTGTGGTTTTGGGAGCTTGGAGGCAACGTGTGGTTGTGTAAAGCTTGTTTTTGAGCCTGATGGCCCTAGGCTTCCATCTTCACTCAGCCACTTAATGAGTGAACGTGGGCAGGTTGGCTACCCTTTCTCAACCCCAATGACCTCATCTGGAAACGGGAATAATTATTCCAATGCCATCAAGCTGTTTTGGGGATTAGGACACTTTGGTGTAAACTACCATATATATCATTGGTGCTAAACAAATAGGAGTTGTCGGCCGGGTGCGGTGGCTCACGCCTGTAATCCCAGCACTTTGGGAAGCCAAGGTGGGCAGATCACAAGGTCAGGAGTTCGAGACCAGCCTGGCCAACGTGTTCAAACCCCATCTCTACTAAAAATACAAAAATTAGACGTGTGTGGTGGTGTGCACCTGTAATCCCAGCTACGTGGGAGGCTGAGACAAGAGAATCGCTTGAACCCAGGAGGTGGAGGTTGCAGTGAGCTGAGATCACACCACTGCACTCCAGCCTGGGCGACAGAGCGAGACTCCATCTCAAACAAACAACAACAACAAAAGAAACAAATGGGAGCTATTACTTGAAAATCCTTTGTACCAGAAAATTTCAAAGCTAGAATTAGTATTCTAATGCAGTGACTACTCTAATCTAGCTTTCTAGTATGATATTCTTTTTTTCTTGTAAGGATTTCTGATTGAACTTTCAAAAAAATTTATTTATTTGTTTTTGAGACAGGATCGTGCAGTGGTGCAATCACAGCTCACTGCAGCCTCAACCTCCCGGGCTCAAGCAATCCACCTCAGCCTCCAAAGTGGCTGGGACCACAGGTGTGTGCCACTATGCCTGGCTAATTTTTATATTTGTTGTAGAGCTGGGATTTGGCCATGTTGCCCAGGCTGGTCTTGAAATCCTGGGCTCAAGCAATCCTCTCACCTTGGCCTCCCAGAGTGCTGGGATTACAGGCGTCAGACACTGCACCTGGCCTTAGTTTTTATTTTAATTATTCCATTCTCTGTGTTTTAATCACCTACACTGCTTCACATTTTCTTTGGGAGACAGGTGGTGAATAAATAAAAAGAGCTACACATTCCAGTTACATTGTGCCATTCTTACCTCCCTAGCACCAACACCTGGGTTCTAAACCCACCTTGGCCAGCTGGTTGACTGTGTGTCCTTGAGCAAGTTGCTGCCTGAGACACGGAGGTTTGTTGGGAGGTGGGCTACTGTGTGGTTTGATTGTGTTCTTTCCTCTTCTTCTGACCCCTGATGAGCATCACCAAATTTAGGAAATAATTTCAGAGTTCTGGGTCTGTTGCCTGTACCTGGTGAGGCTGGAGACCAGGAAGCCTGCAGAATGCTGTGGTCATTTGGGGTCAGACTTCCCCTGCCACAGTGGGAGAGAAGCCACCACCCACGCTACGCAGGGCAGCAGTAGGGAGCAACAGGGCCATGTTATCTCTGACACAGGCTAGTGCCTTGGTCCCTAGTCAGAAGGACTTCGTGACTTGCTTGGAATTCCCCTTCGTGAAGGCAGGGACAGAGTCCTCCCTGTGCCATGTCTCCATATGCACCCATATCTCCGTAACCATCTCTGCTCTCTCTCTAGCCCTGACACTCTTCCTCCTGCAAGCTATGTTTGTGTCCAGCTGTGAGTACCGACTTTCCCCAGGAGCAGCTAGAATCCGATCATCTTCTCAGCTGGAGGCAGGAGAACTTCTATTCCAAGTTCCCTCTTGGAACAGGGGTTCTCCCCCTTGGACTCTGAATGCTATTCTTCTCATGGAGCCTCTCCTGGCTTTGCTGCGCAGCCAACCCCAGCAGCCCTCACGGAGACTTGCTGCCCTCACGGAGGGTTTGTTTTGCATGTGGTTGCTGAACTTTGATTCGGTGACTCATGCTGAGGTGCAAACTTTAAGTGCCCCCCCCCACCATTTAATTGCTTTCTTCCTTTCCTTTTTTTTTTTCTTAAAAAAAAAAAAAACCCAAGGCATAGCTACTTTTGCAGCTGAACGTGACTGTGGCATGCAGGAAGTGGAGCATTGGCATGAAGTGGCTCCTAGTGGCTGCTTGGCACACGCCAGCTGCCCTCCTCTGACTCCAGTGGCACCTGGGGGCCTGGCCTCGCTGACGGGAGAACATTGGTGTGAAGGCTGCTGGCGACTGGGCCAGCATTCATTGTGAAGACCGGAGGGACACACCCTGCTGGTGAGTGCATGTCTCCTGGCCGTCAGTCAGTGTGGCCAACACCACGCAGACTTGAGTCCGGGGGTGGAGGAGAGAGACTGGAACCCCGGGGCAGGGGCAGGAGGAGGGCTGTTAGAGAGCAGTCCTTGGGGGAGTGTGACCCTGAACAATCTGATTTCTTACACTCTAAATTATTTTAATTGCCAAATAAAAAAATAAGATAACCCTTTTTACTTTCATTTAGGTGAAGTCCTTGCTCATTTTAGCAAAATCGTGCTTAATTTCCAGATGACTTTTTTGGGGGAAGATTAAACAGAGGAAGCTCTTCAGTTTCAGTAAAACCTCCTGCTGTGGCCTTTGAAGATATTTACATGTTAGGAAATCAGAAAGAGTAGAACTCCCAGGCACATTTGAGCCCTGTCACCTTGCTCATGAGAGCATCTTCTAGACTCGTTATCATCTATGGGAAGCCTAGTTTCCAGGCTGAATGCAGTCAGGAACTTTTGGTAGCATCTCTTATAGAGGATGCCTCTGTGGGCCTCACAAAGGCTAATGAGGAAACTGAACTAAATCTTAATCTGACTGCAATGAAGACAAATTCCCTGCAGCCATAAGAAACCCCAGCTGTGGCCCCCAAGATTATGAGCTTTTCTCTAAGGCCAGACGATGCCAACCATGGGGTGCCCATCCCTGACCCATGAACAGGCTGGGGTGTGGACTACAGTAGGGTTGCTCCGGGATGTGGATCAGGGCTTAAATGCTTGTGTGTCCGCCTTAGAGAAACCATCACAATGCAGAAGAGCAGGGGACAAGTCTGAGAAAGCAAAAGGCCAGGCCAGCACACTTACGTTCACAGCAACATCATTCACACAGGCCCAGAGGCAGAGGCAACCCAAGTGTCCACTGAAGGGTGAATAGATAAACATGATGTGGTGTATACATACAAAGGAATGTTATTTAGCCTCAAAAATAAGAGAAATTGGCTGGGAGTGGTGGCTAACACCTGTAATCCCAGCACTTTGTGGGGCCAGGGAGGGAGGATCCCTTGAGGCCAGGAGTTTGAGACCAGCCTGGGCAACTTAGTGAGACCCCCATCTCTACAAAAAAAAAAACCTGCCAGCCATGGGAGTGTGTGCCTGTAGTTCCAGCTGCTCAGGAGGCTCAGGTGGGAGGATTGCTTGAACCCGGGAGTTTGTAATGAAGATATAATGCTGAGCAAAATAAGCCGGTGACAAAAGGACAAATACTGTACAGTTCCACTCCTAAGAGCTGCCTAGAATCATCACATTTATTTAAAAAGAACGTACAATGGTGGGTGCCGGGGGCTGGGGACGGGAAATGGGAAGTTATGTTTCATGAGCTGAGAGTTTCAGTTTTGCAGGCTGAAAAGAGATCTGGAGCTGGATGGCGGTGATGGTTGCACAGCAGTCTGAATGTGCTCCGTGCTACTGACCTGTACCCTTAAGATAGTTACAATGGTATATTTTATGTTACATATAATTTACCACAATTTAAAGACAATTTAAAAATTACAAATTCCCTTAAAAAAAAAATAAAGGCCAGGCGAGAAACACTAGTCCCATTAACTACCGTCTTTGCCTCTCTGTGACTTCCTCAAAATCTAACTGACAGCTCCACTGAGGGCCTCTAGCTCTGAGCTGAACCAGAAACTTTCTGTTTGGCCTCTGTGGAGAAGCTCAGGACAAGACAACTTCTCCTCACCCTGGTGGCCGAGTTCTGGAGGCCGTAATTTCGTGGATTTCTGTGGAGCTGGCAGAGGTGACTGGGGAACAGACTTGGGGGGCAGGGGCGAGGTGTTGAGTGTGCTGGTCTTGGGGCTGGGCTGGCTGTGGTCTGCTCCATGGCACCTCATGGTGGCCGCTGGCCTTTGGGTGGCACCTGAGCAGCCCTGGGCAGTGCCTTCTGGCCTTGGCGAATCGCCACCTTTGGGAGTCTGGTCTCCCTTATTTACAGTAGGGGTCTGGGTATGTCACCAAAGCTGCTCTTTGCCTCAGTGTCCCCCCCTGCACTGGGAGTACTGAGGTGGCTCCCAGGACACTGAGGTTCCCACAGATGTGATAATATACAAGGAAGCGCCTGTGGGAGCTGCCACTTCTCCCCCAACTCCTTCTCTCCTCTTTGTTTCTCTTTTCCTCAGGGCCCTTCTAGTCAGAGGCTGCAAACTAGAACCCGGGACCCCTCCTCTGGACTGGCTGATTCTAGAATGGACAGATCTGGTCTGTTCCAGCCGTGGGGGCCCCTCCCTTCCTCCCTGCTCTTCCAGGCCGCCCTGAACCCACCCCCAGGGGCCTGCCCTGACAACAGGAAGCTGCTCCTGTGACCTCCCAGGGCATTGCGGGGCCACTTGGAGGATTTTCTAAGTGTTGTCGCTAATCTTCTGGACAGAGTGTGACTTCCAGTCAGGACGGAGGAAGGAAACTGAAATGAAGTCGTTCAGACTTTCAGGTCTTCAAAATAGGAAGGAAGAAACGAGACGCGGCTGGCAGAGCTGCAGCTCAGAGACCATCATGTCCCGGGGGAAGGCTGCGGCCCCAGGGCCCAGTGGGCTCCTAAGAGCAGCACCCCACTCCTGTCCCCGCTTCTTCCGTATTTAGAAGTTTTAAAAAGGAACCAAGTTGATTTTAAAGTCTCAAGGGAGAAAAAGCCTCTGAAGTAGATGCATTCTTTCAGTTTAGTGTGAAAACAGCTCTCCTGGCCATGCCTGCCCCTTCAGTCTCCTCAGAAAACGGGCTGCGGGCTGTGCCCCGAGGGCCCCCGGGGGAGCTGCCCCCTACTTGGGCCCCGGGCGGCTGTCCTTGCGCCCCCCCAGGCGAAAGCCCCCAGTGTTTTCATTTTGGAAAAGCTCATGTTTCTGTCACATGGAGCTCAAGTTGCAAAAGAAACTTGGACTTTCCTCAGAGCCGTTCGTTGGTGACGGAAGAGAAGTCACCTGACCCAGCTAACAAGATGCTGCCTGTGTCCTGAACACATCTCAAAACGACAGATCATTTTCGTCACTGCCGATCATCTCTGCCATTTTACTAGCCATGCAGCCTTTACTTTCCGAGCGTCAGTTTCCTCACCCGCAGGAAGGGAACACTTGTATCTACCCCATCTTCCCACCAGGGGTATTGGGAAGGCCTTGGATACAAAGGCTGAGCCACGGCCGGGAGCATGGCTCACGTCTGTAATCCCAGCACTTTGGGAGGCTGAGGCGGCCAGATCATTTGAGGTCAGGAGTTCGAGACCAGCTTGACCTACATAGCGAAACCCCATCTCTACTAAAATACAAAAATTAGCTGGGCGTGGTGGCATGTGCCTGTAGTCCCAGCTACTCAGGAGGCTGAGGCAGGAGAATCGGTTGATAATCAGGAGGTGGAGGTTGCAGTGAGCCGAGGTCGCACCATTTCACTCCAGCCTGGGCGACAGAGCAAGACTCTCTCTCTGTAAAAAAAAAAAAAAAAGAAGGCTGAGCCACAGGAAGGTAAACTTTTCTGTTCCTGTCTCCTGTTCCTTTATTCTGTTCCTTTCTCTCTCTTAGTTCTTACCCTCTTTTCTTTCTCCCACATCTCCTCCCTCTTCCTTTCTTTTTCTTCCAAATTAAAACAAATGTCACAGTGCCTGTGTGGGGAGGGATGGAGGTGGCTGGGCTGTCAGGGGTGGGAAGGCTTCTGAGGGGTGTGGCAGTGGGGTTTGCCTGTGAGGCAGATGTTCTGGGTGAGGGCAGAGCCTGACTGGAAGCCTTTCGGGCTCAGTGCGTGGCCCTGGTGTGAGGCTGGCCTGTCCGGCTGGGTGAGTGTCCTCTTCCTTAATGGAGTCTGGGCTGCAGGTGGACCTCAGCTGAGGGGACAACCGTCCTGAGAGAGAAGAACTGGTCACCAGTCAGGGAGGAGGTGAGGCTGGGCTGGAGGCAGGTGGCCAAGAGCCTGGAGGGTGTGTTGGGCCCGACTGTGATGATGGCGTGGAGTGTGACACGGCACTTCTTCCCACTTCGAAGAGCCAGTCTGCCTTCACTGTGCAGTTCAGTTCTCTCCAACAGTTCCTTGGCCTTCCCTGCCCCTCAAAGGAAGATAAGACCTTCCTCACCTGTTTTTTTTTTTTTTTTTGAGACAGAGTTTCACTCTTGTTGCTCAGGCTGGAGTGCAATGGCACGATCTTGGCTCACCGCAACCTCCGCCTACTGGTTTCAAGCGATTCTCCTGCCTCAGTCTTCTGAGTAGCTGGGATTAAAGGCATGCGCCACCACGCCCGGCTAATTTTGTATTTTTAGTAGAGACGGGGTTTCTCCATGTTGGTCAGGCTGGTCTGCCTCAGCTTCCCAAAGTGCTGGGATTACAGGCATGAGCCACTGCGTCTAGTCAGTTCTGGTATCTATTGTTCTCTTCTTTGTGTCCACATATACTCCGTGTTTCACTCCCACTTATAAGTGAGAACATGTGCTATTTGGTTTTCTGTTTCTGCATTAATTCACTTAGGATAATGGCCTCCAGCTTCATCCATGTTGCTGCAAAGGACATGATTTTGTTTTTTATGTCTGCATAGTATTCCGTGCTGTATGTGTACCACATTTGAAAGCACATTTTTCTAATTGAAAGTACGTGCTTATCTTCATGTATCTTCATGGTTTACAGCTCATTGTTAATGTTTTTTGTCTATTTTCTTGAATTGATTGTGAATGAGTTGACATTGGATTGTCTTATTTTGTTTTCATAGAGCTGGGATGCAGCACAGTGCTGGTGTTGTCAGTGAGCGGCAAATGTTTATTACACTAAGGAGTGAATGAGCTAGGGTGGTGGTGGTGTGAGTGTGAAGGGGAGGGTGGTTATGGAAAATGTCCGGGAAGTAGAATTGTTGGCCAGTGGGTTGTAGAGGTAAGGATAAGAGAGGAGTGAAAGGGGACTTCGAGATTTCTTCTTTAGGCCTCCGGGGGATGCCATTCAATAAGATTGGGGGCCCAAGGAAAAAGATATTTCAGGAGGAAAGATAACTTTAGCTTTGGACATTTAGTTTTAAAAATCTATTAGGGCATGGTGGCATACACCTGTGGTCCTGGCTACTTAGAAGGCTAAGGTGGGAGGATCACTTGAGCCCAGGAGTTCAAGTCCAGCTTGGGCAACATAGTGAGACCCCAAAATTTCTAAAAATTAAAAAAAACAAATCCATTAAACTCCTCAGATATACTAGGCATCATCTGGTGCTGGTGATTCTGAGGCAATAGGTCAGGATACCTGAGTAATTCAGTGTCTTGAGAAATGGAAGAATGATAATTCACTGTGTTAGAAGACAGGTGTGAGCAAAGTGCTGTGGTAGATGAGATGGCCAAGCTGCTCATTCTGTCTGTAGGCTCAGGGATGACTGCTCTGAATAACATCTGAGCTGAATCTTGATGTCTTCCAAGACAAAAAGAGACTTCCAGGTAGAGAGGAAAGCATACACAGAAACACAGTGCTGAGAACATTCTGTTTTTTTGTTTGTTTGTTAAGTTTAGTTTTATTTTTTAAGAGATAGGCTCTTGCTCTGTCACCTAGGCTTGGGTCGGTGGTGTGATCACAGCTCACTGCAGCCTCAACCTCCTGGGGTCAAGTAATCCTTCTGTCTCAGCCTTCTGAGTGGCTGGGATTTCAGGCACATGCCACCATGCCCAGATAATTTTTAACATTTTTTGAAGAGATAGGATCTCACTGTGAACTCCTGGCCTCAGGCAATCTTCCCACTTTGGCTTCCCAAAGTGCTGGGATTACAGGCACAAGCCATTATGCTTGTTGTGAGAACATTCTGGAATGTCTAGGGAGCAGGGAAACGTTCAGCATGGCTCTAGAGAAAGGGTCAGGTGGGCCAGGGGTGGGCAGTGAGGTGGTCAGTTTCAGGGCTGGTTTGTGACAAGCTCGGCAGCCTGTCTAGGAATTTGGTGTATTTCTTGTAGCCAATGAGGAGATTTCGAAGCAGGTGGCGAACATGATCCGACTCGTTTTAGAAATACAATGCCGGCTACAAGCCAGATGGAGGCTGTTATAGTTATCAGGTATGGGGTGAAGATGGCAGGAATGAGGGGTGGGTGGGGCAAAGGACAGTAGGAGATAGATTTGAGAGGGCCAGATTGAGGGAGTAAAGACACTGGATGTTCTGTACTGGGGCCCTGGGAGAAGGAGGGCGTGTCTATAGGTCACCGACATGGAGTCAGCTATGTGGAAATACCTGTTGGAACAGCTCTAGATTTAAGAATAAACTTTTTAGTTTCAGAGCCCCTTTATACTCTTAAAAATTATTAAGGTTCTTAAAGAGACTTTGTTTATGTGGGTTCTATCTATCGCTGGATATGTACTTTATTAGAAATGAAAACTAAGAACTTAAAAAATTCATTTATTTCTACATAATAATAAACCAATTATACTGACATAAATGACATATCTCATGAAAAATAACTTTATTTTCCAAAACAAAAAAAAATTAGTAAGAAGCCTGGCACTAATTCACATTTCTGCAAATCTATTTAATGTCTGGGTTAATAGAAGACAGCTAGATTCTCATACCTGCTTCTGCATTCAAGCTGTTGTGGTATCACACAACACGTAGACTCTAGAATATTCTGTTGTACACTCAGGAGAGGATAAGAGTAAAGTACAGAAATTACATCTTAGCATTATTATAAAAATAGTTTTTTTTTTTTTGAGGTGGAGTCTTGCTCTGTTGCCCAGGCTGGAGTGCAGTGGCACGATCACCGCTTACCACAACCTCTCCCTCCAGGATTCAAGCGATTCTACTGCCTCAGCCTCCTGAGTAACTGAGACTACAGGTGCACACCACCATGCCCAGCTAATTTTTGTATTTTTAGTAGAGAGGGGGTTTCACGATATTGGCCAGGCTGGTCTTGAACTCCTGACCTCGTGATCCGCCCACCTCGGCCTCCCGAAGTACTGGGATTACAGGCATGAGTCCCGTGCGCGGCCTAAAAATAGCTTTTACCTTGAAGATGCCCTGAAAAAATCTTGGAGTCCCCCAAGCTTCCCTAGACCACACCTTGGGAACCACTGAAGTAGTCACTTAGCACATGTCTCTGTGTGACTGCATTCTGAGTTCCCATAGCACTTAAATAGCAAGCACAGTGTTTATCTCACAGACTTATAACTGTGCCTAGTGCTCAGTGGGAGGTGTGAGCAAGACATGCAGCTGTGGGGCCCATCAGAATATAGGTGCTGGTGGAGGGTCTGGGTGGCACCCCAACACTGAAGGAGGGGGGAAAGAGCTGGACCAATTGGGGAGAAGAATCAGGCCAAGTTATACAGCCTAAGGGAACAGAGAGTTTCAAGAAAGGGCAGTCCACAATTTTTTAATTTAAAATAACAAGTCAAGGAGTGGTTCCCAGTTTCAAAAGCGGCAGAGAAGTGGCATAAGGCAAGGACTGTGAAGATGTTGTTGGATTTGGCAGTTAGAAGGGGCTGGTCCCCCTGGGGTCAGTTTCGTTGTTTCACGTGGTGCCTGCCATCAGTGGGCTGAGGTGGAGTGGGAGGTGAGCAGGTGGCCGCTGCGGCAGAGGCCTCTCTGTCCAGGGGGCTGGCTGCGAAATGCCCTTCATCTGCCAGACTCTGCCATTGTTAGATCTTTTCTGGCTCCTGAACTCCTGGGACAGGCCTGCAGAGAATGCCAGGCCAAAGTGGGAACCTGGCTGAGAGAAGTGATTGATGCAAAGAAGTCAAATAGGAGAAGAGGGACTGAAGGTCAGGAGCCTGTGATACTGAGATGAGGATGAGGTAGAAAGGTTGATGTGCCGGAATGTTCACTGAGCCTGATTTGTAACAGCGAAAAATGGAAAACAAACTTTCATCCTATGACATATGGTTAAACACTGAAGCACATATTCACTCATTCATTCATTCACCAATCAACACATGTACATTGAGATTCAACTGTGTGAGTCACTGTCCTAAGTGCTGGGGATACAGTGAGCAGTAGAACAGGTAAACTAGCATGGAAAGATTTCCAACTGCTATTCTATTCTATTCTATTCTATTCTATTCTATTCTATTCTATTCTAAATTTTTTTAGGCAGGGTCTCGCTCTGCACCTGGGCTGAAGTGCAGTGGTATGATCTCGGCTCAGTGCAGCCTCAAACTCCTGGGCTAAAGTGATTTTCCCGTCTCAGCCTCCTAAGTAGCTGGGACTACAGGCCAACGCCATCATGCCTAGCTAATTTTTGTATTTTTTGTAGAGCCAGGGTTTTGCCATGTTGCTGTGGTTGGTCTCAAATTCCTAGGCTAAAGCGATTCACCTGCCTCGGCCCCCCAGAGTATTGGGATTACAGACATGAGCCAGCGCGCCCAGCCAAAAATGCATTTTTTTTTTTTTGAGAGATGGAATCTCACTCTGTTGCCCAGGCTGGAGTGCAGTAGCACGATCTTGGCTCACTGCAGCCTTTGCTTCCCAGGTTCCAGCGATTCTCCTTCCTCAGCCTCCCAAGTAGCTGAGATTAGAGGTGCGTGCCACATGCCCGGCTAATTTTTGTATTTTTAGGAGAGACAGGGTTTCGCCATGTTGGCCAGGCCGGTCTCGAATTACTGACCTTGTGATCCACCCGCCTCGGCCTCCCAAAGTGCTGGAATTACGGGCATGAGCCACTGCGCCCGGCCCCCAAAATGCATTTTTAATAAGAAAAGCAAGTTGCTGAGCAATAAGTATAATATGACACCATTTGTGTAAAACTAAAACAAAACAACTCAAACAATATTTGTGTTTATCTATTAGACATGCAAGTAAACGTACAGAGAAAGCACTAGAGGGGTGCAGAAAAACAGTAGGGGAAGCGAGTGGGTTTGGGGTGCGCAGAAGAGACATCATGTCTTTTTATTCTTTATGCTTCTACGTTGCTTGGAGTTTTCGCTTGCAATAAATATGTTTTCATGATTATTTCTGTATTAAAAAAATTTTTTTTGAAATATATCGGTCTTTGCGGGTAGAAAAGAGAGAGGCACCCAGGCTGTCTAGTGTGTTTCTGTTGGTTTTGTCATCTTCCTTTAGAAACCATCTATCAGGCTGCAGCCCCCTTCCCAGGCCACCCCCCAGTCCCCGGTGTAGGCCAGGCCATAATGCCTGGCTGGGATAGATGAAATTTGGGGCAGGCCCTTTTTTTTTTTTTTTTTGAGACGGAGTTTTGCTCTTGTTGCCCAGGCTGGAGTGCAATGGTGCAATGTCGGCTCACCGCAACCTCTGCTTCCCAGGTTCAAGCGATTCTCCTGCCTCAGCCTCCAGAGTAGCTGGGATTACAGGCATGCGCCACCATGCCTGGCTAATTTTTGTATTTTTAGTAGAGACGGGGTTTCACCATGTTGCCCAGGCTCGTCTCTATCTCCTGACCTCTTGATCTGCCCACCTCAGCCTCCCAGAGTGCTGGGATTACAGGCGTGAGCTACCACGCCCAGCCGGGGCAGGCCCTTCTATTGCAGAGGTTCAGTGTGGTCTGAGTTAATCATTAGGGAAAGCTGTGCAGGGCACCAAGCAGAATTTGGGTGGGAGCACTGCCTTTCTGGGAGTAGAATTCACCCGGGGGCATTTGGCCCTGGGTAAGCCAGGGGCCTGTGTTAGTCTGCTTCAAACCTGTGTTTGGCCTGTCCCGAGTGCTGGGTGCCCCAGAGCAAAGTACCACAGACTGGGGCCTTAAGGGAAATTTGTCATCTCACAGTTCTGGAGGCTGGAAGTTCAAGGTCAAGGTGCCTGCAGGGTTGCTTTCTCCCTTCTCCCTGAGTCTTCACATGGTGGTCCCTCTGTGTGTTCTGTGTTCAAATTTCCTCTTCTTATAAGGACACCAGTCATATTGGATTAGTGACCTCCTTTTAGAGGTCATAGCTCTAAATATAGTCACACTCTGAGGTACTGGGGTGAGGAATTTACCATGGGAATTTGGGAGGTCACTATTCAGCCCCCCACAGGGCCTGAGAAACAAGAAACCTGTGTTTGGCCTGTCCCGAGTGCTAGGTGCATGCTCAGCCCCTGCAGCCCTGGTGTGTGGTTGGGTGTGTGCCCTGCCCAGCAGTGTGGGGTGAAGGCCTCAGTGAGCTCACTGTGAAAGCAGCGTGATTGCTCCTGCAGCTCTGCAGCCACACTGAGCAACTGAAAGTCCCAAGTGGGACTGGGCTCCACCTGATTTCCTGACAGCTAGGCCGGGAGGGAGCCAGCGCAGGCACATCTTGCCCTTGCCCCAGTCTGCCCAGGAAACACCTGATGGATGTGTTTTTTTTTCTCTTTAGCTCATGCCTGCAGGGCTCTGAGAGGAGGAAGCCTGGGGCAGGACCTGGGCCAGTGGCCGCTGGGCACAGCATGGAGCACCCTAGCAAGATGGAATTCTTCCAGAAGCTGGGCTACGACCGGGAGGACGTGCTCCGGGTGCTGGGCAAGCTGGGCGAGGGCGCCCTGGTCAACGACGTGCTGCAGGAGCTTATCCGCACAGGCAGCCGCCCGGGGGCCCTGGAGCACCCGGCTGCACCCAGGCTAGTGCCTCGGGGCTCCTGTGGGGTCCCAGACTCTGCCCAGCGTGGCCCAGAGACAGCCCTGGAAGAGGACTTCGGAGCCCTGGCCAGTTCTCTGCGACCCATAGTGATTGATGGCAGCAACGTGGCGATGAGGTAGCTTCCCTTCATCCTGTAGCTGGGGCTGGGGAGGCCCCTGTTCCCAGGAGCCTGAGAACTGTCCCTCTTCTTTGTGGTTTGGTCCAAAGAGCTTTGGGGCCAATGGATTAGGCTTTGAATCCCTGTGCCATCTCTTAGTAGCTGTGTGGTGTTAAGCAAGTCACTTAACCCCTCTGAGCCTCATTTTCTCCATCTGTACGGTTGGGATAAAATCTCCATAGAGGGTTTTTGTGCACAAAATGCCTAGGATAGTGCCTGACACAGAGCAAGTGTTCAACAAGCGTAGCTGTTATTATCATAACCTAGAGGAAGAGCCTTCTTTTGGGGAAGGTGTGGTAATGAGGGGGGCGCCCTGGGTCAAGTGTTGGCAGATGTGGCTTCTTGTTGGGAGTCTGTCCCTAACCAGCTGCGAGACTCTGGGAAAGCTGCAGGATTCATTTCCTCTTCTGTGAAAGAGGCCCACAAATATCTCTTCTACTCTCTCAAGGTTATGAGCATCAGAGGGGAAGGTGTGCTTTGAAGTGCACTGGAAGCCCTCTGCTGGGGTTGCTGGGGAGGCGGTGTTGCGGCTCCCTTAAGTTTGAGAGATTTGTTTGTGGCCCCCCGAGCTGCAGAGGCGGCTGTGTGAACATTCGTGTGTTGGCATCTTTGTGGGTTTTGGGAATGCCAGCCTCATGCCCGAATTGTTATCTGTCTGTCTTGGCTGAGCTCCTCTGTGACGGAATCTCTGCAGCCTCCCCCAACACCCTGCTGGACGAAGTGGGGCGTTGCCCAAACAAGTGGATTATTCTACCACTTGGCTTTGTTACAGCCGTGCAAAGGGCAGAGCCATAGGAAACGGTTCACTCCCAGCTGTAAATATATGTGCTTCCCTTTTCAAAAGCTAAGTTACTCCCACCATAGGTGGGAATCCAGAAAAGCAATTCTCAACAGCGCCAAATGTGTCAACAGAGCCTCCGAGAGTTTCCCCTGGGGATTTGGGCTCACTTCGGATTTGGTGTTGCAGGACCTAGGTTTGCAATGGTTCAACCCAGATGGTCCAGCCTCAGGGGCTGTCCCTGCACTTTTTGTGGTGTGTACTGAGAGTTGTTTTTTTTTTTTTTTTTCTTCAACTTTTAATCAGCTAAGTCTCCCTGGCATTGATGATATCAGCAGGCGATGCAGCCCTCTCTTTCTCCTGGGACTTAGGGGCTGGACCATGGGGTCTCTGTCACATTGTCACCCATGTCATATATAGGCACCAGATAGGTAAATCTATGAAATTCTGCTCAATTTAAGATCTCTGGGAAGCTAAAAGGATTTTTAAGAATCCAGTAGGTTCTGAGGGTCCTAGAAAGACTAGAAGGGGTTGTGAGAGGGGCCTGGCCTCTATATGATCTGAGCAAGGAACCTCTCTCCCTGGGCTTCCATAGAAGGAAGGCTTTGAATGCTTAAATCAAAGACCTTCCCAGCCCTAAGGTTGTATATGTTCTGTGATTCCAAATCAAAACAGCAGAGTGGCTGTAGGGTAAAAAGACTATTTCAGGGGCAACAAGAAATATGCCCAGTCCCCAGAGAATCTCTTTGGGGACAGGGCATGTTTTAGAAATTGTTATAATAGGATAGTGGTGGAGGGTTTTGTTTTTATGGGAGTCTCTGTTGCTGCTTGGAGTCAAACTTAAGCCACATCCTGTGTTTGTACATGACCATAATGTGTCCTGGGTACATCCATTGATCCCCCATCTCTGCCCCCCACCTCCCACGATTGCAATCAGATTAATTTTCTCATGCTCAGTCTGTGCGGGTTACACATCGAAACCCTTACTCAGACTTACTACGAAGAATGTGTCAGAGCATAAATGTTCTCACACACTGACTACCTCCAAAACACTTGAGTTAACCAGAACACATGTACCTATGCTCTGTGTGTGTCATATACGGACACACACACGCGATGTGTCTACACACACACATATCCCCTCTCTCTGCCCCTGGATCCCAGTAGTTAGGGAAAAGAGACAAATGGCACAACCGCCACCTGATCACAGGACTTAATTTGTTCCTTTTAAAGGCAAGTTCTGGGGAGAGTAGGGTGTGAGGTTCCACCCCATCCTCTGCTCCTTCTGCAGTGACATCTGTTGTGTCCTCCAATGGGACTTTCAGTAGGACTCATGTCCCTCCGGGTCTGCCATATCCTTAGTCATGAAAGGTTCAAGTGGGTGCTGACCCTTCACAGGCAATGGGTGATTGAAACCCAAAGTGGTGTCTCATTGTTATCTGTTGACCTCAAAATTCAATTAACCTCAGAAACATGGTTTCTGAAAATTCCCTTTCACTGAGGTTTTGTAGTATTGCAGACATTGCCACTTTCTGTTTTTGAAGGCAGTACTGCTTCATGCACTGTCTGGCCTTGCAGTGGTGGGGAGGGGCTTAAAGACCGAGTGGGACACCTGTTCTTTCCACCTTGAGCGGATGAGAAGTGTGGCTCCTGTTGGCGGGAGTGTTCTTCAGTGTGCCTGTTCCTGGCTGTGGCTCTGTCCCCCGGAAGCGTCCTTCTGGAAGTTCTAGAGGAGAGTCTTTTTTATTTTTTCCAGCTTCTGGAGACTGTGTTCCTCAGCTCATGGCCGCTTCTATCTTCAAAGCCAGCAATGGCCTGAAATGATATACACAATGTGGCATGTCTGTGTACGTATATGTGGTTCTCTGGGGGAAGGATTCATAGCTTTCAATAGATACTTAAAGGGTCTGTCATCCCCAAAAATATGATAACCCACTGACATAGAATGTGAAATTACAGATAATACTATGCTTTATGGCCAGGGATTTATTTTTCCTCTGCCTTTCGGGAGGCACTAGGCCATGTGTCCCCTGTTAGCACAGAAAATGTTAGAGTGGGCCATCAGTTCTTGTTCTGACCCTCTCAGTTACACAGGAAGGGACTTGACAGGCTTGACTATGGTCAACACTGGCTTGAATCAGACCCTGACCCCCACCTGTGCTTCCTAGCCATGACACAATAGTTGGAAGTTTCTGTGGCCTTCTTTCCCCAGTGCTTCAGAATGTTTAGCCCAACGCCATTGGTCGTGCTTGGCTGAACCCAGAAGGCCTGGCGGCTGCTCTCTGGAGGTTGACAAAGTGGGCCACTGGCCCAGTGCTTTTTAGAGAAATGGGCTCTCCTAAGCAGGACTGCTGGCATCATTCATCATTTTGTAAGAGGTGGGTCAACGTAATGAGAACTCCAAGTGATGATGTGGGGAGAGTGGAAGATGGGGACCTGGTAAACAGACCTATGGCTGCCCCCAGTTTTGCTGGACCTCTTGCTATACCCCATAAAGGAAACCAGGGAAGTCAGAAGTACGGGACCGCTAGGCCAGGGCTGCCCAACGCTACTCCCCGCAGTGAGGGCAAGGCCCGCCCCTGCCCTGTCCCCACAGAGCCACTTGCCACATGTGGCGTTTGAGCACTTGAAATGTGGCCAGTGCAACCAAGGAACTGGCTTCTACATTTTATTTTTTAAGTTTATTTTAACTTAAATGTGAATAGCCAGGTGTGGCAAGTGGCTATAGATTGGACTGTACAGCTGTCCCTTTTCAGCCATCCAGCTGTGTGACCTCAGGTAGGTCACCTGGCTTGAGCCCTATTTACACAATTAGGAGGTTGGGCTAAACCTTAAAAGGCCTTTTCATCTCTAACGGGTGAGGATTCAAGGTGGTTATTTTACATATGCTTGAAATAAATAAATATATTTTATTTTTATTTTTTTTTCTTCAGACGGAATCTTGCTCTTTTGCCAGGCTGGAGGGCAGTGGTCCAATCTCGGCTCTCTGCAACCTCCACTTCCTGGGTTCAATCGATTCTCCTGCCTCAGCCTCCTGAGTAGCTGGGATTACAGGTGCCTGCCACTACACCTGGCTAATTTTTGTAGTTTTTTGTTTGTTTGTTTTGAGACAGTCTCGCTGTGTTGCCCAGGCTGGAGTGAAGTGGTGAGATCTTGGCTCGCTGCAACCTCTACCTCCTGGGTTCAAGCAATTCTCCTGACTCAGCCTCCTGAGTAGCTGGGACTACAGGTGTGTGCCACCATGCCTGGCTAATTTTTTGTATTTTTAGTAGAGACTGGGTTTCACCATGTTGGCCAGGCTGGTCTCAAACTCCTGACCTTGTGATCTGCCTGCCTCAGCCTCCCAAAGTGCTGGGATTACAGATGTGAGCCACCGCGCCCAGCCAAATTTTTGTATTTTTTTAGTAGAGCTGGGGTTTCGCCATGTTGGCCAGGCTGGTCTCGAACTTCTGACCTCAAGTGATCCATCCACCTCAGCCTCCAAAGTGCTGGGATTATAGGTGTGAGCCACTGCGCCTGGTCAATACATTTTTCTCATAAAGGAATTTCTCTTCTTTAGAGGTTCAGAGAGAGTAACTCACCTGAGGTCACAGAGCAAGAAGAGCCAGCTCTGGATTCAGTGCTCTCTCCGATGCCTCGCGTTCCCCCCAGACATTACCATTCCTTCTGCTCTCCCCCCTGGCCTAGGAAAGGGCCACAGGGTAGGAGACCCTGACCCACAGGCTCTTGTCCTGCAGCCAGAGCCTGGCAGAACAGAGGCGGGCTCTGGCTGCAGTTGACAAGCCCTGGACTTGTCAGCTGCAGGCAGGAGGTGTGAGGCCCCACTCCCTTCACAGGGACCCTCTGCAGGGCTGGTACCCAGGATGCCCTCAGGGTGCCACATGTGCCTCGAATAGTAGCTCTCATGGACTAGCAGCCCAAAGACTGATTTCTGAGTGCAGTCTCCATACCTTAAAGGTAGTGCTGTATGTGTGTTTCTGTGAGAAAGAGAGGGACATCATCTCAGGTCGTTCAGCTGAATACCCGAGTCCATAGATACCTGGCCTTAAGAATAATGTCCAGCAACTTTTTAGAAAGAAGGCAGCTTTCATTGAAAGCATGTTCAAAATGGCATCATGGTGTGTGGGAAGAGCATGAATTCTCATGAGCCAACAGTTGCAGCATTTTCTTGCCTAGGGTGGGAAGACTCACAAGTGCCTGGCCTGTTTTACATTCTGTAGGCAAATCTAGAAAAGGCGGGATTCAAAGTACAACCTTGGGGGGAAACCACCTGATAATTTCACATCCTCTTACTGCCCCAGAGTAGGGTTTCATGTAAATGTGTCCTCATTTTGGAGTGCACAGGGCTTTTTGCTTTGGCTGTTGTTTACATTTTTATACTCTCAGGACACTCTGCAGGCTCTGGTTTGTGCTGGAGTAAGGGATCCCCAAGGAAGGCAGAGATCAGGCTTGAAATCATACCTCTCAGTTTTCATCATGCCCCTCTCATGGATTCCCAGCAGGCAAGAAAGAGAATGGTGGGGGTTTATGACCGGGCTGGGGGTCAGACTTGCTTCTGAGACCCTGAATCTGTTCTGTCCGACGTTAGCCTTGGGCTCCTGCCTGTCTGCACCCATTTCCTGTAAGGTGAAAGCTCCCAGAGCAGCCCCTGCTCACGGTCTGTTTCCCCTGCCTTGAGCTGGGGAGAGATCTCCTGGTGAGAAGGATCAGAGTGTTTGCAATTGAACCTCCAATAAGAAACAGAGTGGCAACAGCAGCTTCGCTTCACATCTCAGATCCCTGAGGAATCATTGCTCCTCTCTTTCCTCTCGCCCACAGCCACCTTCCTCCACATGTGACTGTTCTGGGAACCCCTAGCCGCTGCAGGAACTACTTGGCGATAGTCAAAGATCCAGTGGTGCACAATTGGATTGTCTAGTTACTGAAACTGGCTGGCACTCTGATTGCAGCTACCCCAGGCACAGTTGTCAGGCAGGCAAAATTTGCCTTGGGTGCCAACCCACTTCCTCTTTGTACCTTCGGTCATTCAAAACTCCCAGCTCTGGTGGGGTGCAGTGGCTCATGCCTGTAATCCCAGCACTTTGGGAGGCCAAGGCAGGCGAATCACCTGAGGTCAGGAGTTTGAGACCAGCCTGACCAACATGGAGAAACCCCGTCTCTACTAAAAATACAAAATTAGCCGGGTGTGGTGGTGCATGCCTGTAATCCCAGCTACTTGGGAGGCTGAGGCAGGAGAATCACATGAACCTGGGAGGTGGAGGTTGCAGTGAGCCGAGATTGCGCCATTGCACTCCAGTCTGGGCAACAAGAACAAAACTCCGTCTCAAAAACAAACAAAAAACAAAAACAAAACTCCCAGCTCCTTTCTCCTTTTCCCAGGGCCTGGCTCTTGGCTTGCTGCCTGATGAGCTGGTTCACAGTGTTGGTTAATAAGGGCATGAGTTGCCTTTTCTAAGCATGAGCATTTAAACTGTGGGTTACTATTGCTCCAAAGGAGCTGCCATCTGGATTCTGGGGTATAGATGGAGTTGAGGGGAATCAATGGTCTTCGGGAGACGAGGGAGGAAGAGTTTGCAGCCTAAGGGGTCAGGCTTTGAGGGCTGCCCCTAGATCAGAGCATTGGACACACTTGCTTCAGTTTCCTCAAGGGTAAAATGGGGACAGGGTCACTTCCTCAAGGGCTTGTTGTAATGATTAAATGAGGCAAAACGTGCCAAGTGCTCTGGCAGACAGAACCCTCTACAGATCTTAAAAATGAGCTCCAAGGCCAGGCACAGTGGCTCATGCCTATAGTCTCAGCACTTTGGGAGGCCAACATGGGAGGATCACCTGGGGCCAGGAGTTCAAGACCAGCCTGGGCAACATAGCCAGACCTCATCTCTACAACAAATTTTTAAAATTAGCCAGGTGTGGCAGTGCGCACCTGTAGTCCCAGCAACTTGGGAGGCTGAGGTGGGAGGATTGCTTGAGGCTGAGAGGTCGAGGCTACAGTGAGCCATGATTGTACCACTGCACTCCAGCCTGGGTAACAGAGCGAGACTCCATTTCTTAAAAAAAAAAAAAGAGCTCCAAGAAGCAGGGGTGATGTCTCTTCTTAGCATGCAGTGCAGAGCCTTGTAGTAGATATTCAGGAATTGCGCTGAGTCTATGAAGGAACGTGCAGATGAGTGGATGCCTTTGGTGTGTGCATTCCTGTCTGTGTGCTGAGGAGTGGGCTCCCAGGGCGACTGAGAGCTCTGCCAGGGTCCAGGTTCCCTTCCTCTCTCTCACCACTGAACACTGCCTCCTACACCCACCAAAGGTGTCAGAGATGGCTTGTGAAAGGTTAAACGCAAATATGGAAGGAGACCCTGAAAAGAGAGCAGCAATTAAGAAACAGTATTTTTTTTTTTTTTTGAGATGGAATCTCACTCTGTCACCCAAGCTAGAGTGTAGTGTCTTCATCTCGGCTCACTGAAACCCCTGCCTCCTGGGTTCAAGAGATTTTCCTGCCTCAGCCTCCTGAGTAACTGGGATTACAGGCACACGCCACCACGCCTGGCTAATTTTTGTATTTTTAGTAAACACGGGGTTTCACCATGTTGGTTAGGCTGGTCTCGAACTCCTGACTTCGTGATCCGCCTGCCTCGGCCTCCCAAAGTGCTGGGATTACAGGCTTGAGCCACAGCACCCGGCCAAGAAACAATTTTTAAAATAATTGTGGTGGTGCTATTTTCCCTTGAGAATTAATTGAGGCTGGACTTGACTACATTGAAAAGATGCATGTGTCTTGGGGGTGACGTGAGGGAGGGTGTCATCAATTGTTCACTTTACTCCTTCAGGGACACAGAAAACGGACCTCATTTTCTATGACAGGCACGATCTCTTCCCCTCTTTTTTAGGTAGGGAAGGGTACACCTTACATTTGCCAGTGTACATCAGGTGGGGCCTCCGTTTCTTCTGTCTCCTGGGCGACTCAGGCTCTGTGGTTCCTCTCTGCCCCCTCCCGTCTCAGATGGCCTCTGGGGCCTTTGAGACCTGGTATTGGCCGGAAAAGGGGTCTGGGGCCCTCAATGGGTTCTGCTGCACAGTGGCTGGGCTGGCCTGGCCTCTAAACAGGAAACATGGAAGTGGCCTTCTGGGAGCCATGCTGGCTTAAAATGCTCTCTGCTCACTGGCGCCAGCTTGTCCATCCCCAGACAGTCCACCAGGCCTGGGGTCACGTGAGGGATGGGGTGTGGCTTCAGACTCACCTCTCCTCCAAGGCATGTTCCTCCAAGGCAGCCTTGCAGAAACCCGGTTTCTCTGAGGGGCTTGCAATCTGCCCAGGCTGTGCTGAAAAACAAAGGTTCAGCCTTTGGTTCAGCCTCTTGTTCACACAGTCTCGATGTTTCTCCATCTCCCCCTCCCCTATGGTTGGGCTGGGTGGAGCCAGAATAGGGGGGCGGGGTGAGGACCTCCTCCTCCTTCCATCTCCCCTATTTTTCAGCTTCTGCTGGGCTGGAAAGGACCAGCGATCTGCTTCCTCTTCCCCCGCTTTTTTTTTTTGAGATGGAGTCTTGCTCTGTCGCCCAGGCTGGAGTGCAGTGGTGCGATCTCAGCTCACTGCGACCTCCGCCTCCCAGGTTCAAGCGATTCTCCTGCCTCAGCCTCCCGAGTAGCTGGGACTACATGTGCATGCCATCACACCCAGCTAATTTTTTTGTATTTTTAGTAGAAACAGGGTTTCACTGTGTTAGCCAGGATGGTCTCTATCTCCTGACCTTGTGATCCTGCCTCCTTGGCCTCCGAAAGTGCTGGGATTACAGGCGTGAGTCACTGTACCTGGCCTCCCTCTTCCTTTTGACCACAGACATCCCTGTTGATATTTTCTCCTCACTGTACAAGCCTCAAGAGTTCAGCCTCAATAGCGAAAGGGATATTTATCTTCTTCATTTTTTTTTTTTTTTTTTTGAGATGGAGTCTTGCACTGTCACCCAGGCTGGAGTGCAGTGGCTCGATCTCGGCTCACTGCAAGCTCCGCCTCCCAGGCTCATGCGATTCTACAGCCTCAGCCTCTCCAGTAGCTGGGATTACAGGCACACGCCACCACACTCAGCTAATTTTTGTATTTTTAGTAAAGATGGGGTTTCACCATGTTGGTCAGGCTTGTCTTGAACTCCTGACCTCAGGTGATCCGCCCGCCTCAGCCTCCCAAAGTGCTGGAATTACAGGCATGAGCCACCGCATCCTTTTTGTTTTATAAACTTGTGACTACCCTAATCTCCTCTGAGAAAATAGCAGGAAAGGTCACATACGAGAGAGAGCACAGCAATGCGAATTCAAAATGTCATCCTTGTCTGCATATGGGTTGGCTGCCAGGCTTCTCGGGAGAAGGCATGAGTGGCCTGGTGGCCCTTGGCTCTCTAAGAACTTATCCTTGACCCTCCCTTTACACCTGTTGCCCGGGCTCATTCCTCATGCTCCAGCCCCACTCCTGTCTTTCTGGTCCCTAGACCATGTCAGTCACGCCTGTGTTTGGATCTTTCCGGTCAGCTCTTCCCTTGGCTTCGGCTTCTCCTCCAGCTGCTTCTCAGCTGAGTTTCTTCTCAGCCAGTCGTTTATTCAACAGCTTTTAAATTGAGTCCTTATAATTATTAGGCACAATGCTGGGCACTGAGAGTTCTGTGGTGAGCAAGAGTAACTCATAGTTTAAAGAAGGGAAACCCAGACGATCCCCTGGATGGGTGCCAACGTTCCCCAGTGCCAGGAAGGAGCGGGAGGGTGCAGTGAGAGCTCGTGAGAGGGATCTGCTGGAGTCTAGGGAGTAGGGGATGCTTTCCTGAGGAAGTGAGGATGAAGCTGGGATCTGAAGGTGGAAGAGGAGGTGGAGTGATCTAATTTGAGGCCAGGCTCTGTCTCCCCCATGGCTAAGCCCAGTTGATTTTGCCTTCTCAATATCTCAAATCTATCCACTTGTCTCCCTCCAGCGAAACCCCACTGACCCCACTGACTGAGTCTGAGGGACGTCTCAGGTTTCACCAGTCACTTGGAGCAGCGTTTGGCGACCCCTTTCCCCTCGGCTTTCCTGATGCGCATCCTCTGGTTTTCTTCCTCCTTCTCAGATCAGTCCCTCCTGAGTCCCATATGATATTGCCCCCCTCTACCTATAACCAGCTGCGAAGTCGCAGAGTTCCTCCAGCCCAGGCCGCTCACTTTCTCTCCAGGCGAGCAGGAAATTCTGTCCATGCTGTGGCCTCAGCTATTGCTTACACAGAGATGGCCTACAGCTTTAGTCACTCAGACATCTCCACTGAACCCTAGCTGTTTACTTAACATTTCCTCTAAGTGGAAATGTTAACAGCTCAATATGGGTCTAAAATAAAACTTGTGATCTTTCCCTCTAACCCTGTTCCCTTCCAGAATTCCTGGTGTCAGTGAATAGCCCGCCATCCTGTTACACAAGCCAGAGATCTTGAGTCATCTTTGATGCCTTCTTCTCTATCACTCCCATATCCAATCAGTCATTGAGTTCTGGAGATTTGACCTTCTAAATAAATATCTCCAAGTTCACCTACTCTTCTCCCTCATCCACCACTATCAGCTTAGTCCGAGTCACCGTCAATTTTTGCTCTGTCGCCCAGGCTGGAGTGCAGTGGCACGATCTCGGCTCACTACAACCTCCGCCTCCCGGGTTCAAGCAATTCTCCTGCCTCAGCCCCCTGAGTAGCTGGGATTATAGGCACGCGCCACCACGCCTGGCTAATTTTTGTAGTTTTAGTAGAGACAAGGTTTCACCATGTTGGCCAGGATGGTCTCGATCTCCTGACCTCATGATCCACCTGCCTCGGCCTCACAAAGTGCTGGGATTACAGGTGTGAGCCACCGCGCCCGGCCTCAGATTGAGCTTTTTGAATCATCACATCACATCACCTCACATCACATCACATCACATCACATCACATCACATCACAATCTACTTCCAATCTTAAAATCCTTCCATGGCTTTTTAATTCCTCTTAGGAGGAAGAAAGGAATCTTCCATAATGTCTGCAAGGCCCTGCCTGATCTCACACCACTCTCTCCTTATTGCCTCCATTGAAGTCTTCTGTGGAATTTGAGGGGCATTGGCCTCCTTGCTTGGACTTGGGAAACCCAATAACACATTTACAACCATCTCTCAGGGTGAGAATGATTCTGTAGATGGCTACTCCTATCTGTCTTATGTTGATCTTTCTTAGCTTCAGTTAAAGAGAGGGTCTTGTCTGTTAGTCCTCAGAATGTATTCTTGGAGCCGTATTAGTCAGGATTCTCTGGAGGGAAGAACTAATAGGCTAGATGTATATATGAAGGGGAGTTTATTAAGGAGTAGTGACTCACACAGTCACAAGGCGAAGTCCCATAATAGGCCATCTGCAAACTGAGGAGCAAGGAAGCCAGTCCAAGGCCCAAAACCTCAAAAGTAGGGAAGCCGACAGTGCAGCCTTCAGTCTGTGGGCAAAGGCCTGAGAGCCCCTGGCAAACTCCCGGTGTAAATCCAACAGTCCAAAAGCTGAAGAACTTGGAGTCTGATGTTCGAGGGCAGGAAGCATCTAGCATGGGCGGAAAATGAAGGCCAGAAGACTCGGCAAGTCCGCTCATTCTGCTTTCTTCTGCCTGCTTTGTTCTAGCCATGCTGGCAGCTGATTAGGTGGTGCCCACCCAGACTGAGGGAGGGTTGGCCTCTCCCAGTTCACTGACTCAAATATTAATCTCTTTTTGCAACACCCTCACAGACACACCCAGGAACAATACTTTGCATTCTTTAATCCAATCAAGTTGACACTCAATATTAGCTATAACAGAGCCCAAGACCCTCTACATACCTATCACAAGCTATGTGGTTCTTGTTAATGGTTATTATTTGTGAATGAAAGAATGAACTATCTTTAAAGTGTAGATATTTTCTTGTGTGTGTGTTTGTTGTTGTTGTTGTTGTTGTTGTTGTTGAGACAGTCTCCCTCTGTTGCCCAGGCTGGAGTGCAGTGGTGGAATTGCAGCTCACTGAATCCTCCATCTTTCAGGTTCAAGTGATTTTCCTGCCCCAGCCTCCAGTGTAGCTGGGATTGCAGGTGTGCACCACTACACCTGGGTAATTTTTGTATTTTTCATAGAGATGGAGTTTCACCATGTTGGCCAAGCTTGTCTCAAACTCCTGACCTCAAGTGATCTGCCCACCTCGGCCTCCCAAAGTGTTGGGATTACGGGCGTGAGCCACCACTCCTGGCCTAAAATGTAGATTTTCCTGGTTCCCTCTTGATTATAAGACTGTGATCCAGGATAGTCACAGGGGAATCACTCTTAGGAACACTTGCTGTGTCTCTACAGATTTCTTTGTTTTCCCATTGTAGCCATGGGAATAAAGAAACCTTCTCTTGCCGGGGAATCAAGCTGGCTGTGGACTGGTTCAGGGACAGAGGACACACCTACATCAAAGTTTTTGTTCCATCCTGGAGGAAGGACCCACCAAGAGCTGACACCCCTATCAGAGGTATGCTGGAGCAGATGTATGCTCAAGAGGTACTGGACACGTTTCCTTGGTGCACTTCTAACATCGATAGTCAAATATCTACTTAGTTGTTTGTTTAATGATGTTTGTCTTCGTCACTGCGCTATATAAGCTCCATGAAGGCACCGATTATGACTGTTCAATGCCATAGCCCTAGCACCTAGCACCTAGCACCTAGCACCTAGCCTAACACCTGGTATTCAATAAATAGTTCAAAATTAGGTGTTCAATAAACAGTTGTTGAGTAGATGAATGAATAAATTACTCTTTTGGTGTGTTAAGTTATCAAAATAATTGTGTCTGACAGCTTTTAACACCTGAAGAGACACTGGATCTGTATTCCACTTCTAATAGTTTATAGGATTTGAAAGAGACATTTATTTGGTCAGGTAGTATTTATTTACCGAATACTTCATCTAATCTCTTTATTTAAAAAGAAGAAGAAAACTGAGATCCAGGGAATTCTTCTTCTTTTTTTTTTTTTTTTTTTTGAGACGGAATCTTGCTCTTTCACCAAGCTGGAGTGCAGTGGCACGATCTCGGCTCACTGCAACCTCCTCCTCCTGGGTTCAAGTGATTCTCCTGCCTCAGCATCCCGAGTAGCTGGGATTACACACATGTGCCACCACACCCAACTAATTTTTATATTTTTAGTAGAGATGGAGTTTCACCATGTTGGCCAGGATGGTTCCAATCTCTTGACTTCATGATCCACCCGCCTCGAACTCCCAAAGTGCTGGGATTACAGGCGAGAGCCACCTCACCCGGCCTCTTCATTTTTAATTCTTCAATCAGCCAGGAATATTTTAAGCTACAAATATTAGAATACTGTGGTTTTATTATTTATTTATTTAGTTTTGAGATGGAGTCTCACTATGGTTCATTGCAGACTTGCTCTCCCCTGGTTCAGGAGATCCTCCTACCTTAGCCTCTTCAGTAGCTGGGACTATAGGTGCACATCACCACACCCAGCTAGTTTCTTTCTTTCTTTCTTCTTTTTTTTTTTGACATGGAATTTCACTCTTGTCGCCCAGGCCATAGTACAATGGCACAATCTCGGCTCACTGCAACCTCTGCCTCTCAGGTTCAAGAGATTCTCCTGCTTCAGCCTCCTGAGTAGCTGGGACTACAGGCGCATGCCCCCACAGCCAGCTAATTTTTGTATTTTTATTAGAGATGGGGTTTCATCATGTTGGCTGGTCTTGAACACCTGACCTCAGGTGATCCACCCGCCTCTGCCTCCCAGAGTGCTGGGATTACATGTGTGAGCCACCGCACCCGGCCCTAGCTAGTTTTTGTTTTTTGTAGAGACGGGGTTTCGCCATGTTGCTCAGGCTGGTCTTTAACTTCTGGACCCAAGCCATCCCTCTGCCTCGGCCTCCCAAAGTGCTAGGATTACTGGCATGAGCCACCAGGCACGGTCAGAACACTGTGGTTTAAATAAACAGGGTCTTGTTTGTTGTTTGGCTTCTTATACAGGTTGAGTATCCCTTATCTGAAATACTTGGGACCAGAAGTGTTTTGAATTTCTGAATATTTTCATTATGCTTACTGGCTGAGCATTCCTAATCCAAAAATCCCAAATCCGAAATGCTCCAGTGAGTATTTGCTTTGAACATCATGTTGGTCGGATTTTTGGATTAGGGATGCTCACCTGTGAGAAGAGATCAGCTGCAAAGCTCTTTATTATTATGATCAAGTGTTATGTGCTGTACATAATTGTACATGCTAGACTTTTACACAACTGGAAGCACAGAAGAGTGTTTCCACCAGCATCACCTCAGACACGTGAGTCATGTGTCACACTACAAGGTCAGGATGGCTATGGTGATAGGAATTTTTCAACTCTGTTATAGTCTTATGGGACCACTGTCACACACGTGGTCTGAAACATTGTTAGGCAGTGCGTGACTGTATATCTGTGCAGTTGCCATGGGTTTTCTCTCCTAGTATGAGAACTTCTCCCTGAATGGCAGTGCGGACCATTTGTGTTGACTGGCAGTTTTCACTTTAGTATACCTGGCATGGAGCAGGCAGGCAGCCTGGCGCCTCTGCCCACCACTTATTCCAATGGCAGAATGATGATGGTTTTATTCTAGGAGGTCAACAGCCTCAATGGGAGGCTTCCTCCTTCCTAGTTGTAGCTTCACTTTCTTTATAGGGATAGGGATGGGAAATGAGTGGAGGTCCATGCTCCTGGGAGCAGCTGCCAGGGAGTAGCTCAGCTCACCTGTTAGTTAGTCATCCTGATTTTGCCCGACTTCCACTCCATCTCCACCACCCGGAGTGCTCCAAGACTACAGGGCAATGGCTCCCACCTCCACTCCAGCCTTCTGTGCACATTCTGGGCTGTGATTCCCTCCATGCTGCACAATCAATACGATCCTTTCTGCTTTCTGTCTTCCTAAAGTGTGTCAAAATCCTGGATTTGCTGCTGTCCGCAAACCTACTTTTAACATGATTATAGATCTCCCCCCACCTTTCATTACGTTGGAACTATGAGAAGGAGGGAATGTAAATACTTGTGTTCAGTTCCCTGTCATGAACTTGTTGTCCTGAATTATTCTTTATGGTCTGAATGTGAAGAATGGTGAATTTCAACAGTAGTATAATACTTAAATATAATGTGGGAAAAAGTAGAGAAATTACTTTGGGATAGGGAAGGAATTTTTAAATAAGCCACGACAAGTGCAAACTTATGAAGAAAGATGAATACATTTGACTATACTAAAAGCTTTTATTCATTAACAGATACCACAAAAACAAAAAAGTGGAAAGACAAGCCTCAAACTGGGGTGAGGGTGTGGGGGCGGGTTATATATCACACATTACTGATGAAGGATTACTGCCTAGATCCTGAGAGAACTTCTCCAAATCAATGAGACAAAGACAATGAATCAACAGAAAGATGGGCTAAAGCATGAATAAGCTGTTTACAGAAAAGAAAACATATACGGCCATATAAATATACAAACATATGAAAAGATGCTCAATCTCATTAGCAACCAGAGAAATGCAAAATAAAACCACAGTAGGAGGCCATTTTGTGCCCACCAGATTGGCAAACATTCAAAAGCCTGAAAATGCCAGTTTCGGCAAGGTTGTCTTGTGTGCTGTGTTGGGTATGTAACTTGGCATCACCACTCTGGAAAGCAATTTGGCATTACCTTGTAAAGTTCCTTCCATACAGCTCAGCCATATTCACTCTTGGAGATATACCCTGAAGAGGCCTGTGTCTCTTCTGTGCCAGGGACTTAAATGCAAGACTAATAGTGATGAACATATGACACAACCAAACCTCACAAACACAATGATGAACGAAAAAGACAAGCTGCTTAAGTATATGTATAGTATATGATTCCATTTGTGTCAAGTCTAACATGTAACCACACTGAAAATTATCCTCAATGGGGCATGGTGACTCATGCCTGTAATCCCAGCACTTTGGGAAGCTGAGGTGGGTGATGCTTGAGTCTAGAAGCTTGAGACCAGCTTGGGCAACATGGCGAATCCCCATCTTTACAAAAAATACAGAAATTTGCTGAGCGTGGTGATGCATGCCTGTAGTCCTAGCTACACGGGAGGCTGAGGTAAGAGGATCACCTGAGCCTGCAGGGTAGAAGCAGCAGTGAGCCATGATTGTGCTACTGCACTCCAGCCTGGTGACACAGTGAGATCTTGTCTCAAAAAAAAAAAAAAAAAAAAAGAGAAAGAAAGAAAATGGTTCTCATAATCTGCATTTTTAAAACTAAAAGCAAGGAAATTATAAACATGGAGTTCTAAAACTAGGGTTGTCCTAAGGGCTTAAGGGGAATGGAGAGGATTGCAGACTGAGGGGGCAGAGGGGACTTCCAAACATGAGCCACCTCCTATTTCTCAAAGGAGGTGCTAGATATGTGGCGTCTTTATTTTTGTTCTTTGTACCATAGCTGCATTATGCACCTTTTAAAAATCAGCCAACAGTGTCATATGGGAAAGGACTTAAACTTGAGGGACCTGAATAATTATTACATGTCAAACGGATTTTTTTTTTCCTGCATGTCTCCAAAGGCAAAATTCAGATCAAACAGCTGATCTGCATCTCTCCTGAGATGCAGATTTTAGCCTCTGATAAGAAAGGCCTTGTAATGTTTGTACCATCTGGTACATGTTTACCTCTTGACTGGTTTTTGCAAGAACTCACACTCACTTGAGCTCTGTCTACTCAGACACTCTGAGACAGGAAGAGGAGGTGCTCCTATCTTCATTTTATAAATGTAAAACTGGATGGACATTCAACCGGGGTGAAGTACCCAGGAACTGGAGCCCAGCCCAGACTCCAGGCTGGATTCCTAGTCCCTGAGCTTTCTATGATGTTCTTGAGTCCCTGTATCTGTCAGTGATGGGGTGCTCCATCCCAAAGGTGTCCCAGGCAGGTTCCTGGATGGTGGGAGAAGATGGACCTCTGGCTCCCAGCTAGGGTCCTATGCAGGGCTTTCCGGGTGGATGCAAGGCTCCCCGTCATGCTGAAGGCATCACCAAGGTCTGGGTTAATACACGAATGTCTTTCTCCAGGAGGCCCCTGTGCCGGCTGCGGTAGGGGCATTGTGGCATGGAACTCCCAAAAGGACAAGGGCTGTGGCCAAACCCTTCCTTCTGAAGTGACTCTCCCTTGTAGAGTACCGCTTTCTGGACTCCTGTCAAGATGTGGGCAGGACGGAAGCCACGCGCCTGCCCCCTTGACCTGGGGCTTCAGGCAAATTCAGTGAAATTGAGTGAAAGGAGCGAAAGCTATGGCGGGAAAAACTAGTGTTTTTTCCCCGCTCCCCTCAAAACCTCCCTGGCCCTCATCTGACCGGCCCGGGAAGCGGGTGGCCTCGCGTTGGGGGTGGTTCTCAGGCGCAGTGCCCTTGGGCCCTCACCCGCGTCTCCGTCGCCCGCCCTCAGAGCAGCACGTGCTGGCGGAGCTGGAGCGGCAGGCAGTGCTGGTGTACACGCCGTCCCGCAAGGTGCACGGCAAGCGCCTGGTCTGCTACGACGACCGCTACATCGTGAAGGTGGCCTACGAGCAGGACGGCGTCATCGTCTCCAATGACAACTACCGGGACCTGCAGAGCGAGAACCCCGAGTGGAAGTGGTTCATTGAGCAGAGGCTGCTCATGTTCTCCTTCGTCAACGACCGGTATGTCCGGCTGGGGTCCTGACACCCTGTGGGGGGGCGGCGGTGGGGGGGGGAGGGAGGCGGGGGCGGGGCAGTGGCCACGCCTGCTTCCAGGTGGCGGGGCTTGGGGTCACCCGGTCACCCAGCCCCTCAGACCGAGCTCCCCCAGGTCCGCATTCTCGGCGGGCACGTCCCCAATAGGCGGGCTGCTTTGCTCTGACCTTGCTGTTCCTGGGGCCACATCTGACACGCCACAGGGAAGCCCAAGAGGTGGGCCAAGCATGCAAGCATGTGTTTAGGGCACCACTAACTTAAAAAAACAGAATTGCATACTTCAGAATATTGAAATAGTCATCATGGAAAAGATTGGTACTTTGTTGTATTGCCTTTCACTTATTTCAGGTTTTTGTATTTTATTTTATTTATTTTATTTTATATTCTATTTTATTTTATTATTTTATTTTTTGAGAAGGAGTCTTGCTCCGTCACCCAGGCTGGAGTGCAGTGGCTCAATCTTGGCTCACTGCAAACTCTGCCTCCTGGATTCAAGCGATTCTCCTGCCTCATCCTCCCGAGCAGCTGGGATTACAGGCACGCACCACCATGCCTGGCTAATTTTTTGTATTTTTAGTAGAGATACAGTTTCACCGTGTTAGCCAGATGGTCTCGATCTCCTGACCTTGTGATCTGTCCACCTCGGCTTCCCAAAGTGCTGGGATTACAGGCGTGAGCCACCGTGCCCGGCTGTCTTTTTTTTTTTTTTTTTTTTTTTTTTTTACAAAAGTTTTGCATTACATATGGAAGTGGGCAACAGATTTTTTTTTTTTTCTTAGACAGGGTCTTGCTCTATTGCCCAGGTTGGAGTGCAGTGGCATGATCACAGCTCACTGCAGCCTTGAACACCTGGGCTCAAGTGATCCTCCTGCCTCAGCCTCCCAAAGTGTTGAGATTTTAGGTGTGAGCCACTGAGCCTGGCCCAGAATCTTTTCTTTTGGGCTGTAAAGATCTCCCCCTGCCTGGCCCTGACTCTGGGTTGAAATGTTCAAGAGAACCTGGCTGGTTCATGTAGCCCTGAAATAGGCCCCTTGGGTCAGTTCATCCCAGACCAACTGGCTATGGCTGGGGGCAGAGAGGGACACCAGGGCCACAGGCACAAACCGCTCAGCAAGTGGTGAGGGCAGACACTGGCAAGGTGGATGAGGGTCAGAGCAGTGTGTGACAGAGCACAGCCAGCTGGGCTGTTGCTCCCATTTCCATTTCCGTTCCAGGCAGTGTTAGCTTGGCCCTCATTCTGGGCTCTCTGACTGACTTTTTGGAACGTGGTTTTAGGCAAACTCCTCAGCTCTGTGAAGGCAGGGGCTGTATCTGTCTTACGTGCGGTGTCTCCAGCATGCCTGGCCCACAGGTGTGCAGTAACTAGTTGTAAAGGAATGATTGAGTGAATGGCCATGGCCGGTGAAGGGTTGATGGGGAGAGAGGTCTGGGCTTAGGCTGCTTGCACAAGGCTGAGCGATTCCGGACCCAGGGACACAGTGTGGTGTTTGAGAAAGGACTAGGGCTTTGGAGAGGGCAGGTGAGGTTTCCATCTGAGGCCCTGCCACTTACTGGCTGGGAGTCAAGGGGGAACCACTCAACCTCTCTGAGCTGAATGTTCTTCACCTTGAAAAGGGATTAATAATGTCACCTCTGAGATCATTGTGAGGACTAGAGAGAATTGTGCCCCAGAAGTGGTAGCACCTATTCCCAGGACATGGTGCACCAGGGGGTACTGTGGTCCCCATGGCCAACTGCTCCTGCAGCCGTGGAGGTGGAGGGCCAGAGGCATGGCAGCAGTGCCCTGCAGGAGCCCCCATTGTCATTTCCAGCTACAAAAGGCCAGCGGCTCTCACTGTCCGTCTGTGGCCTGGAGGAATCTGGCTAGTCTGGTAACTATGGGCTCCAGAAATCCTCACTGAGCTCTCAGGGACATGGCTGTCTCTGGCCTGATGACAGCCTGGGGCCAGAGCCAAGTCCTTTTGATGCACTGGCCTCCGTTAAGGGCCTGCCAGGAGGCAGGGCCTGCCGCCTGCTTGTGAGCGAGGGCGCCTGCCCTGGTGCCCCAGGCACGTCCACAGGGCCCTCTTGGCACAGCTCCTGCTCCTAAGAGAGCAGGAGAGGAAGTCTTTGGGAACTTTTAATAACCACAGTGGGTGGTTCCCCAGATTCTTGGTCAAGACCCAACTCTGAGAAGCTGGCTGTGCAGCTGGGAGCTGAGCTGTGGAGGCCACACAGGGCCGGGGATCACCCAGCTCTCTGCAGAGTGGGACTTCAGCATGACTCTGGACTCTTAGGGGGACAGCAACCCATAAAACATCTCCTCCTTGATTTAGAATCCCAACCTCTCTACAGAATCTTTGTATGACCTGGATGGAAGTGGCCTTGGGAACAAAAGTATTTACACAAAAAGTGGACCTCACTTAGTGAGGGGCGTTTTCCTTCTGAGGAATTGGGTTTTCCCTGTTGAACTCTGAGCATGCATTCCCTTCCTCATTAGGGCTCCATGCCAGGGAGGAGAGAAGGGCAGGTCAGGGGCAGGGCAGCCATGGAAACTGAGACCAGACCCTGTGCCCCCAGGGTGCGCAGAGGAGGAGGTTAAGTCTTCGAGGTGGCTGTATGTGCAGGCAGCACCTGGGATCCACTTCCTCACTGATTCAAACTCCCTGTTCCTATTGAACCTCTTTGCCTGAAGGTTCACAGCCCAGAGCTGTGTTTGGCACGGGGTGAAACACAGGAGAAATGGGACCTAAGCCTCAAGGAGCTCATACAACTCTGAAACCTTCTGGAAATGTTTTTTTTTTGTTTGTTTGTTTGTTTAGATATAGAGTCTAGCTCTATTGCCCAGGCTGGACTCCTGGGCTCCAGGGATCCTCCCTCCTCAGCTTTTCTAGTAGCTGGAACTACAGGCGTATGACACCACTCCTGGCTTTTCTGGAGCTGTTAACCTCATAGAGGTTTCTAACCTTTTGTTGAGGACAGTGGGAAGCCAGAGGAGCCCTTAGGGCAATTATACTTTCATTTTCCTGGATAAAAATCACCTGGGAAGTTCTTTTTTTTTTTTTGGAGAAGGAGTCTCGCTCTGTTGTCCAGGCTGGAGTGCAGTAGCGCGATCTCGGCTCACTGCAAGCTCCGCCTCCTGGGTTCAAGCAATTCTCCTGCCTCAGCCTCCCCGGTAGCTGGGACTACAGGTGCCCGCCACCATGCCCAGCTAATTTTTGTGTATTTTTTAGTAGAGATGAGGTTTCACCATGTTGCTCAGGCTGGTTTTGAATTCCTGAGCTCAGGCAATCTGCCCACCTCAGCCTCCCAAGGGGAAGTTCTTAAAATACAGATGCCTGAACAACTTCAGATTCTGATGAAGCAGGTCTTGTGTGAAGCTCGGAGGCTGCAATTTTTTTTTTTTTTTTTTTGAAGCAGGATCTCTCACTCTGTCACTGGGGCTGGAGTGCAGTGGCACAATCATGACTCACTGCAGCCTCCATCTCCCAGGCTCAGCCATCCTCCCACCTCAGCCTCCCAAGTAGCTGGGGCTAAAGACATTCACCAGAACACCTGGCTAATTTTCTTTCTTTCTTTTTTTTTAAATTTTCTGTAGAGACAAGGTTTCACTATGTTGCCCAGGCTGGTCTTGAACTCCTGAGCTCAAGGGATCTTTCTGCCTCAGCTTCCCAAAGTGTTGGGATTACCCATGTGAACCACTGCACTCAGATGACTGCACTTTTAAGTTGCTAGGTGATTCTGACACTGCTGGCTTGAACCACAGCAGGAGAAACACCCAAAGAGGGCCAGAGCTGTGCTGTGTGCTCTGTGTGGGGTTCAGTGTGAAGGGAAGGTTTTGCTTTAAGATGCTGTGACATCCCGCTGGGTGATGGTGGGCCCGGGGCCGAATGCTTCCTGGTGCTTTCGGGGAACTTGGGCCTGCTCCCTTTGTACAGGTGCTGGTGGCAAATCCCAGGTGGTCTTGCTGTTGCCCCTGTGCTTATTTTCCAGGTTCATGCCTCCTGATGACCCCCTGGGCCGCCATGGACCCTCCCTGAGCAACTTCCTGAGCAGGAAGCCGAAGCCCCCAGAGCCATCCTGGCAGCATTGTCCCTATGGTGGGTAGTGCCCAGTGCTTTGCGGGCCATGTTCAGGGTCCTGTGTGGGGGCAGTACAGGAGCACAGTCAAAAAGCACTGGCCTGGTGCTCAGCAGCCTGGGCTCTTGCCCAAATTCTGCCCTCCAGCTGTGCCACCTGGAGAGTTAACTTTCCTGACAGGGTTATTGTAGAACTGACATCCTGGCTGGTGATTTCATGGGAGCCAGGGTCCCATGCCAGGGTCGGATGCAGGGGTCATGCACACAGCAAAGCTGTGTCTGAGAAGCCGGGAGGCTGGACACAAACCCAGCTGTGGGTCTCAGTCCCTTCACCTGGCCCCTGGCAGCTTCTGTCCTCACCCTACCCTGCTCTCCACCCCTCCACCTTATGGACTTTGGTCACTGCTATCCGTGAAGAGTTAAGAATTTTATCCCAGCACCCTGGGGGATGCCAGCCTTCTAGCCAGCTCCTTCACTGACTTGCTTCGCCAAGTTATTTGATGTTTCCAAGTTCAGTAAAGACTTGGGCGACAGTCAATCATTTCTTGTTAGAATTAGGTGACCATACATACATTCAGGCTGACTCCTCCTTCCCCCTTCTTTCACTCTCAGAAGCCCTGGGTTTGGATGGTAACACTTGACTATTTGTTCACGACTCTGTTAGAACAGCGTGCAGGGTGAGGGCAAGCGTTAGCACAGCGAACAGGGAGAACAGTGGGAACTGAGGCGGCACTGCAGGCGCAGTCCTATGTCCCGAGCACCCACTCCCTACCGCCCTCTCCCTAAGCCTGGCCCTATCCACAGGGTCCCTGGGGAATTGGAGGCTGAAAGGCTTTGAATCCAGAGATTTGGTCTTAGACCCTGGTCAAAGGGACCTGGGAACGACACTCCTCTGCATACCCTGGGATGAGTGTGCCGAGTGCCCCCTCACCCAGGCCGCCCGCGCCTCCCGGGCACTTCTCCCCACCTCGGCCCCGCGCCCAGATCCTGAGGCGTTTCCAGGGAGCTAAGTCTGCGGAGTCCGCGGCGGCCTGGGAGCCTACTTGGAGGAATCTCCACGGAGCGGCCGCGGGCCGGCACTCCCCGGATGCACCAGGCACCACCGCCCCTCCGGGCCACCGGCCTCACGCCGCGCCCTCTCTGCTCCCGCCCCTTTCAGGCAAGAAATGCACCTACGGCATCAAGTGCAAGTTCTACCACCCGGAGAGGCCGCACCACGCGCAGCTGGCAGTGGCCGACGAGCTCCGCGCCAAGACAGGGGCCCGGCCTGGCGCGGGCGCCGAGGAGCAGCGGCCACCGAGAGCCCCAGGCGGCTCCGCAGGAGCCCGGGCGGTCCCCCGGGAGCCAGTTGCGCACAGCCTCCCGCCGGCGCGGGGGTCCCCGGACCTGGCCGCCCTGCAAGGGAGCTTCTCTCGGCTGGCCTTCAGCGACGACACGGGGCCCCTCGGGCCGCCTCTCCCCGGCCCTGCCTGCAGCCTCACGCCCCGACTGGGCGGGCCCGACTGGGTGTCCGCGGGCGGCCGGGTGCCAGGCCCGCTCGGCCTCCCTAGCCTGGAGAGCCAGTTCTCCCCGGGCGACCTCCCGCCTCCGCCCGGCCTGCAACTCCAGCCGCGGGGCGAACACCGCCCTAGGGACCTGCTCGGCGCCTTGCTTTCCCCGCGCAGGCCGCCCGACGACCCGTGGGCCCGTCCACCCCGCTCCGACCGCTTCCCTGGGCGCTCCGCCTGGGCGGAGCCGGCCTGGGGCGACGGCGCCACTGGGGGACTTTCAGGGTACGCGGCCGAGGACGACGAGGGGGACGCGCGCGCCCGGGCTCGCATCGCGCTCTACAGCGTCTTCCCGCGCCACCAGGTGGACCCCGTGATGGCCGCGTTCCCGGAGCTCTCCGACCTCGCCAGGCTCATCCTCCTGGTGCAGAGATCCCAGAGCGCGGGGGCGCCCCTGGGCAAGCCCTAAGGGACCACCACGCCCTTACAGGGAATGGCCCAGCCTCGCCTTGCATCTTGGACGGGTGGACCTGTGGTTGCCAGCCTGGACCTGAGTGGGCCCATCGTGGCGCCCCCTTTTCTTTAAAGATGGTCAGGGAAGCCTGCTTGCTCCTCCTGAGCGGGGTTGTGGGGACCTGGTGGCACTTGGTGATCCTCACTGAGGCCGGGGCCTGCTGCGGGGAGGTCCACCCACTTCCGTGGAGGGAATGATTTTCCATGTGCACGGAGACTGCAGGTCCAAGCTGCAGTAGAATCCGCAAGTGGGTCACAAAATCAATTTAGTGGGTCACCACCACAAACACAGAGGACTGCGACAGGTCAGAGTGCACCCTGTACAATCAGGCTGAGTCTGAACTCTTGTTACCTATCCTGTGTCCCTACCCCCTTGGCAGCCACGTAACTAACCTCAATGTGGGTCGTTGTCAGAAGTTTAGAAAAGACTGTGAATGGTCTTGAATTTAATTGCATCAGGTAATGTTTGAAATACGTAGTCAGGTGGCCAGGGGAGGTTTGCTATCTGGAAGTTTTCATGTTAGCTATTGCTAACCGCACCCGCAAGGGGAGCCCAGCCTCCAGATGTGGGCTCAGCTGTGCTCTGAATTGTGTGGCTGTGCCATGCTGGGGACAAGTGGCAGGAGCGCTTTGTCCCAGGGCCGCCTTCTGGGGCCTTCACCCGCCTTCACACACATACCCCCACCACACAAATGTACACACACACACACGCAGTTTCTCTTACATGTATGTGCTCACACACACCACACAGACACATACCGTTTGGCTCAGGGTTAAGTATCTCCAATTTTTTTTTAGCCATCCATCATGGCAGTTTCCAGAATAGGCTTTCTACTGTACCAGCTGAGCTGCCTTCTTTTACTTCTTCTTCTTCTTTTCTTAAACAGAGTCTCAGCCCGGCACGGTGGCTTATGCCTGTAATCCCAGCACTTTGGGAGGCTGAGGCGGGCAGATCACTTGAGGTCAGAAGTTCGAGACCAGCCTGGCCAACATGGTGAAACCCTCTCTCTACTAAAAATACAAAAATTTAGCCAGGCATGGTGGCACACACCTGTAGTTCCAGCTACTCAGGAAGCTGAAGCAGGAGAATCGCTTGAACCCAGGAGGTGGAGGTTGCAGTGAGTTGAGATCATGCCACTGCACTCCAGCCTGGGCGGCAGAGCAAGACTACGTCTTAAAAAAAAAAAAAGACAGAGTCTCACTCTGTCACTCTGTCTGGAGTATAGTAGTGTGATCTTAGCTCACTGCAGCCTCAAACTCCTGGACTCAAGCGATCCTCCTGCCTCAGCCTCCTGAGTAATTGGGACTGTAAACATGATAACCACACTTCACAGTTAAACTGGGGCTGGGTGAGTCAGGACTTTTGCTCTGAAATCTACAGGTGGGTCAGCAGAAAGCTGACATGCGCTCAGTCAGAGTTTATTGCCATCTTCCTGGTGCCATTTCTTCCAGCCAGCTACAGCTCTGGGTTTGAGGAGAAAGGGTCTACTCATTTACAATGGCTAAGAAGTGAGATTGTGCTGCCAGAGTGCTGACCCCCGAATCCTCAGGGGGCCCTGGCCTCTCCTGGCAGCATCCACCCATTCTGGTTACCATGCCAGCCCTCCAGACTATGGCTTATTTGTTCACTAGAGGGCTCGGTAGCTTGGCAGTTTGGGGAAAGCAGGAGGCACTTCCCAGGGGAAGACCAGAGAAGACCAGCCCCCAGCTCCACAAACTTCCTGCAGCCTGCTGGTGCAGAGGGAACTCTTGCCAGTTTACTACCAGATTTCATGAGATGTTGGCAGGCCTGGGGGGCACCTCAGGGAGAGTGCGTTCCCAGCCCTTTCATTCATGGTAAATGACACCCCTGGGGCATACAGTGATGTTAGGTTTTTCTCCGAGACTTCTTTGATCTTTTAAAACCAGATTATTAGCATGGATTGAGCCAGAGCTGTCTCTCACCCCCTTTTTCCAAAGAGGATGGTGCACCCACAATTTTACCGTAACATATTGGGATCTCAGGCCTGAAGATGGCCCACTCTTTGTAAATAAGTTGGATTTTCCTCATGATATGTGTGGGGTTTTTTTTGTGGGGGGAGAGGGCAGGGTTCCGCTCTGTCATCTGTCACCCAGGCTGGAGTGCAGTAGTGCAATCAGGGCTCACTGCAGCTTTGACTTCCCAGGCTCAAGCAATCCTTGTGCCTCAGCCTCCTGAGTAGCTGGGACTACAGTTGCGCCACCACGTCCAGCTAAGTTTTTCTATTTTTTTGTAGAGACCCAAAGCGTTGGGATTACAGGCATGAGCCACCGCAAGGGGCCTTTATTTTTTTAATTATGATTTTTATTATTATTATTATTTTTGAAACGGAGTCTCGCTCTGTCACCCAGACTGGAGTGCAGTGGCGCAATCTTGGCTCACTACATGCTCTGCCGCCTCCCGGGTTCACGCCATTCTCCTGCCTCAGCCTCCCAGGTAGCTGGGACTACAGGTGCCTGCCACCATGTCCGGCTAACTTTTTGTATTTTTAGTAGAGACGGGGTTTCACCGTGTTGGCCAGGATGGTCTCGATTTCCTGACCTTGTGATCCGCCCGCCTCAGCCTCCCAAAGTGCTGGGATTACAGGTGTGAGCCACCGCGCCGGGCCCTGGGCCTTTATTTTTATTTTTAACCTTTTGACAAGACATGCTTTCTATTAGAGCTGCTTTTTGTCTCCCTGGTTCGGTTTCCTGGTGTAGAATCATTGTGTTGCTGATTTTTCAGTTGAAAATGTTTAAACTGCTTCCTTTGAGAACAAGTTTGAGTTTTAGTAAGCTGTAAAGCTATTTTATTTGATTCACTGTGAATAAGACACGTACAAAAAAGAAAGTAAAAACACAGCACATTTCAAGTGTAATCCCCTTTGGAATTTTTCCAAAGTCTTAGTATATGTCTTTGTGACACAAAAACATAGATGGGACAGGTAAATGAAATGTTCCTAGTTGCATAGCTGTTACCATGCTTCAAAAATAAATCATTTTTACCACACCTGGATTCTTTATTGTCAAATTGTCTATTAGTTTCTCCTACTGGCTTTCCCCCAGATTGGTCTGTTCTGTTAAAGATTGTGGGTGTGGAGTGGGCACGATGGCTCATGTCTGTAATCCCAGCACTTTGGCGGGCTTCATGAGTTCAGGAGTTCGAGACCAGCCTGGTCAACCTGGTGAGACCCCGTCTCTACTAAAAATACAAAAATTAGCTGGCCGTGGTGGCAGCTGCCTGTAATCGCAGTTGCTCGGGAGGCTGAGGCAGGAGAATCACTTGAACCCAGGAGGCAGGAGGTTGCAGCGAGCTGAGATTGTGCCACTGCACTCTGCACGCCAGCCTGGGCAACAGAGCGAGACTCTGTCTCAAAAAAAAAAAAAAAAAAAAAAAAAGTAGATGTGAAGAAGACTGATGTTGTGGCCAGTCTCAGCAGCTGCGGTTCCGTGTTGTTCCACCTGGGGGTATGTGAAGGGCTCAAATCCACCTTTTCCAGGAGAAGCAGTGAGGCCATGGCAAGGACCTCCCTTTGCTGGATGTGCAGCAGGCAGTTCCCAAGGACACAGGCTGCTTGCCCATTTCCTAGACTTCTAAAATCCTCATTACAGAACTATGAAGCCATCTCATAGAAGCCACTCTTCTTGTTTAAACCTGCAGCAGAGCTCTCGTAGACTGATCAAACCAGAGGCCGTTGCCGTCCTGGGTTTGCCCTGAGGCAGCCTTCCCAGAGGCCTCTGGAAGGGGGTTTGGGGCAGAACTGCAGAATGTCAGGGGTTGAGGAGTAGAAGCAAGACAAGCCACTGTAATTGGCATTCTTCCAAATAAAATGGATCCAGCTTTGGTTTGACATTGAGCTCAGCTGAGGAGCCATACCCCAGCTGCGGCTGGCATGGACACAGCTCAGATGAGGCCACAGAGGCTGTGGGCTTCCGGGGAAAAAGTCCACCTATGGGGTGGGGTGGGGAGAAGACCACAGAAGGCAGGGATGGGGGGAGGGAGGCATTAAGGTAAAGAAAACACAACATAGGAGTGATCGGGAGAGGGGTTCTGGGAACTGGAGCAATTCCTTGGAATCACAGATGGTACCAGGAGGGATTGCACAGAGCCGGGACCAGTGGCATAATCTGTGGGACTCTATGCAAAATCAAACTGCAAGGTTCCCTGTTCAAAACGTGTAACAATTTCAAGATGTCGGCAGAGCATGAAACCAAACATGGTTTCCTTCGAAGTGTAGGGCCCTGTGCGATGGCACAGGTCACATGCCCAGGAATCTAACCCTGCACGGAGTTACCTAAAAGATAAGCAAGAGAACATTCTCAGTGCCAAGAGTGTGTTCAGAACAAAACATTGACTGAAAGAAGTCAGAGGCCAAGATGCATGTGCTTCACAGCTAGAAAAGGCCATGGCATCGGAGCAGGTGCTGGTCCCCCAGCCTCTACCTGAGGGTTTGCTCGCTGCAGCCACCTAAGGACTAAGTGGGGGCTCCCTTGGCTTTCCCTGGAAGGGGCTAAAGGGGAGAAGTCAAGGGGCTTGGGCAAATCACACTCTGGATTGTCCACTTCCAAATGAGTGAGAGATGTCAGTCGAGGTAGCTCTAGAATTATACTAGTTTGTATTAGCCAAGGTTCTTGGCTACAAGTGTGATTCACAAAACCAAATGGCAGGAGGCCAGGGGTAGAAGGCAGCTGTGGAGTTGAGTGGAATTAGGGCCTCAAAACCCTGTCAGGACTCTTGTCTGTTTCCTTCTGCACCTGTTTCCTCCTGTTTATTCTCTCCTTCCAAGGTTTTTCCTGCACAATGAGAGCCATTCTCGTGGCCGGCTTAAGCACACATGTTTCCAACTAAAGGACTCAAGGAGACAGCCTCAGAAAGATCTTGGGGAAGGCTTCTGATTGGCCTGGCTTGGGTCACGTGCCCACCCTTGGACCAATCACTGTGGGATAAGGAAGTACTACAGTTGGTTCAGCCTGGATCTCAGGCCCACCTCTGGCTTGTCACCTCATAGCTGAACCCACAAGGTTGGTGGGGGCTGGGGAGAGGGTGATGAGCAGTGCCCTCAAAGAAGCAGACAACACACATGCCCACAGCAATGTGCAAACCTGGGCACTGCATCAAGGCTCGGGATGGCCCTGCCCTCCTCCACCCTCTACCCTGGTCCTATTTGAGAAAGCGGCGGCTGTGTTAGGAAAACCCTTGTGTCTGCCCATCCATAGACAACACGGTCTCCTGTGGGAGGAAGGTGGAAGGGCCGCTGCCACAGAGCCAGAGGTATCATCATGTTAATCTCGCCAATGCTGGGACTGTGGCCAGAGGAGCCCTGCTGTGGCACACCACCGAAAACCCCTGTCAGGGAGGAAGAGGCTCTGCAGAGTCAGAAGGTGACCTTGTTCCTTTAACTCACTTCTGAACAGATGCCCTCTAAGCTCAAGAAGCTCCTGGAATCACAGCAGCTCAGCCTAGCAGCTGGTGGCTGGGCTGAAAATGGGGGCTGGGGGCCTGACCCAGCTGGGTAATTAATTTGTCCTGAGTTCCTGGGGACAGCTCTCTGTCCTCACGGAGGGATGACACACCTATCCCAATGCCCAGAAACAGGAAAGGTACTGGGTAAATAAACAGAAAGGCAAACAGGCCCAGTGGTCAGAAGCCACCTGAGCACTGTGCTTATTAACTGGCTGGCTGACAGGGACTGACTGACAGTGATGGGCTGGCTGGCTGACACTGATTCATTGACACTGTCTGACTGATCAACTGACTGACAGTGACTGGCTGACTGACACTGATTGACAGACTGACACTGACAGACTAATGGATGAACACTGACCAACTAGCTGACAGACACAATGATTGGCCAACTCACACTGGCTGACTGACACTGGCTGATGGACACTGGCTGACTGAAACACTGGGTGGCTGACACTGGCTGACACTGGCTGACTGACATTGGCTGACTGACACTGACTGACACTGGCTGACTGACACTGGCTGACACTGGCTGACTGACACTGGCTGACACTGGCTGACTGATGCTGGTTGACACATGGGCTGACTGACACTGGCTGGCCGACACACCGGCTGACATTGGCTGACAGTGGCTGACACACTGGCTGACTGACACTGGGTGACTGACACTGGGTGACTGACACTGGCTGACACACTGGCTAACAGTGGCTGACACTGGCTGACTAACACTGGCTGAGTGGCACTAGCTGATGAGGCTGAAGTGTGGCCAGGACCTGTGGCTTGCTGTTGAGAGTGATTACTCAGATAGAATTAGCAAATCACAATGGTTTTGACTTTATCTGCAGTCAGTCTTACTCCTGAATATAACATATGTGTGACAACACCAAGCCAGATGAAGCCTCCAAAGTTAGGTTCACAGAGGGCGTTCCTGAATGAGGCAGTTACAGAAACTTTTCCCACAAAAAGAAGCCTGGGAAGCACAGGAGGGGGCTGAGGTTCCTCCCCTGACAGGGGTGATTTCCCTGTCTGGCTCCTTGCTCTCTCTCGGAGGCTGTCTCCAGCTCTCAGGTCTTCAGAGCTCTGACTTCACAGCAATCACCCCCCTGCAGTCCTCTGGGCTCTGTGTTTTGCTCCATAATGACCCCTTTGCTCTCCCACCCTTCTCCATCTGTCACCTCCATGACCCTCAAATCTCCCCATCCTTCAGAGCCCTCCCCTTGAACCTTCCTCCAGGGCATCTGCCCAGGCCATTCCAGCGCCAGGAGCCCCCGTTATTCTCAGACTGCTTCAAAGCTGTCCTGTCAGGGTAGAACCGGTCCACTCTGCTCTGAGGCACCCCGGCAACAGTTTTGCTTTGAACAGTTACTTGTTGTGCATTATTGAACTCTTCCCTTACATGTAGGCTGGACTTCCCCAACTGGGCCACACACACTTGGAGGGTTGGGATTCTGTCTCAACCTTGTTCCTGCATAAGCCCTGAGGCCAGTCATTCAGGACAAGCTCAGAAACAATGCAGGCCTGAATCCCAGTGGGTAAGACCATTGAGTTGGTTATTGGTTTGTGCTGGATGCCCATTGTAGGTTGGCTGGGGCCTGTATGCAGAGATCTGGGTGGAAGCAGTTTCTGTCTCCAGCCTCACAGTGAGTTACCTCCAGGAAAGAGAATGTTCAGAAATGTGCACTGGACCCTGAAGCTTCTGCCCAGATGTCATTGCTGCTTCCGGTTCATTGGCCCAAACAAGCCACATGGCAGCACCTAACTTCTAGGGACAAGAAAGCATGATCCCACTGTCTGCATGTGGTCGACGTATTTGGAGAATAGCACTCATGACAATTTGCCTGTGGAGGCCTAGAGAGAAATACTTGCTGATTGAAAATCCTGAAGGAAAGAATGAGTTAAATGAAGCATGGTACATCCACTTAACAGAATACCATAGGGCATTAAAATGATATTGCAGAAGGACGCTCACGAGCTAGGAAGTGTTGAGCATGTATTGTGAAGCAAAGAAGTAGGTTATAAAAAAGACTGTCCCGGCCGGGCACAGTGGCTCATGCCTGTAATCCCAGCACTTTGGGAGGCTGAGGCGGGCAGATCATCTGAGGTTGGGAGTTTGAGACCAGCCTGACCAACATGGAGAAACCCTGTGTCTACTAAAAATACAAACATTAGCTGGTGTGGTGGCACCTGCCTGTAATCCCAGCTACTCAGAAGGCTGAGGCAGAAGAGTCTCTTGAACATGGGAGGCAGAGGTTGCAGTGAGCTGAGATTGTGCCATTGCACTCCAGCCTGGGCAACAAAAGGGAAACTCCATTTCAAAAAGAAAAGAAAAGAATGTGCCATATAATCTTTTTTTTTTTTTTTTTATCAAAAATGCTTATTATAGGAAAATACCAAGGGAATTCACTAAAAGATCATCAGAATACATCTCCATAGTGGGATTATTGCTACAGGTGATCCTCTCCCCATTTTGGTTTCTGTTTTTCTAAATCTCTGTATTTAATAACTTTGGTAACATGAAAAAAAATTTTGCCAAACAATGCTGTATTTAAAAGTATAACATACACATTCATTATTCAGAAAATTCAGTCATCTTTGTAAAAAATTATTGTACAGAATGTAGCCGTTGTAAAATTCAGGGATCTTGAGGTGACATCTGATAATACCAATGTGGATTCTTTCAGGCCCTTTTCCACACAATATTTCATGGAAAGAAAATCCTCGTGGGCCAGGTCTCTGGCTAGCCCCGGGGCTATCAGACCTGAACCCATGTGCACAATCCAGGTGAGCCGCGCACCTGGTTGGGCTGCTGGAAAATCCTGTGCGGGCCCTGGCTCCTGGGGCAGGGAGTGAAGGATCTTGGGAGGCTCCTCTTGGAAGCTGTCCGCCTGCAGGCTGCAGTGGCTGTTGGGGGAAGACCTGTCAGTCTGCAGCACCCAAGGCCACGAACACTGTCCTGGGTCTGGCATTAGGGACTGTGCTCTCACCAGTGCAAGGAGGCAGCCCTCACTGTGGGTGCTTGGCTTTGGGGCCTCATGGTCTGGTCTCTTGGGAGAGAAGGAGGAAGATTTTCCTGTTCTCTGTTTGAGCTCTGTGAGTTGATTCGGCTCCAGGGAATTTTTTTGGCCCAGTCATTTTCAAAATAACTCTTCATAATCTGTTTGTGGCAAAGGCAGTAGATTTATGGCGTTGCTGACCTTTGATTTGTTGTCAAAGCTCTGCCTGGGGTCGTGGGGGAGGTTTCCCTTTGCTTATTTACCCAGAGTGATTTAGGAACCTCAGTGGCAAGAGGTTTCCCATTTCTTCCGCATAAGACCTGGCCGCATGGCCCCTGCCATCGGGGTTCACACCCTGGGAGGGGCTCAGCCTCATACTTCATGCAGAATGGCAGTTATCCTTTGGACGCCCTGGGCCATGTCCTTCATATTCCTTGGCCCACAATCTTCGTTGAGAATCCCCCGAGAGAGTCCCCAGAGCTGCGTGTCTCACTCTGCCCTGCCACCCGCCGCCTGGCCTCTTCCCACCTCCTTTTGGGCTCCTGGCCCTTCACAGCTGAGGGGCTGAGGAAGAGCAGATGAATTATTATTATTAATTCTGACGAGTCAGCCTCCTTCCAGAGTCTGTGAGTGCAGCTGGGGTCTGCAGCACCCGTGGACAGCTGGGCTGGTGTGCAAGGAAGGAGGGCTCGTGGGGCAGGTTAGCGACCTGAGCAATCCTGGGCCTCGTTCTTTGGGCCTGTAGGTGAGGGCTGTGAACTTTTGTGTGTGGCTTTGTCTGTTCATGGCGGGATAGAGTCTGGAGGAAACTCAGAGGTCCTGAGGGGACGCCTGTCCCGGAGGCTGAGTCATTTGCTCAAGGCACAGGGGGAGCTTGTGGCCCTGGGGCCTTTCTGTCAGTTTAGGGATTTCTGAAAAAATGTCCTGTTCATTCATTCATTTATCCAGCACGCTATTTGAGGCCCCTGCTATGTGCCCTCCATTCTAGGACCTGGGGAAAATCCTGCTGTCACAGAGCTCACCTTCTGGTTCAAAACAAAGCTTGGGTTCATTGTGCACATTCCTTCTAGCCTGTTTTTGAATCACCCCGGGATGCTCACAACAGCCTTTGGGACATGCACCATTAATTCCGTCTCATAGAAGAGAAAATTGAGGTGCCGGAAGCAACTTGCCAAAGGTCGGTTTTGTATTATTTTTATGGTTACTTAGGCTAAAAAGAGTTCAGTGTAAAGAGTAGTATGAACGCACTTATAAGTAACTCTAGGGGCCAGCTGTGGTGGCTCACGTCGGTAATCCCAACACTTCGGGAGGCAGAGGCAGACAGATCACCTGAGGTCGGAAGTTTGAGACCAGCCTGACCAACATGGAGAAACCCCGTCTCTACTAAAAAGGCAAAATTAGCCGGGTGTGGTGGCACATACCTGTAATCCCAGCTACCGCAGAGGCTGAGGCAGGAGAATCGCTTGAACCGGGGAGGCAGAGGTTGCAGTGAGCCAAGATCGTGCCATTGTACTCCAGCCTGGGCAACAAGAGCAAAACTATGTCTCAAAAAAAAAAAAAAAAAAAAAAAAAAAAAAAAAAAAAAAAAGCAAAAACAAAACCAAACCTAGGAATACACTTAACCAAGGAAATGAAAGGTCTCTACAAAGAGACCTGTGAAAGAAAGTAGATGAAAGAAATCATAGATGACATAACCAAATGGAAAAACATCCTATGCTCATGGATTAGAAGAATGAATATTGTGAAAATGATCATACTGCCCAAAGCAATCTCTAGATTCAGTGCAATTCCTATCAAAATACCAAGGTCATTTTTCACAGAATTAGAAAAGCCGTCACCCTAAAATTCACACGGAACCAAAAAGAGCCCATATAGCCAAAGCAATCCTAAGCAAAAAGAACAAATCATTACCCAAGTTCAAATTATATATTACAAGACTGTAGTAGCTAAAACAGCATGGTACTGATACAGAAATAGACACATAGACCAATGCAACAGAATAGAGAACCCAGAAATAAAGCCAAATACTTACATCCAACTAATCTTCAAAAAGCACACAAAAACACACACTGGGGAAAGGATACTCTATTCAATAAATGCTGCTGGGAAAATTGGATTGCTACCTGTAGAAGAATGAAACTGGATCCCCATCTCTCACTGTATACAGAAATCAACTACAGACAAAATACTTAAATCTAAGACCTGCAACCATAAAAATTCTGGAAGAAAACCTAGGAAAAACTCTTCTGGACAGGTCTAGGCAAAGAATTTATGACTAAGACTCCAAAAGCAAATGCAACAACAACAACAAAAATAAGTGGGATCTAATTAAACTAAAAAGCTGCACAACAAAAGAAATGATCAGCAGAGTAAACAGACAACCTACAGAATGGGAGAAAATATTTGCAAACTATGCCTCTGATAAAGCACTAATATCCAGAATCTACACGGAACTAAAATAAGTCAGCAAGAAAAAAACCCAAATAATCACATTACAAAAGTAGGCAAATGGCATGAACAGACATTTCTTAAAAAAGATCTGCAAATGACCAACAAATGTATGAAAAAATGTTCAATATCACTAATCATCAGGGAAATGCAAATTAAAACCACAATGTAATACCACTTTACCCCTGCCAGAATAGCATTACCAAAAAGTCAAAAAACGATAGATGTTGGCACTAATGTGGTAGAAAAACAATGCCCATATCCTGCTGGTGGGAATGTAAATTAACACAACCCTAAGGAAAGCAGTATAGAGATTTCTCAAAGAACTAAAAGTAGATCTACCATTCAATCCAGCAATTCCACTCCTGGGTATCTACCCAAAGGAAATTCAGTCATTAAATACTAATAAAAAGAAGACATCTGCACGCATATGTTTATTGCAGCACAATTTACAATTGCAGACATATGGAGTCAACCTAAGTGACCATCAACCAATGAGTGGATAAAAGAAAAAATGTGGTGTCTGGCCAGAAGTGGTAGCTCAGAGGTGGCTCACACCTGTAATCCCAGCACTTTGGGAGGCTGAGGCAGGTGGATCACTTGTAGAGGCCCTTGTAGAGGCCAGGAGTTCAAGACCAGCCTGGGCAACATGGTGAAACCCCGTCTCTACTAAAAATGCAAAAATTAGCTGGGCATGGTAGTGCTCGGCATGATGTGATAACAGCACTGTCCTCAGCTATGGGAGCTCCGCGACCCCGGGTCCCGGCACCTCAGGGCTGTCATTAAGCTCCTAGCAGAGTGAGTTGAGGGGGCACAGTTGTCCCACCTACAGAGGGCACTTCGCTGGCACTAATCTCAGTGTGGCTGTGAGTCCAGTCAGGCTTGTGCCTGTTTTCAGCCCATGCTGGGGGTTGTGGCCCATGACAGTGCTGTTATCACCTCAAAGGCTGTGACAGTGGCTGCCAAACACCCATCGCTCTTGCCCCATGGAGAAAATATCAGGGATCCAAAGTTGCAGCTGACCCAGCCACAAAGCCATTGGGCCATGAGGCCACTGAACACTTCTGTGGGTACAGGATGGACACGGTCTCCAAATGGAGGGAGACAAAGAGCACGGAGCCACTTGGAATCCTGGGGATCCTTGGTGACCCATCACCTCAGCTTGCCCAGGACCATCCCAGTGTTAGCACCGAAAGTCCTGCATCCTGGGGGACCCCTCAGTCCCAGGCAAACTGGATGAGGGTCACCTTGATTCCTCACAAGCCCATGATCCCTGAAGGCAAATGGCCGGGCAGCTCTGAGCACTGGCTCTCACCCTTCTCTGCCCCAGTGTCTGTAGAGACAGGAACATCTGGAGGAGCGGGGAGGACGGTCTTGCTGTGAGCCTCAGGATAGAAATCATAAGAAGCCAGATGGCAGAGCTTTGGGCCTGGGATGGGGCTGGCTGCACCAAGGTCCTGGGAAGAGTCCACAGCACAGGCCAGCCCCGGGCCCAGCCACTTCCGGCCTCCCCCAGCCCCTATTGTCACCCTCTGGGGGGTTGACTGTCACTGCTGAATCTATGGTCTCCCTGCTCTGGTCACATCAGGACCTTCAGAATCAAGTAAGTTGTCAAGGGCTAAGTCACCACCTGACGTGGGACAATCACTTAGGGCCCCTGGTTGACCCCATTCTCTCTCCACCGTCCTCTTTCATGTCCTTATCAAAGCCTACTCTCAATAAAGACAGTGTAGGAGGCATGATCTGGGGGGAAGAAGACCTTTCCTGGGCCCACGCCCGGGAGGGAGGAGGCAGCTCTGTCTTCTCTGTCTCCATTTCCTGGGGCTAAAGTTGGAATGCCTTGTGGGCTTCCCACCCTGTGGCACGGGACCTTCTCCCACATCCAGAGAACCCTCAGCAGCCCCAGTCATAGTGACAACAAGAGGCTAGGCGCAGTGGCTCACGCCTGTAATCCCTGCACTTTGGGAGGCTGAGGCAGGTGGATCACCTGAGGTCAGGAGTTCGAGACCAGCCTGGCCAACATAGTGAAACCCCATCTCTACCAAAAATACAAAAAAAAAAAAAAAGAAAAAAAAATTAGCCAGGCATGGTGGCAGCTATAGTCTCAGCTACTTGGGAGGCTGAGGCAGGAGAATCACTTGAACCTAGGCGGTGGAGGTTGCAGTGAGCCAAGATTGCACCACTGCCCTCCAGCCTTGGCAACAGAGTGAGACTCCATCTCAAAACAAACAAAAAACAAAAAACAAAACAAAAATCACACAAGAATACATGTCTTGCTTTTATTTTACACCATATCAGTTACAAAAATTATATCTATTATTTCATCTGCCAGATATTTCATCTGTCAGTTTCATCACACCTCACTTTCCATACTCACATCCTCTTAGTGGACCAATATCATCATTTTATTCATTAATAGATCTACTTAATTTTTTCTTAAAAGTTTACAAAAAAAGACTATTGAATGTTAATGGGAAAAATATGAAATAAACACCCAAATCTTTTCCGTTAATTCCCCCATCTTAATCTAGCTCCACATCATGGCACCCATTCAAAATGGCTCATAAAATTGAGAGTCAGGACACATCTTTTTTTTTTTTTTAACATTATATTTGGTAAAAATGAGTTAAGAATGACACTTTTTTTTTTTTTTTTTTTTGAGAGACAGTTTCACTCTTGGTGCCCAGGCTGGAGTACAATGGTGCAATCTCGGCTCACTACAACCTCTGCCTCCCGGGTTCAAGTGATTCTCCTGCCTCAGCCTCCCAAGTAGCTGGGATTACAGGCATGTGCCACCACACCCGGCTAATTTTGTATTTTTAGTAGAGATGGGGTTTCTCCACGTTGGTCAGGCTGGTCTCAAACGCCTGACCTCAGGCATTCCGCCCGCCTCAGCCTCCCAAAGTGCTAGGATTACAGGTGTGAACAGCATTTTTTATTTTTATTTTTTGTAGGAACAGGGTCTCACTATGTTGCCCAGGCTGGTCTCAAACTCCTGGCCTGAAGCCATCCTCCTACCTCAGCTTCCCAAAGTGCTGGGATTACAGGCGTGAGCTACCGCGCCCGGCCTACTGTGTACATCTTTACGTCTATGTATACCTATGGTTTCACTCCCACTTGTAAGTGGTTTTCTGTTTCCGTGATAATTCACTTAGGATAATGGTCTGCAGCTGCATCCATATTGCTGCAAAGGGAAGCCCCATTTTCTTTATCCAGTCCTCCACTGATGGGCACCTAGGTAGAGTCCATGGCTTTGCTGTTGTGGACAGTGCTGCAATAAACATACGAGTGCAGGTGTCTTTTTGGTAGAACAATGTATTTTCCTTTGGGTACATACCCAGGAATGGGATTGCTGGGGTGAATGGTAGTTGTATTTTTAGTTCTTTGAGAAATCTCCAAACTGCTTTCTACAGGGACTGAATAATTTACATTCCCACCAACAGTGTATGAGCGTTCTCTTTTCTCTGCAACATTGCCAACATCTTTTATTTTTTGACTTTTAAATAGTAGCCAAGAATGACTGACTTGTTAGATGATCACACAGTGTGCACACAAACATTTCATAAGATCATAAATAAGGAACATTTCAGAAGCTTTGCTGAGTAAGGATAGTCATTGCAAAAAACAAGCTTCCAAAAATGGTTAACTAAAAGTAGGAGGGAAATATATTGTAATACAGACAACTTACATTTGTGTGGCATGTTGGCATTCATCAGGCAAATTTCCATGTACTGTATTATGTACTTTTCATATTAATTCATGGTGCTGTGAGGTAGGTTATAAGTCCCATTTTATGGATAAACTGAGGCTCACGGGGTGACTTGTCTGAGGTCCTTCAGCTGATAAGTATTGAGTTCCAACTGTGAAGGACAGGGACCAATCCAGGGATCTCTCCATTACACCTGTGAGCAGTGATGGGACAGGGCTTCTTTGCTCCCTGCTGCTTTGTGGCTAAGTAAGCCCGCCTTGGCCTCAGGCAGCCTAGCTGCTGATCTCAGCTCTACCTCCTACCATCTGCTGTGTGTCCTTAGGAAAGTAGCTTAGCTTCTATGAACCTCAATTTTTTCATCAGTAAAACAGGTGCAAAGAGTATCTGACATATTGGATCATCAAGAAGACTAAACGAGCTATTGTAAATACAGCCCCAAGTGCAGTGCTTGACAGAATTACAGCACAAAATGCTGGCAATTATCATTACATTGTTATCCAAGTAAATCATAAAACTAATTGAAGGCGGTGACTAGGGGATGCTCTGCAGCCTCTGTGACACAACTGTTGCTCCATGAAGATACAGATTTTCAGTAATTTATTTTAATGTTTATTATTTTATTATTTATTTTATTTTATTTTGAGACAGAGTCTCACTCTGTTGCCCAGGCTGGAGTGCAGTGACGTCATCTTGGCTCACTGCAACCTCTGTCTTCCAGGTTCAAGTGATTCTCCTGCCTCAGCCTCCCGAGTATCTGGTATTACAAGCATGCACCACCACGCCTGGCTAATTTTTGTATTTTTAGTAGAGACGAGGTTTTGCCATGTTGCCCAGGCTGGTCTCGAACTCCTGACCTCAGGTGATCCTCCCACCTCGGCCTCCCAAAGTGCTGGGGTTACAGGTTGGAGCCACTGCGCCTGGCCTGATTTTCAGTAATTTTGAAGCACAAAGTACTCAGGCTGTTGATGATTTCACCGTCAATACAAGTAAGCAGTCAGCTTCGTTAGTGGTCTGTTGTGCAGATGTAGAGAATTGATAAACGGCGTGGAAGGAGAAAGGTACGCCTCATCGCATGGTGTGGGAACACGTGTGTGTAATGCTAGAAATACTAATATTTAGTATTTTAGTATATTTAGTAAAATTTAGTAATTTTAGTATATAGTATTATTGGGTCAACTTTGTTCTTAGTTTCACACGTACATTCTTGGACATTTCGACATTCAAATGCCTTGTGGGGAATTAGTAACATATCTCTAAGGTCTTGTCCAGCCCTAACATTCCATGATTTCTAAAAACCACCCCAACACATTTACATAGCGTCACTGACCAACTTGCTTTGAAATGGAAAAAGTATGTTCCCATTCCATGCGGTTTTTTCCTATCCGACTACAGAAATAGTTCTCTCCCTCAAATCTCACTTCAAATGTGGGTTTGAGGCATGATTTTTTAAGAGCTTCAAACATTGCGATAATGTTGGCAAGGATGCCGGGAGGGAGCCCTCCAGAACATAGGACTCCACTCCCTTAACTTCTGGAAGGCGGGCAGGGAGGGGGGAAGCACAATCGAAATTCGCTGGAGGGGAAGGCGTTGGTCTGCTTCAGCTGAGAAAGGAGCTGATGAACTGTAATCCGCACCAGTCCTGAATCCTTTATTCTCTTTACACAGAGTGGCTAGAAACAGGCTGCCTAACACAACTGGTGGTGTCCCTTCAGACCCAGGGACGCATGTCAGAACCAGCACCGACCATTAGGTGGCGCCATTGTAGCACAACAAGCATTGACCTGGGTTGGCGACAAATCTGACCCCGCTCCCGGTGGAACTGCCACTGGCTCTCTCCCCTGTCATGGGGTTCCCACAAGCCTAGCAGCTCGGAGCCCCAGGCCAGTAACCAGTGAACAGCTGAGGATGATGATGATAAAATACAGGAAAAAACACCTGCACTTGCACCCTGGCAGTTACAGCTCTTTGTGATGGAAGATGTAACAGCTAAGGCAAATTAAATATATTTTCATTTAAAATTCATAATAAACTATTTTGAACATACATAAAATTATGTGTATGTATGACTATTGTAACAAATGCTTGATTTTTTTTTTTTGAGACGGAGTCTTACTCTGTTGCCCAGGCTGGAGTGCTGTGGCACGATCTTGGCTCACTGCAGCCTCCGTTTTCCAGGTTCAGGTGATTCTTCTGCTCAGCCTCCCGAGTAGCTGGGACCACAGGTGTGCACCACCACACCTGGCTAATTATTTTTGTATTTTTGGCCATGTTGCCCAGGCCTGTCTCAAACTCCTGAGCTCAAGTGATCCTCCTGCCTCGGCCTCCCAACGTGGCTGCCTGACTTGAATTTTAACACCTTGCCATGTTTGCATTAATGTTTTATTTCTTTTAATAATGATTTGTAATTTTCTCTACAAACGTATGGGTGCATACTTTATTAAAATTATTTCTGAGTGCCATGTAGATTTCTACCACTATTGCTATTATGAATGGGTTCTTTTTTCTTCACAGTATGTTATTGGTGTATTCTTTTGTGTGTGAATAAACTTTGAATTCCCTGAATGCTTTATCTACATCTATTGAGATCATTACATTTTTCTCTTTCATCTTTGCATATAGGATAAACCAGTTAATCTTCTCTTTTAGCACTGACCAAAAAAATTCTGTTTTTAAAAATAATATTATGGCCGGGCGTGGTGGCTGACATCTGTAATCCAGCACTTTGGGAGGCCGAGGTGGGTGGATCACTTGAGGTCAGGAGTTCGAGACCAGCCTGGGCAACATGGCAAAACCCCCCTCTCTACTAAAAATACAAAAATTAGCCGGGCATGGTGGTGGGGGCCTATAATCCCAGGTACTTGGGAGGCTGAGGCAGGAGAATCACTTGAATGAACCCAGTGGGGGGTGGAGGTTGCAGTGAGCCGAGATCGCGCCACCTCACTCCAGCCTGGGCAACAGAGTGGAACTGTCTCTTTATAATAACATGAGCTTTCCTCATCTTATAAACTCTGTAAGGATGATCTGTGGGAACTACATTTTCCCCAATGGAGAGACTAAACTTATTGCACATTATGTCTCTTTTTTTTGCTATTATAAATAAAAATACCTTTGGCATAAATTGGCCCAATTAGATGCAAGCAAAGTATGTGATATTTTAAGGCCTCTGATGCCTGTTCCCAAGCTGCTTTCTTGAAAGCCGTGCAATTGTATACCATCACCATCACCAGCAATGCAAATCATCACTTCTTCACCAGCAAGACCATTAAAAACAATCCCCCAAACCACTGTCATCAGCACCACACCAGCAATATGATAGGTGAAAAGCTTCAAGTTCATTTCTTTAACTTTTTTCCCCATAGGATTGTTAACACGTTTAATTCCTCTTTGGTGAATCATCTATTCAAGTATTTTACCTACTTGGTGATCAGAATCTTGGTGTTTTTAATTTATTTATGGTAAGAACACTATACCTATTCAGAACAGCAGTCTTTTGTCTGTTTCATTTGTTGTGAACGTTTTCCTCTGTTTGCTTTTCAAAATTCGGCTGTTTGATGTAGCAATGCTTTCAGTTCTCCCATTTTCATCGCTTTCTCCTGCTCTGCCTGGCTGTGAGTGCCGGCGCGGCTCTCCTTGTCTCGCTCCCTCCCATTGGCCATTTTACTCTGTGCTTGAACCATCATTGACAGGTGGCTGCCTCTCCCTGGGAACACACTTCAGGGGCCCGCTGCCCCCCACGGCTGTATTGGATGTCCCCCTGGCATCGCGCTGCTCCCATGTACCCACTGCTCTCTGTGTTCTCTAAATCCATGAATGCCACAGCCATCCACCTGGTCACCCTCACCAATCGCGGGCAACACCCCCGATGCACCCCCGTCCACTTTCTCACCAAACCTCCTGGTCGTTCTGCCCTCACCTGCCCGTGGCTTTGTCCCCACCATGAGTTCTCCTGTGAAATTCCCTCTGGATTATGTAAATTGTCTTTTTGACCCCCAAACTTTCTTTAAAAAAGTTTTTAAGCGGCCGGGCGCGGTGGCTCACGCTTGTAATCCCAGCACTTTGGGAGGCCGAGGCGGGCGGATCACGAGGTCAGGAGATCGAGACCACGGTGAAACCCCGTCTCTACTAAAAATACAAAAAGTTAGCTGGGCGTGGTGGCGGGCGCCTGTAGTCCCGGCTACTCGGAGAGGCTGAGGCAGGAGAATTGCGTGAACCCGGGAGGCGGAGCTTGCAGTGAGCAGAGATTGCGCCACTGCACACTCCAGCCTGAGCGACAGAGCGGGACTCCATCTCAAAAAAAAAAAAAAGTTTTTTTGTAAGCATATAAAAGTGCAGAAAATGTCATAACATATACCTATGCTTCTACTACTCAGATTTTATAAATGCTACCATTAGCCATTACGTGCTTTGAATTTTTAAAAGAATGAGACTCCTATAGATGTCACCGAAGCCCTATTTACAGCTTTCTGGATGCCGACAAGAAGAGTGAGGATGATGGAAAATCAGGAAGAGGGTTTCTTAGCAAACACGTGATATGGTAATGAGCAGTGAGGCCGTGATATGGTAATGAGCAGTTTGCATTAGGGAGGATGGGGATGGAGAAGCCCAGAGCCAGCTCCCTCCCTGCTGCTGTTTGAGTGCTCCCCATCACAGTCACTGTGCCGGTGACTTCCATACGTTACCATTTCATCCTTGCAGCCAATCAGAGGGTGGGGTTTAAGATGAGAACACAAAGGCAGGCAGGGGTAAATGGCCTGCCCAAAACTCTCTTCTTTTCAGACATCACGGCTGCTTTTACAGCTTTCTCTGGATCCAGAACATTCCTAGGAATAGCCATCCAGCCAATGCTGTCCTGTGCCCTAATGAAGCCCTTTCTTCCTACTGCCAGGGAGAATACAGTTTAGGCCATGATCAGGCTATGGAGATATCTGAAAGACATGGGGGGCACAGCGGCTGCAGGGAGAGGGCAGTTGCTGTGACTGCTGAGCTGTATTGAGCCCCTGGGAGGGATAATAGAGCAACTGAGCAATTTGAGGCTGGGTGTGAGAGCCAGGGGGCCTCTCTGTAGCTTGCGAAGAGGCTTTTGTCTCCTGTAGCGGACTAGCTGACATAGCTGACCAGTGGATTGAGGATCTGATAGTCACAGGACTTTGGGGATGTTTAAATACTCAGTTAAGGCAGCTCTGTTGTGCTGAGGTCATTCATCTGGCTGGGAAAACAGAGCCCACAAGCATGGGATGGGAGCGCATACTTGGATGCCTCCAAGGACGTGGGCTCTGTAGACCCCCAGAGCGCTTGGAGCTTGCAGAGTTGGCCCACCCTTCCCTAGTGAGAGGTGCCCTGTGCTGGGGGAGACTGCAGAGGCCTCTGCCCAGCCACAGGTGCCTCTTCAGGAGCTGCAGTCTCCTCCTCTCCTGGCTGCCAAGCTGCAGACAGGCTTCAATCCCAGCACACGCCGGCACCTGCCCAGGGAGGACAGCAATTGTCCTCTAAAGGATCTGAAGGGTTGGCTGGCATGTGCTTGCAGGAGCCAGCAGAGTACCTCTGAGATTGCATTTGAGGGGGCTTGATCAAGGAGGCCAGAATATAAGATTGGATAAGCAAGAATCCATCAGTTTGGGGGTGTATTTGGGGGACACAGGATTTAACACCTTGGCAAGGACTCCAGAGGATGGGGAAAACTCCTGCTATGTGCTGTTGGAAGCCTGGAAGTGTGACAGCCAACACAGAGCAAAGTGACAATGCCCACGTGGCTCTAACAGATGGACAAGAAGGAATAAAGAGCCTGAGGGGGCTAGCACCTGTAATCCCAGCACTCAGGGAGGCTGAGGAGGGAGGATTGCTTGAGCCTAGGAATTGGAGGCTGCAGTGAGCTATGATTGTGCCACGGCACTACAGCCTGGGCGATAGAGGGAGGCAGAATTTAAAAAAAGAGCCTTAGGGGAGTGGTCATGCTGGAAATCATCTTACTGAGGCCAGAAGACCCTTAGTTGTGCTCCAGAGAGGGCCCTGGGGCACACGGAGGGTGTCAGGAATGCCCTGATGAAAGGGACACTGACGTCACTGGGGTGATCTGTGGTGGCTTCCTCTGCAGCCCAGGGTTGGTGGTGGAAGGGACGGTTGCAGAGCTGTGCTCATTCACGGTCCTGCCCCACCCCACGGTGTAAAGGAGCTGTGGCGGCCCAACACCAGGCTGCAGTGACCCTGGCGAGCAGCAGGACGGGAGCGGTGGAGGTGGCTATCAGAGCATGGCGACCCTAGAGGCCACAGGGACGGGTGGCCAGTGGGATGCTGCTTAACACCTACAACCAGAAAAAGGCAAGAGTGGAAGAGCAGAAAGCTCAGGGCAGCTGCAGCTGGCCATAGAAAGTCATAAGCCTTTCCTCGGTCATGGACCGGTGTCTATTTTCAGATCTGGGACCAATTAACTACGGAGGTGGCCACATTCCTAGGAAGGAGGATCTCATTACACCGTGTCACATGTATCCCGTACTGACACCCCCAGTCCTCCCCCAAAGGGACCCGTGGCCATTGACTCAGGTGGCTGGACGCTGGGAAGGGGCAATGCCCAGACATTTTGAGGACTGGTGGACACACGGTCTGCACTGACACTGACAACATGGCCCCGAGTATCCCCGGTACCCCATTGTTAGAGAGGTGACTTACTGGGGTTGGGGTAATAGATGGAATCCCGGCTACAGTTTGGCTCTCAGTAGTCCGCTGAGTCCGCAGTCCCACCTGTGACCATTTCTGCAGGTCCTGTCCCACACTGTGCAGGGCAGTGTGGGACAGGACCTGTGACACTTCCGTGAGTGCGCAATTGGAACTTATGTATTTGGCAGCTGGTGTCGCCACTACCTGGGGTCCTCGGCCTGTGGGACTGTCTATCCCCACTCTCCCCAACCCCCATCCCCTGCCAAAAACATACATCAAAAACACCATTGCACCCCAGGAGAAATGGTGGAGATTAGTAACCCCAGGAAAGATGTAAAGGGTAAAGAGGTGGTGGCCCCGTCCTATTCCCCTCCATTTCACTGACCGGCCTGGCCCCTGTGGAAACTGGACAGATCCTGGAGAGACAGCATGGACTACTGCAGGCTCAACCCAATAAAAGCTCTGATGTCAACTGCGGCGTCAGGTACTGGATTGTTAAAGCAAAATAAGAAGGCCTGAGGGACATGGTATGTAGCCTTTGAGTTGGCAAATGTATCCTTTCCTATTCTAACTGGAAGACAGGATAAGAAAGTTTGCATTCACGTGGAAGGACAACAATATTCATTTACAGTTCACCTCAGGGCTATGTTTATTCTCCTGCCCTCCCTCATAATCTAAGCCAGCGTGGTCTGAACTGCCTGACCTTCCCACAGAACAGCACAGGGCCCAGTGCACCGATGACTTCACGCGTGCCCATTAGGTAGGAAGAGCTAAAGGTGGCAAGTGAGCAAAGCCCAGGTAAGACGCAGGCCCACTAGCAGGTGGGAGGCAAACTCCGTGAAGATTCAAGGACCTGCCACTTCAGCGAGCTGTTTGGAGGTCCAGCAGTCAGGGGCATGCCCACATATCTGCTCCCCAAATTTAAAGACAAATTGCTGTATCTTGCATCAACGATCACACAGAAGAAAACAAAGTGCCTGGTAGGCCTCTTTGGGTTCTGGAGGCAACACATTCCACACCTAGGAACACTTCTGCAGCGCACATACCAGGTGACATGAAAAGCTGTCAGCTTCACGTGGGCTTAGGAGAAGAAGGGGGCTCCCTTGCATGTCCAGGCTCCCACTAAGCAGCCCTGCTGCTTGGACTGTAAGGCCCAGCCAACCTCGTCGTGCTGAAGGTGCAGGTGGGAGAAAGAGACGCTGGGTAGAGCTTACAGCAAGCTCAGTGGCAGAATCCTGGCACAGATCTCGGAACTTTGGAGAAGGCGGTGCTATCCACAGCCAAGAATTAGCCTGCTTTTGAAAAGTAGCTCCTGGCATGTTACAGGCCGTTGATCAGGGTACCAAGTGGCCAGGCATCCAGAAGTGTCTACTATGAGCTGGGTTCTGCCAGATTCACAAGTCATAAAGTTGAATGGCACCACCATCAGTCCATTTCAGGGTGGCATGGTACAGGCAGGATCAGGCTCAGCAGAATCAGATGGCACAAGGCTGCATGAGCGGGGGGCCCCGACTCCCTGTCACTCCCAGCATCCCTTTCTCAGCTCACACTTATGGCCATCAGGAGGGTCCTATACAACCAGTTAAGGAGGGGGACAGAGCCCAAACTTGGTTTAAGGGTGGGCCAGCTCAGCATGGGGGTGCAAGCTGAAAATGCATGGTGACTACATTCCAGTGACATGGGGTGGCCGTGTCAGTGGAGGGAAAACCTTCTCTCTGGGTGGAACAATGAGCAGTGTCCCTGGCCATCCACTTTGAGTGGAAAGAGAAGTGGCTCAAGGCGAGACTATATATGGATCCCTGGGCAGATGGCCTGGCTGTCTGGTCAGGGGCCGGAAATAAATGGCCTGGCAGATGGAAGACTAGGAGGTGTCGGGTAGGGGCATGTCATGGGCACATGGGAGTGGGCACGAGTATGCCTATCAGAAAGCATCTGGCATGGAAATCACGGAACAGCCAAGCTGGCAAAATGCCTTGGCCGCTTGACATTTGTCACACTATGCTACTGACCCCCTGGAACTGGCATGAAGGATGGTGTGGCCCTGGGGGCAATGATGGAGGTGACATCTACGCCCAGCATGGACCCTCACTCACCAAGGCCAACCGAGCTGCTCCTGCCTCTGACTTCCCAGCCTGCCAGCACCAATGCCAAGCCTCTTGGTGGGACGGCTCTGCGAGGACAGCCACCGGTGACTCCATTCAGTCCAGTCTACTTATGCACCACTCCCTGCGACTGCTAAGCTGGGCAAATGTGCCCGTAGAAGCCCCTTCTGTACTCGATCTCTGCTGCTGGGCAGGGCAGTGTGGGACAGGACCTGTGCAGTCACTGTGAAGGGGATGGCGCCCCCTGCTGGGCAGTGAGGGTGTCCGTGTCTGTGGGTAGGGCACACAGCGCCATGTCTGTGCCCAGAATTCCTGCAGGCTGCTTTCAGCCACGGACCAGCACAGTGGGTGCTGATGCAGGTCACCCACGAAGATGCTGGCCTCCTTTGACAGACAGCTGTGGCTCGAGGGCTCCCACAGCCATTTCTCAGCCTGGCACAGCAGCCCAGGAGTCTGTCCATCTGGTCTTGCCTTCTCCCACTCCCCATGTACCCCTTCTCTCTATGCTTCTAACCAGGCCTCGGTGGCTGCTGCAGCTGAGCTGTTTTTTGGATGTAAAAGATCCATTGCTGGCCCATTTCTCAAGCGGTGTGGGTCTATAACAAAATCTGAAAATGTTCAAATAAAAGGCAGCCTTAAAAAATCAATTTAGCTGGCCGGGCAAGGTGGCTCATGCCTACAATCCCAGTACTTTGGGAGGCTGAGGCGGGCAGATTACCTGAGATCAGGAGTTTGAGACCAGCCTGGCCAACATGGCAAAACCCTGTCTCTACTAAAAAAAAAAAAAAAAATTAGCCTGGTGTGGTGGCACATGCCTGTAATCCCAGCTACTCAGGAGGCTGAGGCAGGAGAATCGCTTGAACCCGGGAGGTGGAAGTTGCAGTGAGCTGAGATTGTGCTGCTGCACTCCAACCTGGGTGACAAAAGCGAAACTCCACCTCGAAAAAAAAAAAAGAAAAGAAAAAAAGAAAATCAATTTAGTTTTGTGAGAATTCAGTATATTGTTCTTTTTTTTTTTTTAATTTTTGCTACAAATCACTGAAAAAAAAATCAGTTCTGGATTGGGGATGATTTGAAGTCTGGCCTCTGAGAACCACAGGTATAAAACGCCCCGGGCACTCCTGGTTTCCCCAGCACAGGTGGAAGTTTGCACTTATATGGTGGTAGTTGATGTGTATTTTTCCCACGTCTGCTTTGTAGATGGGCACACGTAAGTGTAAATGCCCTAACGCAGCAAATGGAGGTGGTGGGGAAGTGCCTGTTGTAGGCAGAACTTCATTCTCATGCAGCAAAGGTGATGGCTTCACTCTGGTTTTCAAACAGCCTCTTCTGAGACAGAGTTGGGAGAGGACAGCAGGAGGGCTTGGACCCCGACTGCTCCCTGCAGCCCAGAAGCCCCCGCAGTGAAGCTGTTGCTTCCTCTGCTTGGCACTCATGTCCTGTGATCAATAATCAGGCGCTTTGAAGTTGGCTGGATCTCGTTTGTGCTGTCTTTTGGAATTAATTGAAATCTTAATCCTCTGCTCTAATAGTTTCTTTTGAACTATGGAAATAGCAGCCCTGTAAGAAAATGTTTCTGAAGGGAATGCTGAAAATAGCTTAAACTTTTCTCTATAAAGTTTTTCCCGGTGAGCAATGCTTTCAACTGAAAATGTTCCCTTGTAATTATGCCTCTGTCTGTATTTGTGCTTTTCTTTTGCTTGACTTCCATTCTGTTTATTCAGCAGTTCAGGGCCATGCCACAGTGATCAGCTGACCGAAGGACAGCCTCGTGATGTGCTTAGAAAGCAAGAAAGTGGAGCCCAAATAAAGAAACCAGACTCGCGGCTTCCCTCCCAACACAGCAGTTAACGTGGAGAGGAATGATCTTTTTGAGATGCCCTCCACTCTCCTTTCCCTATTAAAGATGGGCGGAGGAGTGGGGGAGAGAGAGAGAGATCAGATGATCAGATTTAGGAATCCATCCAACCTAAAAAAAAGAAAAAAGAAATCATCAGATGCGGCTGAGGTACCACAACTGCAAGACGCTGCTAGTGCAGTATCTGGAGCAGAAGCCACTGGCCTTCGGGCAGTCGTGGCCCAAAGCTGTTACTTCCCATTTCCCTTTCCACCCCACCTCAACAACAGCGGCAACATCACAGGCAAAATCAGTACCGAGTGCTTAAAAGCTATTTTTTTTTTTTTTTTTTTTTTTTTTTTTTAGCATTTAGCAACATCCCTTGACTAATGAGTTTCTTTATTATATCACAAAAAGCAGAAGCCAGGAAAGCATTAAGGTTTTAGGCGTATAGTTTTTAAGTAACGTTCCCTTGCATTTATTTTTTATTTGTTTATTATTGAGACAGGGTCTCAGTCTGTCACTCAGGCTGGAGTGCAGTGGCATGATCATGGCTCACTGCAGCCTCAAACTCCCAGGCTCAAGGGATCCTCCCACGTTCAGCCTCCTGAGCAGCTGGGATGACAGGTGCACCACCACACCTGGCTAATTTTTTTTTTTTTTTTTACAGACAGGGTGCTGCTCACACTGGTCTCAAACTCCTGGCCTCAAGCAATCCTCCCTCCTTGGCCTCTCAGTGTTGCGATTATAGGCATAAGCCAACACACCTGCCTCCCTCTCATTTCAGAATTTTATTTATTCTTCTGGATTTGAGCACATGCTACTAAAGAGGGAGTCTACAATGAAAATAAAGCAAGACCACTCTCAAAGCACATGGCAGCACATGCAGCAGGGTCTTCAGTGCGCAGAAGGCCTCACAGCTAGTCCAGGCCCAGGGGAGCCAGGACGGTAGGTGAACACAGGGTTCTTTGTGTCTTATTCACTGCGGTATCCCCAGAACCCAGGCCATGCTTGGCACATGGGACAGCACTCTGAGTGAAGCGAATAAAAATAAGATTTCTAAATCAAGGCTTAACTCTGGAAAGCAGAGGTGTCTGATAGTTGTCTGGGATTTGTTAGGCAGCATAAGATGCTACATAGTGAATGTGACGAGTTAGTTTTATATAAAAGAGAATCACTGGACATACAGTCAGTCAGCCCTCTGGATCTGCGGGTTCTGCATCTGTGGATCAAACATATTAGGAAGACAAACATATTAGGAAAAAAATACAATAATAGAAAAAAAGCTGGGTGTGGTGACTCACGCCTGTAATTCCAGCACTTTGGGGGAGGCTGAGGTGGGAGGATTGCTTGAGGCCAGGAGTTCGAGACCAGCCAGGGCAGCACAGGGAGACTGCACCACTGCAAAATATTAAAAAAATTAGCTGGTGTGGTAGCATGCACCTGTGGTCCCAGCTACTTGGGAGGCTGAGGTGGGAGGATCACTTGAGCTGGGGAAATCGAAGCTGCAGGGAGCCATGATCATGCTACTGCACTGCAGCCCGGGTGACAGAGCAAGACCCCATCTCACAAAACAAAACAAATAAAGATCAATACAGTATAACAACTATTTACAGAGCACTTCCATTGTATTAGGTATTCTAGATAGTCTAGAGCTGAATTAAAGGCAAGGGAGGATGGGCATAGGTTGTATGCAAATACACCACCATTTTATATCAGGAACTTGAGCATCCGAGGGTTTGGTATCCACGGAGGTCCTAGAGAAAAACCTCTGTGGATTCCGAGGGATGAGTGAATATTTTAATGGAAAAGATACTTGAAAATAGAACTAGAGGTGGGCAGCTCCCTGGAGAACATCTCTTTAATCCAAGCTGTGAGGAGGCCAGAGGCCATGCCTGCAGGACGTCCATCCCTGACGCTGGTGTCCCTTTATCGACTATCAAATGGTGGTTGCATGGGAGTGTGGGCACCATTAGGACAAGGCAGCTCTTTTCTACCTCAAAAGAGTGATCCTCAGCAAGGACCGGAAGACCAAAGTACCAGGATGGCACGGATCTTGGTGTACATATGGCAACATTCACTTGGACACTGTCAGTGGGTCACACTGAGCTCCCTGGGAGAAAATGATGACAACACAATGCTAACACCGGGTGACCACAGGCAGTTATCTTTCTTAGCATTAACTCAGTAGTGTTATGGTTGGAGAAGAAAACCATGCAGATATGTGGTGATATATTATAGAGGAATTGGCATATATGTTACTAGTATAAAGTGAGTTTTAAATAAAACCGAAGTTAGCAACAGTATGGGTAATGGAAACTATCACACAGGAGGGCGTCTCATAGCTCTGGCTTTAGATACGACGAGGTTCTGTTTCACATCTGATCATTACTAAGGGAGCACCTCGTGGGTAGCTTGTTTTGTGTTCTGCTTTTCCCCTCGTTTGTCTTTCTCATGGAGGTAAACACAGTAAATGTTTCTTCTCCTAAAGATTTTTAAAAACATTATTTTTATTAATTTTTTTGAGACAGGGTCTCACTCTGTCGCCCAGGCTGGAGTGCAATGGTGCAATCTCAGCTCACTGCAGCCTTGACCTCCCTGTTCTTAAGCAATCCTCCTGCCTAAGCCTCCTGAGTAGCTGGGACTACAGCTGTCAGGTACACCATGCCTGGCTAATTTTTTTTTCTTTTCTTTCTTTTTTTTTTGTAGAGATGAGGTCCCACTATATGGCCCAGGCTGGTATTTGTTCCTTTTTACTGCTGAGTAGCATTCCAGTCTGTAGACACACCAGCATCTGTTTCTCCATCCACTATTGATGAACATTTGGGTGGTTTCCAGTTTTTGGCCACTATGAATAAAGCTTCTCTCAACATTTAAGTCTTTATATGGACTTATTTCTTCATTCCTCTTGGGGAGATTATCCCCAAACTTTTCATGGCTAATTTTTGCCCATTTCATTAAGTACACTCTTACTTGTCCTCCACAGAATGTATATTTTCCATCTTATCTTCTCCAGCTTTTAGCCAAACAAGGTTACCTGCAGATCCCTATACCACCCCTAGAGTTTCTAAACTCCACCGTGGCTCACACTGTTTCCTGTGTCTGGAATGTCTCCCCCTCTGTCAGAGTCTCACCCACCATTTCAGTCTCATTTCAAAAGCCTCGTTTTCATTAATTGTCCCTGACTCAACCACAAGAAATTGTCTCTCTTCACTGAACTTTGTAGCTTTTTGTACAGCACCTGTCCACAGTTAATCTCATTATTAATAAGTGGTAGTTACATTCTATAAAGTCTCCACAAACACTGATTTAGCAAAGAGCGAACAGTGACTTGCTCCTAGGGGAAATGCAGGGTTAGGTTCCTACGAGTCTCTGCCCACGATATTTTCACCAGCCCATCAATACATGACCTTGTTTTACGTGTTTCTGTTTAAAGACACTTTATTCATGAACATTGAACTCATAACCAACAGGGCTACAACTTGCGCATGAACAAAGCTCTATAACACGTGTATTTTCTCGCTAAGGCCCATCCTGGCATTCTTGGGCTTAGAACAGTTGACAGCATTTCAGCACAATGTTGAGGGCATTTTAAACGGCAAAATCACCAATACAAATGCAAAAAACATATCCCTAAATAGACTGCAGAAAGGACACTTGGTTCACAGTACAGGAGCTGACACAAGAGGCAGACTGTTGTGTGGCTTGACCTGAGATGGGAATATGAGCATTGGGTGACTCAAGTTTGTCACTGTTCTACCCATGTCTGCAAAAGACTATGAAAGTGCCATGACCATTTTTAGTGAATAGGGAAATTCACAAACGAATCCACAGACAATGATTGACTGTACTTGCATGCTTATTTCTCCTTTATAAGCTCTAAGGTGGTGACTGTCTCTCATGTCATCAAACACACTGCCTGACCTATGGCAGGAATGTGATACTGAAAAGCATTTGGGGAAAATCATAGAAAAATTAAGCTAGACCCTGTCATCAAATTTATAACGTAACATAAAATTTGTTGCCCACCTACTATGTGCCAGATCTAAGCTGGAAGCAGGGCATAAAGCAGTGAAGAAAATGAGAGAATGCGGATAAGATTATGAAGACTAGCAAAAGGAAGAAGTAGCAAAGTCAAAATGTGAAATTTTTGAAATATAAAGATGATTCTGCAGATTGAGAACTGATAAATTACTATCGCTACCTTAGAACAAACTGGAATCAAAAGGACAAAATGACAGTTGGCCTAAGGTTTTCAGTGAGTACTACTTATTCTTTACTTGTTTCCAAATTTGGGAGCCCCTTGTTTCTTGTAATGTGAAGCCAGTAGTTACCTGTTAACTGTTAGCATATTAATAATAAACAGTAGAGGCCAGGCACAGTGGCTCACGCCTGTAATCCCAGCACTTTGGGAGGCTGAGGCGGGCGGATCACCTAAGGTCAGGTGTTCAAGATCAGCCTGGCCAACATGGTGAAACCCCGTCTCTACTAAAATACAAAAATTAGCTGGGCATGATGGCAGGTGCCTGTAATCCCAGCTACTCAAGAGGCTGAGACGGGAGAATCGCTTGAACCCAGAAGACAGTGGTTGCAGTGAGCTGAGATCGTGCCACTGCACTCCAGCCTGGGTGGCTGAGCTAGACTCTGTCTCAAAACAAAAACAAAACAAAACATAACAAACAGTAGAAAAGAAAGAGATTGTGGTTAATAAAGCAATACAGGTGGAAGTTTAAAAATCTTTGCTGTGTGTTTTTGTCATTTGATATTGAATATAATCATGTTTTGAGATACTTCATAACAAAAATCACCCATTATCATTCACTGGAATGGAAATTGCATATATTGCTTCTCATTCATTACCTTGGCAGAGCTTGGTTGTCTGGGTTAGCAAATTGGTGTTCTAAGATGTGTATGCTGTTTTATTACAAGAAGAATTTGGCAGTTCAGCAAAAGGGCATGTGAAAGACTTCTGTTAAAAACCAAAAGGTAGTAGTTAAGACTTCAATTCAGATGAATAAAATGTGGGCTTGTTTCATGTCACTCACTCTCAGGCAATGTGTTGGCCATCAGATCCAATGGAGTTTAACCAGTGAGAGTCCCTGCTCTCCACTGCTCATCCTTTAGTCAGAAGCCTGTCTCTTCACCTTTCTTGGGAAAGAAGAAGACAGGATTTTTACATACTTTGCATTTAATTTTCTTCTTTCTTTCCTTTTCTCTTGACCAGTATTCTCCAGAAAAATATTCTCCCATGTCCCTCTGCTTCATTTTTGAGGAAAAAAAAAAGGACATTCATTATGTCTAAGAAGAAGCCACTCAAACACTTAGGTCCAGGAAAAAGCAAACTTTAAAATTTGAAGTAAAGTTGGATGTAACAGAGGCCTCAAGTTGAAATGCCAATTTCTGAATTTTCCAGAATATCCACAAAGATCTCTACTTCTTCATCCCCCTCTGGGACCACACAGAAGATACCAGAAACATTATTTTTGAGTTTCATTGTTACATTTATCTATCCCAATAGTATGACTGTGCCTTATTTCAGTTTTCCAAATGCAAAGCGTTCCAGCTAATTAGTGGGCTGGCCTGGGAACCTACTGCTTCTAATACTAGTTCTAGGGGAAAATACATACTACATTAAAAATGGCTGTAACCATTGGTTAACTTGAATAAATGTTAGAAATTAACTTGGCCTTCATGTTAAGAGTCATTATCATCAAGTCTGGGTGCGGTGGGGCACGATTGTAGTCCCAGCCACTTGGGAGGCTGAGGTGGGAGAATAGCTTGAGCCTAGGAGTTCAAGTCCAGGATGGGCAACATAGTGATACCCTATCTTAAATAAAAAAAGAATCGTCATCAACTACTGACCTTTTGCCATGTATGAAGGTATTTGCTATGGGGACACAAAGACACACCTGTCCTAACAGTCATACCTTGGAGATATTGCAGGTTTGGTTCCAGACCACCATAATAAGGTGAGTATCACAATACAGTCAGTCACATGAATTTTTTGGTTTCCCAGTGCACATAAAATTGTTTACACTATTCTGCAGCCTATTAAGTGTGCAATAGCATTATGTCTAAAAACAAAATGTACATTCCTTAATTAAAAATACTTTATTGCTAAGAAATGTTAACAATCATCTGAGCCTTCAGCAAGTCATAATCTTCTTGCTGGTGGAGGGTCTTGATGGCTGCTGATCGATCAGGGTGATGGCTACTGACTGATCAGGGTGGTGGCTGCTGAAGGATGGGGTGACTGGGGCAATTTCTTAAAATAAGACAACAATGAAGCTTGCTGCATCGACTGACTCTTTCATGAAAGATTTCTCTGTAGAATGTGGTGCTGTTTGGTAGCATTTTTACCCACAGTAACGTGGAATCAATCCTCTCAAACCCTGTGGCTGCTTATCAACTAAGTTTATGTAATATCCTAAATCCTTTGTTGTCATTTCAATAATGTTCACAGCATCTTCTCCAGGAGGAGATTCCATTTCAAGATACCACTTTTTCTTGTCCATAAACACCAACTCCTTATTTGTTCAAGTTTGATCATGAGAGTGCAGCAATTCAGTCCCATCTTCATGCTCCACTGTTAATTCTAGTTCTCTTGCTACTTCCACATTTGCGGTGACAAGTCTTGAACTCCTCAAAGTCATCCACGAGGGTTGAAATCAACTTCTTTCAAACTCCTATTAGTGTTGATATTTTGACCTCCTCCCATGAATCACGAATGTTCTTAATGTCATCTAAAATGGTGAATTCTTTCCAAGTTTTCAGTTTTCTCTACCCAGATCCATTAGAGGAATCACTATCAATGGCAGCTATAGCCTTATGAAATGTATTTCTTAAGTGATAAGACTTCAAAGTCTAAATTATTCCTTCATCCACAGGCTGCAAAATGGATATATTAGCAGGCATGAAAACAGTAATCTCCTTGTACATCTCCATCAGAGCTCTTGGGTGACCAAGTGCATTGTCAATGAACAGTAATATTTTGAAAGAAATCTTTTTTTTTTTTCCTGAGCAGTAAGTCTCAACAGTGGGCTTAAAATATTCAGTAAACCATGCTATAAACAGATGTGCTGCCATCCAGGCTCTGTTGTTTCATTTCTAGAGCACAGACAGCGTATATTTAGCATAACTCTTAAGAGCCCTAGGATTTTTGGAATGGTCAATGTGCATTGGCTTCAACTTGAAGTCACCAGCTGCATTAGCCCCTAACAAGACAGTCAGCCTGTCCTTTGAAGCCAGGCATTGATCTCTCTTCTCTATCTATGAAAGTCCTGGATGGCATCTCGACGCCTTCTTCCACTTGAAGGCTGTTTCATCTACATGGAAAATCCGTTTCATGTAGCCACATTATCTTAGTTTGATCTTCTGGATAACTTGATGCAGCTTCTATATTGACACTTACTGCTTCACGTGGCACTTTTATGATGATGGCTTCTTTCTGTAAATCTCATGAACCAACTTCTGTTATTGTCAAACTTTTCTTCTGCAGCTTCCTCACTTCTCTCATAGAATTGAAGAGAGTTAAGGCCTTCCTCTGGATTAAGCCTTGGCCTAAGGGAATGTTGTGGCTGGTTTGACTTTCTATCCAGACGATTAAAACTCTTCGTATCAGCAATAGGCTGCTTCACTTTCTTATTACTTGTGTTCACTGAAGTAGCACTACTAATTTCCTTTGAGAACTTTCCCTTTGTATTCATAACATGGCTGTTCGGTGCAAGAGGACTAGCTTTCAGGCTATCTTGGCTTTCAACATGCCTTCCACACCAAGCTTAACCATTTCTAGTTTTTTATTTAATGTGAGAGATGTGTGACTTTTCCTTTCACTTAAGGTTAGAAGCCACTGTAGGGTTAATTGGCCTAATTTCAATATTGTTGTGTCTCAGGGAATAGGAGGCCCAAGAAGAGGGAGAAAGATGGGAATGACTGGTTGGCGAACAGTCAGAACGCACACATTGGCTGGGTGCGGTGGCTCACACCTGTAATCCCAGCACTTTGGGAGGCTGAGGCGGGCGGATCATGAGGTCAGGAGATCAAGACCATCCTGGCTAACACAGTGAAACCCTGTCTCTACTAAAAATACAAAAACTCAGCCGGGCGTGGTGGCATATGTCTGTAATCCCAGCTACTTGGGAGGCCAAGGCAGGAGAATCACTGGAACCCAGGAGACGGAGGTTGCAGTGCTCCGAGATTGCACCACTGCACTCCAGCCTGGCAACAGAGACTCCATCTCAAAAACAAACAAAACCACACACACACACAGACACACAAAACCATATATTTTCAAGTATCGGTTAAGTCTCACACAGACATGGTTCAAACATCACTTAAGCCTTAGATGGATATGCTTCATGGTGCCCCAAAACAATTACAACATCAAAGATCACGGATCACAAATCATAACGAATATAATAGTAATGAGAGTTTGAAATATTGTGAGACTCATCAAAACATAATACAAAAGACACAGAAGTACATGCTGTTGAAAAAAATGGCACCAATACATTTGCTTAATGCAGGGTTACCACAAGCCTTCAATCTGTAAAAAACACACCTGTGAGGTGCAATAAAGTGACACACAATAAAATAATGTATGTCTGTATCTAAGTGGAGAGGTCAAAGTAGCAATGAATGCCAAGTAGGCAGAAAATATAGCAAGTGCTATGAGAAAAGGTGCAGTTCGGAAAGGCCTCATGATGGTGACCCTTGATCTGATGACTGGAAAGTTAAATTTAAGTACAGAGACAAGGCAAATGGCATGGACAAAAGTACACTGGTGGGGATGTGCAAGGCCTATCAAGGGAAGTGATTAGACCAATTTAGTTGTAAGAGAACTCTGTTGGAAAGTAATGATCCTGAAGAGACGGGTAAGGAACAAACAAGTCTTACAAGTAAGCCCAATGAACAATGGGGAAATAATAAAGATTTCTGAACAGGACTGTGTGGGCATAGTGTTATTTCTGTAATATACTGTAATCTAGCTGCAGTGTGCAAGGAAAGAGTAAGAACTTGGAATCAGTTAGGTCACAGTGTGAAAGGGACGAAATCTACCAACAATCCATGGATGAGTTCAAAGGTGAAAATTAAAAAAAAAAAAAAAAAAATATATATATATATATATATATAATCTGGAGCCAGGTGCAGTGGCATGCATCTGTAGTCCCAGCTACTTGGAAGGCCATGGTGGGAGGATAGCTTGAACTCAGGAAGAGGCCAGCCCAGGTAACACAGCAAGACCTTGTCTCTAAAGAACAAAACCAAAAACCACTGGAAAGCATTTCCATGGTGAAGATACTGCAGTCGTTGTTCACGGCTATGAGGACGAGTAAACACTTCTGGAATAAGATCAGTAAGGTGTATTGGTTCTGCATCACGTCAGAGGAAGGTTGCCCTCAGAAGAGGAAGAACGGAGTAAAGAAGGGAATCCGTGAAGAGGGAGGCACTAGAGAGAAGTGTGCTTTGGGTCCATTTTAGGCTTAAAACAAATATGCAGACATGCAAACACTAGAGTAAGTTCTTTAAGTGTTTTTCCTGGAGAAATAATTTGTTATACTCCATCATAAAATGTACATTCTTTAGAGAGCTGAACATATAATAGAAATATAAACATACCCGATCTTCAGGTCAGCCTTCCAAAGTTTTATAATATTTGCAAAGCTACCAACCTTTGACATTAAGAGGGAAAAATTCAATCTCAGTGATTGAAACATCAAATTCTGATCCATTGAGATGTCCCTAGACCAATTCAGATAAATAGCAAACTTACCTGTTAATACTGTTGAGAGAAAAATACTTCAAAACCCATTTATGTAAAAACACGACCCACTTTTAGGACAATGCAGTTCCTATTCAGAGAGAAGGGGTTGGCTCAGATAATAGTTTCACATTAATCCTTACAACACTCCTGTGAGGTGGGTTTAGCATTAATCTAATTACCTTCGTTCGACAACGAGAGGCAATACAAGCAACGAACTGTCCCAGGATTAGAGTAAATCTAATGAAGACATCTGAAATCACAGCATTTTGGGAGGCTGTGAGCCGATCACTTGAGGTTGGGAGTTCGAGGCCAGCCTGGCCAACATGTCAAAACCCTGTCTCTACTAAAAATACAAAAAAATTAGCCAGGAGTGATGGCGTGTGCCTGTAAACTCAGCTACTGGGGAGGCTGAGGCAGGAGAATCACTTGAACCTGGGAGGCAGAGGTTGCAGCGAGCCGAGATTGCTCCACTGGACTACAGCCTGGGTGATAGAGTTAAACTCTGTCTCACCCCCGCCCCCCCCCAAAAAAAGTTGAGAGGTCATAACAAATACAAAAACTACACTACAAAATTGTTTTCTTAGGCCTTTTCTCTCAGTTGTCTAATTGTATTTTCAGATGGAAGCAATACAAATTAAAAAGCAGCTGAGCCATTTCAAGTAAAATGGATATAAAGTTGTAGCACCAAAAAAGCTGAAGCCAAAAATATATTCATTTGCCATACAGGAATAGTACTTTGTGATGTTATATGGGAAGCTATGCCGATACCCAGCATACAGATAATAAATCTAGAGTAGTCTCTGGTGCCACTACATTATTTTCTAGGGCAATATGGCCAACTTCCATTACTCATGGGCTGAATATTTTACCTTTTGTTTTTTTTTTGAGACAGAGTTGTGCTCTGTTGCCCAGGCTGGAGTGCAGTGGTGCGATCTTGGCTCACTGCAACCTCTACCTCCTGGGTTCAAGTGATTCTCATGGCTCAGCCTCTGGAGAATCTGGGACTACAGGCATGTGCTGCCACGCCCGTCTAATTTTTGTATTTTTAGTAGATGAGGTTTCCCCATTTTGGCCAGGCTGGTCTCAAACTCCTGGCCTCAAGTGATCCACCCACCTTGGCCTCCCAAAGTGCTGGGATTACAGGTGTGAGCCACTGTGCCCAGTCTGAATATTTTATCTTATACTGTTTACCTCTTAAATCTAGCCCTGCTCACTAGAATTGCCTGTCAACATTACATTGGGATAGAGAAAACTGGTGACCCATCAGCTAGTTTTGCTATTTATAGCTGCTTTGATTAAATAGGTTTAAAGCTAACAAGTAGTTTTGGACTACCTGTGGAGCTGATTTTCTGCATAACTTCCCCAATATAAAGTTAATTAATATTAGACCAAAGATGACACAAGATTTTAAAAGAAAAATAAAATTTCAATTTTTTTCCTACAAATGTCTGCAATGTAACACATCTTTGTCTAATGTATTAGTTGTCACAGGAGACATTTGGCTGACAATTTAATATAAAAATTTTCCTGAGAAGTCTAGTTTACATGAACTGCCAATTCCTCTACCCCCGAACCCCTTTAAACATACAGATAAAGGATAATTTGTGTCAAAAAAATACTTAGAAGTCCATCTTTCGATTGGAGGTTCTTACACTTGTAATTCTGTTTTAGGGCAATAAAGTTCCCAAAAGTGGTCTCCAGATGCCCAACAGGTCCAGTCCTCATATTCATGGGCAAAGAGTATTTCCCTTCTACTAAGTTTAAAAGACCACTCAAGGCAGATCTTTCTACAACTGCATCATGGGGAGATCAGCAAATACTACTTTGTTCTTTTCAGGCTGAGAAAAACACCTGAGTTTTCGTAATTTTTTGAAAACTGTAAATATAAAAGTTCTCTTCAAGAGAAGCACCACCATCCTCATGACCTGCATTACACATCAAGGGACAGAACAAATATTAACTAAATGTTTACTTCAGGTTAAATGGTCCAATAAATCACATTTGTCTTTAACAATGGGGTAAATCTTGAAAAATCCAAAGGAAATAAAAGGGAAAACTATCACAAACTATGAAAAAAGAAGTCTAGGGAAATTGATAAAAACAGTCCAAGAAATGCAGCTGAATGTCATAATGTCACAAGGAGACTCTAGAGAAGTTTTCCCTGATTTCCATTAATGCTTAAATGATCTGCTGATGTATAAATTATCTCCTGTCCCACAAACTGAAAACAAGTCACAAAATCCACATTAGAATATAAGTTTTTTAATTTTTATAAATAACTTATCTGTTACAAAGATAGTTTACCCAGCTAAATCACAAAACCATCAACTCAAGATATCCAAATTACGTTTTATTAATAAAACAAGTAAAAACTGATTTATCAATCTTCACATAGAACTGCAGATGAAGCTGAAAAACAAGGCCTATTTTAAAAATAAATTGCATCAAACGTAAGGGCTTTGGGTTTATGGTTTAATTACCTAGGATTGTCTTATTTCTTCCCATATACAAAATGCAAAGCCTGAACGTTAAGGCTCTGACATTCATAGAGATCAACTGTAATAATCCCACTTAAAACACAGCCACTTGCAAACATTTACAGTGGGTGATAGTCTATATTATCTTCCACCCTTTGCTCTATTTCAGCACTTCCCTTAGCCCCATTCTAAGCACTCATATAATTTCATAATTCTGTCTTTTTAAATGCATACTGTTATTTCTTTTTCTTGATTTCATTTAGTTATATACATTCCTGATCATCTGAATATTTATTTTCCTTACAAAAATATATCATCAAAATAAAGAGATGCTTGAGGTTGCTTCAGTGTTCAAGTTTGCTTGTTTTTCTTTTTTTCCAGCTTTTCTTCAGTTGTCCTAAATATGGCTAGCCTTGTTTTATAAATACACGATACTGTCACCAAGTCAGGATTAGAAATGGACTGCCCCAACAGTAAAGCATTTAAACTTCTCTCCAAAAAAAGGGCTGTAGGTACTGCTGCTGTTGCTGGTTTTGAGACTGTACTTTCCCAATAACAATCGCTTGTGCAAGTTCTGTGGGACACCAAGCAGATGAAGCTTAACCTTGTTGTTCTGTCAGTGGGTTAAAAATATCTTTTAAGCTTCCCTGTGGAAGACAAAACACTGTGTTGTGTCACCCACTGCTCAAGTCAATATTTAATGTGACCTACAGACATCACTTCTGTAATATCATCTGCAATTCACTGTGCAGCATCTGCCTGTCTTCACACAACATTGGAACTCATGAGGGCAAAGTACAGAATAAGTAGAGGAAAGTTATTCTGTGCATAGTTTCATCTCATTAATGCTTTTTTATTTTAAGGCATTGCTCCTCTCAGGTAAGGCTTAAAAAGGGACATGATCGTGCTTAATTACTAAAAGGAAAAAAGAAAATTAGTTAACAAAAGGCTATTACACTATACATATAGAAATATAAGAAAATAATCAAGAAGAAAAATCACTTAAAGCAGACTCAAGAGATCTGTACAGTAGGAAAAGCTTTGGGGTATTTCACTGCACATTTGTACAGACAATGCATGCTGCTTTCCTTTGCATCTTTAGCCCCTAGATGCTGGCTTCACAGAGTGCAGACATGTTCAGGGAAGACAAAGACAAGGCCAAGAGTACCACAGATTTCTGAAGTTCTTCCCCTATCCAATGGCACTATGCGGCAGCAAACAGTTCTTAAATAGTTAAACCTTGTTCCTTTTCTTCGTGTATGTAGTGTTTCACTGAAAGCTTTACAAATAAAACAAGCTATCATTCTATTCCTTCCTCCTGTCAAAATTCAGTAGTGACATGAGAGGAAAAAGGTATTGGGAACACCTAGGTGTTAACATATTGAGAATTATCCATAATGGGACACTGGTAACACTGTACACAGTTAGGCAGTGGACAACCAAGTCTTTCAGCAGATTACTTTTCATGTGATGAATTTCAACTGCTCATGACATTATACTGAGGTATTATTAGCTCTGTGGGCTGACATTTAACATTAGCACAACACCATCTTCTCACACCTTCAATTTGACAAAATCCTATGTAGCAGTGAAACTTTTTCCCGATGACAGACTAGTTTCTTGAACTTTAGATGTGGTTTTAGAGAAGATACAGGGCCATTTGGCTCAGAAATGCCTTGGCATCTCACACTGTTCACAGCGAATTAAGGCTGGATGGTTCAAAAAAGTACAGGCAGTACAATTCCACTGAGCTCCCTCATCATCTTCTGTGTCTTGAGTCTTTGGTGTTTTGATGATGGACCTTTGATCTGTAAGAAAGAAAAAAATTATTTTATAAGTAAAAAATCACAAAGTCTAAAAAATTACAGGCAACTTAAAACACCATTTGTGGTGCACAGCCTGAAGCAGCTTGCTCCCCAAATGAAGCATCTAGCTGACACTGACACACATGGTTGATCGCTACCAACCTCTATCTAGTTGGCACTTCTCCCTCTGGGAAATACAACATGAACATGATGTAATCACCTCCAATCTCCTTAAAGGAGAAAACAGCATCATTACCTACAATTTATAGTAGAATAAAGGGTATCTAATAGCAAAGATTCCCATAATACCACTCAAGATTGTAAAAAGCTGTCCTACTGCAAAACAATACTGTCAGTGTACGTAAGTCTCATTAGAGTTTTGTTTCCCACTGCAGTAGTATTTATATTTGTTTTCTACCAGAAAGGGCAGTTTTTTTGTTAATTCATGTTCTCTATCTGCCAAAAATGTAAGCCTTGGATGACACAAATAAAATATAAACTAGTATCTAACGTCTTATTCATAGACTCTGGAGAAGTAAATCTATGTAAAAATTTTACCATACTTTATTTTTAAAAATCACATTTGGTATGGTAGAGTAGAAAGAACACTAGAATTGAGAGTTGTGAGAATGGAGTTCTGTTCCAGGCTCTGCTACTAATTCCTGAATATTTTGCTCTGTGATCTCAGATAAATCATATACATTCTAGTCTCTTTGTTTCTTACTTATAAAGTAAAGGTTACTGGAACTCTAAGAGACCAATGTTCTAGAATGTTTATATGGATAGTGGTATCTTAAACACAGAGAATAATTATATTCCTCAAAGGTTATCTCTAACAAGCAATTACATTTATAAAACTACTTTAAAAAATGTGGGTCCCATAATGAAATTAGAACAGTATTCCTACAAATTAATTTTGGGAGGTTTAAAGTAAAAGGAGCATGCATTGTTGAATTTTTCCTGTCAAGGTTATTAATTTGAAGAATCAAACCTATGTTAAAACAATGTATATTAATATGCAAATTCCACCTACCCTACTGATAACTTTTCTATTTTAAAAGAGAGACTACTGTAACAAGTAGATAAAAATATGTAAGTCAAATTTTACGACAAATTTTAAATAATAAAGTGATATTTGGTACTTTGTACCCCTTTAGCAGCACCTTGCTTACTCATTATACAGAAATTTTCTTGCTAAGTCCTCAACTTTAGGTGTTGGCTTTCCATTGTCACAATTTTTGCCACATGCACAACCAACTTGAATGGTGTTTATACAGTATTTTCCCCAAACTGAATAATTTTAAAACAAACATTGAATTAAGTCTTATCCTAAGTAAAAATACCTAAAAAAAATCAAGGGTCTGACAATACCAGTTACTACGCCCTGAAACAACTGAAAAGAAATACAGTTTAAAAAACTTTGACTTTTTACCATGTAAAATCATTTCACATTCCACATCTGGGAAACATTTTCTAGAATAATTGTTTTAATCTGGGGATCCATCCTACTTACTAGAATTTTGGTCTCAGGCATTAGAAAACATTTTCACCTGACACGTTTTTAGTAAAACCTTGTTGATTCTGTTTAACTGCAAAGGTTAAAATTTTAGGAAGAGTGACCATAAGGAAGTACCTTTTTACACTTCAATGTATTATTAAATGCCAGCATCTTTTTGATTATTTAAGTAATATCTAAGGCAATCAATAAAGGATCTATAAAATTTTTTTTTAATGAAAAATCTCCAGTGGTTTTTTTATAATCTCACTTGGTACTTAGAATTATGATTTTTTTTTTAACTAGAGGTGTTCAGAAACTAAATAACCAAAATTGGAAAAAAGAGGAAATTAGATCACAAAGAATGGTCTAAACACATTTAATTTTAGCTGTTAAAAAAATCTCTACATTGTGAAGCAGAACTGACTTCAAGGACTAAAGTTCTATTCATGAAGTTAATGTGTATTTTAGCCTTATTGCAAAAAATTACTGATTCCTTATTTCTCCCAAAACAGCCAGCATACAAACTTCTATCTTTCATGTAAAAACTTTTAAGTAATGGATGTTTTTATTGGACCTTTCTTACTTATTATGGAAAATTTCAAACATACATAAAAGTAGAGAGGACAGCAAAATGAACCTTCATGTACTCATCCCGCTTCAACAACCGTCAAGACCAATTTTATTTCACTTATGTGAAATAACAGATTATTCTGACGTAACAGATTACGTTGAAGCAAAAGAAGAACGTTTTCATAAGAAAAAATTCTTATTTTTCAAAGAGTAGGAAGATTAAGGAAACTCATTCAGTGTCTGAAAAACACATCTTGCATATTTTAAATAGTGCTTATACCGCTGTCATCTCTATTGCTTTATTCAATTAACATCCAAATAGCATCTAGTCTCTGAACATTTGCTTACTGTGTCAAATGCCCTAATCTCACTCTGATCCTCTGTAGTAACTTTTCATTGTATTCCAGCTATATTTAAAAACATTTAAATAAAATATGAGGACAGAGCTATGCCTAATTATACATAAAAATGAAGGAGGCTGGGCACGGTGGCTCACACCTGTAATCCCAGCACTTTGGGAGGCCGAGGCAGGTGGATTATCTTAGGTCAGGAGTTCGAGATCAGCTTGACCAACATGGAGAAACCCTGTCTGCACTAAAAATACAAAATTAGCTGGGCGTGGTGGCACATGCCTGTAATCCCATCTACTCGGGAAGCTGAGGCAGGAGAATGGCTTGAACCTGGGAGGCAGAGGTTGCGGTGAGCCGAGATTGTGCCATTGCACTCCAGCCTGGGCAACAACAGCGAAACTCTGTCTCAAAAAAAAAAAAAAAATAAACAAACAAAAATGAAGGAGAGCACAAAAATTAGAATGCGAAAAGAGAATGTGAAAATTCTTATAACAAACTGAAGACCAGTAATATACTAGTTCTTCTTTGTTCCCATTTCTTTTTCTTTTCCTGCAATAAAACTTTATTGACAAAAACAGATGGCAGGCTGGATTTGGTCCATGGGTCACTGTTTGCCAGCCGCTCGTCTAAAACCCAATTTAACATGGTATTCCTACCAGTATGTAAGCATGTGAACAATTGCCTGATTCATAAAATGTTTTAATTTTGTTTTTCTCAACCTCTCCTTTTCCTCCCCTACGTAAGGCACTGAATTTCTCAATGACAGTAACCATACATTTTTTTAGGGTGTCCTGTTCAGCTTCACAGGAAAAATGTACATTTTCCTATCCATAATTCATACTTTCCTAGTCCTACAAACCTTAATGTTTCTTATGAAGGAAGAAGTAACCCAAATAATTTTTATCTCTGAAGACATTTGAAAATACAAACATATGTGGAACAAACTGTAAGTCTGGAGTATTTGTTGCAGCACACTAGTGAGGATGATGTAACACTATGAGTGCTGACCTGATTCACCACGTGTTCGCTGACTTCCAGAATTTGTGTGAATGAAAACTTGTTTTGCTGTCTGTTTTGTTTCCCCCACAACTTTATTGATACATAGTTGACAGTTAAAAATTACAAGCTGTACAACTTGATGATTTATGTATATACTGTGAAAAACTTACTACAATCAAGTAATTAACATATTCAGCACCTCATATGGCTTATCTCCCTGCCCCCCACCGTGGTGAGAACACTTAAGATCTCCTTTAGCAAATTTCAGTTATATAATAAACTACTGTTAACTACAGTCACATTGTTGTACACTAGATCTCCAGAGTTTATCTTATATAGTTGAAACTCTGTGCCCCTTCGACCACAATCTTCCCATACCCTCTTCTCCCAGCCCCTGGTAACCACCGTTCTTCTGTTTCCAGGAGTTTGACGTTTTTGAATTCTACATATAGGTGAGATTATGCAGTATTTGTCTTTCTCTGGCTTATGTCACTTAGCATGACATCCTCCAGGTTCACCCATGTTATCACAAATGACAGGATTTCCTTCTTTCTTAAGGCTGAATAATATTCCACTGTGTGTGTACCTCTCACGTTTTCTTTATCCATATACAGACATTTATGTTGTTTTCATATTTTGGCTATTGTGAATAATACTGAAAGGAAAATGAGTGCAGATATCTCTTTGAGATACTTACTGCATTTCCTTTGGATATATGCTAAGTAGTGGGATTGTGAGATCATACAATTTTAAAGTTTTTGAACCTGCACGCTGTTTTTCATAATAGCTGCACCAACTTACATTCCCATGAAAGTGTACAAGGGTTCTCTTTTCTCTATGTCCTCATCAATGCTTGTAATCTTTCACCTTTCTCACAGTAACCATTCCAATAAGTTTGTAAGGTGGTATCTCACTGGGTTTTAATGTGCATTTCCCTGATGATTAGTGAGGTTGAGTACCTTTCAATATACCTGTTGGCTATCTGTATACTTTGAGAAATGTCTATTCTGGTCCTTTGCCCATTTTAAAATCTGGTTATTGGTTTCTATTACTATTGATTTGCATGAGTTCCTTATACATTTTGAATATAAACCCTTTAGGAGTTAGACAGTTTGTGAATATTTTCTCCCTTTCTGAAGGTTGCCTTTTCACTGCTGATTATTTCCTTTGCTGTGTAGATGCATTTTAGTTTAATGTAATCCCACTTGCCTATTTTTGCTTTTGTTACCTGTACTTTTGGTGTCATATCAAAACTATCACTGCCCAGACCAGGTCAAGAAGCTTTTCACCTATGTTTTCTTCTAGGAATTTTATGGTTTCAGGTCTTATGTTTACATTTTTAATCCATTGAGTTTATTTTTGTATACAGTGTGAGGTAATGATTCAATTTCATTCATCTGCATGTGAATATCCATTTACTGAAGAGACTATCCTTTCCCCATTGTGTGTTCTTGGCACCCTTGTCAAAGATAAGTTGACCATAGATGCATGGATTTATTTCTGGCTCTCTATTCTGTTCCACTGGTCAATATGTCTGTTTTTATGTCAGTACCATACTGTTTTACTGTAACTTTGTAATATTTTTAAAAATCAGGGAATGTGATGTCTCCAGCTCTGTTGTTCTTACTCAAGATTGCTTTGGCTATTCAGGGTCTTTTCTGGTTCCATATAATTTTAGGATTTTTTTTCTGTTTCTGTAAAGAATGTCACTGGTATTTTGACAGGGATTACATTGAATCTGTAGACTAATTTGGGTAATAAGGATATTTTAATAATATTAAGTCTTCCAATCCATAAACACAGGCTATGTTTCTATTTATCTGTCTTAATTTCTTTCATCAATGTTTTATAATTTTCAATGTATTCCTAAGTACTCTTCTTCTTGCCATTGTGAATGGGATTGTTTTCTTGATCTCCTTTTTTGATAGTTCCTTGTGTATAGAAACACAATTGACTTTTGTACATTGTTTTTGTGTCTTGCAATTTTACTAAATTCATTTATTACTTTTAGCAGTTTTTGGTGGAGTCTTCAGGGTTTTCAACATATATGATCATGTCACCAGCAAACAGATAATTTTACTTCCTCCTTTCTGATTTGGATACCTTTATTTTTCTTGTCTAATTGCTCTGGCTAAGTGATATAGTTTGGATGTTTGTCCTCTCCAAATCTTATATTGAAATGTAATCCCCAGTGTTAGAAGTGGGGCTTGGTGGGAGGTGTTTGGGTCATGGGGGTGGATCCTTCATGAATACCTTGGTGCAGGTTTCTCAATAATGAGTGAGATATTGCTCTGAGTTCATGCAAGATCCAGCTTTTTAAAAGGTTTGGCACTTTCCACCGTCTCGCTCACCATGTGACATGCCTCTGCTTGCTTGCTTCACTTTCTGCCATGAATAAAAGTTCCCTGAAGCCTCTCCAGAAGCTGAGCAGATGTCAGTGACATGCTTCCTGTACAGAAAGCATGTGGATATCGGTGACATGCTTTCTGCAGAACTGTGAGCCAATTAAACCTTTTTTCTTTATAAATTACCAAGCCTCAGGAATTCCTTTACAGCAACACAAAAATGGATACTACATTAGAACTTCCCGTACTACGCTGAAAATAAGTGGCAAGAATGGCACCCTTGCTTGTGCCAGATCTTAGTGGGAAAGCTTTCGGTTTTCTCCACTGATTATATTACTCATGGGGTTTTTATATATGGCCTTTATTAAGTTCCTTCTATGTGTGTGTGTGTGTGTGTGTGTGTATATATGTGTGTATATATATATATTTATTTTTTTTAGACAAGAGTTTCGCTCCTGTTGCCCAGGCTGGAGTGCAATGGTGTGATCTTGGCTTACCACAACCTCTGCCTCCTGGATTCAAGCGATTCTCCTGCCTCAGCCTCCTGAGTACCTGGGATTACAGGCATGGGCCACCAAGCCAGGCTAATTTTGTATTTTTAGTAGAGATGGGGTTTCTCCATGTTGGTCAGGCTGGTCTCAAACTCCCGACCTCAGGTGATCCACCCGCCTCGGCCTCCCAAAGTGCTGGGATTACAGGTGTGAACCACTGTGCCCAGCCTGAGAGTTTTAATTATGAATAAATGCTGAACTTTTTCAAATGCCTTTTATACATCTATTAAGATGACCACATGGTTACTCCTTTCATTTTACTTCAATGTGTGTGCTGTATCACATTAACTGATTTGTGTATGTTGAACCATCCTTAAGTGCCAGAGATAAACCCCACTTGGTCATGGTGTATGGTCCTTTTAATGTGCTCCATTTGGTCTGCCAGTATTTTACTTAGGATTTTTTGTGTCTATGTTCATCAGTAATATTGGTCTGTAGTTTTCTTTAGTTGTAGTGTCTTTGTCTGGTTTTGGTACCAGGGTGAGGCTGGCCTCAGGATGAGTTTGGAAGTGTTCCCCTTTCTCATTTTTGGAAGAGCTTAAGAAGGGTTGGTATTAATTCTTGTTTTAGTATTTGACAGAATTCACTCATGAAGCCATCCGGTTCTGGACTTTTCTTTGTTGGGAATTTTTTTTTAAATTTCTAAATCCATGCTGGATATTTGTTGGGAGATTTTTGATTACTGATTCAACCTCCTTATTTGTTATTGGCCTATTCAGGCTTTCTAATTCTTCTTGATTCAGCTTTAATAGGTGGTATCAATTTTTTTGGATAGGAATGTATCAATTTTTTTCTAGGTTATCTAGTCTGTTGGCATAAAATTGTTCCTAATATTCCCTTATGATCCTTTTATTTCTGAGGCATCTGTTGTCTTCATTTCTGATTTTGTCTTTTTTTCTCAATTTATCTAGCTAAGGGTTTGTCAATCCTGTTGATTTTTAAAAAAAACCTCTTAGTTTTACTATTTTTTTCTGTTGTTTTTAAATTCTCTATTTTTGCTCTAATCCTTATTATTTTCTTCATTATGCTAACATTAGGCTTAGCTTGTTGTTCTTCTACTGATTCCCTGAGGTATAACTGAGATCTTTCTTTTTCTTTTTTAATGTATGTATTATCTCTACAAACTTCTCTCTTAGTACTGCTTTTGTTTCATCCCATAGGTTCTAGTATGCTATGTTTTCATTTTTGTCTGAAGATACTGTTAAGATTCCCTTTTGATTTCCTTCTTGACTCAATGATTATTCAAGACTGTGTTTAAGTTTCCACAAATTTTATGGTTTTCTTGCTGTTACTGATTTCTAGTTCTATTCCACTGTGGTTAGAAAAAATACGTGGAATGATTCCTATCTTCTTAGGTTTGTTTAAACTCATTTTGTGAACTAACATATGATCTATCCTACAGAATGTTCCGTGTGTGCCTGGGAAGAACGTATATTTTTTTGCTGTTGAGAGAGTTCTGTGTTTGCTATATCCACTTGGTTTAACATTTTGTTCAAATCAGCTGTTTCTTGATTCATTTTCTGCCTGGATATTCTATTATTGTAAGGAGGGTATTGAAGTCTCCTACTATTGCTGTCAATTTCTGTCTTCAGATCTGTCAATATTTGCTTTACATATTAATGTAGTCTGATGTGGGGTGTGTATATATTTATAATTTTTATATTTTTCTGTGGAATTGATCCTTTTACCATTATACAATAATCTTTGTCTCAACAGTTTGACTTAAAAATCTATTGTTTCTAATTATAGCCACTTTTGATTTCTTTTAGCTACCATTTATATAAAATCTTTTTCCATCCCTTCACCTTCTGCCTATGTGTGTCTTTAAACATGAGTCTCTTGTAGATACTATATTATTGGATCCTGTTTTTATTTTTCTTATTTCATTTTAAACAAAAAGTTTATTTAAATAAGAAGCCTGACTTGAAGGGAAAACTTTCTAGGATTCCTTTTTTTTAAGATTAATTTATCCCTACTTAAAGACAGATTGCCCTACATGTAACAGCTACGTACACAAAAGTTATAAAATTGTCCTTGGCTTTACAGTGATAAATGAAAAACATGAAAATCCTCCAATTGAACAAGGTATGTGGTAATTTTTTTTTTGTTGTTAAAACAGTGAGAGCAAAATAACTTACTAGAATATAAAGAGCTGAATGAACATGCCACTAATGGAGAAAGGGGGTATTTTCACAGAATCAGTATTTTTTTCGCATCCTGTCTCCACTTGCTGTCAATCAAAACACACCATTGGCTGTTCGGTTTGAAGAAAAAAGCAGTATGCTTGTGCACATATACCAGTTACTTCATGTATAACAAACGAATGTGGAAGGGGGAAACAAAAGAATAGAGAAAACTATACTGTAGTAGTCAGAATGTGGTGGAACCAAATTGCAGTTTTCTAATTGAGAATGTAATAATCTTGGTCTTTAAAGAACAGCGTTCTGGAGTAAAGAAGCAGGTTCCCTTTTCAGTAGACACCTCCCGCAGGCTGTTGAAACACATCAATTGTATCTTCATCTTCCATTTCCAACTGTGCAGGTGTGTCTGTTCCACTGATTGGTTGCCCATCGCATCGGAATCTGATCTGCCTGACAATCCCCGTCGTTCACAATAGGCTTTCATTAGTTTACTAAGTGGTGTCTGCCTCTTAAACTGCACCACAGAATCATCCTGTCCCCACCACCTTCAAATTAATATGATTCTTGTTCTCAGTCTTGACTCCTTCTGCAGGCTTTTTGTTGGCCATGGCGAGCACCAGTCTCCTCAGCTGCTGCTTCACAAAAGAGGTGGCGGGTCCGCACCTAACGAGTACACAAGCAGCAGGAGGAGCAGCAGGAGGTGACAGCAGTGGATGAGGGAGAGGGTGCGTGCACATAATGGGCTCCCTCCCCTCCCACTGTGTGCGCCAGCACGAGCTGTTGCGGCCTCCCATTGGCTGCTGCCAGATCCTGTTTTTAAAATCCATTCATACAACTCCTTGTGAGTGGTGAGTTTAATCCATTTACAGTTAAAGTAATTACTAATAAGTGAGGACTTACTATTGCCAGTTTGTTGCTTCCTGTCTATTTGACAACTGTTTTGCTCCTCTTTTCCTCTTATTGTCTTCCTTTGTTATTCGATGACGTTTAATCGTGATTTACTTTGATTATATTTGGTTATACTCTTCTAAGTTGATAACAACTTAACTTCAATTGCATACAAAAATACTACTGCATCTTCACAACCTCCACCCTCCCACACTTTTGTGCTCTTGCAGTTTTCTTCTTTTAATATTATATATCCAATAACACATTTTTACCTTTTAACTTTCTTATTAGATTTGAAAGTAAATTATATACCACAGTTAAGTGTTAATCTGTAAATATGTCTATATTTTTACCTTCAGCAGTGATATTTATGTACCTGTTTCCATTTCTACACACATTTTAATGCCTGGATCAAAACACACAGATATACTTTGACATGTCTTAGTTTGGTGTGCATATATTCTGAGAATATCAATGATGTTAAATGATAGAAGGTAGAAAACTATTCATCTGGAATTTAGGGTATTTTGATTACTTAAAGTTATATATAAATTAAACTAAATATTCATGGGTTGGGGGGGACTTCCCTAAGGTATCTTCCTTATCATTTGTCTAAAGTTTTAAATGATACAAATTTTTGTACTTAGTAATTGTTTTTTAACCAAGACTTGCTATTATTGGTTGGGAGTACACAGTGATTCCTAAGCTCGTGCATATTACTTTAAAAAAGGTAAGAATATTACATCTTTGCATCCTTCCCAACCCCAAGCATGTAAATGAAAGTAAACAAACATCTTCTTAATGAATTCATTTAAGAATGCCAAAGTTTGAAGCAATTCTAGAGAGGAAGGTTGCTGAACAGGAAAAATTTTCTAAAATTTTGCTTTTCAAAAGTAACAGTTTTCACATTTAATGGATACACTAACCTTTGGGTTTTGGTGGCACAGGACCTACAAATCCAATATTGTCATAAAAGTTATGAATAGCGCTGGGATTAAAATGTGGTCCTGAAATATATAAAAAGTAAATACATCAATGCTTATAGCTCAAAAACAACTTTACTTTTTAAAACAAGTATTTCTTTCTAAAAAAAAAAAAAACACGCTATAAGAAATGCTTTTCATTTATTTTGCCCCTCTAATCTCGAATTACATGTAAGATTTCAAAGCATATTTCAAATATATTATCTTAGGTATAATGTAATACTCATAAACATGGGTAAGTGGTAAATTGTGAAAGAAGTCAAATTAATGTTGGTAAGACATTAACAGAAGTAGAAGTAGACCCCTGTTCTATGTGGCAAGTTAAAATAACTTAAAATTTCACAATTTAAAATGTAATTTTAAATGATCAAACACGGACTTAAGCAACTAAAACAGCTTTACCTCAAGTAAATATAAAAACCTTGCACTAATGTAATAGAATGGTTAAAATTTTACACAAAAAGAGTAGTTCAAGGATTGTAGTGTCTAGAACAGCACCAACTTTTTCTCTTTAGAGTTAAATTATGGCATTTTTCTATGAATGTTTAAAGATAAATAGCTTAATCAACATTTAAAAAGAATAAAAATAATCATCTCCCAGTTGAACAGATTCTCGGACACAGTCCCAAGTGTGATTAAAGACTTCTCTTTTGGTTAGATTCCTTCCCCTTCCTGTCTTTTCCATTTTATATCTTTTTATTATTTATCCAACTTCAGAACTAGGTTTAAGTGATAACATTTCCTTTTAGTTCTCTATGGAACTGAATTAAATTGTAAACATTATTTACTATAAGAAATCATTGCTTGTCATTAATAGCTCAAGTATAAGAAACTATCATTGTCTAAAGAATGTATAAACCTTATTTTTATTATCTTCTATATTTTATCAGTTAAGATAGTGCCATTGAGATGGGGGTGACTTTTTAAATATATTCTTAAAAGTCTATCTGGCTCCAAAGCCACATATTCTGAGACAGTAAGATTATGATTGATAAGTCTGTTTTTAGCCACAGGAAAACTGCTGGTGAATTAAATACGATGAATTTCAGCTACGAATACACTGAACTTTACCTCGGGCTTGAAAAAGATCAATTTCTTTGGTTAAGCAGTCAATGTCAATCTGGAGTTGTCTATTACAACTTCTCAACTGCTGCATTTCTTCAAGCTGAAAAATAATTCTATGTAAGTAAGATTTGCACTGAATTCTTAGTCATTAGTTAATAAAGAATGGAGTTTGGCAGGAGAAAGTAAGGACGGAAAAACAAGAGTTAAGAACATCTGAAGAAAACTAGATAGAGATATTACACTTATGTTAGATGGCCTACACTCATGTTCAAGCACAGAGATCACAATAGTTACATAAGACTTACAGAAGGTATCTGGGATATAGAATTTGATCTTTTCAGGCGCCTTCGAGTTAGATTATTTTCCATTTCATTAACCTCAGATTTTAATTTATCCAGCTTTTTCTTTTGAATCTCAAGTTCTCTTTGAAGTCGTTCCATTCTGGCCTTCTGGTGTACCAAAAGAGCTGTAACACATATTAGTAAACATGAGGACCCACCCACTTTAATCAACTAACCTTTAAGCAGACTTGGAAAAACAAACAAGAATTTGTCAAAAATCCCAAAGCTACATTAAAACAAAATATTGTAAGTTTAGGCATTTAAAATTTCAATTTTTTTTTTTTTTTGACACGGAGTTTTGCTCTTGTTGCCCAGGCTGGAGTGCAACGGTGTGGTCTTGGCTCATTGCAACCTCTGCCTCCCGGGTTCAAGTGATTCTCCTGCCTCAGCCTCCCAAGTAGCTGGGATTATGGGAAATTGCTACCATACCCCACTAATTTTGTATTTTTAGTAGAGATGAGGTTTCACCATGTTGGTCAGGCTGGTCTTGAACTCTGGACCCCAGGTGATCCGCCTGCCTTGGCCTACCAAAGTGCTGGATTAGAGGCTTGTGCCGCCGTGCCTGGCCAAATTCCAAAAATTTTAACTGAAAAATTGTTTTTGTTATTTAAACAAATGCCACTTTTTAAATGTTTTCTAGGATTTGGAGAAATTCACTTTATGAATGAAGACAGCATTTTCAGGCCACAGCTTCTCTAAAGGTTTTCATCTTTTTAATTAACCTACTTACTGTATCTAATTCATATCTACCCTTGGAAAGGACAAGCTCTCTTATTTCAGAGTTTGTCATGTTTGGTCTATGAATGAAGCATTCTAATATGAAAATGTTATAGATACTTTAGAAGGGAATGTAGAATGGGTTGAATCCATTTTGATGTATGCACATAAATGTTAACATTAAATTATCCCAATTGCCACTTATATTTTTGTATATTCAGATTATATTTTGTGAAAATATCTTCCAAGATCTTTAAAGAAACAAAATAAGCAATCAATCTTGCAGCATGAATGAACTACTTGGGAAATCATAATAAACTACAAATACTGGTATATGTTTTTGTGATCTATCCCTGGACATGTATTTCACCCTTTAGGATACTGGACTGGAAGTGAAGATACTTGAATCTACTTTTTATAAAGAAACAACATGGGATGATTCTATCTTGAGAAAAATAAGGCAGATTTGGAAAAGAACTTTAAACAACCTCTAGAAATAAAAGTCACTGAAATGAAAAAGCCAAACAGATTACAGTAGATTACCTACAAAGACAGTTGGTGACCTGTCAGATAGATGTAAGAATGTTACCCAGAATGCACAGATAATGTGACAGAAAACATGAAAGAGTTGAAAGGTCTCACATACATCTAAGAAAAAAATTCCAGGCTGGGCGCGGTGGCTCACACCTGTAACCCCAGCACTTTGGGGAGGCCGAGAAGGGTGGATCACCTGAGGTCAGGAGTTCGAGACCAGACTGGCCAACATGGTGAAACCTCGTTTCTACTAAAAATACAAAAAGTAGCTGGGCGTGGTGGTGGATGCCTGTAATCCCAGCTACTTGGGAGGTTGAGGCAGGAGAATTGCTTGAACCTGGGAGGCAGAGGTTGCGCTAAGCCGAGATCACACCACTGCACTCCAGCCTGGATGACAGAGTGAGACTCCATCTCAAGGGGGGGTAGGGGGAGACAGAGAGAGAAAAGAATTCCAGAAGGAGACAATAGAGAGAATAGACAAGAGGCAAGATGTGAAGAGATATTGGCTGAAAATGTTTCAAAATTGAAGGGAAAAAAGGAAGTAACAAATTTTAGAAGATAAAATAATTTGTTCACCTAATTAAATTATCCAAGAATACAAATGAACAAAGGTATTTCCAGACAAAGTCTGGGGAAATTCAACAATCACAGATAGCTGCTGAAATAACTATTAAATATATGTTTTGATAAGAAGGACATTAAATACAAAAGAATGGAATAAGATGGGTAAATCTAAAAAAAAAAAAAAAAGGTCTGACAATAAAACAAAGGAAAAGCCTATGGCAGGGCAGGGGAGCAGCAGACATTGTCCAAAACAAAGTGAAAATAAAATATTGGAAAAGAATAACAAGACACGGGAAGTGCAAAAATCAGAGGTGAAGTATTCTAAGGTCTTGAAGGTATTTAAGAAGAATACACTTAAATGTTGCTAAGCCAAATATACATGTTCAGTATTTAGGGATCTGTACTAAAGGAAGTTAAAACAGAATGTGCAGTTTCTAAATTAAAAGACAGAACCTAAGGAGAAATGGGGGAAATTTAATTAAACCTAGATAGCAGGAAAGGAGGGGATAAAGGAAAGAAATACAAAACAAAAACCCGACAGGGATAATTCCAAATATACTAGAAATCACAATGAATGCAACCTAATTAAACGTATCTGTTGAGATGAGATCAGTAGACTGAATTGTAAAACCTCAGCTATATGCTGCTTATAAAAAACAGTCAAAACATAATTAACTTATCTATTATTTTAATAAGTTGAGGGTCTATGTGTTAGATGTTGTTGTAGGCATTTTGGAAGTCCATGAACAAAATAGGAAAAAATCCTTGCCCTTGCGGAGCTCACATTACCATGGTAGCAGAGATTGGGGCCAGGGAGTAGAGCAAGAGAAAGACTCTAAACAAAGGGTAAACAGGTAGGCAAACTATGGTCCATGGGCCAAATCTAGCCCACTGCCTGTTTCGTCATTAAAGTTTTACTGGATACAGCCTTGCTCATTTGTTTACTTGTTGTCTATGGCTGTTTCCATTTTACAACAGCAGAATTAAATAGTTGTGACAGATTATGTGGCCTACAAAATCCTAAATGATTTACTATCTGGCCCTCTACCAGATCATGTAGAGCCTTGCTGACCATATTAAGGACTCTGAATAAAATGGGGATCTATCATAGCACAGACAGGTTCAAAATAAAAGGATTCAAGTAAAATAAATATCTTGCACTTCAGGCACTACTCTAAGAAGCATAAGGTAATAGCAGTCAATTGCTGGAAGTATCTGAAGACTGTGGTGCACTGAAGGCAACAACAAAACCCAAACCCAGCTCCACTCCTGACTAAATTGATGCAATGCCTCATAATAACAACCTGAAAGAAAAAGAGATGTCCTCATTTCTGGATGTAAATACCATTTACTTTAGTCTCCTCTGTTCCTTTACACACAGTGTGTGGCATTCAATAAAAAATTATGAGACATACAAGCAGGAGAAAAATGGAATTCATCATCAAGAGATAAAGTGATCAACAGAACTATACTCAAAGATGATGCAGCTGGAATTACCTGACAGAAAACTTAAAAGATTTAACTATGATTAATATGTTAAAGGATCTAGTTTAAAAGGTGGACAGCATGCAAAAAAGAGATTCACAATTTGAGGAGAGAGGTGGAAATCATGAAAGGGTCAAATGCTAGAAATAAAAAATATGGCTAGAAATAAAAAATTCTTATCAGAGATAAAGAATTCCTTGGACAGACTTAGCACACTGGACACAGAAGAATCAGTGAACTTGACAACAAAAATTACCCAAACTGAACACACCAAGAAACAAGTGAAAAAAAGAACAAAATAAACTTAAGAGTTGCAGAACAGTATCAGTCTATGTGTAATTGGCAAAAGAAGAGAAAAAAAGGCAGAAAAAATATCTGAGGCGATAAAGACCAAAAATTTTCCAACATTAATGAAATACAACAAATCACAGATCTAAGAAGCCCACAGATCACCAAATAATGCTAAAACAAAACACCTAGACACATCACAGTCAAAGTGCTGAAAACTAAAGAAAGAAAATCTTGAGGGCAGCTAGAAAAATTTCATATAATTATTTCAGAAAAAAAATCTGACTTTAGGGCAAAACATACGAGATAAAGATGTTCTTTACTTAACGATAAAAGGAAAAAATGCTAGTATACAACTCTGCATGGAAAATCATAAAAATAATTTATTTTCCAACGAATACATCATAAAATCTATTACATCATAATAAAAATAAAAATCTAATTTATTTTCCAACGAATACATCATAAAGTATACATTCCAGGATAAGGTTGAGCATTCTCCCAGTCACAGCTCCACCAGCAATCCCCAATCCCATATTCCTAATGTTTCTATCAAAACAAGAAAGTAAATTATAGAGTTTGAGAGATACACAGAAGGCCAATATTAGTAGGAGACAGAGTTTAACAGCAGGCAGAAATCTGATTCAATGATGATTTAGGAGACTTGAAAGAGCCACAGTTGCTACACATATGGTTGTGAGGTGTTTTGAGGTTAAAGAGTAAATTCTTCATAATATTTCTGAATAAGTATTGCATCCTTAGAAATTCACAAAGGGGTTTTTGCAATAGCTGAAGATGTGGCTTACCTTTGGGAGTAAAGGCAAAGTATCTCTTATGATTAGTCTGAAGCTCTAAAGTAAAATATTGCAAATCCATTTACAATTACTTACAACTTATTTATGAGGCATTTCTTTCCACTTTAAACAAAATTTTAGAGCTATAATGACTATATTACTTAGAAATGACATACCTGGTTGGTTGACTTGTCTAGGTATGGCTGTTATAAACAAGCTAAAAATGCTATGAATATACTAGGAAAGTGGTTCTCTATTTCTTAGCAATTTTTTCTTCTAAGTGGCTGAATTTTTATGTGTTTAGTTCACTTTTCATTTGTGGTTTGAGATTTTTAGATAGGAATCTGAGAAAGATGAATTACAGGGGAAAAAAGGGGTCAAAGTGAATTTCTAAAAATCACTGTAAAAATTCAGCTAAAGTTGAAATTCTTCTCTAAGTTTAACCTTGAGTATACAATACCCAATATTTGTCCATTATGAAACAATGTGATTAGACTCATTATGAAACAATGTTAGTAGATAATTAAACAGCAGAGACACTTTTGCTCTAATTAGCCTCTACTAAATGAAAAAATCTTCTGTCTCCTGGAACCCCATAAAAATGAGGTTTGAATGAAAAAGGTACAATCCACCAACAATTAAGAAAAAGAAGGCAATTAATTCACAATAGAAGTCAACAAGTTTCTGGAAGGCTAGAAGCAGATGAAATGACAGCCGAATGAAGGAGTGGAGAAAGCTGAAGTCTTATGGACAAGGAGGCTGCTGTAGACAAAATGGCAGCTCATCAGCCCTGCAGAAACCTTGACTTCGGAAAATGCAGGTAACAACAGAAGGCAGGAGTTAGGAAAGGGCCAGAACACAGAGGCTTAATTAGCTATCTGTATATGGAAGAGTCAACCTCTCCCCATCCTGAAGGAAAGGTAGCTGTAGGTTTAAGGATCACCTCATAGTTGAAGAAAATCTGATATGAAGGCAGGTGGATCATTTGAGGTCAGGAGTTCAAGACCAGCCTGGCCAACATGGTGAAACCCCATCTCTACTAAAAATACAAAAATCAGCCAGGTGGTAGTGGCGTGTGCCTGTAATCTCAGCTACTCAGGAGGCTGAGGCAGGAGAATCGTTTGAACCTGGGAGGTGGATGTAGCAGTGAGCTGACATCACGCCACTGCACTCCAGTCTGGGTGACAAAGTGAGACCCTGTCCCCCCCCGCCCCCCTGCCCCCTGTCAAAAAAAAGAAGAAAATCTGATATGAATGTGAAAGGTCTGCATAAACAAAGAAAAAAACTAAATCCAGATTAAGTGAAGACAACATAGCGGAGAGACCAGAACTTAAATTCTGATTAATATCATTAAGAGATTTAAGACACTATTGTACCCATAAAACAACAATCTTCTTCGAAAAGGAATCAGAGAACTAGCTCTCGGAAATTAAAAACATCACTGCCAAAATGAAAATTTCATATCTGAGTTGGAAAAAAATTTAAGGAAATCTCCTAAAATGTAGAATGGAAAGACAAGGAGGGGCCGGGTATGGTAGCTCATGCCTGTAATCCCAGCACTTTCGGAGGCCTAGGAGGGAGAGTCATTTCAGCCCAGGAGTTTCACCAGCCTGGGCAACAAATGGAGATGCTGTTTCTACAAAAAAATTAAAAAATTAGCCAGGCATGGTGGCGCGTGCCTGTAGTCTCAGCTACTCGAGATGCTGAGGTGGGAGGATCACTTGAGCCTGAGAGGTCGAGGCTACAGTGAGCTGAGATAGCACCACTGTACTCCACAGCCTGGGCAACCGTGACACCCTGCCCCTGACACTGACACAACCAAGAAAGACAGAGACGTGAAATACACTGAAGATGTAACGAGAGATAGACAGAAAGCTCGTTCAGGACATTAAATAGCTGAACAAGAGGAGGTCTAGAAAGAGACAATGGAGAAACCATAGTGGGGATCAGAAAAGAATTTCCCAGGGCTGAAGGGAGACACTAGCCTCTAAAATGGAGGAGTCCACTAAATGTGGGACAGGATGATTAAAAAAAACCCCTATACCATTTTAACATTTCAGACTACTAAAGACAAAGAAAGATCTTAAAAATTTCCAGAAAGAAAAAAAGTAGATTACATACAAAGGTACAAGAATCATACTGACATCAGATTTCCTCAGTGATAAGGAAATCACTATATTTTTCTGTGGAGAAATGATATTCAACCAAGAATTCTATGTCCAGCTAAAAATATGAGGGGATTTCCAGATATTTAAGGACTTAAGAGAATTTACCTCCCAAGTCTCATTAGGAAAATACTTAAAGACATGTTTTAGCAAATTGAAGGCACAAACCAAGATGGAAGATAATATAAGATCCAAGAATGGTGACTCTAATTTATAACAGGGAAGAGAAGACTCCAGGAAAAATGAACAGATGGTATCTTGGAGATGCTGAAAGGATATGATAAAGGCAGAGAACAACAACAAAAAAAATTAAAAATTCCAAGGAAAACAGATAAATGACTGGGCTTTGCAGTGAACAGATGATGAAGGAATTACAAGTAAAGAAAAAAATATTCAGTATCTTTTAAATCCTCTTTCAAAGTTAAATTTTAATGGATAAAGGTAATCTAAGCATGCAACTCTCTCTTGTGGTTGTTGTTAAAAATAAGTGAGTACTAAGTGAATTCAAGCACCAGCGCTCTTAAACCACTGCTATAAGCATTCAAAATGGCTTATACAGAAAGCTCAGTACTTACCCAACTTTTGTCAGCTCATGAACAATGGAGAAAATTTCTTCGTTACTCAATTTTGAAATTTAAAAAACACACTTGAAGTTCCAGATGGTGTTAGTTTTATTAATTTTAGTTATTTTTTACTGTAAATAATGTCAAATTTCTCCAGAAGTTTAAAAACAAAAACATGAGAATTTGCTTACTGAAAAAAGACATATGTCATTGGAAAATATACTAGGGACTTGTAGATACAAAGATTTTGGGCTTGTTTAAATGAAAAAAGAAAAATTTTGCTATTGAAAAACCTAATAGTTACTTACTTCTGGTATCTTTTTGTTTTTTGTCTGTAATGACAATTTTACATGTCTAAATCAGGTACAAGCCTAAGTCATACTTAAGTCATTGTACCTAGGAAAGTACAATGTCAGCTTCTAAAATAAATCAAGATTTTTCTAGGCTGTAACTTTGTTGACAACAGGAATCACATCTGTTTTATATATTACTGTATTACCATAGTCACTTATTTGGTGACTGAGTCATAAAAGATTCAAAGATGGCAATTATAACTTTAAAGCAAACTTTTAATCTATTTTGTCATTTTTAAAGGCAATTTGAAATCAGATCTTGTAAAAGTGCTGCAATTGGGCCCATAATTTGGGCAATAGATGTAAAACAAAAGTATGAGGAATGATGCTTAATCTCTATAATTATTTTTAAGAACTTACTAAGAGATGAATTTTAGTCATTTTAGCATAACTGGTGAGACCTCTTGCTAGATAATAATTTGCTGGCCTTTATTTTACATAATTAAGATTCTGCATGTAATCTTACAGCATGAAGATATAATCTAAAACTTTTATTTTAGACAGAATGAAAACAGGCCTAGAGGCACCAAAAGAGCCTCAAAACAATATAACTGGATGAATCATTATGCGATGTGGGAACGTTTATGGCTTAGAAAGGTTTCTATCTTTTTTTTTTTTTTTTTTTGACACAGAGTTTCACTCTTGTTGCCCAGGCTGGAGTGCAATGGCATGATCTCGGCTCATCGAAACCTCCACCTCCCAGGTTCAAGCGATTCTCCTGCCTCAGCCTCCCCAGTAGCTGGGATTACAGGTATGTGCCACCATGCCCAGCTAATTTTGTATTTTTAGTAAAGATGGGGTTTCTCCATGTTGGTCAGGCTGGTCTCGAACTCCCAACCTCAGGTGATCTACCCGCCTTGGGCTCCCAAAGTGCTGGGATTACAGGCATGAGCCACCATGCCTGGCCAGGTTTACACTTTAAAAGAGGATATGTTCAAGTTTTGAAGAGATACCATGAGACCAGTTCAATATGGTTTCAAGGTAATACTAAAGAGAAAATATACCGTAAGATTTCTGGGGCTGGGTGCAGTGGCTCACAGCTGTAATCTCAGCACTTTGGGAGGCCAAGGCAGGTGGATTATAAGGTCAAGAGATTGAGACCATCCTGGCCAACATGGTGAAACCCCGTCTCTACTAAAAATACAAAAATTAGCCAGGCGTGGTGGCGCATGCCTGTAGTCCCAGCTACTGGGGAGGCTGAGGCAGGGGAATTGCATGAATCCGGGAGGTGGAGGTTGCAGTGAGCCGACATTGCACCACTGCACTCCAACCTGGGTGACAGAGCGAGACTCGATCTCAAAAAAAAAAAAAAAAAAAAAAAAAAAAAAAGATTTCTGTTATTCTTTTTTCAAAATCTTGGAATATGGAAAGGCTTTCTAAATAAGACACAAAACCCAGAAGCCATAAGAGTAAATTCTGATAAGTCTGAATATGTAAAAGTAAAAAATTTATAAGGCAGACAAATTTTATTGACTAAGTAAAAGGTAGTAACAAAGTAGAAAGAATAGACTAGGCATTTTACAGAAATAGGCAAGTTCATAAGGTAAGAAATACAAATGGCTGGAAAAAGAACACATGAAAAGATGTTCAACCTCAATCGTATTTAAATATGCAAATTAAGCTCCCAAGAAAAGATGAAAATTTAAATAACCCAAAGCAACAATATATTTTTACCTATTAAACTGACTAGATATACTTTTTTCAACCACCTACAAAATATGATGAGTGGGGAAGGGAAGGAGGAAAGAATATTCTTATAAATGTTACCCAAAATGTTCCCCATTTATAAGTATGGGAGTATAAACTGGTAAAATCTCTTTAGAGAGAGCCTCAAAACTGAAATTGGTAACATTTATTGGCAGTCATTAGTGTCCTTCCCCACATTCTTCTGGCTCTCTGTCTCCCAGGTGTGTGGTAGAACTGTGCCTCCCTGTTCCTGCTGAATTAGGTGTGGCTGTGTGCTTTGTTTTAGCTACAGAGTAACATGCTCAAGTTGAGGCAGAGGCTTAAGGAGCCGCTGCTATGTTTCCTTGGTCATGGAAGCACAGAGATGGAGCTTCCCTTAACCTGGGTCCCTTGGTGAGGGTGATGGAGAACAGAGGCCACCAGCTAATCTATATGGGACAGGAAATGTGAGCTAGACATAAATCTTTGTTGTTTTTAAGACATGGTTTGTTACTGCAACGTAACCAAGCCTAAATGATACATCTATCAAAATTAAAAACACATATATCCTTGGACACAGCAGTTTCACTCCTAGTAATCTCACAGTCTGCCAAGATACTTGGACATGGGTACAACTATGTGTACACAAGGATTTTTATTGCAGCACTGTTCATAAAAACAAGATTAGCAACTACTTAAGGTCTATCAAGAATGGACTGGTTAGATATTATGGTACACAATACTATGCAGCCATTTCTTAAAAAGCAGATCCTGCTGACATGGAATTCTCTCAAAGAGATAAAGACAAAAAAAGAGACATAATCCTAGAAGAATACAAAATGAACTGTTTGAGAAACTAGTTATCTCTAGTGAGGGGAATTTTTCATTATATACCCTTTAGTTCTGTTTTCAGTTTTTTAAAAAATCAAGTTACATAGGAAAATATTTTAATGCAATTCCTATCAGAATTCCAGTTGACTTCTATGTAGAAATTGACAAACTGATTCTAAAATTTACTTAGAATTTCAAAAGACTCTAAACAGCCGAGCCTATCTTGAAAAAGAACCAAGCAGGAGAACTCACATGTCCCAATTTAATAATAAAATAATTATAGTAATTAAGACCATATGGTATTGGCATAAAGAACATATAGAACAATGGAAAAGAACTGAGAGTCCAGAAATGAACCCACACGTTTATGGTCAACTGGTTTTTTACAGGGGTGCCAAAATCACTCAATGAGGAGAAAAAGTCTTTTCAACAAATGGTGCTGGGATACTTGGATAGCCACATGCAAAAGAATGAAGTTGGATCTGTACTTCATGCCATGATATAGAAATTGCATCAGAATGGATGAAAGATCAAAGACTAGAATATAAGAACTAATATTATATAACTCTTAGGAGAAAAGCTAGGGGTAAATCTTCATGATCTCACCTCAGAGTTAGAAACTGTTTCTTAGGACACCAAAAACAAGAGCAATAAAAGAAAAAATACATAGAGTTTGGACTTCAGCCAAATAAAAAACTTGTGCTTAAAAGACACCATCAAGAAAGTGAAAAGACAATACACAGAATGGGAGAAAATTGCAAATCATGAAAGGGACTTATTTCTAGAATATACAGAGAACTCATACAACTTGACAATAAAGATGAATAACCTAAAAGTAGGCAAAGGATATGAATAGGCATTTCTCCAAAGAAAATATGCAAATGGCCAGTAAGCACATGAAATGATGCTTGACATCATTAGCCAATAGGGAAATGCAAATCAAAATCACAATGAAATACTTTGCAGCCACTAGGATGGCAACTAACACAAAGTCAGATAAAAGCGTTGTTGAAAATGTGGAGAAATGAAAACCCTCACACACAGCTGGTGAGAATATAAATCACTTTGGAAAACAGTATGGCAACAATTCCACTGCTGAAAAGGTGGAAAAAAAACAAAATGTCTATTAACTGATGAATGAATAAACGAAATGCAGTGTATTTATATAATGGTGTATTTGGCCATAAAAAGGAAAGAACATGTTGCTACACCATAGATGAGTCATGAAAGATCAGATTCCATTTTATATCAGGTGTCCAGAATATGTAAATTTATCCAGAAAGAAAGTAGATTAGTGGTTGCCTAGTGCTGAGGGTGGGGGGTAATGGGATAGGGAGGTGATAGCTTACAGGATATGAGGTTTCCTGTAGAGGAGATGAAAGTGTTCTACTGGCTGGGTGATGGTTGCACATATCAGTGAATAAACTAAAAATTGACGTACACTATAAGTCAACTGCACTGTATATTAACTATATCTCAATAAAGCTGTTAAAATAATGACTAAACATTTAAAAAATTTAAAGAATAGGTTTACATAACTTAATACATTTTAAAAAAGTGTACTGTTCTCACATTTAGTGAATGTCAGACATATTGTAGAATATGTACATATTATATAATCCCACGTGTTCACAGACCCATGTGTATAGTGTGTTCCTGCTTTAAGAACAGTGTGTGTATACACATATATACACACACGTATGTGTATGTGAATATAAAGGAAATGAATGTAATTGGAAGGGGAATATAATGGCAAGAGGATTGAGTGAATATAATGGGAAGGGGATAAGTAACTGCTAATGGAGAATACCTCTCACAGTTAAATAAGGGAAAAGCTGGAGGAAGTGACAGGTCAAAGGTTGAAAGGAGACACATTTTTATTGCATTTCTGTTTTTTAAAATTTCTTTTACTGTGTTATTTTCATAATACTTTTTAAAGGTATTAATTTAATGTAAGAAATAACCAGCTAGTAGGTAGAGCTCTCCAAAACCAGAATATGCTACCTTAGGAGGCAGTTTGTGTCTCATAAGAATTTAAAGTACAGAATGGACTTACACTTGATAGGCTGGCTGGGTACGTGGACTGGATAACCTTTGGAGTAGAATTCTTCATGCCCTTTAAAGTCTCTTCCAATTCTGACATTTACCCAAATTAAAAAGGTATTTAGTCTTAAGACTGGGAGGAACCTACAAGTAGTAGGGCTAATTTGAAAAAAATATTCTGTGAGTGGTCCAATGTCAACTAATCTTAATTACTGAGTTTACTATTGTTATTTTAGAGACAAAGTCTTGCTACATTGTCCTGGCTGGTCTTGAACTCCTGCACTCAAGCAGTCTTCCTGCCTCAGACTCCCGAGTAGCTGGAACTACAGGCACATGCTACTGCACTAGGCTTTTATTTAATAATGTGATTTCAATGTCAACAAAGAACAAAAAGACATTTCCAATCAAAAGATACATAAAGTTAAACAAAGTACAAGTTTTAGAATCTGAACTAAGTAAAATTATACTTCCTTTTGAAAAGAGTATCTTGCTCACTGAATTTGTCCCACAATAAACATTTTTTATTAAATCTCGTTAAAAAGAAATGCGTTGTGATTTGGATAGATGCACTAGTGAAAAATGGTAAGGAATGAGAAACACAAAGTCCAAGAAGCTAATTTTCAACTCATAATTTTTCTTACTTGTATTTCTATTTTAGGTTCAAAGTCAAGACTACTGCTTAACACTATGGTAGGACTTTAAACATAACTGAGGAAAAACCATATTAAAGTATCATTAAAAATATTTATGATTTTATATATGTAATTTTTTTTCTTTAAATAATAAAAACAGTTTACCAGCTAAGTCAATACCACAGATGGAGTTCTGTGGAAATTGTATTTGGCAGCAATGTTAGTTTTTTAAGAGTTTCTGGCTTCTGTAACAAAATAGGAAAGTAGGCCTTTTTCTCTCCACCATGAAAATTTGTTGGAATGCTTTGTCCTTCATACCTATAGAAGTTGCCAGTGTTATAGCAGGTATACCACTATGAAGACACTAGAATGTCTCAGAATATGCTGAATGATAGTTTTCAACATTTTTTGGAAGCTAGAGTTGCGTGGTATGACTTAAGGGGAAAAAAATGTAGCTATATGTGACCACTGACTACCAGTAAGAAAATTTCACTTCTGTATTTGTTTTTAATGGGTAAAATAAGAATTTTCTTCATACCTATAAACTTTAAACTGAAAATTTCTCTCCAACCTTAATTTGTTCTTTCCACTTTTGTCCCTGATTCCTGTAGTACTTTAAGGAATCAAGTTTAATTTATTTCCTTTAGGAAGGATGGTGGTGCTGACAGACTTAGTGCTGAGATGAGTGGGGTTTGATGTTTCATTAATTTACTTCTTTTGTTTCTGATCACTCTATAGTAGAGGGTGTATCAAACAATATACCTTTCATAAACAGAAATTTTCACTTTTGACAGTTTTTATCACAGTATTTTAGATTTCAAATGGTAGATTAAAAGAAAAAAGAAAAAATGCATTTTGGCTACCAAATTTATATATGTATGTATGTTCCTTTCTCAATTTGGAAAAAATATTTTCCTATTGATTCTAGTGCCTGGCTCCACTTAATTTTTCTACTCTAAAACAGTATTTCCAGGAGCATTAGAAAAATCAGTTTCACTGCAGTAGACAGAGATATTTCTTTTCTTTTTCTTACCCATACCACTCAGAGTTTAGAAAAGATCCTTGCTTAAAGATCAGGATTACTCAGTCCACCCCGTTTAGTAACTGCACAGAGTGTCTGTGAACTATGTAGGGTAAAAGCAGAAAAGATGCATTTTCCAGCAAAGGCCTCCTTTGTCTTGAATTAAGTGAAACACTAGATCAAGATTGTGTCACTGAGCCAGGCACGGTGGCTCACATCTGTAACCCCAGCACTTTGGGAGGCTGAGGTGGGCGGATCGCCTGAGGTCAGGAGTTCGAGACCAGCCTGGCCAACAAGGTGAAACCACGTCTCTACTAAAAATACAAAAACTAGCTGGGTGTGGTGGCATGCACCTGTAATCCCAGCTACCCAGGAGGCTGTGGCAGGGGAATTGCTTGAATCCGGGAGGTGAAGGTTGCAGTGAGCCGAGATTGCGCTACTGCACTCCAGCCTGGATGACAGTGAGACTCCATCTCAGAAAAAAAAGACTGTCACTGGGTGATAGATCAATCTGGATCAATACCAGTTCCACAGTAAACAGAAACAAGGAGAAGAAAAGTTGGAGAACAGTACCAACCCCAAAACAGTGTGCACACACAGATAATGCAAAACTATGTAGTCAAACAGATGTTATAAAATTCTGTATGTATATAGGTATGTGTAAAGGAGGTGATTATCAAGGTTGTTAGAGCTGTCTGAAGGCTGTTAAGCAATTTGAGTGGCAGATTCTGGAGAAACCTGCTTTCTTGGTAGGCTTTAATTTAAGCTCTCAAACCAGAGACTTTTCTCATCAGAAAGTTTTTTTATTTTTACTTTCAGGTGTCCTCCGAAAGTGCTCTCTACTTCTATCCAGGGTGTTACTTTATTGTTTGGAGTTTTTTTTTTTTTGAGACGGAGTCTGTGTTGCCAGGCTGAAGTGCAGTGGTGCGAACTTGGCTCACTGCAACCACTGCCTCCCAGGTTCAAGCAATTCTGCCTCAGCCTCCTGAGAAGCTAGGACTACAGGTGCATGCCACCACACCCAGCTAATTTTTGTATTTTTAGTACAGACCATGTTGTTTCACCATGTTGGCCAGGATGGTCTTGATCTTTTGACCTTGTGATCCACCCGTCTCGGTCTTCCAAAGTGCTGGAATTTCAGGCGTGAGCCACCATGCCCAGCCTCAAGTTATTTCTACCTGTTATTATCTATTTACTGTGTTATCTTTCCCTATGGTTGCCTTTTTTTTTAAATTAATGGTTTTTTAGCTACATCCTCTCAAATTGAGGCACATGTGGCCCCCACAGTGTTGTACCATGGGCTGTAAGTGAAGCTACAAGATACACTTGAAATATCTTTTCAGAGGGTTTATTATGAAAATCTGGAAAGAAAGACATTATATCGTAGTGGTTAAGATTGTGGGCTTCGCTAACTTCCTAGTTAGAATTTTTTTTTTTTTCCTTTAGACAAAGTCTTGCTGTCGCCCAGGCTGGAGTGCAATGGCGTGATCTCGGCTCACTGCAACCTCTGCCTCCTGGGCTCAAGTGATTCTCCTGCCTCAGCCTCTCCAGCAGCTGGGATTACAGGCGTCTGCCGCCACGCCCCGCTAATTTTTATATTTTTAGTAGAGATGGGGTTTCACCCTGTTGGCCAGGCTGGTCTTGAACTCCTGACCTTGTGATCCACCCATCTCGGCCTCCCAAAGTGCTGGGACTATAGGCGTGAGCCACCGTGCCCAGCCTCTAGTTAGAATTTTGACTCTGCCGCTTGTCCTTTGACAAGTTACTTAACCTATCTGTTCTTCAATGTTTTAATCTAAAAAATAATACTAGTGCAAGTAAAAGGGCCATAAGGTTTGCCTTTTATGTTTAAGGAAGAGAGTAAGAAGGCCAGGAGGGCTGGAACACAGTGAGCAGGTGGTAAGCAAAAGGAAAAGAGCTGGGGGGAGAAGCTGCTCGTCCTGTAGGGCTTCATAGCTTTTACTCTGAGTGCAACAGATAGTGATCATGTGCAGAGAAGTGATATGATCTGATGCATGTTTTTAACAGTATCTCCCCGGATGCTGAGTTGAAAGAAGACTGCAAGGAGGCAAGGACGAGAACAGGTAGGTCAGTGCAATAATCCATTTGAAAGGTGATGATTGTTGAGACCATAGTAGTGATGATGGGGGAAGTAAGAAGTCACAGGCCAGGTGTGGAGGTCATGCCTGTAATCCTAGCACTTTGGGAGACTGAGACAGGCAGATCTCTTGAGCCCAGGGGTTCAAGACCAGCCTGGGCAACATAGGGAGACCTTGTCTGCAAAAAAATACAAAAAGTTAGCTGGATGTGGTGGTGTGTACCTGTAGTCCAGTTACCAGGGAGGCTAAAGTGGGAGGATCACTTGAGCCCAGGAGGTTGAGGCTGAAGTGAGCCGTGAACATGCCACTGCACTCCAATTTGGACGAAAGAGCGAGACCCTGTCTCAAAAAAAAAAAAAAAAAAAAAAAAGGATAGGAGGAGGGGAATTGAAGATAGCAAATTTAAGAAACACTTTATTTTCACATTCTAGTTAAACATGAATATCTTTTTAGTATCACTAAATATTAATGCCTACTTTACTTGAAAATTTCCCTTATCAAATTATCTTCATTAAAATTTGCTACTTAAGAATCAGCAACTATCCAACCATAGGAAACCTGATGTTTTGATGGAAGGACTGGAAGAGAAGATGACTTTGGGAGAAGAGGAGAAATAAGTTATAAGTGGAAAAAATAATAGTATATAACATTTATAAACTGCTGAAACTAAACAAAAATGTTTGTAGTTAATCACAGATATATGGAAAATAAAAGTTTTAACACAATTTCTAGGGCAATTGAAATCACTCATGCACCCCTAATATGCACACACACAGATACATGCACACGCAGACCTAGGATTCACTTTCTTAAGTTTGGGCAGAGCCCTGGGTACTTTATTTTTGAGATAGGGGTCTCGATATGTTGCCCACGCTGGAGTGCAGTGGTGCCCTGCAACCTCAAACTTCTGGGCTCAAACAGTCCTCCCACTTTAGCTTCTGAGAAGCTGGGACTACAGGCGGGTGCCACTGCGCCCAGCTGATTTTTTAAAGCTCCATGAATGATAATGGAACTTGAAAGGACTACAACCCAGCTTGGATTAAGAATCACTAGTGTAGCTGTTTAAAACATAAAATAAGGCAAAGCAATTAGGACCCCCTAAGAGACTCAGCAGTAAAATCACTATACCAGAAATGTAAAAAAGGATGAGGTTATTAGTGATAGTAGGGGCTGCATGCTGCCTGAGGGTGATGTTATAGTATTTTCCAACCTACAGCTGATACATGAAATGATTCACTGCAGATACATATATGACTAAGATATGCCCTTACTCTAAAAGACTCAGTTCATCTACAAACCCGCATAAATATTCAAGAAAATGAATAACCTCCACCTTCTTATCTAAATGAATTTATTTAACAGTCCTACTGAAAATTATATAACTTGAGGTTAGATAAAACATATGACAGAAATTTCTCTATTTGAATTAATACAGACATAATGTAGTATGCCAATATCAAATAGTCTATTTCAGAAAAGGATAATCAATTGAAATAGATTTGAAAGTAATGTCCTTATAATTCCATATAAAAAGAAATATATTAACCAACATTTAAGGGAGAATGAAGGGGACAAATATCAGGAACAAGATTCAAACTTCTCTTTGAGGTAAATTATTCTAATACTTACGCAGCAATAGACTTAATATAAAATAAGACTAAAATGTTGTATTAGAAAAATGAAGAATTTCCCCCCACCCCAGAGAAGGGTCTCACTCTGTTGCCCAGGCTGCGGCAGAGTGGTATGGTCATAGCTCACTGTAACCTTTGGACTCCTGGGCTCAAGCAATCCTCCTACCTCAGTCTACCGAGTAACTGGGACTACAGGTGTGTGGCACCATGCCTGCATAATTTCAAAACCTTTTGTAGAGACGGAGTCTCCCTATGTTGCCCCAGCTGGTCTCAAACTCCTGGGCTCAAATGATCCTCCCATCTTGGCCTCCCAAAGCACTGGAATTACAGGTGTGAGCCACCAATCCCGGCCAAGAATTACTTATTCTTCAAATATCTGGTCAAAGAAGGCAAATTTACCATATTAGTGAAGAGAGTCAACTAGTCGCTTATTAAAACGTATTTCTAGGAATTTTTATTTACAGAAAATTTAAAGAGAAAGTCAGCATCACCACAGGTATAAGATTAACTGAAAAGAAAGTGTTATAAACATTAACAAACCAACCAACCAGATCCGGTTACTCTGAAGAGGTGATAACCCAATTACTCAAACTTCCAGTTTTATAATAATGAAATAAAATTAAAATTAAAATGTATATATATATAATACTCTCAAATGTTACAATAACATCATTTGGGGCAATATTTAAACAATGAAATAATAATGCTAACATCCATTTCTGTTGTGAAATCAAATGTACACCAACAAGCCCAGCATGGAAAACCATCCCACCTTTAGTATTCATATTACCTTGTGTGTAGGCAGCATCATCAGATCCCATACTCAGTTTCCGTGTTTCACTTATTCTATCCACATGTGCTAACGTAGGGTCCGTGAGGTGCTGAATATTCTCGGTTTCTACATAATGATCAGGATGATTTAGAAGATTTGTAAGTTCAAAGGTAGGGGACACCACCCCTGGTGAAACTGCAGGGGGCTTATTGGGAGAAACTGTAATTTTGAAAGTGTATTTCGTATTGGGCTGAGTGACTACCACTCGAGGAGAGGTTGCAGAGTTAGTGCCTATTGCTCGACTTTTGGGAGGATGGTGATGAATAAAGGCAGGACCCATGCTCACTTGCCCAGACATGTTCCTAGAGGCAGCAGATGCTCCAGAGTTTGTGGATATGAAGAGTGTGGGCTGATTCCGCATGACCTGTTCATCTCCTGTGGTGGCATTAGCTGAAATATAGACCTTAGGTTGACTACGGGACATCAGCTCATCCGTATTTGGGGGGCTGGCAGCTATGTAAACAGTGGGCTGATTTCTGTTTAAGGTCTGGCTGTTGACTGAAGAGGAAGTGCTGGCGGTTCGAGGTCCAGAAGAACGCAGTTTTGAAGAATTATTTCTTTGTGGGGGTTCAAGTTTGATTTCAATCTGGTTTTTTCGAGGTCCTGTTGAAATATTCTGAATGTTATATTGGCTATGGGCAGAAGACTGTGAGCTACCAGATGAATGAATGGTTGGTGGTTGTGAAGTAGTAGGTGAACTGATTGGCATGTAGACATGAGAGGTCTGGTGGCCTTGCTGATTTGGCTGTTGAGATGAGGTATGTGACAGAGGATTAGATGCAGGACAAGTAGTCCAGGGACCAGGCTGTGAAGGTTGATAAACTTGCTGAGGGTTCATGGGATTAAACTGAGATACCCAGCCAGAATGCTGTTGTGTCTGTCGAGTTGTACCACCAGGAGTTGTAATGTAAGGCCTAATATAGATAGAATTTCCCTGTGGACTGTTAAGTACAGGTGGAGGTACACCATGTATGTGCAAAGATGTAGGAGTATTACGACCAGTCTGGATATTTGGGGCTAAAGTTACCATAATGGGATTAAATCTGGGAGTTTGTTGAGAAAGGCTAGATGTTCCTTTGCTGCCTAAGTGAAATCCAAGATGTGGTGCTGAATTTGAAGCGCCAGAAGAACTGGACATTCCAAAAACATTAAAGCCTTGAGGAACTTGAGCTGGTGCTGTCTGTGGCTCCTGCTGAAATAGTTCACTATTGGACTGGCCACCTTGAAGTTGTCCATCACTAATGCTGTGCGTTAGAGTCCTACTTCCATTCATCCTACTTCCTTCTCTTCCATGGTGATAAATGTTCTGTGATTGCAAGTCCAAGTTGAGAGAAGTCATGTGATTGCGTAGACCAGAAATTCCAGAATCATCTGAAAAATTCAAGTCTCCTTCACCATAAAGATATCTTGTACTCTCCTGAGAGAGAACAGCACAGCAGGCATCCAGGTTATTATTATTCTATGAAAACAAAATAAATTGATTGATATTAACAATCAGAAGCTAATGCTTATATTTGCATCTCTACAAATACATGATTAACAAGTGACTGGCTAATACAATTATAACATATATTTGGATATTTAAATTTGAGAAGTATTTTTACGCAAATGATTGAATTAAAAATCCTCACTACTAATGTAATGGAAAAGCTCTCCCTGACTAACAAAGTGAATGAAATCATTGTTTCACTTTAGCAGCTACAATGGATAAAAGGAGTAAAATGGATTCAGACAGATATAGTAAAATTATAACCTAATTAAAAAGGCAATTTTAATGTTGAACAAAATATAATTATTCAAGTTTATAATTAAGTTTAATTAAGTATATAATACTGTATTAAACATTTTTTAAAAAGCTAAATGGAAAAATATTCTATCACTGTTTGATTGATATATAGCACAATGTATCAAGTGCTATACACATTTGTTTAAACTAATAAATGTTTAAAAAGTTACATTTGTAACATTTAAAGTTCTGAAATTCATGCCAGTCATCTCAATCCTTCACATGCTTCCTCTTAACTTGTGTAATCTCTCTCTCTCTCTCTCTCTCTCTCTCTGGAGGCTCAAGGTAGCCTCCAGAAGAACTAGTTCCTATCTCTGCCTTTAGATAACATCATAAAAATCTACTTCGGAGCAGGGGGAAAAAAAAACCCTCAGATTGTTTTTAAAGAATTCTCAAAAGACACTGACTAACCAGTAGTCATAAATCATCCACAAAAATGTTTGCCAAACACATACTATATGCATAGCACTGTGAGCCTGTGGAAGAATCAAAGACATATAAAACCAAACTTTTCCCCTAGAAAGGGAGACAAACCACAGATTTCTGAAAAGGTAACATGAGTACATGCCAAATATTAAGTGGTAATGAAGTTCAACAGAGAATTAATATAGTAGACTACTGAAGAAAGGACTGGGTTAATGAGGAAGGTATGGCCTGATGGTTTTCATAGAATATGTAGAACTTGAACAACAACAACAACAACAACAATTCTTGGTGAAGACAATGGCACGAGTAAAGAAGAACATAAAGGTGAGAGTTAAGTAAAAGCATGTTCCAAACAAGATGGCTGGAACAGATCTGGCTGGAGCTAAAGATTTGTATTGAAAATATTGTTGAACAAATTGTTGCAAAAGCAGATTGGAATTAAATAACGAAGGAGTTTTGAAAAACGAGTCACACTAGAGTTTGACTGTATTATAAGCAATGAGGAGAGCTACTGAAAGTGGATGAACAGAGAAGTAAAGACAAAGGGTATTCAGGGAAGAGAAGTCTATTGATACTTAAGATGAATAAAAAGATGAAAAACCTTTGGCAAGATGACCAGTTAGAAGGCATAAAGTAACGAGAGTTTGATAATGGAAATAAATTTTAAAATAATACAAATTGTTAACACAATTTGGCCACAAGAGAGAAATAATTCAAATAAGCCTGGAAGATTAAGAATCTGACAGAAAGGAGAGTTTTAGACTTAAGAAAGATGAATAACCAAGTTAAAATGTCCACAGGCAGTTTGATATGAGATAAAATCATATTAAGAAAAAAGTGGACTAAAAAGGCATCTTGATGCCTTGTTAAGGAAATGACAGTTCACATTGTTTCAACAGGTAATATAAAAGGATAGTGAGCAAGGTTTGACTTCCCCTTTCCTAAAACCAACAACTTAAATCTCTCATGGTAGAAAAATCCTTTTATCCTACTAATAACTCTGAATTGATATATATTAATTTTTCAAATAAACTTGAAAAACTGATCACAATCTTTATCAACGATTCCTATTATAATTAGATCGTATCTTTTGCCAAACCTGATTGGAGCTTTTTGCTTTAAGTTAAATTTATTGTCATTCCAAGTAAATTCTTCTTCCTTCTAAGCCAAAGCCCAGAGACTTTATCTTTCTCTCACCTCCTCTCTGTCATCATTCTCAATTTAAAATTTACATTCCTTACCAAATCCAATTCCACATTTCCTTTGTAAAAGCTTGATACTCATATTTAGCCTTCCTCTTTAATTCTCTTGAGTGCTCAAAAATTCCTTTAATCCTCTGTAATCTCTGTAACTATTCAATATGTTCATATCAAAAAGCAATATTCTAGCTCAGCTATGCCATAATTTATGTGCACTCAAATTATTTACACTCTACAGACATTACTTTCTTAACAGCAAAACATAAAAGAACTTACAGGGGTTTTATAAGGTTACATTAGGACAAAAGGAAATGTACTTTTTATTAAAATTTTTATTTTAGAAAATTTATATATATACAAAAGAGAGAGGAAATATGATAAACTCCCACATACTTATCACCCATCTTTGTTGGTCTGATGTATATGCCTCAGCTACTCCCCCTCCCAAACCAGATGAAGTCTCAGACATTAACTCGTTTTCATTTGTAAATACTTCAATATGTACTGTAAGAGACAGGGACTTAAAAACATAACCACAATGCCATGATCATACCTTAAAATTATCAATAATTCTTAGCATCACCTAATATTCAAATAGCACTAAATTAAAGCATAAAAATGTCTTTGTACAGTTAGTTTAAATCAGGATCTAAATAAGGCCTACATATTTCATTTGGCTGATAAGCCTTTTAGGTTTCTTCTAATAAGCAGCCCCTCCCCTCTTTTAAAATTTTTTCTAGCCATTTGTTTGTTGAGAAAACTTGGTATTTGTGTAGTAGAATTTCCTCTATTCTGGACTGCACCCCGTGGTCAATCAATTTCCCCTGCATTTCACTGTAAACTAGTAGCTGTATCTAGGGATGTGATCAAGTCCATGTTTGAATTTTTGGTGACCATCATAGACGTCCACTGTCAAATCATACAAGGAGACAGCAATGTTTGCCTGTCTTTTTGTGATTTTAAAACTGACTGGTAGATTCAGATGTTGTCAGCTTGATCCAACTAATGATTTTTAGCAGCTATTGATGATCACTGCTTAGAAACACTATTTCATTAGGGGTGCTAAACAGTAATACTGGAATGTCCCAATTGTAAGATTTTGGCCAGGTGCAGTGGCTCACACCTGTAATCCCAGCATTTTGGGAGGCCAAGGCGGGATGATCGCTGGGCCCAGGAGTTTGACACCAGTCTGGGCAACATAGTGAGACCCTGTCTCTAAAAAAAAAATCTTGTTTTTAATTAGCCAGGTATACTAGTACACCTGCAGCCCCAGCTACTCAGAAGGCTTAAGAAGCAGGATCACTTGAACCCAGGAACTGCAGTGAGCCATGATCATCCCACTGCTGCATTCCAGTCTAGGTGAGAGCAAGACCCAGTCTCCAAAAAACATAAAAAGGATTTCATCTTCATTCTTAGCAGCAATTCTTCCTTGAACACTTGCTCTCTTCAACTATTTGGTTACATTCTGCACAGAAGAGGCAGGATAAAAAAATTCTTTTCACCAGTTTTCAGAATAATAAATTTGGTCCCTAGCAACCTCCAAAGGTGACTATGATTTATTTTTAGTATCATTATAAACTCATGTATCTTTAATATTTCGATGTGTTTCAATCAGTTTTGGTCATTATGTCCCCTCTTCAAGTTACTGGGAACAGCTTCAAGTTGGCTCCTCGGTATATGACATGAATCCAGTAGTTTTTCAAAGCTTCTCTGCTTTCTGGTATGACAAGATATTCCAGCTTATCATGTACACCTACTCCAGACTTGCAATCAGCCATTTCTCAAAGCAGCCCTGGTTACTTTTAGTGAGAAAGGGTAGAGGACTCTCTTGAAGTGTATCAAAAGGGGTGGGATGTGAGTTTTTAAAAGGTGGAAAATCGCTGCTTTTTGGTATACAGCCACAAATCTGCATTCTCCTCAAAGCTATAAAAACGTCCGAATCATGAATTCCAGTTCCTCTTTCATTTTTCTCCAAATTCCTGCACAGACACAGAAATTACAGATACCCTATGGCATTCATTCACTCCTTTAACCAACATTTACTGAGCATCCATTAGGCAAGGAGAAAGGAATATGATCGCTGATCGCAAGAATCTCACAGTCTAGTGGAGGAGAATAACGTGAACACAAATTTTTGCAGCATGGTAGGTGTTATCATAGAAATATGGATAAGGACAATGGGTGAAGGTCATCTGAGAAGGTTCTACTAAGTACATGGCACTTAAATATTAAGTGTTGCATATATTGAATGAACAATACTTAATGCAGTACTTTGAAAGGAAATACCAATTTTAAACTTAGATTCAATCGTCATGTTGAGAATTTAAAAACAGTGAAAAATTAAGTTAAAAAATCAAAGTGAAAACTATGCAATATTTTCATATTCTTCTAAGTTTTAAGATTTAATTACCAAATATAAAAATCAACTTTAAATTACACCTGCTGGTTATTAAGTTATCTTACAGAATTCACAGCAGAAGGAAAAGATATGAGTTCCAAAAAGAGGGAACTGTGCAACAGATAAGAGAACAACAGACGATAGACACTTTTGTTCTCTCCCTGACAAGCAAGATGTTTAAAAAGAACATGTACACAGAATTGGTAGCATGGCATGACCCTTTACTAATTTTTAAAAGTTCTGGGCTGGGTGCGGTGGCTCACGCCTGTAATCCTGGCACTTTGGGAGGCCGAGGCGGGTGAATCACGAGATCAGGAAATCAAGACCATCTCGGCTAACATGGTGAAACCCCGTCTCTACTAAAAAAATACAAAAAATTAGCCGGGCGCGGTGACAGGCGCCTGTAGTCCCAGCTACTTGGGAGGCTGAGGCAGGAGAATGGCGTCAACCGGGGAGGCAGAGCTTGCAGTGAGCCGAGATCCTGCCACTGCAGTCTGGCCTGGGCGAAAGAGCGAGACTCTGTCTCAAAAAACAAACAAACAAAAAAACAAACAAAACAAAACAAAAAAAAGTTCTGAACCAGTATACTGTAGGAAGGATCTGTTAAAAGTACAGAAACCCACCCAACTGAGAAACGAAGAGCAGCCCCAAAAGAGACGCTGTCATTTAGAGGTAGCTTAATTTGCCCGTTTAAAAATACTGCTCTAAATTTGGGAAAACTTGCACCCCACTTGAAACCACAGAGGAAGGAGCTCTTCCTATTCCTTTCTTGTCAGATTTCTTGTTATATCAGCTAAAAAGCACATTACCTGGATACCCTAAATTATTATCAACTCACTTTTAAAAAGTGTGGTCTGTTTCAGGCAAGCAAAATATTTCATTTTAGTTAATACCAGGTGTTGGAAAGCATGCTAAGTAGAGGAGTTTGCTTTTGTAAAGCCAGATTAACATAGGGAAGGTGATATTACTAGATGCCCAAAGGAAATGGAAAACCATTCATTTTTTAATTTTGGGTTAAAGCTCAATTATTTTATTTTTAAACAGGTAATTTATTGACACAGATTAAAACAATAAAAAAAGATACCTGTTGAGAAGTCTGAGTCCTAACTCTGTTCCATCAGGCCTGTTCCCTCTAGCCAACTATGGATAACCATCTTTTATTAATTTTGTTTTTAATTCTTCCAGTATTTCTTTATGCAAACAGGGACAAATAACATGGATATGTAGATATTTATTTGCCTTGCTCTGTCTATATACTCTGCACTGCATCTTGTTTTTCTTAACACATACTGGAGATTATACTTTAAGAGTACATTAGAGTGCTCTATTTTTTTTTGAAAATATTTTAAAGTAATTCTACAAAAGGCTCTATGTTTTACTCCCAGTTAGAGTATTTCAAAATCTCTATATCTGTACTATATGTAGGGAAATGCTCTGGACAGTTCTTTCAATACGAAGTCTACAGAAATTTATCAAAGAACTTACAGTATCTTTCTGTTAGTTTTTTAATAACCTACTGAACAGCATAGCTTTATTTTACCACAAAATTCTCTTTTATTTGAAAAGTTAGGGAGAAGTTACTTGAGACTATTTTTCCCCACTATCTCTGCTCCTTTCCCACACTTTAACTTCTGACTCCATCTTTATTACATGTTTTTATTCTCTCATTTTTTTCACATTCTATATTAACAAATGTAAACTACTGATTCATTTACCAAATATACCTTATGGGTCTTCTGCTGCTGTTATTCCTTTTAGTATTGGCTGCTAACATTTATTGAATACTCATTATGAATCAGTTACCCTATTGCTTGTTTTATCTACATTGTCAAATTTAACTCTCTGTGTAGTTTTTTTATTCCCACTGTACAGTGCAGGAAATGAAGGTCAGAAAATGAGGGTCAGAGAAGTTAATTAAGTTACTGCTAGTAACTGCCAAAACTTGAACTCAGTTTGGTTTATCACCAAAAGATATGCTCGTAACCATTATACTATAAGAAAAGGCATTGCTGGTGGGAGAATTCCATGCAGCTCAGGATGACTAGAGCGAGCATAGGGTATGAACAGGAAGGACCAGACAAAGATCAGGGTGTAGAAACAGCCAGGATTCCAGATCACAGACCTTGTATGCCCTAGTCAAGCTATATGAGCTTCATTCAGAAGGGCACAGGGGACAATCAACAGGTTTTAAGTGCGTGAACAGCTCTGCACTCTGGCAGAAGAGGATAGATTGGAGAGACCAAAACTGGATTAGGTAAAGGCAGGTAGACCAATTAAAAGGTGATAATGGTGATAAGGGTGTGAACAAAATGTAGTCATTATTATAAATCATAGATTTGATAAAAATTTCATATAATTTCAAACTTTAAAAATCACTTCAAGAGTAAGTATGCTTGACTGAGCCCCAGACACTTTTTTTGTTGTTGTTGTTTTGAGATAGGGTCTCTCCTGTTTCCCAGGCTGGAGTGCAGTGGCGCGATCCCAGCTCACTGCAAACTCTGCCTCCTGGGTTCAAGCAATTCTTGTGCTTCAGTCTCCGGAGTAGCTGGGACCACAGGTGTGGGCCGCCACACCTGGCTAATTTGGGTATTTTCAGTAGAGACAGGGTTTTGCCATGTTGGCCAGGCTGCTCTTGAACTCCTGGCCTTAAGCAATCTACCCGCCTCAACCTCCCAAAGTGCTGGGATTATAGGAGTGAGCCACAGCACATGGCCCCAAATACATTTCTGATACAAAGATTTCCAGTTTAATAAAATAGGAAGGCACAACTATCACTCAATATTTGGAATTGTGAATTTCTAAAATTGTGTATACTAAGAACAATGTACAAATTAGAGGATTAGTGATACTAATTGGAAAACTTACAAATTAAATTTAAAAATATAAGAACAGACTTTTCCCCCCACTTTGGGATTGGGACCTTAGGCATTGTCTAGTCAAACTCTTTTATTTTACAGATTAAAAAAACCTAAAGCACAGAGGGTATATTCTTTATCAGATATGCTTGGGGTGCCCATTTAGGATTATAACCCAAGTTTCCTGACTCCTTAATCATTTTTCTCACTTCCATACTAAGATCTGAAATTAGCTCTCCTGGCAGAACAGGTGGGAGAAAAGTTAAGAAAGCTCATATCTAGTAAGTACAGATATTATCAATGCTTTACATTCAGATCTCATTTAACTCACACATCTACTCTACAAGTCAAGTATTATCCATACTACAGATGGGTACAGAAAGCTCCATCTTGCTAAAGGCCACATGACTATCAGACACCAAAGCTTATCTCTTTTCATCATAATACACTAACACCAACAAGAAGATAACCTAAAAGAGTTTTTCTTCCAATGTTTAAAAAAATACCAGGTTTGTATTAACAAATTCAGAAATCATCAAACACTGACCTGTAACATGCACCTGGATACAACAACTTCAGGTACTTCAGGGAATTTTTGTCGCAGGTCATGTAAAACCTGAAAATCAATTTGGTGGCTTCCTTGGGCCATTCGTATATTGCCTGATCAGGACTATTTGTACAGTAGGCAATTCTAGGCCTTAGTGGAAATAGTACTCATCTCTTCTGTCCAAGCATTTTCTGTGAAAGAAAGAAAACAAATTTTAATGAGAACTGATTATAGAATGAATATTGTTGTGGATTTAAAATTTCAGTACAAAAGAATATATGCTTTAGCACTTAACATTATAAACTATAAAAATATTTAGACCTAAAATGCTTTCCATATAGTTATATTATCTTTTTAGTATAAACTCTGATGGTAAACTTTTATATTGTCTAACTCCTATGTATTTATATGCTCTATAATGGCTGAGCCAAAAAGCATTCAAGTAAGAAATTACTGTCAAAGTTGTCTTCCCAGATTCTTTTAAAAAGGGAGAAGAAATAGTATCACTGATTTTTTTCTTAATGATTACCCCAAGGTGAGTAATCTAAATTCTTAAAGTTTGGATACTGAAAAAATTTGGTACTACAAATGACTCTGTTTTGTCTAAAACTTAATGATTCAAAACCCAATGAATTCAATATTTTGCTTTATCTTTCAAATATACTTAATCCTTAAATGCACAATCAATTCATTCTCAGGAGCTGAGTAGCATTTTATTCCCTCTGCTTCTATTAAATCAGTATTTTTAAAATACTAGTATTTCCCAAGGGGTTTGATTTAATTGGCTGAGGAGTGAGCAGCCTGGGCATATGGAGTTTTATAAGATCCCAAGGTGATTCTAATGTGTGGTTGAAGTTGAAAACTACCCACCTTATTTTTATTCCTATTGTTTCTAATGTAAACCATGTTTAATGTTGAAAAATCTTTTGGGGATATAAATAGGAGATAAGTACATTAGCCTAAATAAAATATTAAGACATTTAAAATCATGCTATTTGAAAATACCTTTCATTAGGACAAATTTCATAAGAAGACAATCTCTTTAAAACTAATTTCTTATCTGCGGTATTTCTCTTTTTAACCTCGTTAACATAAGCCTAAAAATACAGGTCTATATATTCCATGAATGTAGAAATTTGGTCTCTTTTTATTATTGTGTATCTAGCGTTTTATAAACAGTCTTCAGCATAACAGTAGATATTTAAAATAGTTTTGAGATTTATAGAACTCCTCAGTGCTCAATAAAATAAGTGCTCACTTATATAGTAATAAGCCTTTTAGTTTTTTATCATCACTTGATTAAATTGTACTTAATTATTTTGTTTATGTGGCTTTAGCTTAGTTACATCTCATGGATAAAATTACTGCCACATCAAGTTATTTGCATTGTAGATTTTCCAAAAGTATTTCTATGTAAACACACACACACACACAAATTTTCGCATTCAAAAGTAGTGTTTCTATAAATGGGTTGCAGGAGAGAAAGTACCAGAAATTAGTAAAGGACATTTTAAATAATTTAAGTGGCGATAATCATGCTATAGAACTGCTCATTTTAAGGAAGCCTTCCTTGACTCCTATCAGCTCATTTCTCCCCCTTCCCCCAATTTTGGGCTAAAACTCCTGGAAAGGGTTGTTTATATGTAAGTGTCTTCACTGCCTCCCTCCTTTCTAATCTCTTTTAACCTACCCCAGTCAGGTTTTCATAGTTTTTCTCCACTGAAAACTACACTTATCAAAGCCACTATACACTTTCAGTTTATGAAACCCAATGGTGAGTTCTCAGTCCTCAACTTACCAGATCTCTCTGTAGCTCAGGACCCATTCAACCACTACTCCCTCATTCTTTAAACAATTTCTTCATGTGGCTTCTGAGGTTTATACTCCTCTGGCTTTCCTTCTACTTACTGGCAGATTCTTCTCAGTTTACTTTGCTGGATCCTTTTCCTTTTCTGGACATCTGAATGTTGGTGGCTGGTAGAGTTCAGATCTATGGTTTCCTTTCAACTATATCTACATTCGTCTTCAAGGTAATTTCATTCAAATATATTGCTTTAAATAATATCTATATAGTGGTGCTTGGCAAATTATTATCTCCAACTCCAATCTCTTCCTTGAGACTAACATATCCAACTGGCTAACTGACATCTCCTTTTGTGTATCAACTTATTTCAAGCTCAGTATGTCCAAAATCAAACTCTTAATTCCTCCCCCATCCAAATCAATCCTTTCCCAGTCTTTTCCATGTCAGTAAATGGTACCACCATTCATCCAGTTGTTCTTTCTCTCATCCCACATCTAATCTACCATCAAGACTTCTTGGCTTATATATAAAAAGCATTCTGAATCTGACCAATTTTTCCCACTTGTTACTGCTCTTGTCCAAGCCACCATCATAATTCATCTAGACTACTACTGCAAAGGCCTCAATAGGTCTCCCCACCTTCATTCTTTTTGCCAACATACCACTTCTTTCCGTCCCCAGTATTTTCTTTACTGAGCAGCGTGATCTTTGTGAAAAGTAAATCAGAGTCATCACTTTCCCTGTTCAAAATGCAACGTAACAAAGCCTCTGACTATCTACCACCCCTCTAACTTCATCTTCTACCCTCTCCTTGTTCCCTCAATTCAAAATGGCAGTCTGGTGATTTCTCAAAGAAGCCACTCTTGTTCTTCCCTTAGGACTATCCGATTTGCTGCTCCTTTACTACTGGAATAGTTTTCCCTTAGATCCACCTGCATGGTTCCCTTCTCTTACATCATTAAGAATGTTGATCAAATGTCACTTCTTCAGAGACAGTTTCCCTGACCAATCCCTCTATCTAAATAATGCCATAACTCTTCCTCATCTCCCACCATTGCACCCTCATACTGCTTTTACTTCATAACATGTATCAACACCTGAGATACATTTTATTATCTCTCCATCCCCAAAACATTAGCCCCACGGGATCAAGGACTCTGAAGTTCACAGTTCTATCTCCAGGATCTAGATCATTCCTGGCTCACAGAAGATGCAACACATTTGTTGAATAAAGTGAATATTTTATTATAAGGTTTCTTTATAGTTTCCTTCTACAAGGCTTCCAAAACATATTTCAAATTATCTAGATTTGAAAAAAAATAATTTATACACAATTTGAGGGAGAGGCAAATAGTCTGATTGAGACACATTTTTATTATTTAAAGGAGGATGAACCATGAAAACAAATTTCAACATATTTCATTATTAAAACAGATACTGAAATCTCTCACCATACTTGCCTGCTTTTCTAATAAAGACTATCACCTACACAAATGATAACATTCGTCAATTGTACAATTTTATTTTATGGGTTCTACTTCCTTTAATGGCTGAGTAACGCCTACCAGACCAAATCTTTCATGAATAACAACTATAAACAGTAGAAATGCATAAAAAACTACCTGAAGGCAGAAACAAATTGGGGGAAGGAAGAAAAAGGGGTCAGCACTTGGAAGAAGGAAACAGCAAGGGTAACTTCCCATTTTTTAATGGCTTTTACTCAGAGAGCAGGTCCCAGTTAGTTTGGGTAGCTAAAACTCAGATAAAAAACCTGCAGTCTTACTTGCTTGAGGAACCAAAGGACAGATGATGGCATGATCACAACAGCTGAAAGCTTAGTGAGTAAATCACAGGAAGGAGAGAACCACAGAGAGGAAGCCCTAAATTCTGTGTATAAACTCTGTATTTATCTTTGATCTCCGAACTATACATATGTGCGACAGATTCCATTCAAGCAGCAAGGCTAAGGTTAAAATAACTGAACTGAGATTTCAGAGCTTATACTTTAAGTGTAGTCAAGTTATCTGGCTTGAAACAGATAACGAACCAAACATCAATACTCACTGGAGCAATACAGAATCCAGAGTCTCCACATGGCATTCATAATGTCCTAAATAAAATCCAAAATTGTTACACATAAACAGAAAAAAACTGACCCATACTCAAGAGAAAAGGCAACCAATGGAGACCAAGCCCAAGACGAGCCAGCTGCTAGAATTAGCACATAAGTATTTTAAAGCAGCTATTTTAACTATGCTGAAGGATTTAAGTGCAAATATGCTTGGAACTCTCAGCAAAGAAATGGAAATTATACATATATAAAGCAAATAAAAATTTAAGAACTAAAAAATAAAATATCTGAAAAAAATTCACTGGGCAGACTTAACTGTGGATAGGAAACGACAGAGTCACTGAACTTGAAGACAAAGCAATAGAAATTATCCAACCTGAAGGATGAATAGAAAAGTGACTGTGGGCAAGGGGGAGGAGAGAAATAGAACCTTAGGGACCTGTGGCAAGGTATCATAACATACTTGTAACTGGAGATTCAGAAGGAAAGGGGAGAAAGAATGAGGTAGAAAAAATATCTGAAGAAATTATGGCTAAAAATTTTGTTAGTAAAATATATAAATTTACAGATTTAAAATATCAGCAAATCCTGAATAGAAAAAAACAAAGACGATACATAGGCACGAGTTAGTCAAACTGCTGAAAACCAAAAAGAAAATCTTGAAAACAGCCAAAGTGAATATTTTATTATAAGGTTTCTTTATAGTTTCCTTCTATAAGGCTTCCAAAACATATTTCAAATGATCTAGATTTGAAAAAAAATAATTTATACACAATTTGAGGGCGAGGCAAATAGTCTGATGGAGACACATTTTTTATTATTTAAAGGAGGATGAACAATAAGAATGACAATAATTTAAATGATGACTTCTCATCAGAAACAATGGAGGCATCAGAAGATAGTGAAACGACATAACATAAGTGCTGAAAGATGAAAAAACCAAACTGTCAATCAACCCACATACTATATCCAGCAAAAGTAAACTTTAAGAGTGAAAGCAATATAACTATTTGAAAATGTAGCCTTTGTGGAGCAGTAAGTCACTTGTAAGCACAACCCAAACATATTACTGAAACAACTGGTATTTACTTAATTTCAAAACAAAAACCAAGAAATATCTTGTAAATTTACTCTGTAAATTATTTCTCATAATAAACAGAGACACATTTCCTATGGTAAGATGCAAAATAAACCCTCTCCTGAGAAAAATAATAAAGAAATCATACTTTATGAAATGTTTGAAGCAATAGGTATAAAGTTCTGGCATCTAAACTTCCACCAGCTAAAATGATCTAGGAGGGTTAATTCCTTCTAAATAGTAGCAGAGTATATACAGTACCACAAAACATAAGTAAACATATTGGAAAGGTTTATAAAATGTGCCATATTCTTTCCTTTCTTAAAGATTATGTAAACAATTTTTGATTTCTTAGTAACTATTACAGTGAAGAGTACTAGGCACTGGTTAATGGCTCACTCAGACTGCAAGTTATGCTTCATATTCAGTGCAGTTTACCATAGTGGATGTTTCTAGGACTATAAGAGTATACAAAAGCTAACTGTTTAACACGAGACCACGTCTCCAGATTAAAAAAAACAAACAAAAACAAAGAATGTAACTGGATATATAGGTCTTATGAAAATTTGGGCATTTATGAGGCAACTAGATAAGAGTATTTAAAACTGGGACTATCATCATCTATTTATCTACCAACCATACATTTAATGAGTGCCTAGTATGCAGGAGATACCATGCTGGAGATAGTACAAGTATTAGAGTCAATGTCTTTGCCCTGCAGATCACAGAAATTGCTAGGTTAAAGGCACATAAATACACATTTATAATTTAGATAACTATTTTAACTTGCTCATTATTTTATCTTCTGTCTGCTTTCTTCTGCACTGGGTCTGCTGTCTGCCATCTCTCTTGTGGCTATCACAGCCACTGTTTTTATCTCTTTCACATCATTCCAAAGCAGAGCATGAGAGCATGGAACATTAGAAAAAACTGTAGAGAGGAAAGATCAAGCAAAATAGGTAGGGCCCAAAACATGAAGTGCCTTATAGCCCATTAAAATTTGGGGATTTTATCTTAAGAACAATGGGAAGCCACTGAAGGATTTAAAGCTCAGAGGTAGGAAAGGTGACATGATCAAGAAATCATGTGTGCATAAAAAAAGGCTATTTTAAGGAAAAAGGGTAAAAGAATATATGAGAAGACCAGTCAGAAAACCACTGCTGTAGTTCAGCCAGGAAATGGTAATAGCCTGTACGGTGAATAGCAATGGAGACTAGGTAGAGAGAAGTGGAAGACCTTAAGGGATATTTAGGAAGTAAAAATGTATAGAAATTTGGTGATGGATTAGAAATTGGGGCAAAAGCGAAGGAGGTTTCAAAGTTGATTTCTGATTTGCTCAACTGGATAGTGGTCTCATCTCTGAATTAGGAAACAATGGGAAAAATCAAAGAGTAGAAACAAACAGAAGGATTACAGGTTTGTTTCTGAACCTGTGGAATCTAGGGTACCTTTAAAACATCCAAATAGAGATATCATACAGGGAGTTGTGATATATGGGTCTAGCGCTCAAAGGACAGATCTGACCTGCAGAGAAAAATGTGAGAGGCATCTGTGGTACTGGCATTAATTAAAACCTGAGTGTGAATGAGATAATCCTACCATATAATTTAAATATATCATTAGTTATATTATGGATAAAATATTATATAGTAATTATTTTTTCACAATGGTCAACATTCTATCCTCAAAAAAACTGAAGAGCATGTTTAAAGATGGATTTTCAAACATCTTAACGAATTTTTTGTTCAGAAAATATTTTACTGTGGCATTATCCTGTAATGAAACTTTAAAAAATGTTTAAGAAAGAAAACATGTAAACAGTTTAAAAAGCCAGCAAGTGCTATGAAGCTCATTAGGGAAACTTTCCCTGCCTCATGGCTCTACATCTTTGAGTCCTACTCTGTAGAGGTAACCATGGTCAAGACTGAGCTGTTTTTCCACATTCCTACCTATTGTTGGAGGTGGGGCCTGGTGGTGAATGAATCATGGGGGCGAATTTCTCATAAATGGTTTAGTGCCATTTATGAGAAAATAAAGATTTAGCTTTAGAACTCAGTGCCTACCCCATATATATATATACCATACTTCTCCACTGCTATACTCTTCTGCCCAGTTACTTATTTTACAATTTTTGTTTAATCAATATTCAATTTTTATATTACATTTCCCCCCTATAAATACTGTTAGCCTAGATACTTAGTCAATAACGAGGGATGGACTAAATCTCCAAGGTCCCTTCCTGTAGTGGTATTTAGGGAAGAAAAGTATAATTTTAATTAAAAAAACTGTAGAATATTAATCATATGTGACCAAAGCCGGTATTCAACCAAGTCTGATAAAATAACAAAGCTCTTGCAATTCTAACACTAGGGAAAATGGGGAGAAATGGGAGGGAGGGGACAAGGGAGAAACATTACTATTGTGCTTAAGTTGTAGATTTAGATTAGATGAATTATTTTCTAGAAAACAAGCTGCCTTGATATTAAAAACAAAACAAAACCTCAAAACAATGACTATAAAAATATGGCAAAGTCTGTCAAAGATTGAAGTTAACTGCTCTTGACTAGTCTCCCCTTCCCCAGTACACCAAGCCAGATGGGATAGTTTTCTAAAACTTTCCAAAAAAAGGTAATTTTTGTGTAATTTAAATTGCTCCAAAGTCCAGATAAATTTCAGTTTTCAATTTACTTTAAAAGGTTATAATATAGTTTGGGTATTATCTCCTTTAAATCTCATTCTGAACTGTGATCCCCAGTGTTGGAGGTGGGGCCTGATAGTGAATGAATCATGGAGGCGGATTTCTCGTAAGTGGTTTAGTGCCATCCCCTTAGCACTGTCCTCACGATAGTGAGTTCTTGTGAGATATGGCTCTTCAAAAGTGTGTGGCACCTCCTGTCTCTTGCACCCGCTCTATGTGATATCCAGGTTCCCCTGTTGCCTTCTGCCATAGCTGTAAGCTTCCTGAGGTCCCGCCAGAAGCAAAGCAGATGCCCAGCACCATGCTTCCTATACAGCCTGCAGAACCATGAGCCGATTAAACCTCTTTTCTTTCTGAATTACCTAATCTCGGGTATGTCTTTACAGCAATGCAAGAATGGTCTAACACAGAATACTGGTACTGGGAATGGGGCACTACTATAACGATACTTGAAAATGTGGAAGCAACTTGGGAACTGGGTAACAGGCAGAGGTTATAAGAGTTTGCAGGACTCAGAGGACGACAGGAAAATGAGGGAAAACCTGAAAATTCTTAGAGACTGGTTAAATGGTTATAATCAAAATCTTGACAGTGATATGGACAGGGAAGGCCAAGGTGATAAAAACTAAGATGGAAATGAAGAACTTATAGGAACCAGAGCAAAGTCAATCTTGTCATGCCTTAGCAAAGAGCTTGGCTGTATTGTGTTCATGCCCTAGGGATCTGTGGAAGTTTCAACTTAAGAGTGATGATTTAGGGCATCTGACAGAAGAAATTTCTGATGTGGCCTGGATGTTTCTAACAACCTATACTCAGATGTTGGAGCAAAGAAATTACTTAATGTTGGAAGTTATATTTAAAGGGGAAGTAGAACTATAAAAGTTTGGAAAACATGCAGTCTGGCCATGTGGCAGAGAAAGAAAAGGCTTTTTCGGGACAAGAATTCAAGCAGGCTGTGGACTAACCACTTGCTAGAGATTGGCCCAACTGAAAAGGAGCCAAGTGCGAACAGCCAAGACAATGGGAAAAAGGCCTCGAAGGTATTTCAGAGATTTTTGCAGCAGCCCCTCCCATCACAGGCTCAGAAACCAGGAGGAAATAATGGTTCAGGTGGCCAGGCCCAGCCCTGCACAGCTCAGGACACTGCTCCCTGAATCCAGGCCGCTCCAGCTGTGGCTCAAAGGGCCCCAAGAACAACTTGGGCTGCTGCTGCTTTGGAGAATGTATGCCACCTTAAACCTTGGCAGCGTCTATGGTGTTAAGCCTACAGGTGTGCACAGTGCAAGAGTGAAGGAGGCTTGGCAGCCTCCACGTAGATTTCAGAGGAAGTATGAGAAAGTCTGGGTGGCCAGGTAGAAGCCTGCAGCAGGGCAGGGCCCTCACAAAAAACCTCTACTAGGGCTGTATGGAAGGAAAATGTGGAGTTGGAGGCCCCACAGAGTCTCCATGGGGGCATTGCCTAGTAGGGCTGGGGAAAGGGACCCCCGTCCTCCAGACCCTAGAATGTTAGGTCCACCAGCAGCTTACATCTTGTGCTAGAAAAAGCTGCAGACACTCAACTCCAACCCATGAGAACACCTGTGGTGGCTGAACCCTGCAGACACAGGCAGGGCTGCTCAAAGGCCTGGATGCGGGACATGGAGTCAAAGGAGATTATTTTGGAGCTTTAATGACTGCCCTACTGGGTTTTAAAGCTGTATGAAGCCTGTGGCCCCTTTCTTTTGGCCAATTTCTCCCTTCTGGAATGGGAATGTTTACCCCATGCCTGTACCCCCACTGTATCTTGAAAGTGAATAACTTGTTTTGATTTTACAGATTCATAGGTAAAGGGGACTTGGCTTATCTCAGATGACACTTTGGACTTTTGAATGAGGCTGAAATGAGCTGAAACTTTTGGAGGACTATTAGGAAGGAATATTTTGAAATGTGAGAAGAACATGAGATTTTGAGAGGCGGGGTGGAATAATATAGTTTGGATGCTGTCTTCTCTAAATCTCATGTTGAATTATGATCCCCAGTGTTGGAGATGGGACCTGGTGGGAGGCGACTGGACCATGAGGGTGGATTTCTTATGAATGGTTTAGTGCCACCTGCCTTGGCACTGTTCTTACGATTGAGTTGTCATGAGATCTGGCTGTTTAAAACTTCCTCCTCCCTTGCTTCTGCTCTTGCCATGTGACACATTGGCTTCCCCTGTGCCTTCGGCCATGATTGTAAGCTTCCTGAAGTCTTGCCAAAAGGCGAGCAGATGCTTGGCAACATACTTCTTGTACAGCCTGCAGAACTAGGAGCCAAGTAAACCCTTATTCTTTCTGAATTACCCAGTCTTGGGTATTTCTTTATACCAATGCAAGAACAAACTAACACAAGCTAACATAAAAAAAAATTCAGAAAAAAAAGGCTATCATTATCTGATGTAAAAATCTAACATGCAAATAAAGCAAACAAAATACCTATATACCAAGAGCATTTACTTTAAAAAAACTGGCACAAAAATTTTGAATAAAAGATTAGGAAACCCAGTGTACAAACTATAGAGCTGGATTTATTACTGGTATCTCAGTTTAAAATAAACTTATTAATGTACTTCCATTATATTAATAGTTAATGGAGACTACTTATACTATTATCTCAATAGATACCAAAAGCACATTTAGGAAAATCTAAGTCTTACTTTTGGGAGAAAAAAACTTGGCTTCAGTTCCAGAATGATAGTGTACTGAGCTAGTTCAGAACCTCTTCTGTTATGAAAAACCAGAAATAATGAAAAAATGATTGACTTTGTTTTGTAACAGCAGAGCTTGCAAGAAAAAAATTCCCTGGTGCCAGAAACAAAGACGGAATTAAAAGCCACTATAATAAGTGTTTAAGTTAAAATACTGTGGTGATATGTGGGGGAGAAGAGTTTGGAAGGAGAGAGAGATAGTTATCAGAACTAGACATACTGGAGCTGTTTAATGCTATGTGGAAAGAAGGCACATTATAGGACCACACCAGAAAGACATTTTATTTAAATGAAATAGTTGCATAAAGCCTAGATTCTGGAAGGTCCTTCCTTACTAGAAAAAAGCAGCTAAACCTCTATCCATTGCCACATAGAAGCCAGAACTGAAATTCACTAGAGCCACGAATGGGAAGGAAACATCTCCCTTACAAAATTAAAGACACGAGCCTGCACCATGCACAGGTGTGGAATCCAAATTTACACTACAGGTGTAGAAAAGAAACTTAAAATAGAAATTAACAAAAAAATTGGTCTGAAGCTGGTGATACCATAGGATTCCTGGCAGAAACAAAAGCAAAACTGCTATGGAATCTTATTTCTTTAACCCAGGAAGCAAAGGATTTCTAGAGGTAAAAAATGAAAAACAAATAACATCATGTTGAAAATGAGCTTGTGTTAAATAAAATTCAAAAGCACGAAGAAATAATCCACCATGAGTAAAGATCAGGAACACTAATTAGATGATTAATATCTAAGAATGTAAGAGAACAGAACCTGAAAGAAGCTATAAAATAAAAATATTTAAAATGACTGTGGAGATAAAAGGAAATCATAATAAGATATAAAGTGAAAAGGCAAAATTTGAAAAAGAATCAATTAAGACTTCTAGAAAATATACCATCATAAAATGTAACAATCAATGAATAGGTTAAACAGCAGAAGGTACTTGAGACCACAGAGAAAGGTGAACTGGAAGATGGATAAGAGAATAGCAACGAGAAAGCAGCAGAGCTTATAAAGCAATGGAATATACGGAAGAGAAAATGAGAAACAGAATGAAAATACGTACTGCATCTAATAGAGGACTTGAAGAAAGATGTGAAAGAATAAGGGAAAGGCAAAATTCAAAGAAATAATGGTTGAGATGCTGACAATATGTTTCTTTATAATATACTGAAAACACACACACACACACACCGTTCTGAAGAGAAAAATAAAAAGAAATCTGCACCTAGATATATTGTAGTGAAACTGCAGAGTACCAAAGACAAAGATTTTATCTTTAAAACAATCAGAGAGAAAAGAGCCATAATCTACAAAGGAATAACTAGATTGATGAACTTCTAATTAGTCACAGTAGATGCCAGAAGACAGAATAATACAAGTTGAGCATCCCTAATCTGAAGATATGAAATACTCCAAAACTGGAAACTTTTTGAGTTCAACAGGATGCCATGAGTGGAAAATTTCACATAAGTACTTAAGACAAACTTGCTTCATGTGCAGAATAATGTAAAATACTGTATAAAATTACCTTCAGGCTATGGGTATTAAGGTGGATATGAAATATAAATCAGTATCGTGTTTAGACGTGGGTCCCATCCTGAAGATATTATATATATACAAATATCCCCAAATCTGAAAAAATCCAAAATCCGAAACACTTTTGGTCCCAAGCATTTCTAATAAGGGATACTCAACTTATATATACACATTTCTGAGAGAACATAACTGCAGATCTAATTTAATTTGCAGACCCTATGACCCAGCAATTTCACTTCTAGGAACTTGAGAAAACAGACAATCATGTAAAGACATATATGAAAAGGCCGGGCGTGGTGGCTCACGCCTGTAATCCTAGCACTTTGGGAGGCCAAGGCAGGTGGATCACTTGAGGTCAGGAGTTCGAAACCAATCTGGCCAACATGGTGAAACCGCGTCTCTACTAAAAATACAAAAAATCAGCCGGGCGTAGGGGTGGACACCTGTAATTCTAGCTACTTGGGAGGCTGAGACAGGAGAATCACTTGAACCCGGGAGATGGAGGTTGCAGTGAGCCAAGATCGCACCATTGCACTCCAGCCTGGGTGACAGAGCGAGACTCTGTCTCAAAAAAAAAAAAGAAAAAGAAAAGATACATATGAAAAGATGTTTATTAGAATATAATTTATAACATGACAAATTTAGAAACAAGTTAAATGTTGTAAAGTATTAAGTTCATCTAAATGTACTGACATGGACAGATGTTCATTAACACTGTTCAAGGGGGCAGAAGCATATGACTAAACAATGTATAATGTAATCTATTTATATATTGATACAGAGTCTTTACTATTACTTTATACCCATCAAGGCTAAAATGTATGTGTGTGTGTGTGTGTGTGTGTGTGTGTTTTCTTGAGACGGAGTCTCCCTCCATTGTCCAGGCTGGAGTGTAGTGGCACAATCTTGGCTTACTGCAACCTCTGCCTCCTCAGTTCAAGTGATTCTCCTGCCTCAGCCTCCTGAGTAGCTGGGACTACAGGTGCGTGCCACCACGCCTGGTTAGTTTTTGTATTTTTAGTAGAGATGGGGCTTCACTATATTGGCCAGGCTGCTCTCGAACTCCTGACCTCGTGATCTGCCTGCCTCAGCCTCCCAAAGTGCTGGGATTACAGGCATGAGCCACTGCACCCGGCTAAAATGTTTTACACTGAAAACACACTACTTTTAAAAAGTAAAAATAAAAGTAAATAATAAAGAAGTGGTTATTTCAGTTTTCAGCCATTAGACGGTTACAAATGTCATAATGCTGGTGAATGAAATAATTGAATAGTCAAGGTATCTGAAAAAAATACTATATGCTCTTTTGAAATGACAGGTGCATTTTTATAAATTACTGTAAAAAAATTCTATGGATAGGTGAAAGTCTGTTTGTAGTAAATTAATCATATAAGAGATTTTAATGCTGTAATTCATTTCAAACCAAACAAAAACAAACTCCTAAATTCCACACTACAAGAGTGAATACTCAACACCTGATGTCAAGATCTACAGACGAAGTCTGGGAAGATTTTTTTGCTTTAGATTCATCCTCACCTGCTATGGTGTGAATGGTCAGGTCCCCTCAAAATTCATATGTGACATCCTATCCCCCAAGATGACAGTATTGGGAGGTGATCAGGTTTGAGTGTGGAACCTACATGAATGGGATTAGTGGCCTTATAAAAGAGGCCCGAGGGAGCTGAGCTGGCCCTTCCACCATGCGAGGACATAGCTAAAAGGTGCCACCTACGAACCAGAGACTGGGAACTCACCAGACATTCAGTCTGCTGGTGCCTTGATCTTGGACTTCCTAGCCTCCAGAACTGTAAGAAATAAACTTCTGTTGTTTATAAGCTACCCAGTTTACAGTATTTTGTTAAAGCAGCCTGAATAAACTAAGATTATCACCTTATTTCTGTAACCTTGTTTAATGGTTGCTCATTTTGACAATCCACATCTATGTGTATAAAATGAAGTTGAGTCTCACTTTCAGTTAACCCCCAATTTTAGTCACAGAAGCACTGTGAAATCTTGCCTTTAATAAGGCCATACTAAGTTTTCTACAAATACCTGTTGAATGGCAGTCTCCTACATTTCTATGTGCTAAAGTAGAACTACCATTACCTTTAGTTAGAAGGAAATAAGCATTTGGAATTCTCTAGGACATTAGGAAATACGATTAAATTAGGAGGTATCAGAACAGATTCAATAATTCAAATTTTAAGAAATCTATTTGAAAACCCAATATATCACTTTGTCATTTATCACTTCTCAAAGAGCCTTTCAATAGCATTTGTTAAGTGTTACATGGAAAAATAAGTTTTTTTTTTTTTTTTTTGTGGCAATACGTTTGAAAAATGCTGTTACTTAAAGTTAAGAAGGTTTCTTTATTTCTGGACTTTAATATGCACTGTGAATCTTTGGGTAGCGGCAGCAGATGCAATATTTCTCAAATTTAGTTGGGCATGATCCTATTTATCCATAAGCATCTTGAGGTAGGAAGCACACAGGTAAACAGTGTCACGTAAGTAACGTAATCAAAAGACAGCAGTACCTTTCTCTCTTAGGAATTTATGCTAAGGAAGTAATTCAACGTAAGTTTAACATAGCTTTTTTTTTTTTTTTTGAGATGGAGTTTTGCTCTTGTCACCCAGGATGGAGTGCAATGGTGTGATCTCGACTCATTGCAACCTCCACCTCCTGGGTTCAAGCGATTCTCCTGTCTGAGCCTCCTGTGAAGCTGGGATTACATGTCCCTGCCACCATGCCCGGCTAATTTTTGCATTTTTAGTAGAGACGGGGGTTTCTCCACGTTGGCCAGGCTGGTCTCAAACTCCTGACCTCAGGTGATCCACCCACCTCGGCCTCCCAAAGTGCTGGGATTACAGGTGTTAGCCACCACTCCTGGCCTAAGTTTAAAATAGTTTTCTGACAGTAAAAAACAAAAAAGAACCAAATAGCTTAACTTTTGGAAAGCAGCTTTTCAAACTGTAATTTATTAATACTTGACTATTATGCAGACATTAAAACTTATTAAAACTTCAGAAAATGCAAGGAAATAGTCATGTAATATTTGGCAAAAACAGAAAGACATTATCATATAAATAATTTTCACTGGGGAAAATTTTAAATTGGAGACCAAACAAAAAAGTATAGGGGTGGCGCATCATGGGAGCTTTAATTTATTAAAAAATAATGATCTTTAATTAACATCCAAATGTCTGTTAACACATCACCTGGTGAGGGGAATCCTCACCTCAGAGTGCAGTCTCTATAGATGTCAATTTGGCAATCTCTATCAAAATTAAAACTGCATTTATTTTTTGACTTCACAATTCTATTTTTATGAATCTGTTTGCAGATACAGTCACACAGAAAACTATATATATTTACCAAAGCATGTTTCTAATGATAAACAACCAAAAACTACTTAAGTATCTGTTAATAGTGATGTGTAAACTATGGTCATTCACAAGAGTATAATGTACTATATAGCCATTAAAAAGAATGAGATGCTAATATGGAATAATCCCCAAGATAAAATACTCAGTTAACAAACTACCACCACTAAGTGCAGAACAGTGTTCTGTATTCTCTTACATACAAGAACGCACACACTTTTACATGCACAGAATATCTTTGGAAGGATACACAAGAACTGGTAATGCTGGCTGCCTCTAGGGAACGCAACTAAGGGAGATTTACTCTTCATTATACACCTTCTTGATCTCATAGAAAACACAAATAAATTTTAAAAAACCTATTTTATTTAATATATTGTTTCTCTAATAAAAATATTCAATAAAAAGTGAAAATAATGTGTTTTATATTTCATCTTACAATTTAGACTTGGGGAAATGAAGATGCTTCAAAGTGTTATGTAGTCCGAGACTACCTGAAGTTCTAAAATTGAGATTACATTTTATGACATGATTTTGTGACACGATCTACCTTTCTAACATATTAAGTACTTAATCAAAAGTTTTGAGATTTGGCCGGGCGCGGTGGCTCACGCCTGTAATCCTAGCACTTTGGGAGGCCAAGGCGGGCGGATCACGAGGTCAGGAGATCGAGACCATCCTGGCTAACACGGTGAAACCCCGTCTCTACTAACAATACAAAAAAAATTAGCCGGGCGAGGTGGCGCGCGCCTATAGTCCCAGCTACTCGGGAGGCTGAGGCAGGAGAATGGCGTGAACCTAGGGGGCGGAGCCTGCAGTAAGCCGAGATCGCACCACTGCACTCCAGCCTGGGCGACAGCGAGACTCCGTCTCAAAAAAAAAAAAAAAAAAAAAAGTTTTGAGATTTGCACAATCCAAAATGAGGCTCTACAGAGTGCTTGTTTACCTACTTCTCTTTCGATTTCAGGATCAAATAAACTGATGTGGTAACATAAGAAGGCATACAGATGTACTAATTAAGGTAAGCAGGTGTTTGTGTTCAAAGGGCATGATTCCACTTTGGATAGCAGAAGCTGGGACCAATTAGATGCACGTAATTGAGGTTTTGATGAATGTTATAAAGAAACCAATATCCAGTAAGGGACACTGTAGAGAAATTTAGTTAAATTTTACCTAGACATCTGTCAACACTGAGAAGCAAGCAAATAGAGAAGCAGGATTTAACTTTTATGCATAAATGTAATTTGGACTCCAAAGTTTTAGTGGGTTAAAAATTTTGGGGTTAAAAAACATATACGTGTATGTATGTCTTTTTACATATGTATACACACACAAATATATAAATATATATATTTAATCTCTCACTCTTTATATATAGAGAAATAAAATATACACCTGAAGAAAAGTTAGAAAATAAGCATTGTTTTAAATGACTGCATAACAGTCCATCAGGTCAATATATCACTATTTAGCCAGTCTTGTAAACAAATAACTAAGTTGTTTCGAATTTTTCTCTAGAAAGCCACACAGTTTTTTGTACGTGGACCATTTCCATATTTAAATTATTTCCTCAGAATATGACTTTATATTCACAATGTCAAGGCAACAATATGAAGGTTAGCCTTTAGATTTTATCTTTATTTTACAAAGACTTAAAGGGGTCGTTCCCCACTTGATTTTTTCCTAATGCCTATGTAATATCCTGCTTGCTAGCACTAAGTTAGTGTTTCTCCATTCTGGATGCACATCTAAATCACTTGGGGAAGAAACTGATAACAATGATTATCTGAGGAAGCAGAGGGAATCTGGGAGAATAGGGGCTGCGGAGGAAGACTTAGGAGACTTTCTCTTCACTGTACATCTTTTTGTGCTTGTTGAATTCTGTATTATATTCCTGTGTTACCTAGTAAAAGAGGGAAGTAAGGGGAAGGAGTAAGGTGGAGAAAGCATCATCAGCAGCAAAAGCAACCCAGCAGCAGTAGCAGCACCTACAGAGCTTTGAAACGCACAGTCCAAAGTTGGGGAGGTAACTCAAACCTGATAATGAGTTTTAGAATTTCTGGATGTAGGGCCTACACATGCATCTCTGTTACTCAAAGTAAAAACAAGATACTCCACCAGTAACTGTGATGGGAAGTCAAGGTAGAGAACCATGGAATCAATAATTTCATTTTACAAGGCTGATGATGTTCAAAACAGGTAAATCTTAGAGCAAACAAAGTTCACTATGTAAGCAGGAGGGAAAAAAGGTGCCAAAACCTTAAAAGCTCCTTAAGATTTAAGATATGGTACAAAAACGGCAACTTTCCTCATCAAGAAAAGGGTGTGTTTCCTAGACCAGCATTTTTTAGTTTGGTCTGTGGACCACCTGAAACAAAATCACTGGGCTTCATCCTGGACCTATGGAATCAAAGTCCCTAAGTATAAAGGCCAAGTATGTTCACTGATTCCTCTTTGAATCCACTGTGATGAGCCCTCTCATGACAACTGCTTATCTGAATGTTTCTTCAAGTAAAGTTTACTCCAGTTCCTACAAGACTTCTAGTTGATAACACAGTAAATGAAAGGCAGGGAAGGGACTAATAAAAAACCAAGATGACTATGGTCAAAGGATCACATATAAGAGGTGCTTATAGTAAAGTACTGATTTAAGGAAGGAAAATAGAGACGGAAGGGGGTGTGGAATTTCATGAGTTTAAAAAACTGGGTGAAAGGCAACGAAATAAAAAGATTATTAAAATGAAGTCAATTACCAACAAGCCTGTAACAGGAATGGTTAGAAACTTGTATGTAACTTGATTCAATGGGAAATAAATAACTGGGGGAAGAAAAAATTACCTCTATTAAGTATACACAAACAGGTTCTGCAGCTACTATATATTTAAGAGTGTAGGAAAATGCGGTTGTACAATAAACACATATGGATCACCATAGGTCAGCTAAAAATGAAGCTTATTATAAAATAAAAGCTGTTTTTGGGCAGGTAAATTTCTGAAAAATCTTTTACTATCAAGAAGGTGCCATACAAAGTAAATGGTGGAGCAAAGCTAAATTCCCAGAGATCTAACTTTTAAAAATAAAAGGAATAACTAGTAATGTATCTCATATAAACTACTCAATTTACATAATTTAAACTTGACAAAGTATTGCCTTTACTATTAAAATCTTAACAAAGAAAAGGAACCAATGACTAAATAAAATGTTACTCTGAGACAGGCATAAACTTTCCTGAAGAGTAGTTTCTTAAGAGTAGAACTAAAAGAACCAGTATTCTACCCTAGCCATGCATGCTTCTAAAATTTTCTGGTGAAAGAACATGTTACTAGTTTAAAACAGAGATAACCTAATGTTGCTAAATATTTCAACCTCAGTTCCATGAGTGCACACTGTCTTATCTAACTAGATGAGACAATTATGATATAATGTATATAAAACAGTATTTGATACATTGTGATAGCTGGTTAAGTATAAATTCTAGGATTCCATGGGTTCATTTATGAAGTTTAATATGCTACTTACTTGCAGTAACTTCTTGGGCAAATCATTTAATTTCTCTGTGCCTCAGTTTCCTCAACTATAAAATAGTGATGATAGAGTAGCTACTTCATAGGACTGTTAGGAGAATTAAATGAGTAATCCATGTAAGATAATAAAAAGAGCACATAGTAAGTACACATGTAAATAAAATATCAATACTATCATTTCATTCTTCGTAAAATGGAGAAAACAACTCAAAGAGCTTCAAGGATTAGTGACAACATAATTAAAGCCAATTGCATTATATCTGTCCTGCCTACAGCAAAAAGTACAAACTGGTAGTAGTAGTAATTATTTATTCTAAATATCATGAACTTCCACGAAGCGCAAAGGAACAAAACCTTACAGGGCTGCATATTACCCTGGTTGCAGAATATTGTAGGAGTGGATTGAGCCTTTAAGGCCTTCTTTTTCAATGTATATGGGACAAAAAACTTGCAGTTGGGAAAATCTGACAAAGCTACATGACAAACTCAATAGTACTAGGTTGTGCAAAGTGCTAGATAAGTGGCATAAACTGTGTTATAATAGGTGTTTAAAGGGATCTCTCTTGGCTGAGGAGGAAGTGGGAAAGTACTGAAGCATAGCAACTTAAAGTATAAAAGAAGTAAGGCGGATTCTGGGGATTGTGTCACCTGTCTTGCAGGAGGAAGAAAGGAGGGACAAAGAAGAAAGAAGGTGATTATGAAGAAGGTACTCAGGATGGGGGGTAGTTACAGGAGAAGACGAGAAGATGAATGAAGGTTTCAAGATGATAGTGGTCTTTATCCGAGAAGACCTTGAGATACGCTAATGCTAATAAGGTTTTAATATATGTCAAACTATATATATACATCATTTTACCTTTGCCCTGTTCTTACATAATTATGAGTTTTGCTGGAACAAATTTAATTATGTTAACAAAGTAAGCTGGGCATGGTGGCACATGCCTGTAGTCCCAGCTACTCAGGAGGCTAAAGGAGGATCCATTGAGCCCAGGAGTTCAAGGATGCAGTGAGCTATGATTGTGCCACTGCACTCCAGCCTGGGTGACTGAGATCTTAAAAAAAAAAAAAAAAAAGACATAAAATATGGTTCATGCCGAATATCAAACAGTAGTAGGAAGAAATACATAAAGTTCACTTCTCAACCGCACTAGGATTCTTCCTCAGCTTGTGTACAAGAATGTAAGAGAAGATTTTTCCATTTCAGCATATGCTAAAAGCAAATTCCAGTTTCCAAAGTAACCACTAGAGGTAATAATTTTTTCTGTAAATCATAAAATCCTGAATTGGACAGAATTCTAGGAAGTTATCTTGTAAAAGTATAATTTAAGAGATCTGAAAAATGCCTTGTTGCCCAGTCGTCTCCTTGTTAGACTTCCTCTTCTCCCAGCCAATCCTATTTACCTCTTAAAAACAAGCCCTGGTCACAAAGAAAATTCTTCACGTGAGAAATACTAGTTCCCAGCTGGGTGCAGTGGCCTACGCCTGTAATCCTAGCACTTTGGGAGGCCGAGGTGGGTGGATCACCTGAGGTCAGGGCTTTGAGACCAGCCTAGCCAACATGGTGAAACCCTGTCTCTACTAAAAATACAAAAATTAGCCAGGCGTGGTGGCAGGCGCCTGTAATCCCAGCTACTTGGGAGGCTGAGGCAAGAGAATTGCTTGAACCCAGGAGGCGGAGGCTGCAGTGAGCTGAGATTGCGCCACTGCACTCTTGCCTGGGCGACAGAGTGAGACTCCATCTCTGAATGAATGAATGAATGCATGCATGCATGTATGTTAGCTCCCAAGCAGAGAGACTATTTTTCACTGGTGTATCCTAACTACTTAGTGTATGTCAAGTGGATGCTCAGTAAATATTTGTTGCCGTAAGTCTCTAAATAAACATCAGAATACATATAGCTTTTAAAGACTACTGTAAAAAGTGGTTATCTATCTCCCCAAACTCAAGCGTTTCCCTTAACCTCAGATGTGTCAGTGCTGCTGTATCTGTTTTGAAAATGTAAATATGTTCCATCACAATTGAGATGAGAGAACAATTTGAACATTAAGTGAATTTTGCTGTAATTTCATTTGTAAGAAACACTAGGTGAACACGGAAAGCCATATTGAGCTAAAACAAGCAGCATATGAATATACAAAAAGTAAACAGGAACATACCTGAAACATTTACCAGCTATCTCAGCTTAACAGATCTGCACGTCATTAATCACACCCAGTCACATTACTGATTTCAGAAAACTCTTTCTTTACTACTTTTTCTTTTTTTTGAGACAGAGTATCGCTCTGTCACCCAGGCTGGAGTGCAGTGGCGCGATCTCAGCTCACTGCAACCTCCGCCTCGTGGGTTCAAGCGATTCTCCTGCCTCGGCCTCCCGAGTAGCTAGGATTACAGGCACGTGCCACCATGCCTGGCTAAGTTTTTGTATTTTTAGTAGAGATGGGGTTTCACTGTGTTAGCCAGGATCATCTCAATCTCCTGGCCTCGTGATCAACCCGCCTTGGTCTCCCAAAGCACTGGGATTACAGGCGTAAGACATGGCACCCGGCCTCAACTACTTTACAATAACTCACAAGCTGCAACTCTTCCTGTGCTCCCTTCCATAAGCAAACTTTAGGTCTCATTCAGGGAAAAGTACAATATTCATTGTAGTATTTACATATTTCTTATTTTACATATTTCTTAATTTATTTAACATGAATAAAATTGTTATCTTTAAGATTTTTTTTTTTTTATTTTTTGAGATGGAGTTTTGCTCTTGTTGCCCAGGCTGGAGTGCAATGGTGTGATCTCGGCTGACTGCAACCTCCGCCTCCCAGATTGAAGTGATTCTCCTGCCTCAGCCTCCTGAGTAAGCTGGGATTACAGGTGCCTGCCACCACCCCCAGCTAATTTTTTTGTATTTTTAGTAGAGACAGGGTTTCATCATGTTGGCTAGGCTGGTCTCGAACTCCTGACCTCAGGTGATCCACCTGCCTCGTCCTTCCAAAGTGCTGGGATTACAAGCATGAGCCACCATGCCTGGCCTTATCTTTTTTTTAATGTTCACAGGTGATGTTTCCAAGTGTTACAGCCATAATTCCTTTTTTTTCCCATAAGCCCTGTGTGTTTTTTTGCGTGACTTTGCATAGCATGGTGATATCTGGGAACATGCCTCTGGCTCAACAACTATTAACATTAACCTCTCCAGGATGCCAAATGGGATGGCAGAATGTTTCGACCTATTTAGTTGTCAATATGATGCTAACAGTTTCCTTTTCTTTCTTTCCTTCTTTCTCCTTCTCTTTCCTTCTCTCTCTTTCTGAGACAGGGTCTTGTTCTGTCACCCAGGTTGGAGTGCAATGGCACAATCATGGCTCATTGCAGCCTCAATCTCCTGGGCTCAAAGGATCTTCCCTCCTGAGCTTCCTGAGTAGCAGGGACTACTGGTGTGCAACCCCACAACTGGCTAATTATTATATTTTTTTGGTAGGATCTCCCTATATTGCCAAGGCTGGTCTTGAACTCCTGGACTCAAGTGATCCTCCCACCTTGGCCTCCCAAAGTGCTGGGATTACAGGTGTGAGCCACTGTGCCTGGCCCAGATTCTTATTACTAATTACAATTTCTCTCTTCTGTGAATTGCCTGACATTATCACACTGCCATGAATTACTCTTAAATAATATCTTTACCACAGAAAGAAGTGTTGATAATGCAGTCAGAATAGCTGGATGATGCTATAATTTTAAAAATTAAAGCAAATTTTAAAACCTTTTGACCTCAATGAACATTTCAAAATTAAACATAAAATAAGAATCATATTACCTAAGTACATACACTATTTAAATACCTTTTACGTTATTGACATATTATACAAGTATCATATCATATACCAGTTAGGTAATACTTGGTGCACTTCAGATTTAATTAACTTTAAAAGAATTTATAAATGTTAATTTAACATAAAGTTATAAAGTTTACTTTTTATAGTAAATTACTGGAATTATATTTCTTGGAGCATGATGTTACAATTCTATCTAGGCAAAGCAAACTTAATCTCCATTTAAGATAAAAATGAGATAACTATAATCAATTTTTACCATAAACTTTATCACAAAACAGTTATAATACTAAACCATTTCACACAGATAATCAGTTATCTGCAAAAATAATATAATCCAAATGCTACTTATTTTAAGTTAGCTATTATGTTCAGATTTAGAGTGATTTAAAATTTAAAGGGAACAAATGATTATGTTACTAAAAACTAGATTTCTTAATTTTATAAGCCTACAATAATTTACTTTCTAAAGAATAACAATAAACATTAATAAAGTAGCATAATAATCCACACTACTTCCTCTTAAAGAGAAAATTTCCCATTTTGTCATTTAATGCACTGCCTCAAGGCCATGAATGCTGACAATTTCTGATAGTTAACAGGCTTACCAGTTATAAGTTCTTCTAAAAGGAATGTGCAAGTCGGCCACACTTGGCAATTTATGTACTGTGGTTTTGTGGTAGGTACTACATTTTCTAAGGATCGAGAAAAGTGCAATAAATCTAAGACGGAATGGTTATACTTCATCAAAACATATTATATAACTGACTACCTTTTGTGCATTTTATAATTCATACCTCACTATTGTTTTGCAATACATTATCATTCACTGCCCTCTTTCACTCTAATTTTTGGATAATCTATCCTGTGCATAAATATCATCTACAAAAGAAAACAGGAGCTAAGTATGATAATAAGTTACTATTTATGGGTAAAAGGGAGAGAGGATAAAAGTGAATAAAAGCACTTAAGGAACCAATTTTCATCTTACACCAACCATAAACATTTATAACAAACCAATTCACTCAATGATGTGTAGAAATTTTAGTAAGTTGGTTAAATATTAATTTAAAATGGCACCTTAATATTCAGAGTAAGTTATATGAAGTATCACCGGCTGGGCATGGTGGCTTACGCCTATAATCCCAGCACTTTGGGAGGTTGAGGCAGGCGAATCACCTGAGGTCAGGAGTTCAAGACCAGCCTGACCAATATGGTGAAACCCCATCTCTACTAAAAATACAAAAATTAGCTGGGCATGGTGGCAGGCACCTGTAATCCCAGCTATTCGGGAGGGTGAGGCAGGAGAATCGCTTGAACTCAGGAGGCGGAGGTTGCAGTGAGCTGAGATCGCACCATTGCACTCCAGCCTGGGCAACAAGAGTGAAACTCTGTCTTAAAAAAAAAAAAGTTTCACCAACTGATCTGATCCCCATGCAGTTTCAATCCCTTACTCGGTCCCATGGTTTTTCCTGTTCATCTCATATAACTCTGCTCATGTTCTTTCTAATGTCATGGCCCTCAGCTGACTTTTTCCCATAGGGGACTACTGGCCAGCTGCTAAGGGAGAGGGGTGTGTGTGTGTGTGTGTGTGTGTGTGTGTGTGTGTGTGTGTGTGCATGCGCGGGTGTGTGCACTAGGAGTATGATAATTAAGTTCACAAGTTAGACAAACTGTACACGGATATTTGCTACTACTAATAAAGTACCAGAGTTCTAGCTTTCTATCCATCTATCCATCCACCCCTTCCTCCCTCTCTTCATCTATCCAGCTATATGAATTAAAGCATCTAATCTAGAAAAAACACACATGTGTTTAAAGTGGTATAAACAAGAATGGTCACCCCAGCGTGTGCTTCTAAAAACAACCCCAGTGGCCATCTAGGAGGAATAAATAAGTACATTATTGCATAGCCACACTAAGGAACACCATGCAGCTTTTTGTTGTTGTTGTTGTTGTTTAGTGGAATATATCAAAATAATTATATGGACAAATATATCCAAATAATTATATGGACCTATAAGACATTATTGATTGAAAAAAAATCAAGATGCAGATTCCATGTATAATACCTTTTGTGTAAAAATAAAGATACACAAAAGATGCATTATATTAAAAAGCTGTTACAAAATGTTTTGTCCTTTCCTATGATGCTGAAAACAGATGTATTTTAAACGGATATTTTTATATGATTGTATGGGAAAGATTCTGAAAGTATACACACACTAATTATTCTGGAGAGGGGGCTGAGTAGAAGCACACATGGATGGAAGGTATTCCAAGGAGGTTTAGTCATCTGTCCCAATTTTTATAATAACACATATTCATGCATTACTATAAAGTTATTCCTTAAATATTTCTCCATAACATTACTTGTATTCTGATATGTAGATGGAGTAAGAATAGAACAGAATGAGTTATCTGAAAGTACCTGTGTTAGCCAACCACAGGTACTTTCAAATAACTCAAAGCCTGTGTTGTCTATGCTGAAACTGTTATGGATGTGCAGTTTACAGCTGCAGCACTGACCAATTATCAGGATGCTTGATAGATGAGATTTACAGTTACTTTCTAACTTAAATGTTACTTATGAATTTATATATGTAGGTCCATCCATGATTAACCATGACTAAGCTTAGTGTCATAATTTGTAATCCTTGGTTAAAACGAAGCCAGGTGACTTTTTTTTTTTTTTTTTACCTAAAGGCTAACTCAAGGTGAACTATTTATTACTCAAGCACTCAAACTGACTAAGTATTACACATCTACCAATGAGATGGCTTAATTAATTAAAGGAAAGAGGTAAGGGGTGATAGAAAAAGAAGTAGGCTTATTGTTACTATTAAATGTAAGAGTCTCCCAATAAACACAATATCTTTATGGAAAGTTATTGGACTATCATACACAAAGGTGGACAAGACACACTGTTTTCTCTGAGCCTAGAGTATATAATCACTTTGGTTCTACACTTACTATGAGCCAAGTCCTGTGCTAAGTGCCTTAAACATGTATTATTTCAGTTACTTTTTATAATATTCCTGTAGTGAGGATTAAGTGAGAAATTGCAGGTAAAACTCTTTACACAATGCCTGACAGAGTAAATGTCCCTTATCAGGCATTACTACTGCCTAACCTCTAACTTCATCAATTCAACCCTCACTCTAAGGTAGTCAGCTTTTCAAAAGATTCACTGACTTAACACATACCAGTTCTGAGAAATCTTGAACAGATTCCCATTGCCTACTAAAGTCCAAACTCCTTCATCTGACATTCAAAAAAACATGACATAGCTCCATCTCCCATCACACCCCTCCCTATCCAACTATTCTCTATGCACACTGGACTGCTCACAATTTCTATATTAAATATTCACATCTCCATAACTTAGAAATACTCTTGCTGCTTTCTCTAAAGAATTCTATCTATCTTTCATGGTTCAGTAGAAACATTACCTTCTCCACAAAGCTGATTCTCTCCAGTACTCTTAAGTGTGTTGTATGCATCTCTATTACGATACTTTCATATTACTTGTCTGTAAGCTCAGTAAAACAAGGTTTATTAATTTCTACATCCCTGCTGTGTCCATTTACATTAAATAATGGAGAAAAATTTCACCATTAATAGCACCACTGAAAATAACTAAGATTTGATATTCATATGTAATTCCTTAATTTCTACTTCAATTCACGTAACAGTGGTAATGACCCTAACTAGTAGCTCCCTTTCCAGCTCTAATTCAACACTCAGTGACACATAATTCTTTAAACACCAATCAAATAATGTGGCACATAATCAGTGACCTAATGCTGACTAAATTGCCAGACATTAAATTCATTATGCATTAATACTGCAGGAAGGGATGTAAGGAAGGAGTTAAGCACATGCTAGAATATTAGGATTGCCTTTTAAATTCACAATTGGGATACAAAATTCCTCTTCAGTTTTGGGTAATCTCTAACCTAGATGAACTGAACTTTAAAATCAAAAGACATGTATGATTATCTACCCATTTAGTAAATAAACTCATCTTTCAGGGATTAATTCTGTTTCTACATCTATATAAATTGGTAAAAGGAACAAATATCCTTAAAAGCCAATTGATCTTGGCCCTCTAACCATTCATGAGTAGTTTTCTCTTGGTTAAAATCTAAGGCATTAGGAAACCTCAGTTTTTGGTTTTGCTGTTACACTCCAGGATGACTCCGACTATTTGTAACTTCCTTGGCTGGTTTCTTTTGGGTAATCAAGTAAAAAAAATAGCAAATATTAGTTACACACTTAGTTTAAAAATATAACTAAATTCTTCAGGTAAAGTACTATAATACATTGCTCGGTTCTATCCAGAAATAATATGTCTAATTTCCAATTACTGAAGAATATATTACCCTTTTTTTTTTTTTTGAGACGGAGTCTCACTCTGTTGCCCAGGCTGGAGTGCAGTGGCGCAATCTCAGCTCACTGCAACCTCTGACTCCCTGAGTTCAAGTGATTCTCGTGCTTCAGGCTCCCAACCAGCTGGGACTACAGGCACACGCCATCATGCCTGCCTAATTTTTTTGCATTTTTAGTGGAGGCAGGGTTTCGCCATGTACGAATATATCAACTTTTTAGGTAAAGGCATTAGTAGTGTAGAATAGTTGAGGATCTCAGGAAGAGGGAAGTAGTTTCATTAATTGAATTCCCTATACTGCTTGTACTCAATATAAACCTTTTAAAGGAAGGCAGTTTTGTTGTTGTTGATGTTTGTTTTTCAATTTTTTTTTGTATGTTTATAGGGCTTCACTCAATAGCATTTCAAATTAATGTTTCTTATGTTTTTGCATTAGTTTGCTACTACTAGCAAACAAGTTAAATTAGAAATATTCAGGCAAAAGGTATGTTAAACTCAATACTAGCTGCATGTTACCTAGATGTTAGTGTTACTATACTTTAAAGCAAGATGACTATAAGTTTTGAAAGTCAAGTTTTAGTTACTATAGATTTAATAATAAGGCAGTTACACAGGCTAAGCTTGACTGGTGCCATGGACTTTAGCATACCTGGAAATAGAAAAATTCAAATTGTAGCTGTTCTTGGTTGGCCCATTGCCATTTTTGCAGCTTACAAATTGTTAATTAAGTAACTGCAGTGAGCTCATCTCTACAGGATACTTCTTTTCCAGGGCAGGTCCAGGAACTGGGTCTGGAGCCTTGAAAGCAGAAGAGAAACTAGAGTAAACTAGAGGTAGGCAGAACAAGAAATGTGACCAGATAACATTATGAGATGTAATAGCAGTAAGGTAGTCCCCAAAGTCTCTCACATAAAATATTCTGAAGGGAAAATGGGTCTCTTAAATTGCAAGTAACCAAAGGATGCTGTTTACTTTGGTTAAGTCATTCTTTTAACCTACCCAACACTATTCTGGACTGTCAATTCCAGGAACTCAAAACAGTAGTTTTTATGAAATCTCTAATGTCTTTTAGCAACAGACTGTCCAACAGGAGACCACAGAGTAACTCTAACAGAAAGAGAAAAACAACAACAAAATCCAAAATTGGAAATGTAAAGTCCTCATTTTCAGGTCATTTTGCTCTTCCCTTTCACTATCATATTTCCAATCATCTTCTAAACGCTCCCCTAATTTCCTATGATCAATTCCCAAGGGTTTCTTAAGAAATGCTTTAGATATATCCAAGCAATGAACTGAATGTTAAGTTCCAATTTTTAAAAATACTTGGTAATTCTTAAAGAGGGAGGCAAAGAACAGCTCATAAGATGTGGTTCTTAACCACACTGGAAAATCTTTTTTTCCATTACCAAAATAGATTCAATGATTAAAAAAAAAAAAAATTTTGTTAGGGCCATATAAAACAAAAACCAAAAACAAACTTGCAACTACGAAGGTTACAGAAATAATAGGATATTATGAATGGTAGAATGTTGTACTGTTTTGATTACTAAAACCTGGAAATGATGTCCTTATGCTTGGTAGGCCGGTACCCTTAGGAATTTCTCTAAGAAACTAATCCCACAGGAGTCAAAATAAATAGAATTTTCTGCTGCTCTGAAATTATCATAGATATTGTGAAAATTGTAATAGGACAAAAAAAAGTAGTGAAGACGAAGATCCAAAAACTGAATTCTCTGCATTTCCAGTAACTAGCAATATAAACAGCAAAACAGAGTAAAAGTAGTTTTTGTGAAAAATGTAAATTTTCCATCTATTGTGATGGCACATTGTAGGACAAAGAATTCTGTGAGAGAGAAGTCTAAGTTCAGATCTGACTTCAGTATGGCCTTGAATTTAAACTGCAGAAATCTCCCTTTTATTAAATGGAATATCACTACCCACCCTGATGTACTGTCCATGAGATTTAGCTAAAGTGTATGTAAAGCACCTAACAGTGTGGCACATGTAGGCATTCAATATATTTTTCTGCATTATTAAAGAATGTAACACATTTTCTTGTTCCAAATGTGGGTATACTTAAGTTTTCATTTTCACAAATGCTAAAGCAACAACTAGGTAGCAGGCTTTCGGTTTAAATAATTCAACTATAATCACATTCTAAGACATGTAACTGATTATCTTCCAGAATAGCCACAAATTGAGTATATGAGAGAGGTCAATTTTGAGAGCTGATGATAAATAAAAATATAACAATTTATATTTAGGATACAAAAAGAATTAGTAAACAAGAAGACATGTAATTCTTCTCTAAGTATAAAATACTTCTGTCAACACATCTCTTGTTAAAAAGTTATATACAGATCCGGTACAATGCTTTTTAAAAAAACATAAAAGCAATCAATGCATGATATAATTTGGTCCTTAAGTTAGGAAATGTTTTCAGGGTAAAGAAAAGCCTTATATATGGGCAATAATTTTCCTCTTACTGATAGAACAGTGGGTTCCACACAAAATTATTATTTACCAAATATGGCTCAAAGATCAGATTACACCCTCTCTAAAATTACCAAGTAATAGAGCAAGTATCACAAGCCACAAGGAATTTTAAAAAATGATTTCCTTACAGTCGTTTTAAGTGTATTCTCTACCACAACTTTATTTTAAAATAGTTTTAAAAAGTTAACATGGAAGTGTCTTATTCAAAATATACTAAAACTTAGATGATAAGACTGAATTACTGTATTCTTCAGAAAGAAGGGGAAAGGGTATTTAAGTTTGAGGATTTCCATTCAGTAATCCATATGAATAGGCTTTCAGTTTAAAGACCATCAAATAAAAAAACCACTTCAGATAAACCACTACTTTTTAAATTTTTTAACTAGTCATCATACTGAAATCTCATTACTTATAGTATATTTCAGTTGATTCTCTTGGCTTTTCCAGGTATACAATGTTATTTACAAATTATAATGAATTTGCTTTTACTCTTTTAAAAAAACATATTAAGTAATTTTTACTTATTATCAAAACTCCAATAAGCAGCAGAGTTAAAACCAGAAATGTATCTGTAGCTGTCTAATCTCATGTCCAAGGTTCCTTCTTTATTGTACTAGCTTGACATTACTAATAATTTTCTTTCTGAAAACTTCTTTTCCGGTCAACACTCTGCATTCTAGTTTCTTAGAATTCTTATTTCTATGCCTCTTATTAATGTTTGCCAAAAGGATGTAGGTGTAAAGTTATAACATTCATTCTCTCTCTTGTTCCTCTGGCATCTTATTTACACTCACAGCATAATCTAAGGAGAATCTCCTTTAAATTGTAGTTTAAGCTTTTAATCTACTTGATGAAACTTAAAAGATTCTGAATCACAGATTTGATGTTGAAAGGAGCCTTATAGATTATCTAGTCCAACACCCTTATTTAATAGAAAACATAAAGTTCAAATAATATGTCAGTAGAATCTGAATAAAAGTTTAACACAGAAAAAAATTAGCAATTACTTATGAATCGTAAAGTAAATGCCCACATTTACATACAATAAATATAAACAAAGCAATTAAACAAATTTCAAGAGTAATTATTGAGGCCGGGCATGGTGGCTCACGCCTATAATCCCAGCACTTTGGGAGGCCGAGGCGGGTGGATCACCTGAGGTCAGGAGTTTGAGACCAGCTTGGCCAACATGGTAAAACCCCGTCTCTACTAAAAGTACAAATATTAGCTGGGCGTGGTGGTGCACACCTGTAGTCCCAGCTACTAGGGAGGCTGAGGCAGAAGAATCGCTTGAACCTGGGAGGTGGAGGTTGCAGTGGGCCGAGATTGCACCACTGCACTCTGGCCTGGGCAACAGAGATTACGTCTCAAAAAAAAAAAAAAAAAGATTAATTATTGGGCCATGCTTCTTTCCTGTTAAAAAATACTTATTCCTACTTCTAAGAGACTTTACTTATATGACAGTGTCAATGTATGAGTCCATTTATTAAAGTGGATTTAAAAATTACAGAATGGCAGACAAAAAAAGTTAAAACCTACTTAATCCTACATATTTATGCATTAATTATATCCTAGATTTTCTTTTTTTCTTTTCATTTTTTTTTGAAATGGAGTCTCACTCTGTCACCCAGCTGGAGTGCAGTGGTGTGATCTTGGCTCACTGCAACCTCCGCTTCTGCAACCCCGCTTCAAGTGATTCTCCTGCCTCAGCCTCCCAAGTAGCTGGGACTACAGGTGCGTGCCACCACACCCAGCTAAGTTTTGTATTTTTAGTAGAGCCAAGTTTCACCATGTTGGCCAGGATGGTCTTGATCTCCTGATCTCGTGATCCACCCGTCTCGGCCTCCCAAAGGGCTGGGCTTACAGGCGTGAGCCACCGCGCCTGGCTATATCCTAGATTTACTAACAAAATTACGTTATCTGTGCTTCCCACGTGAGTTGATGTCTTGACCCAGTCCAAAAGACAGAAACAGCATGGACTGCTTGCTACAGCACTTAGAACAGTGCCTGGCACATGGCAGCTCCCATTGCTGCTAAACAATTACTACTCTAAATATATTCACATTATAATAAATATAGCCATAGGAATGATTCAACCATACAGAAAAGAATCCTGCTACAAGGTGAATTATCTCACTCTACCCCTTTTATTCTGTTTTCCAGGTTTGGTTCCATGAGTAGGATCACAACCCTCACTTATTTAGGCACACCTTTCCAATTGATAATTTCTGTTATCAATTCAGAAACACTTCAAGATCTCAACATCAGTCTGCTAGGCTCCTTGTAGGTTGCTGTTAAGCTCCTTCTAGGTTTCATTTTAAAAGGAAATTTTACACTCCAACAACTTCCAAGCTTTCATGTGAAGCAAAAATATGTTGTTTCTTCTTAATTGTACTTATGTTTAAACTTAAACTCTTCCAAAACTAGTTTCCTTCCTCAACTTTCCATTTTTGTCAGAAGTAGCAATTTCTTTTCAGCCTGAAAAGTGAAGTTACCTTAACTCTTCTCTCTTCTCTTTCTTTACCTTTATCCAACTCCTTGAAATCTCATCCATTTTGTAATTAACATTCCTTAAAATACAACTTCTAAGACTCTCCTCAATGGTTATTACAGTCAATACAGTCCAAAATTACTTCCGTAGTTCTGAAATAAAATGTTAGGACAAGATTTTTCCATGAAGCTTCATATGGAAACTCATTTGGTGGTGGCAAAAATCTGAGCTGAACTGATGTAAGGTTATTTACAGGCTTGATTTAGCTCACTTACTGTGAATATTTTCACCTTCACTGCAGAGATATTAGTGTCTAGTTACAGGATGATACCTCAGACCTTGCTGGGAGAGTTATGTAATATACAATATACACGTTACCTTTCCCAAATCCAAAAATGTTTGAATCCCAAAACACAGCTGGCCTCAGGGTTTCAGATAAGGCATTGTGGACCTGTATAATATTATTCTAGGAATCCTAATTTAGGCATCCTATACTTAACTTTCTTCCTGATACTCTTTCTTACCTGACTCCATGCATCTCAGCTCCCATACCACCAAGTTCTATTATTTTTCTTTCCGGTATCTCCTGCAATTCTACTGTCTCTAACTGCTTACCACCCTATCCCTATCATCTAACATACAAATGACCAGACCCACTGCTTAGCTCCCTGCCAGTCTTCCCACCCTCTGTGTAAGTATAGTATAAGAGATTAAGAAAGTTTCCTATATAACCACTTTAAATATTTCACTCAATTGCAGAGGAATTTAATAAACTGAAACAGATAAATAATAAAAGAGAAAGGATAGTGACTGTGGTATTACAAGTTGAGTTTCTATTATCTTTTTAAACAGTTTATCTACAATTGTGAGCTAAGAAGAGTTTGACCCTTTTTTCTAAACTGGTTGAAACTTTGAAATTTTCTATATTAACATATCTATTCTGTAACTGAAACAAAACAAACAAATGAACAAAATTGGCAAGTCTCCTTTCCTGTTTATCACTTCGGCTAAAACCCCTCAGTGCGGTTTTCAATGCCTTCTCCAGTTTGGTTCCACTAGATCAGGGGTCATGAATCCCTCTGGCAGTCTGCAGAAAGCTACAGAGTCCCCCCCTCAGAATGGTTTTAAATGCATAAAATACAATACGTAGGATTATAAAAAAGGCCAGTTTTACTAAAATATAGTTAATTGTTTTTGAAAATATGGTTTTAAATGCATAAAATAAAATACACATTACCAAGAAAACCAATTATACTGAAACAGTTATCAAGTGTTTTTAAAAACCTTGTGTGATATATTCATACATATGCTTCTTTAGTAATAATATAATAAAATCTAGTGGGAGTCTAATAAAAACCATAATTCTGAAGTAGTAATATGCATAAATTATAGAGATATCGACAACTGTAATCTGAAATATCAGTGCTTTTTCTATTAGTAATAAAAGATACAGGTACTGCTGATACTACTGTAGTCTGCCGCTTAAAATCTTATTAAAAGGAAATGCTAAATTTCAGTTCAAAGTTCATAAAAATATAAAGATGTCACTTTTTTTTAAATCTAAATGCATGTAGCCCTCTAAATTCTATCCCTGGATCCCTTCAGGGTCATGCAGATTAAAACTACTCTATTAAATTCACCTGCTTCTATTTCCCAGCAGTCCCCACACCCTTAGGAATCTGGGCAGGCCTGTCTGAACATGTTCAACCCACACTTTCCTTTCTTTGCTTACTACACTACTGCCCTTGCTTAGAATGTTGTCTTCACCTTGAGGCTTATCAAAATCTTAACTACCTCTTCAAAACCAATTCCAATTTCACCTTCTACTTGAATTCTTTTTATCCTGCTTCAGCCCACATAACCTTTTCCTAGAACTACTAATGTAGCTGTAGGTCAATGCTTTATGATTCAACATTTAATTATTCTCTTACATAGTCTACTTCTGTGTCTCTTCATCTAAGTTATAAGATCCCTGGAGACATGTGCTATGTGCTTACACATAGAACACTGCGTATACATAATATAGGCACATATAAACTACTCAGCAAGTGCCCCCAATAAATCAAGCACAGAAGATCATCTGTTTGGCAACTTCGAGTACCAGAAAATACATCAAGATAAGCCAAAGTTCCACTAAGGAGTTAAAACAGACATAAATTAGGCTTATAGTTCACCTCTATCAGAACCTAGATACTCCTATCTAATTAAGAACCCAGAAGCTTATTTACTAGGCAGCAATGAATTCCAAGTAATAAATTAAGGAAGGAGCACTAAAGTCAGCACAAGACAATGATTCATTCCAAACATATTGGTTAAGCACTACTACATGCCAGGCACTGTTCTAGAGTCTATGATTCAGTTCTCATATAGCAACTTAGTGCCAGGCCTTGGACTAGAACCTGGGGTTCCTGACTCATTCTGAAGCTCTGAAACAAAAAGTTATTTCTATCTTCCAGAAAAGGTTTAGTATGCAAGGTAAAAGTGGGGGAGGGGAGGAGGTCTTACTATTTCAGAAAGCAGCAAAGTATGTGAAACATTATAAAGAAATAGATTTGGAGGTATGAATATCTACATTTATCTACACACGATATATATGATATATTGTAAAATCTCTATAAAATCTCTAAAATAGATTTAGGAGTAAGTTTCAATCATTTTATGTACTTACTACCTAAGACTACTAGATGAATGAGGTGTTACTCTGCTTATTAGTATTTTAATCACAAACACTTCATAAAATTGTATTTTTCTTCAAAGAGCCCTGCCAAGTTGCTTCATTTATTTGATATAAAAATAAAAAACTAGGCCAGGTATAGTGGCTCATACCTGTAATCCCAGCACTTTGGGAGGCCAAAGCAAGAGGATCACTTGAGCCAAGGAGTTCGAGACTAGCCTGTGCAACACAGCAAAACCCTGCCTCTACAAAAAATTAGAAAAAAAAAATTAGCCAGGCATGGTGGCTGGTGCCTATAGTCCCAGCTACTTGGGAGGCTAAGATGGGAGGTAAACTGAGCCCAGGAAGTTAAGGCTGCAGTGAGCTATGACTGTACCACTGCCCTCCAGCCTGGGTGACAGAGTAATACCCTGTCTCAAATATATGTACGTAAACATATATGTTATGTATATACACATATATATTTTATATATATAATACACACATACATATCTATATATAAACTTTTCTACCAATTTCCTGGAGGCGAGGTAGGGTGGGGTGGTAGTAATGATGGTAGTAGATATTATTCTAAATAATCTTAATCTTTTTCCCTGGGGAAACGGACCAAAAGAGGATAATGAGAATGAGGGTTGGAAATGGGGAATTGGTCTCCACAAATTTCAAGCTCTACTGCTGACTATGACTAAAAAAAAATTAATTTTCCTAAAGGGAAGTTCTTAGACTAATAGCAATGGAATTCAGTGAGCGAGTGAGGGAAGGAGGGAGGCGGAAGGGAGGGGTGGGACTGGAACAAGTAAACTAATAGCCTGACAATACCATGCTGGCAACCTAAAGTCACCTTGTCCAAAACTCAACTCACTGCCTCCTACTCACTAATGTATTTCTCTGTTAATTATAAATGACATGCTTCTGAAGCTAGAAACCTCAGAGTTCTCAATTCTTTTCCCCTCCACATATAATCAATGGCAAAGTTTCACTGATTACTCTCACAAAAATTTCTCTGTTCCACCACAATGTCCTTGTTCAAGTATGTGTTATCTGGGCAATCACCTAACACCATGACCTCTTGTTTGACTGCTTGTTCTACTCTTAAGGTTTTCTTTTTTTTTTTTTTAAGAGACAAGGTCTTGCTCTGTTTTCCAGGCTGGAGTGCTGTCGTGTAATCATAGATATGCAGCCTCAAACTCCTGGGCTCAAGTGATCCTCTCAACTCAGCCTCTTGAGTAGGCAGGACTACAGGTGCACTTTACCTGCCCAGCTAGTTTTTTATTTTTATTAGAGATGGGGTCTTGCTATGTTGCCCAGGCTGGTCTCAAACTCCTGGCTTCAGCAATCCTCTTGCCTCGGCCTCTCAAGGCACTGGTATTACAGGCCTCATGCCTGGCTAAGCCTTTCTAAACTGTATTACACAGTGGTAACAAACTTGGCTAGCTTCCTAAAAACTGGCTGAATCATGTCACTTTCCTCCCTAAGAAAGGGAAGAGATTTTGTAGAGATATGCTGTAGTGAGTTTCAGCAGAAGGTGCTGACACTGACGTAGGGAATAATGAAAAAAAGGCAAGGGAGAGGAGACCTGAGGATGAAGAATTTAGAATAAGTCAGAAAAATCAGGCAGAGAAAATGTTGGGAAGAATGGTATCAAGAAAGCCAAGTGAAGAGTTGTAACAAAAATGATTATAAAGTTTAAAGTTTATTATTTTTATAATTTTATAGCAATAAATTTTCTATTAATAGCTTACATTTACTAAGTGCTAGGCACTAGGTCAAATGACTTATAATGCATAAACTCATTTAACGCTCCCAATAACCATGTGAGGCAGGTACCTCTATATGAGACACAGTTAACTACACAGTTCTGTCCTACTAGACAAAGAATTATTTTATACAGCTCCCTTTCCTTATTCCCTGAGATGCTTAATGCAAAGCACTTAAACATTCTTACTATGTTGGTGTCAGTAATACCAGAGAAAGACATTCTTCTTACAAACTTTACTAATTTGCCATGGACTAACACAATATATGTATCTGTACACACATACAGACATACAGACACACACACACACACACACACACACACACACACACACTATGAATCTGGAAATAAAAGAATATATGGTTTTAAAAATACCCAATCTCCTAATATTTAAATCTGCATTGGAATAGTAAGGGCTAAGGGTATTTTTGTCTTGTAAAGCTCAAAAGTGGAAAGGTATATAAAAATACTGAAGAGAAACTTGGCCTATACATCTACCATCTACCTGAAAATGGGCAGAAGGACTGCGTAGAAGATAGACAGATTAACATTCCTTTCTTTTAAAATGTGCACAAGAAATTTCCTAGGAGACATGCTATTATGGACCCAACTCTAAACCTAGCCTACCATTTGCAATGTGTACTCCATTCAACACAAGAAGTCTGGGCCAAAGTTTAGACGAATTTGCAGAAATCCATAGGGAAAAGAGAAAAAAGGAGGCAAAAGGTACGCCTCACTAACCTTGGGTTGGTGACGATGCTACGTATGGGTGCAATCTCTAGGGCTAGAATGCTTGTTTGGAAGCATCAGAAAGACATTCAACCACAACCTGTACTCCAGAATCCCAAAAGCTCATTTACTTTCTAAAACAATCAAGTTTACTAGCTTTAAACTCTAATAGTCTGTGTCCATTCATTCACAAATATTTACTGAGCACTCAAGTGCCAAGGTATCGTACTCATGCTATAAAAACTGACATTTGGTGGGAGAAACTGAAAAGTAAACAGATAATTATAAGACAACATGGTAATCTTGCAATGGGGGTAAATAAAACAAAGTGCTAGAAAGATATAAATTATCAATAAGGAAATATTATTGGAGCTAATAATCAGTTACGACAGAAAAAACTTGTAGCATTTAAAAAATTTTCCAAATTACATGAATTTAAAGTAAACATGATCAGAGTGGGACTGAGAAGATATGTCTTTCTACAAATTCTCTGTGACTAAGAGTGACCTGCTCCCTTTACTGATGTATTTCTGGCTCTAAGCCTCTCCTTGCTAGCTATTTTACATTCCTGTTTTTCATCTTTATTTTTCATTTATCTCTCTGGCTGTTTTTATCTGTAAGATAAATGTTGCCACAGAAAGTCATTCGGGCACTTAATATCTGTGTCAAACCCTTTCCACAACATGTAGTTACTTCATTTTATAAAGATTTAGGGCAAAGCTCTAAAAATTAGTAAGACACTATTAGATGACCACTGTTAACAGCCATTTACCTATCAAATAAGTATGATTAAGTACATATTAAATATCCATCCCCAAATCACCTCCCAATCACAAAATTTCTGTTGCATTTCATGTCACATACACAGCAGAACTAATCCAAATTTTCACAAAGCTCTTTCACATGTTAGAAGAGTCTGGCTTTTTGCTAATAAATCTGAAATTACAGTAACTAGAAAGCAGTCACAGGTATAGTTTTAAACAAATGCCACTATAACTTCTTTCACATCAACTCCACTGATACTCCCAAATTCATATTTCTATTCTGAATCTCTTGCCTGAATTCCATTATATTGAATGAATTGCCTAGCTGATATCACTGGTTATATGTCTAAAAGGCATTTCAAAGTTAACACGTCCAAAAAAAAGGCTCCTGATTGCTCAGTCTAAACTTGCTACTTTACCACAGTCCCAAACTGAGTCAATAGCAACTCCATACTTCCAACGGCTTGTGCCAAAAATCCCTTGTCATCCTTGAATTCTCTTTTATGCCTCAGATCCAATTCATCAGCAATTCCTTCCCACACAGAGTTTGAAACATATCCAAAATCTGATCTGTTCTCACCCTTTCCTATTACTGTCCTGGTGCCAGCCACCATCATCTCTTTAAGTATGACAATAATTTCTAATGTATTTTCCGTTTAAATCTTTGCTCTATCTCCAAAGTCTACTCCACACACAGCAGAGTGAATATTTAAAAAGGTAAGTTAATACTAGCTACCACCTTAAAGAAAAGCCATATGACCATATCAATTGATGTAGAAAAAAGCATTTGACAAAACTGAAGACCTACTCATGATAAAAACACTTAACAAACTACAAATAAAAAGGGAACTTTCTCAACTTGATAAACAGCATCTACAAAAAACCTACAGCTAACATATACTTAATGGTGAAAGACTGAATGCTTTTCCACTAAGATCAGAAACAAGCTTGTCAGCAACCACCACTATTATGAAACAGCATTGCAAGTAGCAGAGCAAGAAAAGGAAATAAAAAGCATACAGACTGGGAAGAAAAAAATGTAAATAACTGTCTCTATGCGCAGGCACATCAGAAAACCCAATGAATTTACAAAATAAACCTCCTAAAACTGATAATTTAGCAAAGTCTCAAAATATAAGATTCACTCACAGAAATCAACCAACCATACTGCCACATATTAGACATGAATAATTGGAAATCAGAATTAAAAACACAGTATCACTTACAATTGTTCTAAAAAATATATATCTAGGTATAAATCTAACAAAACATGCATGGGATTTTTATGCTAGAAACTAAAAAATGCTGACAAAAGAAATAAAAGAATTAAATAAGAGACATACCATGTTCATGGATTGAAGACTCAACAAAATAAAAATGTCAATTTCCCTGAAACTGACATTTTTGTAGATTCTAAATTTTACATGGAAAGGAACTAGAATAGCTAAAGCAATTCTGAAAAAGGAGAATGAAGTTGGAGGAATTTCACTATCTAATTTTAAGACTTACTATATAGCAATAGCAATCAAACAGTGTGGTAGTGGTGAAGGGACAGGCACAAAGATCAATGGAACAGAACAGAGAATCCATAAATAGATCCTCACAATTACGGCTATCTGATTTTTGACAAAGGTACAAAAGCAATTCAATAAAGGAAGGACAGTCTTTTTTCTTTGGGACCTAAGGTTAGCCAGTGTTCTCAGACTTGACAAGAAAGGCACAATCCATAAAAGAAAAAATGCATAAAATGAACTTCATTAAAGCTAATTTTTTGCTCTGCAAAAGACCCTGTTAAGAGAATACAGACATGCCACATACTAGGAGAAAGTATTTGTAAATCACGTATTCAACAAAGGACTTGGATACAGAATTTGTAAAGAACTCTCTAAACTCAACAAGAAAACAAAACAATTCAATTAGAATATGAGCAAAAGACTTGAACACATTTCACCACAGAGGATATGTAGACAGCAAAGAAGCACATGAAAATATGTTCAACATCATTAGCCATTAGGGATATGCAAATTAATGGTCACTACATGCTATTAGACTGGGTGAAATAAGAAATACAATACTAATGCGGGGGAGGATGCAGAGAAACTGTAGGTTTCTCACATATTGCTGGTGGGAATGTAAAATGGTACAGCTACTCTGGAAAAGTCTGGCAGTTCTTATTTAAACATACATTTATCACACAACCCAACAACTGCACTTTTGGGAATTTATCCTACAGAGATGAAAACGTATTTTCACATAAAATCCTGTAAAACCTGTTCACAGCAGTTTTATTTTTACAACCCAAAGTTGGAAATTCCAAAGTCAAACTGTGGTATATCCATACAATGGTAAACTCTTTAGCATTAAAAAGGAATAAACTATTGATAAATGCAACAATTTGGAAGGATCTCCAGGGGATTATACTGGGTGAAAAAAAAAAAGCCCATCTCCAAAGGTAACATCATGTCTGATTTCATTTATGTAACATTCTTGAAGTGACAATTATAGTGATAGAGAACAGAAGCAGATAAGTGGTTGCCAGGAAGGAAAGGTGAAACTTAGGGGTAAAACAAGGGAGTCTCTTTACGATGATGAAACAGTTTTATAACCTAATTGTGAAAGTCACATGAATTTATACATATACATAATAATGTTACAGAACCATACACATACAAATGCCAATAAATAAATAATGTTCTAAGAAGTGAGGGGTGAAAATACAAATTAGATTTTATCTTAAAGCCCTTTGGTGACTTCCTACCCCATCCTGAGTAAAATCTAAAGTCCTTATCACAGTCTAAACACCCTACATGAACAGCATACAGTTGGATATCATCTATCCTACTTCCACCCCCCAACCCCCCTCAGCTCCAATTATATTGGTCTTCCTGCTCTTAGAAGATGGCAAGCACATCCCACTTAAAGGCCACTGCATTTGCTACTGCCTCTATTTTCATTCATGTACCTGCTCAAATGTTATCTAATCAGACAAGCCTTCTCCATCTCCTCCATATAAAGTGAAGTCTTCCTCTTTCTCCCTCCATAGAATCTTAAAATCAACAAACAGAACTCAAATGTCTTCCTCATCTGTTGCAACCCTGGTCTGTTCTGTATTGGTGAACATCACCATCACAACTATGCACCCAGGGCATGTGTGATCTTCACTGCTTTACGTCACATTCAATATTTCCTTCTCAAACACATTACCTATTCTTAATTACCCCATCATCAGTGCCTTAATTTGGGTCCTAATCAACTCTCAAATAGATACTTATATGCCTGCCTCTTCCTCCCAAGCCTGGCTCTTTTCAAAAGTATTTTGTGCACTACAGCCAGAGAATCTTTCTAGAATGTTAATTTAAGAACTTGTCTTCCATTATTTGAAGGATGAAGTTAAATCTCCTTTATGGAGTATACAGGTATCTTGATGCTCTTTTTTCTAATTTTCCACCTCACTTCCAGCTAACCCACCACTGGTACCCAACGCACTGCAGAACTACTCACAGTTACTGTGTACATGGGGACTTTCCTACCTCCATCTTCCATGCATGGTGTTTCTGTCTAAAAAGACCTATCTGCAGCCTGTAACTCTCTTCCTTGCCTTGTCACCTTTCCTAGATTTCCCTGTCATAACCTTTCATCCCTTACTGAATAGGAGATACTGCCTAATCCTTATCCATAGGAGACACTACCTCCTATAGATTCCTAAAGTATTTTATGTTTAACCCCGTCACAGCATTTGTCACGGTATATCACATGTGTTTGTATATATGTCTCTTAAGGACAAGAACTGTATCTTACATATCTGTCCATCCCTTTGACCTAGCAAAGTACAGGCACACAGCAGGAACTCAAAACTATTGGATAAGTAAGGTAGTTTGAATAATAAAGAATGTAGAGGCTGGGTGCGGTGGCTCATGCCTGTAATCCCAGCACTTTGGTAGGCCGAGGTGGGCCGATCACGAGGTCAGGAGATCGAGACCATCTTGGCTAATACGGTGAAACCCCATCTCTACTAAACATACAAAAAATTAGCCAGGCGTGGTGGCACGCGCCCACAGTCCCAGCTACTTGGGAGGCTGAGGCAGGAGAATTGCTTGAACCTGGGAGGTGGAGGTTGCAGTGAGCTGAGATTGCACCACTGTACTCCACCCTGGAGGACAGGGCAGACTCCATCTCAAACAAAACAAACAGAATGTAGGGATGAGACACAATAGAAGAATGAGTAAGGCAAGATTTCTTGGGTTAGCCAGCTATTCTGCACAAGCATGTCATACAGGACATATGAAATACGCTCTATGGAGTTTCTGTTCTTTCGATTATGTGATATTCTATAAAAGTTGATATACTGATAGATAGCTTGGTTTGGTTAAGATCACCACTTCAATCTTCTACCTAATTACTTCAACTAGGTAATGAACTAACTTCAATTAGGTAATGAACTAATTACCTTCAACAAGAGCACTTCTTGTTCCACTTGCAAAATTACAGCAATGGCTCTGTCATCCTTTAAATGTATGGCATTGTCCATGAGGGGAAAAATCTCATGAAGAGAACGAGTATGTCTCATGCAGGCCAAACAATTACCTTAGCTAGACAAATCTCAAAGGGCATTCAACATGTGTCAATGCACTTTTATATGCAAAAAAGCAGAATCGCCATATGCGGAAGTGGGAATTTTCTTCTGAAATCCCCATTTCCATGTGCTTATTTTTCCATTTCCTATAAAATCATCCTAAGAGTGGCAAACAGTATTTTAGCCAAGTACAATTCAGGTACATGCTAATCATGGGGTAAACAGTAGTCACTCTCAATGCAAATTATAAAATATCTGTATTTCTAGCAACTTTTATTTGACACGGATCCCTTGGATGCTTCCTTGAGCACATTTTCTCACAATTCTAGTAACTACTTAACTGTGACACCTACATACATCTGCAACATACAGCTGCTTAACTTCTGAAGAGCAGACGCTCATGTTTATCAGGTCACTAATTGCCTTTTAAAAATTAACCAAGTTGCCAGGCTCGGTGGCATGCCATACATAGTCCTAGCTACTTGGGAAGCTGAAGCAAGAGGATGGCTTGGGCCTAGGAATCGAGACCGGCCTAGGCAACATAATGAAACCCCCATTTCTAAATAAACAAATAATAAATCAATAAAATTAACCAAGCAACTATGCCATAATTTGTGCTCAACAATTAAATGGAACATTTGATCTGCCTTAAATTTTTAAAAAACAACCATATTGCCTATATATTATAATGATGACAACCCTAATAGAAACCTACAATCAGGAAATGCTAGTATAAAAGAAAAGCGTAAAAGACAAAATAGTCCATAGGAGAACAAGAATGTGGAAGCAAATATCTATACAATAGGCTTTATACCACAGATCTGAATATTAATATTTAAAGGGCAGTTTCTCCCACTTAAATTTTTATGCAATTATTAGCTTTGCTGAACACAAGATAAACTCTTGCAAACTACAAAAAAGCAAAATTAATTTGCTGACCTAATTATTACTGATATTAAGTGACCTATCCAAAAGGATTTGAAAATGTTAGGTTTTCTAAATAATGGCATTTGATCAAAACAAAAATCAAATTTCTGTGCATAATACTTCACTCTACATGTTGACTTTTCCAACAGCAAAAGCTAAAAACCGCTTTAAAAAACAAGGCTGAGGATAGGCGGATCACCTGAGGTCAGGAGTTCGAGACCAGCCTGGCCAACATGGTGAAACTCCATCTTTACTAAAAATCCAAAAATTAGCCAGGCAGGGTGGTGGGTGCCTGTAATCCCAGCTATTCAGGAGGCTGAGGCAGGAGAATTGCTTGAACCCAGGAGGCGGAGGTTGCAGTGAGCTGAGATTGCGCCATTGCACTCTAGCCTGGACAACAGAGCAAGACCCCGTCTCAAAAAAACAACAACAACAACAAAAACACAGGGCTGAAAAGGCCAACATGTACCTTGTAATTCCTTCTGCCATGATAACATGTCATTTATCCAATGATTAATGTTTCAATCTCCTATTTGTGCTTCTGGTTTTATTTTACAGATTGCACAAAAACTGCACACGTGTAAGATTAAAGCATATTTATTACCTCTAGGCTAAGAGATTTCATGTATATACACTACAGAATGTTCTAAGCCTATGAACTTAATAAAATGCAATGAGTTTTTTAAACTGTCTGTTTTTTTTTTTTTGAGATGGGGTCTTGCTTTGTCACCCAGGCTAAAAATTTTTGTCTTAATCTACCGAGTAAACCAGTGTAACTATTGTAGAACATTTTGCTGTAATAATTAGTATTGAATGCTATTTGTATAACTAATATTTTAACATAATAATACCATTTGTTTACTCTTCCTGGTACTATAGCAATACAGATAACTTATTAACGAAATACAAAACCATTGCTATAGCTTCTGTGAAAACAGGCTGGGTGTGGTAGCTCACACCTATAATCCCAACACTTAGGTGGGAGGCCAAGGCAAGATGATTGCTTGAACCTAGGAGCTCAATACCAGCCTAAGCAAAATAGGAAGAACCCTTCTCTACGAAAAATAAAAAGTAAGCTGAGCGTTGTGGTGCGCATCTGTAATCCCAGCAACTTGGAAGGCTGAGGTGGGAGGATCGCTTGAGCCTGGGAGGTCAAGGCTTCAGTGAGCTGTGGTTGTGCCACTGCATTCCAGCCTGTTCAACACAGCGAGACACTGTCTTAAAACATAAACATAATAGAAAAGTACAAAGATCATTTTACACAGATAAAGTGGCACAAGTTTTGTAGTAGTATATTAAACCTCATATTTAAGGTGTTTTCAAAATCTTATCCATGCCAATTTTCTAATGCTTTTCCTACAAAAGAACTATTATTATAGATTTGTGGACTAATTTCAAATTGAAAATGCAGCTTTTCCCACAGGAACAGGCAAGAAAAATACAAAGAATTAATAATCCGTATGTTTATTTTGTAGTTAAAAAAATAATGATGATGTTTTGTTTGTTTCATCTTGGTCTAAGGAGTTACAGTAAATTAAAAAGTATAGAAATTCTTTTTCATTCTATTTGTTGAGGAAAAATGAAGTGGACAGATACCTTGAAGAAAAAACCTAACAAAGCAAAATTCCAAATGTAAAATTACTTCCCATTATTTAAGCTACATATCCTAATGTAACTAGAACAAGAATTCACCTGTTCTATGTAAGGTAGGTATTACTATATCCATTTTTCTGAAGAAAACTCCTTGGCTCAGAGAGTGTGAATGATGTCTAAAACCACATAGCTATAGTCAGCAACAGAACTCAGATTTGAACTTGGGCTCATCTGATTTTAAAGCTCAGAACTTTTCTTATTATACTTCATTGACTCCCAACATGGTAAAATTAAGATATTTAGTTAAAGAGGTGGGGGCTGAGAAGCTGAAAAATTAACAAAGAGATCAACTCAAAATCAAAAGCAGTATTTTCCTGCCTGGGCAACAAAGGGAGATCCTGTCTCTACAAAAAATTTTTTAGAAATCAGCTGGATGTAGTTGCGCACACTTGTAGTCCCAGCTACTCAGGAGGCTGAGGTGGGAGGAAGGCTTGTGCCCAGGAGTTTGAGGTTGCAGTGAGCTATGATTGTGTCACTGCACTCCAAAAAAAAAAAAAAAAAAAAGTAATATTTTCCACAGTTTAAAACCAGGTAAAGTCTCTTCTACCCCTATGGCCCCAGTTCATATCAGAATTACTGCTTTTGTTGATTTCTCTGACTAAACAAAAGTTGCCTAGCCTGAGGACAATGTTCTGCAAGGTCAAGTTGCTGAGTTCAAGTTTTCATCTGCATTAGCAAGTATTTTCTCTCATTGATGAGGAATGGAAAGTCACTGCCCTGAACTGCCACTGGCTCTATACTGATGAGCCAAGCAATATCTCTGGCCTGCTTCACTGGCAAACTGACAGGAAGCAAACTTGTGATGTGGTCAATTTTGCTAACATTAAAAAAGTAAACATTAAGATATTAAAGGTCAAAAATAGTTTTCCTTAATATCAATGTGAGAGTAAAACTTTAAGCTAAAATTCAAAATAATATTAATAATATTATTTAATGATTCAGATGATGGTTAATAAACTGGGGAATAAAAATTTATAGATCAAAAATTACTCTTTCCCATACACTTTAATGGATTATTTTAGACAAGTCTATTATTAACAATCGGCATTCACATATTTCTACCAAAATCTCTGCTAAAATCCCCATTCCTATACTCTTGCTGCTTCTCTCTCTCTCTCTCTGCAGGACCTTTCCAACCTCTACTTTATTATCTGGCTTCTGTGACTTGTACTAGGAGCACTGGTACTAGGCCGGTTTTTGTTTTTCTTCTTAAGTGAAACAAGAATTCCATTTTCTTTTAACAAGGCAATTAAAATACTACAAATTCTTATACTGCTCTTGTCTCTTGTACTTGTTTGTAGGTAAATCAGACTTCCTTTCTGAAGCTACTCAAACTGACACCTTGCAGGAATTATTTCTGTCCTGTAGTAGACAGTTATTGTTCAAAACAAGCAAAGAAACAAAAAAATTACAAGAGTATAAAATATTCAGTTGTATGTATTTCTATCTCATTTCTAAAGTAGTACTGTGGCACACCAAATACTAAAATGAAATACTTTTCCTCCTATTTGTTCATATTTGAATATAAAGCACACAATACATGCTTTGTGGAGAACTTTTTAAAAATCCAAGAAATATTTTGGGTAAATGACTGAAAGCCTCATAACCTGACAGAAGTCTTAAGCTTGGAGAAAGCTAAAATTATTATTCTTTAGGTAGAGGATAACTTACAACAGAACAGGAAAGAGTTGACTGGTACTAAGATTTAAGCATTTGAAGAATAGTTACTGTGAAGATGGGAGGTGGGATGCTGGTGGGATGTTTTCACTTTTCAGTGAAAACACCAGTATTTCCTGTATCACAGAAATGTAAGTAAATGACCAAGCTATTTAATCCATAAAACCAGGACAAACCTACACTTTCATTGAAATTATCTTAAAAAGATAAGGTAAACTTGTTCTTTAACAGTTAAGAGCAAATAATTATTCATAAATTTTCTTCTACTTTTAAAAACTGCTATATTACTTTTTCACTTTGATGCCAACATCATAGAAATAGGTTAATGAAGACTAATCTAGCTAAAAATAATTGATTTCTTCCTCTCAATTTCTAGAATATTTTTTGAACTTTTGGCTAGATTCAAAAAATAGCATTTAAAAGACTTTGCATAATGATATCTTATTCAGTGCTTAAAATCAAAAGTAGAGATTCCAGTGCAGTCACCTTTCAGACTCAGGAGTTTACTACAAAAAGAGCTGTAATTTACAGAAAAATATCATTAAGAACTATTCGACATTTAACACACAGTATTTCTTGAGCTCTTAACTACAGGCCAACCACTGAAAATAATGTGAAGTAAAGACTGAAAGGAAGACATGTTCTGCCCTTGAGGTGCTGTTTCGTGATCTCCCAGTCTAAAAATGAAAATAAGTATTGCAACTTGCATGGTTATTCCACTTTTCCCTTAAAAATCCCATTCACAATTTGAGTTATTTTATCTTTGCAAAAACTTCTCTTAATAATTTGTATGACAGATTCTTTGAATTAACAAGCAAAATAATGACAAAAAGCAAACATTTACTCTATACTCACTACGTGCCAGGCACTGTACTAAATATTTTAAAAGTATTTACATGAATTGGAATTTTATACACAATTTGTTGTTTCCTTGTTAAAATGCTGAGATCCAGCTCATCAACCTATTCAACAAGATATGACACAACGTTCCTTCACCAGAAAAACAAAGATATCGTATCCACTTTACACAGAAGAAAACAAGCTCAGAGAAGCTAACGAATTGTAACTGGTCCCAAATCTAGTGGCAAAGCTACTAAGTGGTGAAACCAGGATTCAAAACTCCAATTTTCTATCCAGCCATAAAACAGCTTTCTGAAATACTAACAATAGGAAATCGCTGTTGAAACTCTGTAACTTTGAAGTACAAATACAATTGTCTTCTGAAATTTGAAGTGTATTCTTAAAGGAAAAATTTTATGGATGGGATAGGTTTTGCTTTTTGAAATCAAGGATAATACCCATTACACAGTTTTTAAAAAGATCAATAAGCAATGTTCATTCCCTAACTCCCTTTTCTGTTTTATTTTTCCGCACAGTACTGTTTTGTCCCAGGCATATTACACTGTACTCATTTATTAAGTCTTTTACCACTAAATGTAAACTATATGAAAACAGCTATTTTTGTCTGTTCTTCAATACGGCACCTCCAGCATCTGGAAGAGTCCCTAGCATATAATAAGTGCTCAATAAATATTTCTGAAATGAAGAAAAGCTTGGCACACAGTAGGCATTCAATAAATATTAGTTCCTTTCTCTTTATTATGCAGGATATCACTCCCTGGGTACCATATTCTGAACTGGAATACAAGATTAGAAATGAAATAAAATTTCTTATTAAAGTTTTACATTACACATGAGTAAGGCAAATCAAAAAGTCACATTCAGCAAAACCTCACTTATGAAGCATAAAGGTAAGGGGGTGTATGTAAATTAAATTTTGAATAAATGCACTTTTAAGTGCCAAAACTTTAATCAATTTTCATAGACATCTTTTATTCATATAAACATACACAATTTTACTTTGTGATAATTCTGACTTGGATGTCCTGAAACATCACTTGTCAGCTGACACTTCTCACTGTGCTCACTCCTTTTCTAAGGAATAGGAAATAAAGTAAACATATTCTGTAAAATGAGTCAATAAAAATCCAAGTGAAAATCCAAGTGAAACGCATAACCTCAATGTAGGAGCTGTGCGATCATTATTCTGGCATCTTTTTCTTTTCCTAGGAGGCTGAATGAATGTAGGTTAAGTACCACTTACTAGTAAACAGGCTGTTTTGAGAGATGGGATACTTAGAAAAAGATAGCACCCTCTTAGCAATCTCTAATTCCTTAGTTTTATCAAGATCAGTCAAGTTTAGTGATTAACTAAAGAAAATATAAAAAGTGTAACTCCTAAGAGTACTTACTCAGGTTTTTTAGCTTTCTGAGTAAGGAGCGTCCTTGATTTTTTAGGACCAGAATCATATGAAACAAAATGTTAAAATACTGTTAAGTATTCTGGAAATATGAGCCAGAGGCAAAAACATATGAACATGCATACATTTAAATTCTATATGATTTCAATGTCTCCAAATTCTTATCATTTTAATACAGAGGGTTTTAAATAAGATGACATATATAGAGTGTCAGAACCTATGAAAAGGTTCAGAGACAATCTCCTTCGTAGAGTTCAGCATGATCGTTTTCCTGTGCTTGGCAGCCACCACTACCCACATGTCCACATTCCTAGCTGCCTAAAACTTTTCATCTAATTCTCTGCTAGCATCTTATCCTCTGTCTCTCCTCCTCATTACTGTTTTGCCCAATCTTCACATGTGCCTCTGTTATTACCTCATAATCCTTCTATTCTAGAGAGACCCAATATTAGATCAAATAAAGATGACATAAGTGAAACAAAGGAAAAGTGCTACTAGTGTTCTCTGGGTCATGGGAACCTGGCCAGAGAGAGATATAATGGAATTATAATTTCGATTTTTCAATTACAGTTTAATTTATGAACTTTATATATTGTAAAGATTATCAGGAACTTTTCCCCAAAATATCTACAACAAGGCAAAAATTCTGAAGTATGATGATAAAAAATAAACTTTTAGTCTTGATCTGTTTATATAACTCAAAAAAATGCTGTTTTAGAAAATACACATTCCTCAAGGACTTTTTTTGCAAGTAACTCATAGAGTAAAACAGCCTACATTATACTTATCTTTCAAAATGCAGTAAGTTCACAGATACACATATGTACATTTCACTCTAAACAGTATTTTGTGAAAAGAAATTTTCCTTACTGGGAAAACTACGGATGTAGAATAAACTTCTATTTCTGCCAAGACACAAATGTAATAAGACATTTACCCAAGTGTAAGCTGTTAATACTGAAGAAGCAATTCTCAATACTGACCTAAGTGGGGATCTGCCTACATAACTGCGGAGTTTAAAAACCTCATTTCATTAGGCATTTGGGAGGCCGAGGCGGGTGGATCACCTGAGGTCAGGAGTTCGAGACCAGCCAGGCCGTCATGGTGAAACCCCATCTCTACTAAAAGTACAAAAATTAGCCGGGTGTGGTGGCGGGCGCCTGTAATCCCAGCTACTGGGGAGGCTGAGGCGGGAGAATCGCTTGAACCCGGGAGGTGGAGGTTGCAATGAGTCAAGATCATACTACTGCACTCTAGCCTGGGTGACAGAACGAGACTGTCTCAAAACAAAAAACAAAGAAAACAAAAACAAAATTTAAAAAAAAATTGTTTCCCAGTCTTAGCAATACCCTTAGCTGAAGGCAAGCGCTTTTTTCCACTAGAGGACCAAGCGTAGGTGTGATTTCAATCAAACGGGATTAAGTTAAAATTTATTTTTCAGAAAACATGTATTTGATGAGGTTCTGATCATTTTATCAACTTCTTAATGAGTCACTAAAGCACATGTTCTACTATGAAATAGTTAACTAAAGGGGGTTCAATAGTAGCATTTCATCAGTGTCCTTAAGAGAATACTTTTAAACTCAGGAAAAGTTATTCGATGCACACAAGAGAAGAAATAATGGAGTATATTCAGGGGATAACTTATTCATCTATAATTGACGTATTCAACTTTCAGTTTGATTCTTGAAAGATTTAAAACTTAAGCACCCTCTATTAGAAACTGATTAGACTTATGGGGGAAAAACCCAAACAGAAGTTCTGAATCACTGGAATTTTTGTTCTATTTCCTGTTAACACATTGATAGTACATCATATTCGTTCCATACATGTTTTTTAAAAGCAGCAGAATCCTTAAACTAACTGTACCCTAATTTAGCCTATAGCTCATGTATCTAACAATTCTTCCCATTGTTTCTAATTAAAATGCTCAGCCAAAGCCTACAACAAAAGAAAAGCAAGTCTTCCTTTATTACAAACTGCCATGGTTTCAAAATTTAAAGTGTCAAACCGTCAAAGTTTAAAATCGTGATTTCATTGTTACAAAGAATGTAAAGATATTTTTTAAAAGGTGTCAATACTCTGCTACTGTATGAAGAGTGTGGTAAGCAGAAGTGAAAAAACTGAAAGCAAATATTCTACTCCATGCCCACCAAAATTCCCGGCCAAATCTGGAATTGCATAATGATCATATAATCTTTAGAGTATGCTAAAGCGGAAACGAAATTCCTTTTCTAAAATGTGAATCAATCTGACCCCAAAATTAGACACTTTACAAACTTACCTAAAACAGACAAAATGGATGCAAAATTATATTGCCGTACAGTTGCTCTGAATACGATCTTAGCGTTCAAGAACTTTCCAATGAATAAGGGCACTCAACAGCCTGCACTGGGGGCCTGAATTTCGTGAACTACGGAGAAACCTCTGTGAAGCCGCAAATTCCCTCCACTCTCCTGGAAACCCCTCTTATCAGAAACATTTGAAGAATTTATCCACAACAATTAAGCTGACTTGAAGAATGGAAACCTAACATCTCAAATATACTATATATGGAATGAAACATGGCCAAACACATAAATACAAACTCACACAGTCTCTGACACTTTGGTGTACAACTCTGCCTGAACATCTCACAGCATCAGCAACAGATCCACCTGTCACCTGTTCAGCACCGCCAAGAGACCCTTGCAGCCTCCCTGACTCAACCACAATCGCAGGGTTTGAGGTTGATCGGACCGAAAACTAGAAACATCCAGTGAGATCTAAGGGGCCACATATTCATAGCAGGGCTTGCCCCCCACTTCAAAGACGGCTGCAGAAAACCAAGATCGGCAAGGGAATGATGTTCTCCCCCACGCCCGACCCCCACATAACTGCCCCGTGTCTCTCCCCAAAACCCCCGCCCTTAAGTCATCTTTAACTAGACCTCGGCTCCCCAAAAGGAGATTTTTCCTCCCCCGCCCCCACCTCACACATGTCTGGGGGCAGGTCGGGGGCGCCGACGCAGGGAGGGGCCCTCCCGAGCCCCTTGCGCCCTCCCCCACCCGGGGCTCTCCCAGGCGCTTGATTCCAATGAAGCTCCCCCTCCCCCCCGCACGGACGCCCCGGAGCCCAGGCCCGGCCCGATGCTCCCCACCCCCCACCAGACCGGGGGACTCGGGGGGCCTCCCTCTCCGCCTCGCCACTGGGGGAAGGAAAGAGGCGGAGGGAGGAAGAGTGCAAGTTAGAAGCGGACGCCCCGCACGGGCCTCGCGAGGCGGCAGAGCCCCTTCCAGACGGAGGGGGGTGCGGGGCGATGAGGGGAGAGCCCGGTTGGGGATCCCGCCGAGGCCCGGCAGCGCTGTCCGCTTACCCTTTGCCGCCGCCGCTTCCCCCTCCTCCTCCTCGGCCGCCGCCGCCGCCTCTCCCACTAGGGCAGCCGTCTCCACCGTCGCCGCCGCCGCCTCCGCCACCACGGCCGCCGCCAGCGCCGCCGCCGCCTCCGGTTCCACCCGGCAGGGGGGACACCTCAGCCCTCCCTCCCTCCCCGCTCAGCCCCCTCCGCTCGCCCGCCGCCGCCAACTCCCTCCGGCCGCCGCCGCCGCCACCGCTCCTGGCTGAGGGGGAGGGGAGGGGGTCGGGCTGGGTCGCCCCGCCGGCGGCTGCAGCAGATCAAAAACGACGGCTGGGCGGCGTCGCCGCTCCCCGATCCTCGGCTCCGGCTCGCTCGGCCTCCCCACCTCCCTCTGCCCCCACCCCCCTCGCGCTCGCCTGCCCTCCCCCCACCCCCCCAGCTCTCGCTCGCTCTCGCCGCGGCTCCGCCAGCCCAGTCCAAATCAAAATACTGTCACACAATATGGCGGCGCGGCGGCCGGCAAACACCGCGAGATCTGCAGCCGCGGCTGAGGCGGCGGCTGTGACGAGGCCTCCCCTAGCCGAACGGCGGGGGAGCAGCCGGCGGCGGCGGTGGCGGCCCGGGGATGCTCTTCCTCCGCCCTGTACCCCTCCCCCGACACTCGCAGTCTCTACGCCCGTCTGGCAAGGGCTGGAGGGAGGACGCGGGCCGCCGCTGGGGCCGTGCGAGGGGGGCGCCGGTGCGGGCAGCCCGGGGAGGGCTGGGAACCCCTTTCTCGGCCTGGGCCCCCCATCCTTGGGGGTAGGGTGCGGGTTCCACCTCCCACCACGGGGGCCGCTAGCAGTTTGGGCTGAGGGAAGAAAGGAACTGAGCTCGCGTCCCAGCTGCACCTCGCGGAGGGGCTGGCCGGGTCCGGAAGCGGGTGGCGGGACTTGCGGGGCTGCCGGCGGCGCCGCGCGGGTGGGGTCCGGGGGCCCGGCTGGACCCCGGGGCGCTGCGGCGGCCGAGAGGAGCAGGTGGGCCCGCGGCGGAGGCGGAGGCGGGCGCCGGGTCGCTGCGGGCCGGGACACACCCCCTTGGAGCCCGACAGCACCGAGGCCGCTGGCTAACGGGAGGGACCCGTGCGGAATCGACCCTGGAGTGTGCGGGAGACGTCTTGGGAGCCTCACAACTGGCAACTTCGAGACTTGAAAAAAGTGTCGGCTTCTGACTTTTCTTGAGCAGTTGAGGGGGAGAAAAGAAATCTAAATGCTGCGAGGGTTTCGTTGTTTAGATTTTATTTTAATTGCACGTTCCTAGAAGTCCTAGAAGCAGAGCCAAAGACTAGCTTTGCGGGGAGAGGGGGGGCCTTCAAGTTTCTATCTCCTTAAATAAATATTTGTTTAGTGTCCCCCTAGGGGAAAAAAAAAGCGTGTTTAACACTCAGACGTTTCTCACAATGTAAAATATTTATTTAAAAATTCTAACGCTTCCATGGTGTCCAAAACACTAGGGCATTTTTCTGTCCCTGTCCAAAATGTCCATATCCCTGCCAGTTTCTTCCTTGAAACAATTCTTACTCCCGAGAAAAATCCTAAAGGACCATTTTTATACTTTTATTTCCAGTGTGAGCACTGTAGCTACAGTGAGAATTTTTTTTTAAAGCATCTTTTAAATAGTAGAGCCTTCCTCACAGTTTAAAGTTCTTTCTCCCCACTTCCTTTTTCCTCATTCATCCTTTAAAAATACCTGAAGTCTGGGCTATAGCACCAATTCAAATACTTTGCCACTTCAAAAGCTGAAAGAACTTAGGATTTACAATATCGGAATTTAATTATTCTCCATTGGTGATATCATTAAGAGAAGCAAAAGTAAAATTAGGATTTACAAAATTGGAAAGATTCTAGTTTTACTGGCGAGAAGAAATCATTAACTTTAATACTTTATAGCAGTTCTCTGAGGAATTATTTCCATACTCAATGATAAAATAATTGATTAAATAATTTTAGATAAACTGAATCCATTAAGTAAATTTCACTTGTCTTTGAAACCATTATAAAGTACAGAGCCAACAATTGCTTTTGAAATGGTAGGATAATGTATTTTACGCAAATTTTTAAAAAATTTTATGGAATGTACATGTACGTATTTTAATAGAAATATAATGCTTTATAGATTATAGGTGTGAGTAGGTCAAGTCTAAAAACCAGTGGGGGGCAAAGAAGGTATGTATAACAAATACATCCTTGCACCAGCAGTGAACTTAGATCTATCTAGTCATGAGGAAGCATCAGACAAACCCAAGTAGAGGAAAATAAAATATAAAATAACTAGCCTGTATTTTTAAATCATGACCAATGTCATAAAAGACAAAGACTGCAGACTAGAAGAAACTAAAGACATGGTAACGAAATGCAATATGTGACCCTGAACTGGATCCTTTACTGGAGGAGAAAAATGTTATATAGGACATTATTGGGATAATTGGTGAAATTGGAATATGGGCTGTAGATTAAAGAATTGTATCAATGTTAAATTTCCTGAACATCTTTGCATGAGAATATCCTTGTTTATAAGCAAACACACTGAAATATTAAGGGGTAAAATAACATGATATATATGATTTTCTCCCAAATGGTTCAGAAAAAAATAAAATACATACATATACACACATACACACATCTCTGTTATACACATGTACAGAAAGAAGAGATTGATACAATTTAAACCTTGTTGGTGAATCTGGGTTATTTTTAAAATAAAAAATTGGTGAATCCGGATGTTTTTGTACCGTTCTTGGAATTTTTGATAAGCGTGAAATTATTGCTAAGTAAATAGTTTTTAAAGCCCAAGAGCTTTAAACTTCAGAGAGTTCCTTTATCTCACTAAGAGGAGAACTGTTATGAGATAGAGAAATGATAGATCATTTTACAATGGAACTGTCCCTCTGTTCTGAGTAACCAGAATTCTGGTCATTCAACCTTTTCTTCTTCCTTATTTAATCTATTTGAATTTGGGACAAAAATCGTTAGGAATCTTTGTGTATTTGGTAAATGTGATTTCTGTATTTATTGATTCAGTAAATATTCGATGGCTTTTATCCTCAAGACTGGAGAAAATAAAAAGGAGAAAACAAGACTGTGGCTTTCAGGTGCTCTCTGTAGTCATTACAGGAAAAAAAAAAGATCCTGGACTACGTTCAAGAGCTTTTTAGTCTAGTATGGTCCTGATACAGTAGCCACTTGCTACCTGGGGCTGTTTGAATTTAAATTAGTTAAACAAAATTAAAATTCAGGCCTCCAGTTGCACTAGCCACATTTCAAGTGCTCAATAAACCATGTGTTCCATCTGTTCTATCGAACAGGGCTTGTAGTAGAACAGACTGCACTATATAAATAGCATTGATGCAAGGTAGCTGGCAATAAATACCATTGAAACTTAGGGGAAGAGGGATTTCTTTGCACAGGGTGGAAGTGGAAGAGATATCAGGGAAAGTTACAAGAAGATTGCATATAAACAGGTGGAAGTGAAGCAAAAAGCAAGAGTATTCCAGGCAGAGAAAACGTGCACATAGCAGAAAAGGGACGGATATCTGTGAGAGCACTTCATTCTGTGTATCTGTTAACAGAAGGTAGGTAGAGGAGGGAGGGTAGGGCTGTATGAAACCACAAATGCTGAGCTGCTGAGCCTGGACTGTTCTCTAGGCAATAGGAAGTTTATAAAGGTCTTTGGACAAGACAACATGAACAAATGATTCCTTAGGAAGGATAATCTAGCAGGTACATGAAATAGATTAGGTTCGAAGGCACAAAGACCAGATAGCACTGTAATAGCCCAAATGAGAGATAATGGAGAGTTGATATAGTGTGGTCTATTGCATGTGTTTAACTTTAAAGTTAAATCCCAATCTGTAATGGCTTAAGTAATGAAGAATTTGATATCTCACAAATTTGGAAATTCCAAAGTAGCATAGACTTCAGGTCTGAAAGACTGAGAAACTCAATGATATCATCAAGGACCAGGTCCTTTCCATTTCTGCTTTGCTATCTTGGGTGCAGGCATCATTGTCTGGTTAATAGTAAGATGGAAGATGGTAGTGGTCATTCCAAGCATCCAAGCCATAATGTCCAGAAGAAAAGAGATCATCTTAAGAGAGGGAAAATGTTTCCCAGAACTGCTCCTCACACCTCCTGACTAAATTCCCTTCCCTTCCTCTCGCATCTCCTAGGCGTTAGTTGGATCGCATGCTCATTCCTGAATCAGTCCCTGGTCTACATGGTGGAACAAGTGTCAGGGAGTCAAAGATGGAGAAGTAAGAGTTAAAGATGACTCTGAGGGTTTGAGCCAAATGACTAGGGAACAAGTTATGGGAGGAAAGAAGATGATTTTTGTAATAGTCCTCAGTTTGAGATGCTAAAGAAATGTCCAGCTGCATATGACCAGCAGGTGAAAACATGGGACTGAAGCTGAGAATGACGATCACAGTTGAGGATGTACATTGGAAGTCATCTGCAGAAAGAGAATAAATAAAGCCATGAGATTGCCAAAGGAGAGGAAGGGTGACCAGGGCCCACAAAGCAACCCTGGAGGGAGAGGTGCAAACAGGGAAGGCATGGTCAGCAAGCTAGGCAAACCTGGGCCATGTATTGTACAGAAATCAGGGGCAACAGATAGAGTTTCAGGAAGGCCAACAGTGTTAGGAGCTGTGGAGAGAGAGGCTGAGGTGGGAGGATCTCTTGAGTGTGGGAATTTAAGGCTACAGTGAGCCATGATTGCACCACTGCATTCCAGCCTGGGTGACAGAGTGAGACCCTGTCTCAAAAAAAAAATAAATAAAATAAAAATAATAATTAAAATATATCTGCATGTATTTTAAAATATTAGGTGGCAAAGATTGAGGATGGTAATCTGATGGAACTGTAAGGTTAAAAAACGTCTGTTTAGGCAGGAAATAAGAAGCCACGGCCATGTTTTTAGGCTGAGAGTAAAATTCAAAGGTGAAAGATTACGAGTACAAAAGGATGAGATAATGGATACAAAATTTCAGTTAAATAAGAGGAATAAGTTCAAAAGACTTATTGTGCAACATGGTGACTATAATATTGTACTCTTGAAAATCAGAGACTAGATTTTAAGTGTTCTCACCACAAAAAATAACTATGTAAGGTGATATGTTAATTATCACAATTCAGCCATTCCACAAGCTTGTGTTGTACAAGATATCGTGTTGTACATGATCAATATATAGAATTTTTCACACAGCAGTAGAGAGGTTGTGGTGGCCTCCATCCTCTCAAATATGTGAAAACAAAGAATTTTAGGGGTTTCAAAACACATGGAGGCAGGGCACAGTGGCTCATGCCTGTAATTCCAGCACTTTGGGAGGCTGAGGCAGGTGGATCACTTAAGGTCAGAAGTTTGAGGCCAGCCTGGCCAACATGGCGAAACGCCATCTCTACTAAAAGTACAAAAATTAGTCGGGCGTGGTGGCACACACCTGTAATCCCAGCTACTCAGGAGGCTGAGGCATGAGAATCGCTTGAACCCGGGAGGCTGAGGTTGCAGTGAGCTGAGATTGTGCCACTGTACTCCAGCCTGGGTGACAAGTGAGACTCCGTCTCAATAAATAAATAAATACAAAAAAAAAAAAACACATGGAAAGGAGATATCAACTGATGTGATGTGAAGGAAGTGCATCATTCATTCATTTTTATCTTATTTCTCTAACATAAATGAGGTAATTTATGTGCGCATGCTCTTATGTGCACAAAATGTGGTATGTATGTGTTGTGTGATGCCACTGTGGGGGGAAGCACCCGAAGTTGTTATGAACAATTAAAAAATTTATTTCAGAGAATACTAACAGTGGGGTCCATGAGAAATCAGCAGTCCTGTTCATCTACTCAGTTACCCTTTGCACCAGGACTAGACTTGAAAACAGAAGGAATTAGAATGAGCTAATCTTCTCATCTCTCCCTTCCTTTCATGACATATTGTAGTCTCTTTCATAAAAATCAGAATGGTATTGGTCAGCATAATTGGCAATTATTTACAATCTGTCATAACATCACCTATCTTTAAGCTGAACTTGGGTGCTCAATACATTTAAGATTCTTCTTCACCTTTGGATAGCTATCAAAACTGTTATTTAAAAATTCTGTTATCTTCCCAACTGGCCAACAATGATGGTTTCCATTTTTGAGACTAGGTTCCAATATAAGATCTTAGAAAATATTGCTAAATGTAGAACATGGCATATTGATACGTGGATGTAAAGCCCGAATGTGATAGGAATTTGGGGCATAAAAAATTTACTAATTATAAACCAGTTACTACCACTAGCATTGATAGTGGTACCATTACTATTACTACTACCAAATTCACAACTAAAGATAGGGAGGTTTAAGAGGTTAAATAACTTACATAATCTAAAACAACTAGTAAATGAACAGTGGGGCTTTGAATAGATCTTCTGACCCCATACAGTGGGTCCCTTCACCATACCACCATTCAAGACATATTCTCTGTGCTTTAACAATTTTCAAACAACTATTAATGGCAATAATAAAACAGGTAGACAGTTTAAGAGGAACTAAGTTACTCTGGGAGTTTCGAGAGGAGAAGACCACAGGAGAGGGTTATTGGAGGTGATATTCCAGATGAACCTTGAACAAGAGTTGAAATTTCAATTGACAGAAAAAACCTGAGGGCATTTCAGGTGTCTGTGATAGCTGGAGAAAAGACCAGAGAGTCAGAAAAGATAGAGCATATTTAGGGAACATGAAGTAGCTGATTTTGCAGAACTGTAGGAAAAATGTAGGATAGTGGTGGGAGACAAGACAAAGCAGGTAGCAATGTGAACTAAATTTGGTAGGTGGAGGTGTACCATTCAAGTTTAGTGAATGATGGAACATAATTAGATCATAATTAGATCTATGCTTGATCTACCCTCAATTCAGGTGGAGAAGGAAGAGAGAGGAAGTAGGGAGACCATGGAGTCAGTCATCACTCCGCAAAGGTATGGGGAACGCAAACACACTTGTGGCAATAAAAGGAAGAGTGAGAAGCAAGATAAATTTCCATGGTAGATTTTTCCTTTTTATCACTTTAGACAAATGAAGGAAAATACGGGGTGAGGGAGAAAGGTATCAAAGAAGACTATGTGATTTTGAGACTGAATAATGGAGAATTGTTACTCTATTAACAAAAACAGTGAGGTAACGTAGAGATATTGCTTTTGATGGGAATAATGAGTTAGATTTTTTCATGTATTGAACAATAATTTTAGTTCTCCTGGGGGCCTTCTTGAGCCTTCTCTGTCATTCAGATGTAAAAGGATGAGAGGCCAAACTTACAGAGAATGCAAATGGTCAATCAATGTACAAAAGACTTCAGCCTCATTGGTAATCATGTAAATGCAAGTTTTTTTTTTTAAAGAATATATTATTTTCCAGCCTATTACATAAGGTTGAGAAAACAAATTAGACAAACTACTCGGAAATAAATTTAAGAAAAATATGGGATTTGTAAGAAGAAATCTAAAAAGTCTATTGAAAGACAAAGCTGGAGATAAATAGAAATAACATATACTTGAATAGAAAGTTTTAATATTTTAAAAATGAAAATTGCCCCCACATTTATGTTTTTTGTTTTTGTTTTTGTTTTGAGATGGGGTCTCACTCTCACCCAAGCTGGAGTGCAGTGGCATGATCTCCCTTTACTGCAACCTCTGCCTCCCAGGCTCAAGTGATCCTCCCACCTTGGCCTCCTGAGTAGCTGGGACCACAGGTACGTGCTATCATGCCTGGCTAATTTTTTTGTATTTGTGGTAGAGACGGGGTTTCACCATGTTGCCCAGACTGTTCTCAAACTCCTGGGCTCAAGCAGTCGGCCCATCTCAGCCTCCTAAAGTGCGGGGATTTCAGGTACGAGGCACTGCGCCCCACTCCATGATTATAAACTTAACTCAGTCACAATCAAAAGTTGACAAAATGAGTTTAAAAGCACCTGGATATTTTATTAAGTGAAATAAAATAACCAGGTTGCAGAACAATGTGTATAGCATGCTATGATTGCTGTAAAGAAAGGAAAAATCACACACACACACACACACACACACACACACACACACACACACACACACACAGAGTGTGTCCTGGGAAGGGAAATGGGCAACTAAAGAGAGAGAGACATCTCATTTCATCCCCTTTCCTATTTCTGAATTTGAAAATGTAAACGCATTATATATCAAAATTAATGAAATCAATGAAGAATAGCTAGACCATTTTTTTTTAAAGAGGAATAATTGAGGCCAGGCGCGGTGGCTCACGCCTGTAATCCCAGCACTTTGGGAGGCCGAGGCAGGTGGATCATGAAGTCAGGAGATCCAGACCATCCTGGCTAACATGGTGAAACCCCATCTCTACTAAAAATACAAAAAAATTAGCCGGGTGTGGTGGCAGGCGCCTGTAGTCCCAGCTACTTGGGAGGCTGAGGCAGGAGAAAGGTGTGAACCTGGGAGGTGAAGCTTGCAGTGAACGGAGATCGTGCCACTGCACTCCAGCCTGGGTGACAGAGCAAGACTCTGTCTCAAAAAAAAAAAAAAAAAAAAAGAGGAATTATTGGTGTTGGGGTGGGGAGGCATTGGTATGACATACTTGACCACACAAAAGACTTGTTGCAAGGATTAAATGAATGAACGTATGTAAAGGGCTTGCAAAAGTATATGTAAAGCATATGTAAAGTATATGTAAAGCATATGTAAAGTATATGTAAAAGCATATGTAAAGGCTTTGCACATGAAGTGTCGCACTAATATTTGTTGCTATTATTATCATAATCTTGATATGTGAACTATATGACTTAAATGCCATCTATCATGAAGGAATATATCAATAGGTTTTTACTATATGAAGTTTAAAAACTTTTGGAAGGGAAAAAATAAAAAAATAAGCTGAAACACAGCATACGGGGAAAATAAACTTAGAACATATATGATGAGCAAGGTCAGTCATTCCACAAATTTTTTTTAGTATCTATCCTGGGTCAGGCGTTACACTAGAGGCTGGCTATATATATGGTGATTAAGAAGATGGTCTGGCCCTCATGGAACTTATAGTCTACAGAAACTAAGAGTTAATATTCTTAATATGCAAAAGGTTATTAAAAATCATAAGGGAGAAAAGCCCCATAGAGCACAGAGAATTTTTTAAAAAGAAAATATCGGCTGGGCATGGTGGCTTACCCCTGTAATCCTAGCACTTTGGGAGGCTGAGGCGGGCGAATCATGAGGTCAGGAGTTCAAGACCATCCCGGTCAATGTGGTGAAACCCTGTCTCTACTAAAAATACAAAATTAGCCAGGCATGGTGGCACATGCCTGTAATCCCAGCTACTCGGGAGGCTGAGGCAGGAGAATCGCTTGAACCTGGGAGGTGGAGGTTACAGTGAGCTGAGATTGCACCACTGCACTCCAGCCTGGGTGACAGAGTGAGACTCCATCTCAAAAATAAATAAATAAATAAATAAATAAATAAATAAATAGAAAATATCACTAAAGGTTAAAAATATAGGAAAATAAATTCAATCTCTATAGTCAATTTCACTCTAACAAAACAAATAATATACATTTCTTTCTTCGTTTGTTTATTAATGGGAAAGATTTTTTTAAAAAGCCAAACTCCAGTGTTGGCACGGTGGAGACAGAGGCATTCTTGATTCCTGGGAGTGGGAGTATAATCAGTGTAAGCTTCCTGCAAGGCTGTTTGACAACATGTATTGGAATTTTAAATATGCAAACTGTTTGACCTCTTCTACTCCTAGGAAGAAATAACTGGATGTATATTTGAAGATGTGTGTAAAAGGGTGCTTACCTCAACCTTCCTTATAATAGTAAAAAAATAGAAAACAACCCTAATACATCTTACTAAGTAATGAGTTAAATTATGGTGCATTGGTACAATAAAATAAGATGTAGTGGTTAAAAAGAATGTAGATCTATATACATTGACATGAAAAGATGTCGTAATATAATATTACGGGAAGGAGGTAGATTTCATGACATTGTCAAAAATAGTACAATCCCATTTAAAAAATGTGGATGTATGTCTGAATGTGGGTATGTACAGAAAAAAGTCTGGAAAGATAGATTCTAAAACATAACAGAGTGCTTTGGGGTGGTAAAATTAGGAGTGATCTTTGTTTTATTCTTTGTACCTTTTTGGTGGTATTTTCTGAATTTTTAGCAATGACTAGATTACTAATATGTCAAAATAAAATTATTCAAAATTGTTCCTTAAATATTTCTGAAAAACTCTTTGGGAATAACTTTGGTTTAACCAAAGCCATGATAACTGAAATTTTTATTATTCAGACTCTCAGGTTTTGCACATTTATATTTTTTCCTGTCCTAAGTCAGTAGGGAAACCTTTGTAAATAATAAAATATTTCAAGAATTTGGAACAAAATGACAATCACAGAGTACTGACCTCATTTCCACAACGGTTAAAAGTATTGAAGAAAAAGAAATCTTGAGAGGGCAGCAGACAAAAAAATCTGAGCAGCATTGACCTCTCTGAAATCGGTTCCTTGGCAGGGATGGGGATGTGGTGGAATGGAAGATAAATGAGGATTTCACGTCTTCTTCGGTTTGCTATTGGCCTTATTGTTCCCCAAACTTCATAAATTTTCCCAAATAGTAGCCTTTAGGGTGCAAGAGAACTACTCCCCTTGTCCATGTCACTCTTCTCCCATCTTGGTTGAATTTCATCTTATTTGCCTTGTTATCTGGATATAGAGTTCTCTTGGCTTTGCAACTGTGCTAAGGTGGCAGAAAAATTTCCCAATTCAACCCAGTCTTTTGTGAGATTCGGGGCCTAATGCTGATCATATCTGCAACAGAATTGCTCTGTGACTCACAACACTACCCATCCATGAACAGACAACAAGGATGTCTCAGCCCCAGATCTTTGGGCTGGAGGAGGGGCAGCCTTTGGGGACTATGGGGTGATTGTAAGGAATCTGTGATTTCATATAGGTCCCAAGTTTAGAAAACGAAATCAACAAAAAGACAATTACTGTCATGTGGGGACCTACATTTTGAAACACAGATTAAAAAGGAGTTCTTATTTTCAAAAGTTTACAAACTACAAATTAAGAAAATAAACTCTGCATGGTCTTTCCTATATTTGTATCTCTGTACATGCAGTTTCCCTCTCCCCATCCCCACCCCCAACTTTCCTGCCCTGCTGAACCCAGCAGGGACAGGATGCCCAGGACACAGAAAGTTTTCTTTTTTGAGACGAAGTCTCACTCTGTCACCCAGGCTGGTGTTCAGTGGTGTGATCTCTGCTCACTGCAACCTCTGCCTCCCAGGTTCAAGCGATTCTCCTGCCTCAGCTTCCCAAGTAGCTGGGACTACAGGCCTGCGCCACCACACCCAGCTAATTTTTGTATTTTTTTTTTTTTTTTTGAGACGGAGTCTTGCTCTGTCGCTCAGGTTGGAGTGCAGTGGCGCTATCTTGGCTCACTGCAGGCTCTGCTTCCTGGTTCATGCCGTTCTCCTGCCTCAGCCTCCCAAGTAGCTGGGACTACAGGTGCCCGCCACCATGCCCGGCTAATTTTTTCTATTTTTTAGTAGAGATGGGGTTTCACCATGTTAGCCAGGATGGTCTCGATCTCCTGACCCCGTGATCCGCCCGCCTTGACCTCCAAAAGTGCTGGGATTACAGGCGTGAGCCACCGCACTGGGCCAATTTTTGTATTTTTAGTAGAGATGGGGTTTTGCTGTGTTGGCCAGGCTGGTCTCGAACTCTTGACCTCAAGTGACTCTCCCGCTTTGGCCTCCCAAAGTGCTGGAATTACAGGCGTGAGCTACCATGTCTGGCCACATATCAAGTTTTCAACAAGACTGTTTAGTCCAAATCGTATAGCCCTTTAGAACAGCCCACCCACTTCTTTCCCTTTGTCTTATTTCTCTCAGAGCAAAATTCGCACATGAATTACAGAAAAAGGGAAACAAACTGATTGTGGTGGTACTTAAAGGTGGGCGAAGGAGAGGCATTGGTCATCTTCATGTTCCTAGGCCTCATTATTGCTTTACCGACTAGAAGAATTCACAAAATTTTCTAAACATTTCTTTTCCAAAATAAATGTGGAAATGCTTGCTATTGTAAAATGGAAAACCTTATGCATTCTGAAGAACTTTATAATCATAAGTCTGTGTATCTGAATTGGAGGAAAAAATGACATGTGAAGGAAACATTTGTAGACTCCAGTTGCAGCTACTATAGCATTTCTTTTAATAAAAGTGAAAAGAATATTACCTCAGATTTATGAATAACTGCTTTGTCTATGTTACTCTCAAAGTCAGCATTTCACCAAAGAACTTTGTGTTCTATTGTTTTTTTTTTTTCTTTGAACTACTTTTCTTTCCATGTGATAATGTCAGGATTTTTAGTTTCTAACAACTCATCTATTAACAGCAAAGAACAGGCAGGACATTTGAGATAAGGAAGTAATTAGGAGGTGCTTTTATATGTTTAATGGTTCCTGAGTCTGAACAGTCTTGTGAGATTTGGATAGGGCCCTTTGAAAAAGGAAATGCATTCAAAGTGACAAGCTAATGCAGGATTTCGATTTTAAGCTTGTGGTGAGCCCAGTAACATAGGTTCATGTAGCAGAATTTGACATTAGATTATGTTAATAAGGCACACTCCTACCCCAACTCTATCCCATTTATACTAATAATCAATATATCAGACAGGCATATGAACAAGAAGAAAGACATTCTATCCATGACAAAACAATTGAAAACATTTTCTGAGTGATGTTTCCAAACTTGGAAAGACTGAAGTACAGTCGGCCCTCTGTATCTGTGGGTTCCACATCCACAGATCCAACCAATTGTAGATGGAAAATATATAATAAAAATAACCATAACAAAACAATAAAAAGTAACAATATAATAACAAAAACTAATACAAGTAAAAGTACAGTAGGTAGCATTTACGTTGTATTTGGTATCATAAATCATAGATTATAAATAATCTAGAGATGATTAAAGTATATGGGAGGATGTGTGTGACATGAAGATACTATGTCATTTTATATAAGGGACTTGAGCATTTGAGGATTTTGGTATCCATGGGGACTGGAGGTGGAGGTATTCTTGGAACCAATCCTCCCAGGATGCTGTGGGAGGACTGTACTAAGCCACTTTTAAACAAATGATTCTAGTCCTTCAGATAAAATGAGAGGCAATCCTGATACTGGTGTACCTATGCTGTTTTCCATAGAGAAATCGGATGTGTTGCATATTTGTAAAGCCAACTGCTTTGTGAAGTGAAGGCAGCGTGTCGGGACCTAGGCTTTTGCTGTTGTGTCTGCCGTTTCTTCTGTTTTTACCCATCAGTATAGGACCTGCTCCATAACATGTCTTCTTCTGGTGAGCCCAGACATGTCCCACTTCTGAAACTCCAGAAACAGAGCTGATCCAATTAAAGCAGGCACTTTCAGATGGAATTCACAGACTTTTGTTACTGAAGGAATAAGGAGAGCCAGCAGGAAACTGGGCTGCCTGGCAAAACCCATGGTGACCGTCAGTAGAAATGGAGATGTGATCACTATAAAAATGAAAAGCATCTTTAAAAATAATGAGATTGCTTTTAAACCTAGAAAAGTGTGAGGAAACCACACCAGGTGGCCATAAAATCAAGAGTACCGTAACCTTAGATAATGACTCCCTGATTTAGGTTCAGAACTGGGATCACAAGGAGACCTCACTGGGAGAAAGTTGGTGGGTGAGAAGATGGGGGTGGAAAGTGCCGTGAGCAATATTACCTGTGCTCAGATATAGGGGAGAGAATGAACACATTCAGTCTCAAACTCCTGAGGACTCCTAAGCTGTGATCCAAACTGCAGAGGTTGTCTAAACAAAATTCCAAATTAAAAAGAAAATTTCCCATTCCTTCAGTGTCTAGCTGAAATGCCACCTCTGTACTCACTCTTCCCAGTCCTCCAGACAGATGCTCTTTTTTCATCTTTTGAACCTTCAGCATTCGCTTTGCGCCTCCCTCGACGCACTCACCACTCATTGCCATTTAGATCCCCACTTCCCTGACTTCACTGATTCACATTTACCTTTCCATCTGCCATTGCTCCTTGCACAGGACCTCGTCCATAGTAGGCATAGCAAATATTTCAGTGAAGAAGTAAATGAATATATTGATTCTTTAAATATACCAGCCAAATGCAAAGTTAGGTACAAATAAATCTGTTTTGGATTGAACGAAATCAATACATGTAAAAGTCTACTTTTTTATTGCACAATAATATGTATTTATTATAGAACTTTAAGAAAGTACAGGCCAGTAAAAAATTACCTTTAATTATTTTATCAAGAGAAAGCCACTCTTCTGTATTTTCTTCTATTTGTAAACATACATAGATACATGTATGCTTATATTTATACACATACATATATTACGTGAACACGAACAAACACATACATTTTTCCAACCAAAATATAATAATGGGGTATCCTGCTTTGTAGCCTGTGTTATTTCAGCTTCTGTGACAAGCAGACATCAAGACATGATTAGATGCAACAGTCCCCAACATTTTTAGCACTAGGGACCAGTTTTGTGGAAGACAGTTTTTCCACAGACTATGGGGCAGTGGAAAGGATGGTTTTGGGATGATTCAAGAGCATTACATTTATTGTGCCAAGGCCACAAGAGCATTACATTTATTTCTATTATTATTACATTGTAATATATAATGAAATAATTATACAACTCACCATAATGTAGAATCAGTGGGAGCCCTGAGCTTGTTTTTCTGCAAGTAGACAATCTCTTATCAACCCTAGATAATCCTGTCTGGGGTTGGTAGGAGACAGTGACAGATCATAAGGCATTAGATTCTCGTAAGGAGCACACAACCTAGATCCCTTGCATGTGCTGTTCACAATAGGGTTTGTGCTACTATTAGAATTTAATGCTACCACTGACCTGACAGGAGGCAGAGCTCTGGAGGTAATAGGAGCGATGGAGAGTGGCTGTAAATACAGATGAAGCTTCACTGGCTCACCTGCTGCTCACCTCCTGCTGTGTGGCCCAGTTCCTAACAGCCCCCAGACCAGTACTGGTCCATGGCCTGGGAGTTGGGGACCCTGATAAGATAAGAATCTGTGAGAAAAAATGGGGAGAAGCTGGGAGATAGATAGATAGATAGATAGATAGAGGAAATAAGTCTGACCCCAAGTGAAGCAAAGAAAGATGGGAAGGTGAGTGGTAATATCCTAGACTGCCATGTAGTGCAGAGAAAGTTCAGCAAGACCTTGAGGAGTACTTTAGTAGAGGAGCTGGGAGATGTGGACTCCTCCGCCATCAGAAGAGTCTACAATTCCCATGAAGGAGACTGCAATAGTAACTCTGTCAGGTTCAATCACTGTGGCCTTGGCACGAATGCAGAGACGGATTTTCGGAGAACAGCAGCGGAGGCCTTTGGGCAATTATACTCCCTGTAGCTGGAAGTGCACTGCCAATTAACTACCTTTGATTAGGGCCATGTTTCCAAGCCATAAAATATTCATATATAGGGTTTCAATAAATATTTATGCTTCAAAAATAATACATAGATATTTTAGAAAACCTGGAAAATGAACTGAAAGAAGATAAAATTTATAGTAAGTCTAAGTCTAGAATTACCCACTGTTAACATTTCGATATGTGCCTTTTCAGGTTAAAGTGTATATATGTAATGTTATATGCTTATATATTTGTATAAATACAAAATATAAATACATATATATGTTCATAATTTTCTAGCATTTGGGAAAATGACAGTATCTACTCTTTAGTCTATCTTGGGCATATTTTTGAATACCTATATGAAACGGAACAGGCTGTAAGTTCGTAGAAGCTGATTGAGAGATTTTTAACATATACAGCGATAAGACATTGTATCTGCCGAAGTGATTTTCTGCTTGGATTTTGGAGATAGGCTTAATTTTATACCTCTTCACCGAAGTTATTTTACAAATTGTATATATAGTTTGGTATTAAATGATATAAGAATGTAATGAGCAAATGTGCCATAATCTTTCAAAGTCTACTGCTATTTTCCAAAGTAGTAGCTTAGTGACTAAGCCAATAGCTTTATAAAAGTGATTTATTTTGAAATTATAAAAATAAGATTTTAAAGGTTGTAACATGTTCAGTAAATAGTGTTTGTTGAAAAGTAGTGGTTAAATACATGGAGCTCTTCTTAGTCACAATGCACATGACTAAAGAAGAAATGTTGTGTGGAAACATTCAAATGAAGATACAGTTCTTGTGATATGAAACAACTTTTACATAAATGAAATAAACAAAAAGATTTGAAAACGTGAACTGGTATTCATTGGGTTAGCACCTACAATGATGGGTTCTTATTTCTCCCCACCAAGCTTTCTTGATGAATGCATATGCGTAATGTACAGAAATGACCATTTCATTCCCTTATTAACTTCCTGCTGGCCTTCACTTTAAGAAATTTTCATAGTAGAAAATGTAATCTATATATGCAGGCTTCAATAACCTCAATGTATAGATAAGATTATAATTCCCTTAATACTCCAGTTTATAATGGCCCCAAGCACCCACCGCTTGACTGGTAGGCTTTCCAGCTTTCTTCTAGCATTGTTGTAGTTCCCCTGTTACTGTCTGCTGGTGGAGAGAGAACTCAAATGTTCCTTGAGGCTAAATTCGGTAACTGCTGGCTTCTTGTTGTGCCTTCTGGTTTTGGTTGTCCTAAGTGCGAGGGGATTTGTCCCTGGTAATGTTCAGTTGTTGCTGACCACCCTGCCAAGAGCCTTTACTCTCCTGCAGAGATGTGGCTCCAGCCATCCCAATGTGGACCTCTGCCTATTAGCCTAGTTCATGATAATTCCAAGGGTAAGAAGGAAGATGGCCTCTTGTCATCATCCAAATTCTACCAGGGTTCTCCCACAGCAAAACTCCCCAAGCTTTGAATGGCATAGCACCTGATATAGCAATTTCAACTTGCCTATAGGTTCATTTTTGCCAAGTTGCATCCAATACGCTTGAGTAGCTGAGTCAGGATTCTCTCTTTCCAGGAAGCAGGATGCAGAGACTGGGATACTTTAATTCCATGATTTAGGTCTTGAAGCTAAGAACCAATGGTATGGACTCCTTTCACCCCCCAGTGCTCTCCTGACCTTCTGCCCACTCTTCCCTGCCATTGCCTCCTTAGGATGAATTTCCTGAGTCTGACATTGGGTCTTTCTTTTAACCACAATGGAAGGTGTGTGTTGGGGAGGAGGGTGAGGGTGAAGGTGGGGAAAAAGATGGTTCCCAACCGATGACTGACGAAAGGTTATGTTGCATAACACTAAGCTATACTCAAGGATTAACACTGAATCAGGTAAAGGCTGAAGGAAAGAGAATGATCCCGAAGAGTCATTTTCAGTCCCATATTAAATTTTAAAATACCTCACAGAATTGTGTAATTTTACAACTGGAAGGGATTTTAAAGACATTTTCATCCAACTCCCTTATTCTATCTGTGCAGAAACTGTTGTGACTTGCTCAAGGTCAGAGTTATTGACAGAACCAGTTCTATAACCAAAATTATCTGACCCTGTCAACCTCGCACCCAAAATTCAGCAAACACATCTTATTAATCAAAACCACTCTGTTCTAGTCTTACTTTTATTAGAATCAAACATACAAACAAGAGCTTTAAAAATTTTTTAAATCAGAATAACTGTTAACAATGTATAGATATTTTAGGATGGATCCCTTACCTGGATTCAGCAGGATTACAGGGATCTATTTTTAGTTTTCCACCTTCCCAGTCCTACACAAGATACTGTTGCTATATTGTTAATACATAGAGACAAAAATTCTTCAAAAATAGTAAGAAAAAATGTATATTTCTACCTTTATCCAGAAGCTTTTATCTAGCAACATTTAAAAAATTTTTCTTTTTTAGAGACATGTTCTAGTTCTGTTGCCCAGAGTGCAGTGGCACAATCATAGCTCATTGTAACCTCAAATTCCTGGGCTCAAGTGATCCTCTTGCTTCAACCTCCAGAGTAGCTGGGGCTACAGGTACGAACTGCCATGCCAGCTAAGTAAAAAAAAAAAACACACAAAAAAAACTGTAGAACTGTGCTGTGTTGCCCAGGCCAGTCTCGAACTCCTAGTCTCAAGTGATTCTCCTGCCCCTGCCTCCCAGTGTTGGGATTACAGGTGTGAGCCCTGCCCCTGGTGCAGTGAAAATTTTATCTAGTTTATCTAGCTTTATTTAGCTTCATTTTAATCTAACAAATACCTAAGTACAGGATAGAATAGGTTTGCCCTAATTTATACCACATTATCAGGTGTATTCACTTTCTTTCTGATGTTGAATTATTATTGTTATTATTTTTTGAGACAGAATCTCTCTCTGTCACCCAGGCTGGAGTGCAGTGGAGCGATCTCAGTTCACTGCAACCTCCCCCTCCAGGGTTCAAGTGATTCTCTTTCTTCAGCCTCCTGAGTAGCTGGGACTACAGGCCTGCACCACCACGCCTGGCTAATTTTTGTGTTTTTAGTAGAGACTGAGTTTCACCATGTTGGCCAGGCTGGTTTTGATCTCCCGACCTCAAGTGATCTGCCCGCCTCAGCCTCCCAAAGTGCTGGGATTACAGGCGTGAGCCATTGCACCCGGCCTCTGATGTGAATTATAATGGCTGCTGGTAAGACCAGCGGCCAATAGACACTAATGTAATTACTATAGTCTCTTGACCAGAATTAAACATTTCAAGCCAATGCTATACCATGACAATTTTCTACTAAAATCAGATAGATTCTTAACACAGTTTTTCTCTTCCACTGTAATACTTTCATTTTCTGCTATATATGAAATACATAAAAAGGTTAATAGTTGTGCAGTCAAGGAAGAAAAATAACTCCCATATTCATTTAGCATGAAAAGATTCTTTAAGCAAATCCTCAGTCAAAAGTTATGATTGATAGTAATAATAGAGATAAGCATGTTTTTAATTCAAAATTAACATAAGCAGAAGGAATGTACTTTGCCAGTTATGGAATTAATCCCTCTAGCTGAGATTATCTTCAAAATTTTCAAACAGGTTCTGTCAAGTGGGAGAATATAATATCATTTTATAGAATTAGTGTCTGAAATAAGAAAAATTAACATTTCTTTGTGCGTGTGCATGTGTGTGTGTCTTAGATTTTGTAAAATATCTTCCACATTCTAATTCTTCCTTAGAATAAACTTAAAGAGTAAATACTATAATCTCCAATTTATAAATGAAAAAAAAACCTGAAGCTCAAAAAGGTTAAATGACTGTTTTAGGTTACAGGTGTAGTAAATAGTGGAGTCTTTTTTTGTGGTTTTTGGGACAGGGTCCCTCTCTGTCATCGTGGTGTGATCAACACAGCCTTGACCTCCCGGGATCAAGCAAGTCTCCCACCTCAGCCTCTGGGGTAGCTGGGGCTACAGGTGTGCGCTACCACACCTGGTTAAGTTTTTGTATTTTTTGTAGAGATGGGGTCTCCCTATATTGGCCAGGCTGGTCTCAAACTCTAGGCTCAAGCCATTGCCCACCTTGGCCTCCTCAAGTGCTGGAATTACATGTGGCTGAGCCATGGGCTGGGCCAATAGTGGAGTCTTAATTTGAAATAATGTTTTCTGATTTTATTTTCATTTTTTTCTTTCTCCTTTTCTTCTAATGATTTAAAAACTAAATGTCTTTTCCCAAAGAATGCCATTCTGAGGAAATAGCATGCATATTTTCATATACCTAGACTAATGCCATTGTAGCTTTGAATATAATTTCCTGAAATCCTTTAAGATTGCTTAATTTTTTTTCAATTAAATTGTGATTTAGTACTAATGGGTTCTTTGAGTATTTTAAGTTGGTGACTCTACTTTTTAGGCAAAACAGACTAAATTTATAATGACATTGTGAAATATAAAGTAATTGTTTTCAGAATTTTCATAATCCAATGTATTGTCCCAGAAAATAAAATATTTTTTAGCAAATAGGGAACCTGCAGTATAATCAGAAAAAACACTAAGCAGAAATATCAGTATTTCATGAACATCATAAATTATTTTTAAAAGTGATCCTTCATTAAAACATATACTGGTTTAAGGCCAGGCATGGTGGCTCACCCTTGTAATCCCAGCACTTTGGGAGGCCGAGGTGGGAGGACCACTTGAGGCCAGGAGTTCGAGATCAGCCTGGGCAACATAGTGAGACCTTGTCTCTACAAAAAAATAAAAATAAAAAAAAGTATCCAAGTGTAGTGGCATACCCCTGTAGTCCTAGCTACTCAGCAGACTGAACTGGGAGGATCATTTGAGCCTAGGAGTTCAAGGATGCAGTGAGCTATGATCATGCCACTGCACTGCAGGTTAGACAATAGAGCAAAACCCAATCTCAAAAAGAGAAAAAAAAGTGTGCATAAATATGTATTTAAAAATTACATGAATTGAAAAATTACATGCTAATTGAAAAAAATTAAAACAATGCAGCAGGGTATGAACTAAAAAGTTTGAGATCCTCTTCTCACCCAAATCATTATTTGTGTGTATGTATCTTGTCAAATCTTTCTAATCATTCATTTTTAAAATGAGAAGTCACAGATATGACTAATAAATGAAATGCATGATCCTGGATTGGATCCTGAATTTAAAATTGATTCTATATTGATAATGGCATTGTATCAATATTCACTTTCTTCAGAGTGATAATTGCATTGTGATGTAGAAGAACGGCCTTGTTTTTAGAAGATATGTGATAAAGTATTGGGTTGAACTGTCAAGGTGTCTGTGTCTAACCGTCAAATGGAGGAGGAAGGGATGGAAAAAGGAAAAGAAGAAGAGAGGGAAGGAAAGAGGGAGGAGGAGAAGAGAGAGAGAGAAAGATAGAGATGATGAATGAGAGAAAAAGTAACTGTGGAAATTTTACCAATTAGTGAATCTAAGTAAAGAATATCTAGATTTTATCGTATTATTCTTGAAGCTTCTCTGATGGTCTAAAATTTTTCGAAATAAAAAGAACAAGAGGGAAAAAATAGAAGATATCATATCAATGTGCGATAATGAAAATAGCTATTTGGTGCTAGAAATATCTGCGTTCAATTCCAGGCTACGGATTACTTAATAGTCAGGTGACCTTGGCCTAGCTAGTTAACCTCTGAATAATTCAGCTTTACCTCCTTAAAATAAAAGTACTATCTACCTTGAAGCATTCTTTTAAGAATTGTATGAAAGAAGTCCTGACCTACAATATTCTCAATACATATTGGTTCTCCTTTCCTCTAAACTAACAGCCATTTTCTTTAATAATAACTTATGTGAGAACTTTCTGTTTACAGTAATGTTAATCTAAATTATTCAAATCAATTTCCCCTCTCCTTCCCCCAGCTGAAGACAACTAAAAAGGCTGGATATAACATTTTAAAACATTTCTTGAAATATTGAAGAGATGACAAGACAGTAAGACATTTTTAGGCCAAACATGGAAGGAAAATGAGAACCCACAGAGAAAAGCAAGAAAGAAGTCACTTTTGTGTTGACGTCATTTTATAATTCTTTAATATTAGAACCCTCATTTGACAGGCTTGAGGACCTGGAAGACAAAAATCAAAGTCCAGAGCTTGCTCGGAGTGGAGTTTGAACCAGTGATGCCTCTCACAGTAAGCTGAGACTTCAAAGGGCTACAACCTGGGGGTCAACCACAAGCAAGACAACCAGCTCTGTTCAAATCCCCTAGTCAGTTTGAATTGCCTCTGACCCTCACGGGCAGGAGCAAGCATAGATCCTTTCTTGAGCAAAGTTCCTTCACTGTAAGCCTCAAATTATTCCTATAAATCCTTTTAAAAACGCATGTGTAATGCATCAAAGATAACCAGGCATGGCCTGGTGCAATGCCTTATGCCTGTAATCCAGCACTTTGGGAGGCCTAGGTGGGCAGATCACGAGGTCAGGAGTTCAAGACAAGCCTGGTCAACATGGTGAAACCCCGTTTCCACTAAAAACACAAAAATTAGCCGGGTGTAGTAGCATGCGCCTGTAGTTCCAGCTACTCAGGAGGCAGGAGAATTGGTTGAACCAGGAGGCAGAGGTTGCAGTGAGCTGAGATCGTGCCACTGCACTCCAGCCTAAGCAACAGAGCAAGACTCCGTCTCAAAAAAGAAGGAGAAAAAAAGATAACCAGGCACAAAGATAAGTATAACTGAGAAGAGTAAATATGACACATTTCAAATAATCAAATGTAACTACCAAAAGCAAATTAAAAGCATAACTAAAAGTTTTGAACTTAGCAGATAGTTTTAACATTAGAGGCAACTAAAGATGAAATCAGTGAACTATAAAGTATATCAGAAGAAATTATCCTGAAAACAACATGAAAAAGGATTATAAACATAAAGGATACTGTGTGAAGGTCTAACATAGGTTTAACTGGAGTTCCAGAAGGAGGGGACAGAGACATGGGAAAAAGTAATATTTGAAGAGACAATGGCTGAGAATTTTCCAGCCATGAATGAGAACAATTCACAGATTACAGATGACCAGTAAATCTCAAGCTGGGTAAATTAAAAAAAAAAAAGAAAAAAAGAAATCCTTACTTAGAACCCACTATAGTGAAACAGTAGAAAACCAATGACAAAAAAAGTCTTAGTACAGAAAAAAAGACAGATTATCTTCAAAGGAGAGATAATGGGGCCAAATAAAGGCCTAGATAGCCTCACTGGCAGCTCTACTAAACATTTATGAAAGAAATCAGGTCTCTCACAAATTCTTCCAGAGAATCTTGACCCTGTTTTAACCTCCACTCAAGATGAAAACTCTATTCAACTTTGTTTGGGAGGTTTTGGCAGTACAGAAGGTGAGAAGGAAACAGAAAAGTATAATGACTGGAAAGAAGAAACAAAACTGTGATTTACATGATATGACTGTGTCTTTTTCTTTACCTGTGTGTTATATTTCACTGTAAAAATGTTTTAACAGCCTTATATTTTCATAACATTTTACGGTTTTTCAAGACACTCTTACAATAATGATCTTATTTGATTGCCACAATTCTGTGAAGAGAACTAAAGTTCAAAGAAGTTGAGTCACAAAGCTGGCCAGTGGGAGAATTTGCACTAGAACCCAGGTCTACTGTGCCTTTCCAATTTGTAGGTATATTTCTATGGCATTCAATGTAATGACAGTTGTTCATAAAGTAATGCATTTGTTTGGGAACATAATTTACATTATGTGATGTGCTATTGGTTATAAAGTGATACAAAACTATTCATGACCATGGAATTAGATAGGAGGAAGAAGCGATAACTTAACCAAAGCAGCTGTTTTACTTTGCTTATGAAAAGAGCAGATGCTCAAAGTCTATTAGAAGCCATTTACAGCGCTGGTGTTATAGGCTAAATTGTGTTCCTCCAAAACTCATAGATTGAAGTCCTAACCTTCAGTATCTCAGAATGTGACTATACTTAAAGATAGGGTCTTTTCAAAGAGGTGAAATTAAAATGAGGCCATTAGAATAGACCGCAATCCATATAATTGGTGTCCTGAGAAGAAAAAATTTGAACACAAATGGGCACAGAGGGAAGACCCAGTGAAGATACAGGGAAAAGACGCCATCTACAAGCCAAGGAAGGAGTTCTGGAACACATCCTTTCCTCAAAGCCTTCAGTAGGAACCAATCCTACCAATACCCTGATCTCAGACTTTCAGCCTCCAGGACTGTGAGAAAATACATTTCTGTTGTTTAAGTGATGCCAGTCTGTGGTACTGTTATGGCAGCCCTAGCAAACTAACATAGCTACTGACTAAAACAAAAGAAAGGCCATTACTCTCTAGCAAAGTCAGATATAATCAGATACTGGATTTATACAGCAATTCTTAGGTTTTTTTTTTAGCTCCTCACTTATAACTTTAAAAACCTCCTATTAATTTTTTTTCAGGGAAAATAACTTTGCTACTGAGTTTTTGATACTCTCTAGTCTCTATCTGCCTTTTCACCATTGAAACAAATTTTTTATAACATTATATATTGGATCAATTGAAGTTTCATAGTAATTAAATTATTATGTTATAGCAGAATAGCCACTTCTATGATGGTTCTTTTCATATTATCAGATGATGTAAATGAGGTTGTATTATCTGTGAAGTGATCCAACACCATTTTGGAAGATATTATAAATTTCACTTTAACAGAACATGTTAAGCTTACATTTAGGGGGACATATTTTTGAAGAGTTAACATGAATGCTAACTTATTAACTATCTGAAAAGGCACTGGGACCCTGTCATTTATGCCCTTCTCTACCCAGGCTGAATGTACCTGGAACATTTGGTCTTTCATTCATTAAATTCAACATTCCAGCAGAAAATGCTATTGGAATGTGCAAAGATTCAAACAACAAGCCAGGACAGCTGCATCTGAGACCAGTTCTATTTTGAAACCAGAAAACCCATGCAAATAAACAATAGCAACACACATAAGAAGTGAATTAATGACAGCTTACTGGAGATGACTCAAAAAGAGAAAAATTTCAATTGCACTTTCCAGCCTTCTCTCAAGGATAAAAAGAAGTAGATTACTAATCATCCTGAATCAGATGGTAGATTTATATAAAACAAATTTATACTATAACACAAAGAATAAAAAATTTCAGAACATTTTATACTCAATGATTTTTTTCTAAATGAAATAATTCCATTTACACTTCCCCCCACATTTCTCTGTCAACAATTCCAAAAAGAGGAAGAAATCAGAAGTTTTCTAATGTATTGCCATTATTGGGCCCCTCTAACCAAAGGCCTGAAGTCACGAAGCCTGGCCTGAGAAGGCCATTTCTGGAGTTCTCATGGTTGTTTTCACGGGAAGCAAAGCTCAATGGGAAACTCCCAACTTGCCAACATTTCAATCAGGAAAACTAGTGAAGATATGTACCTAGAGAAATTAATTTATTCATCTGGCCAAAGAATTTTTATTTGGTCCTCATATATTGAGTAACAATGAAAAAATTTTATAATTAGATTAGGTTATATGGTACTTTTATTATGAAAGACAAAGGAATTTAATTAAGATTAAGAACATTAAAGAAATTGGTCATACGGTTAGCCATGAAAAAACTCCTGAGAAAGCTCACTGTTGCTTAAGAGTATATTAATTTTAGAAACTTCAGGGGTGCTTTTGTTCCAAATCAAAAATATGCTGGATTTCTTTATATGTCATTTTTATGCTCCTTAATTTACCTATTTGAATACTGTCAACAACATAGTTCAGTGTTTTTTCAAAAATAAAATTTAATGACTGGTTCTTCTTCCATTTAAAACAATTTCTTTTATTCCCTTTTTCAAAGTTTATTTTATTCTCTTTTTCAAAGTAAGGAGAAATTCTAGAAATGCTTGCTGGCGTAGTCTCGCTGTTTAAACTTGTTACTTTACAGCCAGTCTGTTGCTTACCAATAATTTTAATTGCATCAATCACTCATTCTAAAATTGTGCTTTTTATCTTGACTTGTTCAGTTCACATGCACTCCTGATTATGAAAGAGTTTTTTTCTGGTGCTCCAAGTCACTGGAAAATGAGGGGAGTCAGTTTTTGTTGTAAAATATGTACTAAACCATTTACTCTTTACAGAGCATTGTACTAATCAGAGGCATTATGCCTCTGTCTAGAGAATCAATCTGCTTAACATTCTTATACTTACATTCTGCAAAATCCAGTCCCTGATCACATCTCTGGAAGGCTTCTAAGATTACTCCTTTATAAAGTTTCTCATTTAGGTCTTAATTTGCAAGAAGTTTAATGAATGTTCATTGGTATGTTGTTTTATAACTTTTCTAATTATTTAGTTCTTATGATCTGTCTTCATAGCTAGACTATAAACTTTCAAGGGTTGGCAGCATGTCTTCTACTATTTATATGACCAGCAACATCACTGTGATTAGTACTGATTCACCTAGAAATCTAAAATAATATATATAGATTATTATTATTATTTTTTTTTTGGAGACAGGGTCACACTCTGTCACCCAGGCTGGAGTGCAGTGCTGTGATCTTGGCTCACTGCAACCTCCACCTCCCCACTTCAAGCGATTTTCCTGCCTCAGCCACCTGAGTAGCTGGGATTACAGGTGCCCACCACCATGCCTGGCTAATTTTTGTATTTTTAGTAGAGACGGGGTTTTGCCATGTTGGCCAGGCTGATCTTGAACTCCTGACCTCAAGTGATCTCCCCTCCTCGGCCTCCCAAAGTGCTGGGATTACAGGCGTGAGCCACTGCACCCAGGCTGGTGTGAGAATTTTGACCTGCTTCATTTCCAGCCTGGGCAGGTTCACTCCTCCTTAGGCAACCTGGTGGTTCTCTGCTCCAGGGAGGTCACCACACGGATGCCAAACTTAGTGCAGACACCTGACTGGCTTAGAGCACTATGGCCCAGATCTTTTGTGCTCAAGCGATCCTCTCACCTTAGCCTCTGGAGTAGCTGGGACTACAGGCAGGCACCACTGTGCCCGGCTTAAAATAATATTTCTACTGATAACATCCAGTCACAGTAAAATTCTAAAGTGTTTTCTGAATAATAAAAGAAAATGTGAAATGAGTTTCACGCTGTAGTCCAATTTTTTGAAATTCAACAATCTTGAATTATAAATGTATGTCCTCATTTTCAGATCCCAGATTATGTTCTCCCCAGTCATTCCAAATAAACAAGAGTTCACTATGTGGTGTTCTGCCTAAAGCAGGAACTCAGGGCTTGTGTTTGATTTTAACAAATTGGAACAAAACCCCAAATAGAAGAAAAACTTTTCAATTTACATCCCATTATTTTGTACTTTGTGATAAACTGTCAAACAGGGAGTAGGCTGAAGTATAACTTTGTTTTAGCTATGAAAATAGGGTTTACCCTGTAAATTTTTAATGTAAAGGTGAAGAAACTTAATTCATTCGTTCAACAGCCAGTTATTTAGCCCCTACTAACTACCATATACTCTTCTTCTTCTTCTTTATTTTTATTTTTGAGACAGGGTTTCACTCCTGTTGCCCAGGCTGGAGTGCAGTGGCACAATCTTAGCTCACTGCAACCTCTGCCTCCCAGGTTCAAGCCATCCTCCCGCCTGAGCCTCCCGAGTAGCTGGGACCACAGGTGTGCACAACGCCACCTGGCTATTGTTTTGTATTTTTAGTAGAGACGGGATCTTGCCATGTTGTCCAGGCTGGTCTCAAATTCCTGTGCTCAAGCAATCCACCCACCTTGGCCTCCCAAAGTGCTGGTATTACAGGCGTGAGCCACCATGCCCAGCCTAAATACCACACACTCTTCTAGACTCTTGGGATATATAGGAAAGCAGAAGGGACAAAGATTTCTGCCTTTGTGGAGTTTACATTCTAGTGGAGTGGGGCAGGAAATGTAATTAAAAATTAGTAAATCTATAGGATGGTGATAATTGTTATTGAGAAAAACGGAAAATAGAGAATATGCGGGGTGAAGGGTGCAGAAGGTGGTTAGGTATGCATCCTCTGAAAAGACGATGTTTGAGCAAAGACCTGCAAGAGTGAGGGATGAGCCATGGGTTCCTGCAAAAGCAGTGTTAAGCCCCTCCACCATCTGAATGGACTTCTCTCAGACAAGGGAATTCCAAAGTTAACCTGAAAAACTAGTTCAGGCCATGGTGGGAAGTGGAAGTTGGACATGCCTCATAGCTGACCAGCATTAACATCAACACAGAGAACTTAAGACTGACAGAACAGTCTCTTTTTAAGTCTAATAAGAAACATTTACAATCTTTTCTCTCTGAAACCTGCTACCTGGAGGCTTCATCTGCATGTTAAAATCTTGGTCTCCATAACCCCTTATCATAACCAGACATTCCTTTCTCTTGATTCTAGGTCTTTAGATAATAACCAACTGCCAACCACCTATGACCTGGAACTCCCTGCCGCCACTGTGCCCCCCACGCCCACACCCCACATGCTTCCAGTTGTTCCTTCTTTCTGGACAGAACCAATGTCCATCTTACATGTATTGATTGATGTCTTATGTCTTCCTAAAATGTATACAACCAAGTTGTAGCCCCACCAACTCAGGCACATGTTCTCAGGACCTCCTGAGAGTTGTGTCACAGGCCATTGGTTACTCATGTTTGGCTCAGAATAAATCTTTTCAAATATTTTACGGAGTTTAACTCCTTTCATCAACAGCAGCGAGGTGTGTAGTTTCCGGGCATAGGCCCAGCAAGGGGCCCAGTGGCTGGAGTGAACTGGGTAAAGAGAGAGTTGGAAAATGAGGTCAGGTCAGGCAGGACTGTGAGTCTCCACATGGCTGCATGTAGGAAACACCTGTGGAGCTTTTAAAGGACCCTAGCCCAGGCCCTGACTCACAGTCTCTGGCTTTAAAGGTCTCCCCGGTGATCTACAAGGGACTTTAGGCCATGGTAAGGACTTTGGCCCTTTTTTTTTTTTTTTTGTTAGAGACAGGGTCTTGCTGTGTCACTCAGGCTGGAGTGCAGTGGCATGAACATAGCTCACTATGACCTTGTTCCTCTTGGGCTCAAGCAATCCTCCTGCCCTTGCCTCCCAAAATGCTGGGATTACAGGCATGAGCCACTGCACTCTGCCTGATTTTGCCTTTTATTTTGAGCTAGATGGAGGCCATTGGATGGTTTTGAGCAGATACATGATCTATCTTTTAAAAAGAATCACATTGACCAGGCATGGTGGCTCACACCTTTAATCTCAGCACTTTGGGAGGCTGAGGTGGGTGGATCACTTGAGGCCAGGAGTTTGAGAGCAGTCTTTCCAACATAGCGAAACCCCATCTCTACTAAAAATACAAAAAATTAGCTGGGCATGGTAGCGTGTACCTGTAATCCCAGCTATTCTGGAGGTGGAGGCATGAGAATTGCTTGAACCCAGGAGACAGAGGTTGCAGTGAGCTGAGATTGCACCATTGTACTCCAGCCTGGGAGACAGAGCGAGACTCTGTCTCGAAAAAAAAAAAAAAATTAAAAATTAAAAAAAAATTACCCTGGTCATGTGTTGAGGGGCAAGAGCAGAAGCAGGGAAGCCATTGCCTTAAAATAAAGCTATTTGTGTGCAGTCTTACAAAGAACTAATGTTAGTTCAAGTGACTCAGCAGAATATGATTATAAGACATCCTGTAAGTCCTGCTATCAATTATTGCTTAGTACTTATAAAGTGTATTTCAAGTTCCTTCATGCGTAGTACAATTGCAGTATTTGAGAAGTGTTCTGGAGTTAAGCTTTTCACTAATTGGACTTACTTTTTCTGCAGTAGTTGGGGTTGGTGAGGTTTTGGGGAACAAAGAGAAAAAGGCCCTTTTCCTGATGTTGTGGCAGTGCCACATCCCTCTCCCTTATCATTCACATCTCAGGGGTCTGGGAGATGGGCAGGACCAGAGAAAAAGGACCTGGTGACAGATGATGGGGCCACAGAGGAGCGATGTCTGCTTGCTGCCGTCTCCTGGAGGGGTGCAGAGTCTACAATGGGGCAGGAGTCCCATAGTCTCTGTGCACTTGTAACTCTGTGCTCTGCTATTTTGCATTGAAGTGAATGGAAAGGCAGAGGGAACCACGATAACATCTACTCTACTAAGCAGATCCGGGTGTGGGGACTGAGTGACATAAGGACCATTTTACTGGGATATTTGCACCTCAGGTTCATCATCTGGAGATGATAGTACCACTTTGTAAAGTGTCTTGAGCATTGAGAAGATGGTCCGCATATGGTAGTTTGCATAGTACTAGGCCCATAGTAAAGGCTTAACAATATTTACTGTTATCATGCTATTTCTTTATTGCTTGTGTGTTTAAAAATTTAACTAACAAATCATAAGCATAATTTAATTCTTTGCTTAACATAATTTTATGATCGAATTTAAACATTTCACATTTTTAGGAGTGAATCAAAGCTCCAAATACTATATAGTGAGAAGCGATTTAGTGAAGCTTTGCCATATTGAGATTAATGCTTAAGACCTCCTTATAAATAACATGCTCCATGCATAGGTGCTTAGGGCTTTTATTTATGAATCCACTTGAGCAAATATTCAGTACTAACCTGCCTTTTCCTGAATTTCTCTCCACAGGGAATAGCGATATGTGGCAGTTTAAGCATGCACAATGTCTTTATTTTTAACGCCTATAAAAAATAAAACTAGGCACAGTACCACATTGAAAACAAGTTCAGTAACAAACTGACTGAGAGCAGCCCTGTGTTTTGTCTGCTGGCTAGGAAGTTAATATATACATCAGCAGTTTGGATTCAAAGAAATGCCTTTACAACAACTTTTAAAAAGCAGAATTTATTGACGATTTGAAAAAGTCACAATTTTCTAATACTTTCTTTAAAAAAAAAAAACACAGAAAACAAAGTTTGCTTGTTATATTCCCTTGTAACTTTATGTGTAGGGGAAGCTTATTATTTCTACCCATTTAATATTTCTGGGAGCATTGCTAGTTTGGGCATAAATGTACACAGTTCAGGGCTTTCTCCAGCTTTATCTATTTGTTTTTAAAACAGTGCTTATTGTTTCTCTATTATAAAAGTAATACATGCTCAATATGGAAAAACATAAAGAAGCAAACAAAACTCACCTATAATCCTTTCACCTGTTGACTCATGTCAATATTTTGTTCTGCTTTCAGTCTTTTTTCAGTATACACTTTTTGTGGTTACAGAGTTGAAGGTAAACAATATCTAAATTTTTTTGTTTTTGTTTTGTTTTTGAGATGGAGTCTTGCTCTGTCACTCAGCCTGGAGTGCAGTGGCTCCGTCTTGGCTCACTGCAACCTCTTCCTCCCGGGTTCAAGTGATTCTCCTCTCTGAGCCTCCCGAGCAGCTGAGATTACAGGTGCTTACCACCACTCTTGGCTAATTTTTTTATTTTTCAGTAGGAACGGGGTTTTGCCATGTTGGCCAGGCTAGGCTTGAACTCCTGACCTCAGGTGATCCACCCTCCTCAGCCTCCCAAAGTGCTAGGATTACAGGTGTGAGCTACTGCGCCCAGCCAGTATCTAAATTTTTTAAGTCTCCTTTTTTCCCCTTAATATTATAAGTATTTTCTCATGCTGCTAATAATTCTTCATTTTTAACAGCTGCTAAATACGCCAATGTATATTCGAATCATAGCTTGATACTCAATGAATCCCCTATTGTGATAACTGAGTCTACAGGTTTTGTTATTATAGATAATGCAGTGATGAACGTTTTTGTGCATAAACCTTCGTCAGATTATTCCCTCCAGACTGGTTTCTGGAAGATGAATTAATGAGTCAAAGCATTTGAAATCTTTTAGGGGTTGTGATACCTATTGGTAAAGTTCTCTCCAAAAAGGTTGAACCAGTTCGCACCTGTGGAAGTGCTTCAAAAGATGAATGGCTCTCTGGCTTTAATTTTAAAGGGATTTATAAAATGCTTTCCTCATCCTGTTTGAAGAAGCAAAGTAGAATAATATCAAGTATTACTAGTAACCTAGAAAAATTAAATTACCATAAAAAGCAAATAGTTGTCTTAGATCTACAGAAACAACTTGTATGGAGATGTGCACCATATCAATAATATTTGAAAATAGTTTTTCATATTCTGTGCATATACTGCACATGGAAGTCCATTGATACCAACTGGAATTTCTTCTAACTCTCAAATCTAAAGACCATGACATTGGTAACTATTAAATAGCAGTGTGTAATTAAGTTTGAAAAACTTGATTGGAACTACTTACTTGATAAAAAGATACTTTTTTTGGTAGTGTACACCTCATTTTTAAAAAAGAATAAATTATTTTAAAGAAACACTAAAATAATTTATAAAATATATTTGTGGTCCCTGCTTCAGTGTTGACGAATTCATGTGATTCAATCATAGCTTCAGGATTTGTTGCGGAAAGACGGTAAATTGCTGTTGAATTCCTATTTGTTCTGACTGTTGCCCTAAAATATGATCTGAGAATCAGTGAATAATGCTTTTAATCACACATATCTTCCTTTAATTATTTCTCACCTCATCCTTTTAATTTCTGATTTAATTTCCTTATGGTCAGAGAATATACTTGTGTGATTTGAATCCTTTAAAATTTTTTGAGATTTGCCTTATGGCTCAGATTATTATCTAACTTGGTAAGTGTTCCATATGCACTTCAAAAGAACGTCTATTTTGGTGTTTTGGGGGGAGAATGTTCCATAAATGTTAATTAGCTCATATTCCCAATATACTTATATATTATAAATATATGTGATAGTTTTGTTGGAGTCTTCTATATTCTTACTGACTTTCTATTTATTTGTTCTGTTAATTTTTGAGAGGGATTGTTAAATTTTTCAATTATAATGATAGATTTGTATATTTCTCCTTACAGTTCTATCAGGTTTTGCTTCATATATTTTGAAGCTTTGTTATAGATGCATAGACATTTAGGATTGTTATGTTTTTCTGATGAATGGACAACTTCATCATATAAAATGACTTTTTTTTTTTTTTTGACACAGAGTTTTGCTCAGCCGCCCAGGCTGGAGTGCAGTGGTGCGATCTTGGCTCATTGCAACCACCATCTCCCAGGTTTAAGCGATTCTTCCATCTCAGCGTCCCAAGTAGCTGGGATTACAGGCACCTGCCATCATGCCTGTGATCCAGCTGGTTTTATAAGAAATGCAAATTTCCTTTAATGTTAGAAAATGTATTAATGCAATTGATCATATTTTTTTCCAGCTTTCTTTTGATTAGCGTTAGCATAGTATATTTTCCCCATCATTTTACTTTTAATCTTTTTATGTCTTTATATGTAAAATGTATTTTTTTTGTAGGAAACATATTGTTGGGTTTTGCTATTTTATTCAACTTGACAATCTTTGCCTTTATCTTTATATTCTTCTCTTTTATTAATCACCAATATTTCTCCTGGGAATCTTTGTCTTTTAATTGGGTTGTTTAGGTCCCATTTACATTTATGGTTACTGATAAGGTTAGGTTTAAATTGATCACCTTGCAGTTTGTTTTCTATTTGTGCCATCTGTTCTTTGTTCTCCCCCTTTTTTCTTTTTATATCTCCCTTTGAATTAATCAAGGTTTTTTTGTTTTTGTTTTTTTTTTTTTGAGATGCTGTCTTGCTGTGTTGTTCAGGCTGGTCCTGAACTCCTGGATTCAAGTGATCCTCCTGCTTCAGCCTCTTCAGCTGGGATTACAGGCATGCGCAACTGCACCCAGTGATGGAATTAATCAAGTATTTTTTATGGTTTCCTTTTGTCTCCTTTGCTGGATTATTGGTTATAACTCTTCACTTTGTTATATAGTGGTTGCTTTAGAGTTTATTGTTTATAGCTTTAACTCTGCTCAGTTTACTTTCAAGGGATATCTTATCAGTTCGCATGGAGTATAAGAACTTTACAATAATGTACTTCCATTTCTACTTCTCCCTGTCTTTCTGCCATTATTGTTATATATTTTTCACGTGACTCTTCAAATATTTTTATAATATTGTTATTATTTGTATTTAAACAGTCAATTTTCTTTTAAGGATATTTAAATAATATTTAATAAGAATAGGAAAAAATCCTATATATTTACCCATGTATTCATTCCCAATGCTCTGCACTCCTTCGTGGAGTTCCATGAATACCAATAATTTGGTATTATTTTCCTCTGTCTTAAGGATTTACTTTAGCATTTCTTGCAGTGTGGGTCTTCTGGTCATGAATTCTTTCAACTTTTTTTTTTTTTTTTTGAGACAAGGTCTCACTCTGTCACCTATGTTGGAGTGTAGTGGCACAATCATGGCTCACTGCAACCTTGGTCTCCTGAGCTCAAGCAATCCTCCTGCCTCAGCTTCTCAAGTAGCTGGGACTGCAGGGCATGCCACCAGGCCTGGCTAATTTTTTGTAGAGATGAGGTCTCACTTTGTTATTCAGGTGGTCTCAAACTCCTGGGCTCAAGTGATTCTCCTGCCTTGGCCTCCCAAAGTGCTGGGATTACAGGTATGAGCCACTGCGACTTATGTCTGAGTCTTGATTTTACTTTCATTTTTGAAAGGCATTTTAGCTGAGTATAGAATTCTAGGTTGACAATTTTATAGCTTTTATCAAATTTGGAAAATTTTTGGCCTGTTTTCTCATCCCTGGTATGTGGACAATATGACTTTTAATGTATCCTCTAGCTCAGCATTATTCTATGTGAGAAGATGAATAGTAAGGGTGAGGAGGGGGTAAGCACCATGCCGAGGAAATAAAGTGGGCTTTGAAATAAATGGGCTCCTAATCAGGAGTGACTGCATTAGAAAGATCACTCTGACAGTTTTAGTATGGATTGAAGATGTGACATAATAGTAATGACTGTATTTATAAGCATTCCCTCACACTGCATGAGCGTCCATATATTAAATCGTTTAATCTTCACAACCAACTCATGAAGTTAGTACTGATAACATTCAAGAAGAAAAACTGAAGTTTAGAGAATATAAGCAACATGCCTAAGAAAGAAACAAGAAAGTTGTGGAATCCAAAGTTGGAATTCCAACTCAGATTGTCTGAATCCAGAGCCTGCACTCTGATTACTACAGGTACTGGAAGCAGATGTTAACTTAGGAAGTATATATAGCAATAGATTGGATAAGATGTACAATAATAAAGAAGAGGAAGGAATCGATTCGAAAGCTCTTTAATGGAAAGAATTGCTGACTAGATGTGTGGCAGTAAGCAAAGAAAGGCAGGCAGGAGGTCAAACTGATTTCTAGATCTCTGGCTTGAAACAACTTGGATGACTGGTGGTATCATTGAGATGAGGAGCACAGGGGGGGGAAATAGGTTTTGATAAGAAAAACAAGTTCAATTTTAGACATTTAGAGGTTAGAATTTTGGGGGGACATACAGGTGGAGCTGTTAGAAGGGCGATAGGATATGTAATAACAATGCACATCTAGCTTTGATGGAAACTAAATAAAGGAACTTGAGATTCATTAGCAAGTAGCAGAAATTTCTCAATCTTGGGAAAATTGGCATTTCAGGCCAGATATTCTTTGTGGTGAAATATTTTGGGCCAGGTATTCCCATGCATTGTAGGATGTTTGGCAGCATTCGTGGTCTCTACCCTCTAGATGCTGGGAGCACCTCCTCCAAATCCCATTGTGACAAGCAAAACAATGTCAGACATTGCCACGTGTCCCCTGCAGGGTAGAAGTCACCCCCAGTCAGTTGAGAACCAGTGGCATACAGGTAGCATTTAAAGTCATGGGAGAGGAAAAAATTACCCAGGGTAAGTGTACAGAGGAAGAAGAGAGAGCAAGAACACAGCTCTGGATAATACCAACATTTAAGGGTTGGGAAGGACGAAGTTGAGCCAGAGAAATGGAGATGCTGGAGAGGCAGGAGTGGAGAAAGACTGGTGGAGCTGAAACCGCATGGAGCAAGTTTGAAGGAGGACATGGTACACAGTCAAATGATACAGAACGGTCAGGCACGGTGAACACTGAAAACTCTCCAGTACAGTTTGGCAATGAGGTTGTAGGGGACCTTATGAAGGGAAGTTTAAGTGGAGTGATGTGGGCAGGAGCCAGATTTCAGTAGTTTGAAGAGTGAGCAAAAAATGAGAAATTGGAATCAAGGAATGGACTTTGTCTTCTTTTGAATTTAGCTTGAAATGGAATGAATGAAATAGCTAGAAAGGAAAGTAGGGTCCAGGGAAACTTTATTTCTTCTTTTCTCATTTGTTCCTTCTTTCATTCTTTATTTTTATTTTTTGGGATGGGGTTTCATCATGTTGCCCAGACAGGTCTCGGACTCCTGGGCTCAAGTGATCCTCCCGCCTCAGCCTCCCAAAGTGTTGGAATTAAAGGCATGAGCCACTGGTCCGGCCCCCTTCTTTCATTCTTTCATTTGTTTATTCCTTTCCTCTGTCCTTTCACCCTTCCTTCCTCTACCTCTCCCTTTTTTATTCTTTCTGTTAAGATAAGAGAGTTTTATAAGCTGGAGGGAATGATATGCATTGTTATTTCCAAAATGCATCATCTTTTGGTTTACAGATTCCTTTGACCTTAAGTGCCTCCCCTCTTGTTTGGCTTATCGGAATCTTAGCCATTCTTCAAGGCTATCTCAAATGATACCTTCTTCATCAAAGTTCTCTCTGATCCCTCTCAACAACTGGATGAGGTCTTCTCCTCCTTCGTATACCTGCATCAGTTTGTCCTACTTTTATTAATACATTGCTCTTCATATTATGTATTGTGTTAGAGTTACATATACAGTTGTTTTATTCTCTAACAAGTCATATGTTTTGCGGTACAGGGACAGCATATATTTGTTTTATATTTACAGCCTAAAACTCGTAGCTTATGGTAATGACTCAAAAATTTCTTTACAAATTTGAATTATGTCCCTTTGCACTTCAATGTTTGGAAAACCTTCATGGAAGAAGAGTTCTTATTTTTTCTCTTATGCATTGCATATATTTATTACAACAGGTACAAATAATACGCTGCTTGGAATGATAATTGTAGTAACCTAGATGTAGAATTGTAAATATGAGATTTTATACATTAGTAAGAGAAAATACAATGATTAAACAAAGAGACTCAGAGTTAGGACTCAAAATTTTCTTCTTGGCATGTCCCTGCAGGAGATAAATTAGCTTTGCTAGGGAGAAATAATGGCTTTCAAGCTTCAAATTCTGTTATTGAATTAATTTATATCACTAATATGTTTTTGAAAAGTGCTGTATGTAATTAGGACAAAATGTGTCACAAATCATGTCTCTAAAACTACCTCCAGACTATTTGCAAGTTAAAACTATATCAAAATACTAAAATGAATATGATGCCTTTAATTCTGATGTTTCTGTTTTGACTCAATTAAAGGAAATAGAAAATGTAATAACTAATAGATACTATATGGTAGTACATTTATGCTTTTTATCTGAATAAGAATTCTGCAGCACAGTTAATGGCCTTCCACTTCTCACAAGGTAGAGTTTAAAAATGTATTTGATTTTTTGAATAAGTATTATAGTAACTATTTATGTAGTTCTAATATCAAAAGGTGTAAAAAAGTATTCAGTGAAAATAGACTCTTGTCTTTCATTTGCCCAGTTCCTACCCCTCACCCCATCTCTCATCCCCAATTGGTAATCACTGGTGTTAATATTTGGTTTGTCTTTCCAAGGACTTTAACATACATTTATGAACCAATTTCTATCTCCCTTTTATATTAATGATATGTCTACTACTCTGCATCTTGCTTTTTATCTTAACAATATATTTTGAAGATTTTCTATATCAATCTATGAAGAGCTTATTTGTTCTTTTTTTTTTAAAAATAGCCACATGGTATTTCATTGTAGGAATGCATCTTATTTTATTTAATCAGACTTTTCATTTATAGACATTTTCAATCTTTTGCTATTACACACAAAACTGCAATGAATAAACTTATACTAATGTTATTTGCATGTGTATTAGTCTGTTCTTATGCTGCTGATAAAGACATACCCAAGACTGGGTAATTTATAAAGTAAAGAGGTTTAATTTACTCACAGTCCCACGTGGCTGGGGAGGCCTGACAATCATGATACAAGGCAAGGAGGAGCAAAGTCACGTCTTACATGGATGGTGGCAATCAAGAGAGAATGAGAGCCAAGTGAAAGGGGCAACCCTTTATAAAATGATCAGATCTTGTGAGACATATTCACTATGAAGAGAACAGTATGGGGGAATCCACCCCCATGATTCAATTATCTCCCACTGGGTCCCTCCTGCAACACGTGGGAATTATGGGAGCTACAAATCAAGGTGATATTTGGGTGGGGACACAGCCAAACCATATCAGCATATATGTGAGTATCTCTGTAGGAAAAATTCCTAGAAATGGAATTGTTGAATAAAAGATATAATCATTTATAATTTTGATTTTGCCAAATCGCCTCCATTGGGGTTTTTACCAATTTACATTCTCACTAACAATGTATGAAGGTGCCTATTTTTCCACAACTATGCCAGTATCACTTTTGGGTTTTTATGAATGTGATAAAAATGCTATTCCACTTTATATAATTCCTCTTATGAGTGAGGTTGGACAGCTTTTCAGTGTTTAAAAGCTGAAGGTAGGATTTTAAAAAATATATAATTGATTTATTGAACCCTAAGAAATTTGGAGTTTATAGGGAAGTTACAGAAGGAAATTTTCAAATCATTTCAACATTTTTAACCATCAAATTCTTGTTAAAGTAAACAGATGTTTCTTAGAATCACTGAGTACAATGTCTCATCGCTAGCACATTAATATCTCATGGATAACATTTTGGGCTCCCAATAGAATGCAAACCAATGTATAGAGGTATAAACCAATTAACATATTAATATTCTTTCCAGACATTATTACCACTATGCTATATCTGCCATTGTGATAAACTGTCCAATTTTTAGTCCATTATATTCACTTCTTTGAGGCTTAAAATAAACCCGAGCCTTCTATATTTTAAATAAAGTTTATTTTTAGAACAGTTTCAAATTTACAGAAAAGTTGCAAAGATAGTAGAGTTCTCATACACCCACACTCAGTTTTCCCTATTATTAACCTCTTACACTGGTGTGACATATTTGTTACTGTATGAACAAATATTAATACATTATTATTAACTAAAGTCCGTACTTTATTCATTTCTTCAGTTATGCCTAATGTCCTCTTTCTGTTTCAGGATCCTACCCAGGATACCACATTATATTTAGTCATCATATCTTCATAATCTGCTCTTGGCTAGCACAGTTTCTCAGATAACCTTGATAGTTTTGAGGAGTACTGATCAGGTTATTTTGGAAACGTCCCACTGTTGGAATTTGTTTGATGTTTTTCTCCTGATTAGGCTGGGGTTATGGGTTTTGGGAAAAAGACCACATAGTCAATGTGACAGTCCCATCACATCACGTCAAGAGCACATACCATCAACATGACTTATCACTGTTGATGCTGAGTTTGAATACCCAGATGGGGTAGTGTTTGCAGGTTTCTCTACTGAAAAGTTACTTTTTCTCCTCCCTTCTGTAGTATAGTGTTGAAAGAACTCTCTCTGCACAGCTCACGCTTAGTGAGTGAGAAGTTATGCATTACCTTCTTGGGGAAGAATCTACATAAATTATTTGGAATTATTTTGCATGAGAAATTTGTCTCTTCTTCCCCATTAATTTATTTATTCAATAAGGTATATACATCAGTATGGTCTCAAGGATATTGAGTTATCATTCAACTACTTTATTTATTTTGTTGCTCAACTTGTTCCTGCCTTGACCATTGGAGCTTCTTTCCTTGGCGAGTGCCTGTGTCACTTTGAAATACCACATCCCTCATAATTGTGCTCTTTTCTTTTTTCTTTTCCTTCCTTCCTTCCTTTCTTTCCTTTCTTTCTTTCTTTCTTTCTTTCTTTCTTTCTTTCTTTCTTTCTTTCTTTCTTTTCTTTCTTTCTTTCTTCTTTCTTTCTTTCTTCTTTCTTTTTTTCTTCTCCTCCTTTCTGGTATTAATATACCATAGACTCATTTTGTGTATTTCCTGCCCTAAGCCTAGAATTAATCATTTTCCTAGGGACCCTGGTTCCTCTTATTGGAGGATGGTGTTAGAAACCAGGATCTAGGTGCTAAGTATGTTCCTTGCCACTGGATGCTGTTGCTTATAGGTCCTCTCAGCTGGCAGAGTGAGGAAATACATATGGGTATACTAACCCGGGTATACACGTGTATCTATAAATGTTTCTATATGTAACCATCTGTATCTAGATTCTTAGAACTACTGACATCTCCAACTCCAATCCATTCCCACATGGATCATTCTAGCCTCCTCAAAAGTAGGATTTCTAAAATAAAAAATAATCATTTTAGTTATGTAACTTTAGAATATAGGCTTCTGTTGAAAACTGGGGAGATGAACCAGGTGCAGTGGCTCTTCCCGTAATCCCAGCACATTGGGAGGCCAAAGCAGGAGGGTTGTTTGAGGCCAGGAGTTCAAGACCACCCTGAGCAACATAGCAAGACCCCATCTCTAAAAAAAAAAAAAAGAAGAAATAAAAAGTTAAAATACTAGACAAGTGTGGTGGTGTGTGCCTGTAGTCCCAGCTGCTTGTGGGCTGAGGCAGGAGGCTCACTTGAGCCCATGGGAGTTCAAGGCTCAGTGAGCACCACTGCACTCCAGTCTGGGCAATAGAGCAAGACTCCAACTCAAAATAAAAAAAATAAAAAAAACAGAAGAAAAGAAAAAAAAATTGGTGAAATGTATAGGATATTGTTACAATATCAATCCATACCTCCAGTTCTTTGTTTCCTTCATCTAACTCTAAGCCCTTGTCCTGCAGTGGGGTGGAGAGAGAAGCAAGACATTCTGTTTTGAACATACTTGGGGCCCTATGCTCAGGGCTACACCAGGGTCCAGGGGTCTTGTGGAGCCCCCAGGCACTGGAGCTGGTTCTCTCTCTGGCCTGGTTACTGCAGAGATGCCTATAGTCATAGCCCATGTGGTCTTCTTTGGTTCTAATGCTCTATGACCTTGTGCCACACTTGGGGTGAGGAGAGGGTCCAGCTCTGGGTATAGGTACAGCCCCCACTCTGGCATCAGGCACTACCTAGGGGCTTCCAGAAGTATTGCCTTGTTCCTCACTTTGTTTGGAACCCTGATCTTCCTTTTTTCAATGAAGGCCCAAATCATTACTCTTTTTTTACCCTTTCTCAAAGGACCTTTTCCTCCAGGACAATGAGTGTAGCCTCTTTAAAGAACTTAGCCTTTTTCAAAAGAAAGGGAATTATCTTGCAGGAAGCTTCTGCTTTTGGCTCTGTAACTTCTTAGGCATCCCATTATCACAGGACATAAAATTAGCTGGCTACTTGCTTGAAAGGGTAGAAAGGGAAAAATACAGGGAGGACAAAGCCATGATAATATTTCAGTATGGCTCCTCCCATAAACAAATACATGGGTATGGAAAGCTAAGGTAATAAGCCGCTTTCAATTAGAGTTATGGAACAAGAGAAACATTTTCTATGCAGTTGTAGAGTCTGTGACTCCATTACTGAGAGCAAGTGCTCAGGCCACGTGACATACTTTAGCAACAGGATCCCTTAACCAGGTCAGTTGCTCCTGTGAGGCCTTTGGGTGACTGAGGGCAAGACCACCCAGCCATAGCAATTCTAATGCACTATTATTTATGTCACATGGAAAATTGATGGTTCTGGGCCCTGGGGCAAGATTCCACCACACTTTTGAGTTACGGATTGAGGTCATTTTATGATCCCACCAATGATATTGGTCAATAGAAATATTATACTTTGAAGACAACTTGGTGAGGTAGAAGAATAAAATTATTTTTTCTCTAATCACTGCTTTCCATTACCATCTGTCTAATCTTCTTGCTATAATAAGTAGCAGCAGATTTTTAAGACCTCTTGGGCTGATCCTTTCTAGTCACTTCCAATTTATTGAAATCAGTTCAGTTTAAACTCAAATCTCACATCTCATGTAAAACTTTCTCTCTGTCCCAACACAGGTCAGACTTCTGGTGGAAAGGACATTGAACACGGAAGGTGTGTGTTCTGCCTTTCTGTTTTCTTTCATCTTTTCATTCTGAGGGACCAGAGACAAAGTGGGGGCACAATCCCAATCTCCTCATGTTAGTTGTTACAGCTTCTTTTGCTGCAATGACCTGATGGGCTGTGGATGCTGTCTTTGTGGCAGGCATCCAGAGGCTGATTTGCCCACAGACTTTTCAAATAAGTTCTTAGGAGGCTATGTGACACTTCCCCCACTGCACAATTCCCTTTTTGGAAAGTCTTGCTCTGGCCCACCCTGGTCCAGCCTCCACAGCACCTGGCCCTGGCAGTTTGCCTTTGCTGCCAGAGTTCACTCACTTGGTGGACAGCTCTTCAGAGCATGGCACTGACAGGGCAGCTTCCTCCCAGCCTGCTTCCACAAGAGCCACTCAACCCACGGGAAACTGAAATGTTTGTTCCATGCCAAGAATAGAAATGCATGCCTCTCACTGCTGCCCTTGTCTAAGACCTGCCATTTCCCTCCATCTTCTTTTTCCCACCTCAGCTCGGCAGAGAGGAGCTCATCAATTTCACCATCTAAGGATGCCATTCTTGACTTTTCTATGTACCTCTAATCTTGAGTTTAGCCTTGGCATTTTGGGCTGAATAATTCTTTCTTATGCGGGGCTGTCCAGTATATTGTAGGATGTTTAGCAGCATCCCTGGCCTCTACCCACTAGATCAGTGGTCCTCAATGTTTTTGTCACCAGGGACCAGTTTCATGAAAGGCAATTTCTCCATGGACATGGGGAGAAGGGTGCGGGGAGGTAAGGGGGTGGAGGTGATGGTTTCTGGATGAAACTCTTTCACCTCAGATGATAAGGCATTAGATTCTCGTAAAGAGTGCACAACCTAGATCCCTCACGTGCAGTTCACAATAGGATTCATGCTCCAGTGGCCCCAGGGTTGGGGACCCCTGCACTAGATGACAATTGTGACTATTTAAAATGTTTTCAGATATTGCCAAAGATTTTGTGGCAATAGGGTGACCAGCTTTCCTGATGTCAAGTCTAAAAATCCCATGAACTGGTAAGGGATACAGAATAATGTCTCCCTAAAGCTGACCACAGGCAAATTCCCCCAATCCCCTAAGTCTGTGAATATGCTACCTTATATGACAAAAGGGACTTTGTGGGTGTGATTAAGTTAGGCATCTTGAGATGAGAAGATTATTCTGGATGATTTGGGTGGGCACATGGTAATCACAACGATCCTTGTAAGAAGGAGGCAGCAGTGTCAGAGTCAGAGAAGGAAACGTGACAACAGGAGCAGAGGTCAGAGCGATGCAATTGCTGGCTTTGAAGATGGAAGGCGCCATGAGCCAAGGAATGCAGGCAGCCTCTAGAAGTTGGAAAAGGCAAGAAGTGGATTCTCTCCTAGAGCCTCCAGAAGGAACACGACCCTGTCACCACCTTGATTTTAGTCTAGTGAAACTTCTGACCTCCAGAACTGCGAGACAATATGTCTGCATTGTTTAAGTCCCTACGTTTGTGCTAATTTGTTAGAGCCAAAGTAGGAAATGAAATCATCTGGGAAACTCTTCAGTCCCAACCCAGACTGGAACTGTTGGTCATCCCATCTGGGGAGCCAAATTGCTCCTCATGAGAAACACTCCTCTAATTTTTTGAAGTGGTTTTCTTGAGCCTTGTTCATTTAGCTTTGAGAAGGGATATAACCTGTTTTTTTCCCTTTCTCCTAGGGTGGGGAGGGAATGACCTCTTACAACAGAAAATTACATTCCTCAGAAGGGCAATTACTCAATGACTTCCTCTTACTTCACTAACTCAGTCTTTGGGGGGTCAAGGGTGGGGCTAGGGACTGTGTGGTGTGGGTTTTGTGTGGGCGTCTGACACTGTTGATGCTCATCACCCTTCAGAATGTGAGGCCACTGAACTCCTTTCTGTCTTCAGCTTGAAGTGAGAAAACGAACATCTTATTCAACTTTTTGTTAACCTCAAAAGTAACTTTGAGTTTGCAAAAGGCAGCTTCTGCTTTCTGGTTGTCCAAAAGTATGAGTAAGAAGATCTGATTTTAGTTACCACACCTCCATTTCCTCTCTATGCTGGACTGCTACGTGATCCCCTACACAGATACTTCCGTATCAGTAGAGTTTTAAGCAGAGCACATGACTGTCTAGCTAAATAGTTCATTTTCAAGCTTTCTGAGCAGCTAGCTGTAGATAGGTAACTAAGATGTGGCCAAAAGGATGTTAGTAACTTCTGGGTCATGTCCTGTAACTTCTGGGTCACGTCCTAAAAAGGAAGTGGCTTGTGCTCAGCCTTCTCTTTTCACTCAGGTAGAAATGCAGATAAAGTGAGAGTGAATTAACTTTAACTAAGCAGATGAGAACAATATGCCCGAGGGTAATAGAGCCACAGGCTAGAAAGAACCTGGGTCTCTGGATGACCTCATGGAGCACAGCTTTTTTCTTACCCTTAGGTAAGATTGAGTTATGTACTAGCACACCAATGAAATTATTTACATCCCTAGAACAGGAACCCTGCCCATTATTTTTATGTGTGTTTCACAGAGCAGGAGTTTCCAAACACAGTCATGTCAATAATATTCTTTTTTTAAAAAAATATGTATTTTTTAGAGACAAGGTCTCACTCTGTCACTCAGGCTGGAGTGCAGTGGTGCAATCATAGCTCACTGCAGCCTCTAACTCCTGGGCTCAAGCAATCCTCTTACCTAAGCCTCCCAAGCAGCTAACAGTAATATTTTTGATAGTATTTTCAACTGAGTCAAAATGAAAAAAATAAGAATAAGGTGCAGAGAGATAGAGGGACATGGCAGCAGATTCATTCCAACTTCAGGGCTTTCATTATTATACCACCCCCTAACCCTCTGACTACCCAGTTTTTTGCAACAGCAGTGGATCAGTAATACTTCTCACTCTTCAAGACCAGAATCCTTCAAGACAGTACCTCCTCTGCATCATCTTCACCACTCTTTTATGTGATACACTTTCTCTGGATCCAAAAAGGAGAAGAAACTGAAAGACAAAGCTGGGCAAGTTGACCATGTGTATGTCGGAGAGGCTTGCCCCAAGCTCTGGATAATACATCACTGGTGCCATCTGCATCTGTGATGAAAATGTGCAAGGTCTGGATTCTAAATGTTGTTTTAAAAATGTGCTAATTTTTACTTTTTAAATTGACAAGTAAAAATTGTATATATTTATGGTGTAAAACATGATGTTTTGATAGATGTATAGATTGTAGAATGTTAAATCTAGCTAATTAACATGTTCATGACCTCATATACTTATCATTATTTTTGTGGTGAGAATACTTAAAATCTACTCTCTTAGCAGTTTTGAAGTATACAATATATTGTTATTAACTATAGTCATCATGCTATACAATAGATCTCTTGAACTAAAGAAAAAAAGAATAATGCAGTGGTAAAGAAAATGAAAAGCCACAGACTGGTAAGAAGTATTTGCAAAACATATATCTGATAAAGAACTAGTGTAAAGAACTCTCAAAACTCCATAATAGGAAAACCGTAGAGCCCAGTTAAAAAGTGAGCAGAAGAATTCAACCAACATTTGATCAAAGAAGCTACATGGATGGCAAATAAGCCATAAAAAGATGTTTTACATCGCTAATAATTAGGGAAATGCAAATCAAGACCACAAATACCATTAAACACTGAATTGGAATAGCTAAAATAAACAAAAATCAACATTATCAAACATTAGCAAGAATTTGGAGCAATGGGAACTCTCATCTATTGCTGATGCGGCTGCAAAATGGCACAGCCCTTTGGAAAACAGTTTGGCAGCTTTTTGTAAAGTTAAATGTATGCTTGCTGTATGACCCAGCAATTTCTCTCCTAGGTGTTTACCCATGTGAAATGAAAACCTATGTCCACACAAAAATCTGTATGTGAATATTTATATTGACTTCGTTCGTAATCACCAAAAACTGGAAACGACCAAATGTCACTCAACTGGGTAATGGATAAACAAAATGTGATACATTCATGTAGTTGAGTACTACTTAGCAATAAAAGAAATGAATTACAGATATATGCAACAACATGGCTATATCTCAAATATACCAAGTGAAAGAAGGCAAAGACCTTATCCTGTATGATTTCACCTTATGAAACGAATGATACATGATAATCTTGCAAAGGTAAAACTACAAGGACAGATAACCAATCAATGGTTGCCAGGGGCTGGGGTAGGGAGAGGAGTGGATTGCAAAGGGGTGAAAAGGAATTTTTTAGGGTGAGTAAGTGTTTTACTTAACTATTCCATCCTGGTGGTGGTTACACAACTCTATACACTTTTCAAAACTTGAAGAACTGCACAATAAAAAGGGTAAAAATCTACTTTAATTTTCTGTAAATTGTACCTTAATATAAAAAAGGAAAAAAGAATAATACAGTGAATTTTTAATAAAAGCATTCAATATAAAAATGGTATATATCACATACACATAATTTATAGCACTAGGTTGTTGATAATGTAGTGTAACTTCTTTCACCACGTCAAATAGGAGAAAATAGGTCCTGGGCTGTGAGGCTTTGGCTTTTTGAAACTCTGCTATTTACAATTTACTCAAAGGATGTATCATTTTATTCGCAGCACAAAGGCTAATGAAACAGCTTTTATTTAGGTATTATGCCTCAGACTCAATTTTCAACAACCTTAAATAAAAACAATGTTATGTCTCTGTAGTCTCAGAGAATGCTAATCAATTCAACTCAATATTCCTGAGTATACTTATGTATTGCACAAGGAACCTAAGATTCAGAGAGGATAAAGGAATAGCAAAGGCTCCACAGCAGGAGCCCCTTGTACTTTGATAAAGATTTGGAGGGTTTCTAGCTCCCAGACTCATGCTTAGTCCACTAGGTCACTTTGAAAAGTAATTTGATATGAAAAAGATCAACTCATTCTGTAGCTAAGAGAATTGGAAACAACTACTGTACTGTGTGTGTGTGTGTGTGTGTGTTTTTAAAGTTTTTATTACACAAGCAGTATACGTTCACATGTTTATTGTAGAGAAATTAGAAAAGATAGTCAGATACAAGAAATTGCAGACACAATGAATGCATACTCCACCACAGCGAGCATTGAGAAATTCTCTTCTTTGTTACATATACGAAAGGAAGAAAATAAATGTGATTTGCTAGGCAGTGGTTCTCCATGTATGCAAAGACACCTCATGTTATTATTTTAAGGTGTTACACTGATGTTACACTAAGTCCAATTGCTCCGATAATTTATCCAATGCAAGGATCTCACAGTTATCATAAATGTCAACCTTTTCCTTCCACATTCAGCTGTTCTTTGAGTCTCTGTCTTGCTCTCCTTCTATAAATGTGGTTCATGAAAATGATGAGAATTAGAACATTCATTCTCACCTCTTCTGTAGTCTACCCAGGACATGAGTTTTAGGTGGGCTCATGGCCACTCAGAATGTTATTTTTCTCCCAGCTAGATGTGGGCCACATGACTAACTTCTGGGATGTGCTTTTTCTCTTTTTTCTTGCTGGAATGTAATGCGATGGCTGGGGTGGAGCAGCCACAGTGGACCATGATGCGGAGCTAAGACTAGCAGAACAACCAAGAAGGAGCCTGGGCCCTTAACACTATGGACGGAGGGCCACATCAGCCCTTGAGCTGATGACGTCTGGGTTTCTTTTTGGTGAGCAAGTGCCTTCGTGGTTAAGCCACTACCATTTTGACTTTTCTGGTACTGAAAGCCAAACCTAACTCTAACTAGTACATTGGCTAGGAGGTATTAATATTTTGGAGAGTACATTTTGCTATAGCTTTTGATTTTCATATTTTGTTTTGGGTGATGATACTAATTTAATTTGACATTTACCTATAGTGGTGCCACATAATGACATTTTGGTCAACAACAGACTGCGTATACGACAGTGGTCCCGTAAGGTTATAATACCATATTTTTACTGTACCTTTTCTATGTCTATATATGCTTAGGTAGACAAATATTTACCACTATGTTACAGTTGCCTATAGTATTCAGTACAGTAACATGCTGTACGGGCTTGTCACCTAGGAGCAATAGGCTATACGATATAGCCTGGGTGTGTAGTAGGCTATATCATCTAGATTTGTGTAAGCACACTTTATGATGTTTGCACAACGATGAAATCACCTAACGATGCATTTCTCAGAGCGTAACCCCGTTGTTAGTGACACCTGACTGCACTGAGTTCTTGCTATTTGTTAGAGACTGTTTTGACGTAGGTGATATTGCAGTGAACGAAACAAAAATCCCTACCCTCTTAGAGCTAACTCTCAAGTGGAAGAAGAGGCAATGAACAACAAATATCTAAATATTTCAATATCATGCCAGTTATCAAGCTATTGTCAAGCTATTCCCTCAGCTCCAAATCACCCTCTTCCTCTGGTTCGTGACACTGGTGCAAGGACCCTGCAAAACGCTTTTGTGCTTTGGTCCCCGGATCCTTGTTGGGTTCTGACAATAGGAGACACAGGAGGTTTCCTGGACAGCAGGAAGAGGAAGAAGGAATCTGGATGCTGTTTCCTGTTTGCCTTGCAGACCCAGCCCCAGCTCATCACATTCCTTCGGAAACACCAGCATCAGCTACAGGTGCCTCCTTCTTAGTTGTCTGAGACTAACCTCCCAGTCTCCCTCAAATCTCCTCTCTCCTCTCCATTCCCACAGGCACGCATTTCATTCAGGCATTCACTGGTCCTTCTGCCTTCATTCATTTTTATTCTCCTCCAATATATCCTCTACTTCCCACTTTGCAGGAAGCCTCATCTCCCTACTCTAATCTTCTAAAATTCTATAATTTCCAACCTCTTTCTTTTGCTCCCCCAGCCCTAGCGGTGAGAACTACTTTCTGCTGTTGTTACATTCATGAAACTGGGGTGTTCCCCTTTTGCATTTTCGGTTCTACAATTCTTTATGTTCATTTATCCCTGTAAGATGGCTGGTGTGGGTTTTCACTCAGCCAGACCCTGATTGGTACAAGGTGAGATTGTATCACAATGATAGAGACAGGAGATGATGTCTCCAGGGGTTCATTATGGCCTCCCAGACAGGGCTTTCAGGAGGCATTACTTCCAAGAGCCACCACATTTGTGCTCTGGCTCTTGGCTTGTTAGGTTCACGAACCAATTTGGTCAGCGTGCCTGGAGTTGGCCAGGTTCTTAGTGATAGGTCTGGGCAAAACAAACTTACAGGGGATCAAGCTGTGGGGTATAAGCCGATCACTGTTTTGTTAGATGATGTGGATTTGGGCGATCCAGTCTCTCCATTAGCCTTCCTCTCTTTTTACCTAAGCCTACACAGGGATCCAAATGTGGCCAAGGGCTCCTCAGTGAGCACGAAATTCCAGCAAGGGAAGGAGTGGGGTGTTCTCAGCAGTGAGCTGACCAGGTTATGACACTTCAGCATATTCACGTCTACTAAGGGACAGTCTGCCAAGTGGACCAGAATGCTTCTGTTCACTGGCGAGGACAACTTCTCTCCCGGACAAAGACACAGACACAAGGACAAAGACACAGACACACAGACAAAGACACAGACACACGGACAACCTGTGGCTGCTTGGGCTCCCTTGGGCTTTTTTTGTTAGATTTCACCCAGGTCAGTCCTTGTACCGTTCACACATCCTTTCTGCACATGGATTTGACTCTTGCTTTCTTTTATATCCAGTGAATACCAGATGATAGTTTCTGTTCCTTTAATTGTTTTGACTTATCTTCTAAGATGACTTATACTGAAAGCCAATATCACTTAATTTAAGTGAGGGCATAACGCTATTTCCAATTCTGAGGGTGGTAACATTTGGTAACACCCAGGAACGGGCTTCAGGTCCTCAGGACCTCTGAGGGGAAAGGCATGGGCAGACATTGTAGTCAAGTGGAACGCTGACAAAAGCCGAGAGCAGGGATGAACATTCCTCACTCAGGGGCAACCTCCAAGTTGGCTGGAGAAGAGAATTTATGTGGGACCTGCGGTGGGTGACTGATGCGGGTCAGTGTCAGATTGTGGAAAACTTTGAATTCCAGGCTAAAGAGTTTGTACCTTATATAGGCAATGGGAACCAAGGCAGGCTCACGCGTGGGGCTTGGGGTGTTGGCGTTGAACCCCAGCCTTACAACTCCAAGTTCAGTGCTCCACAGAAAGCCTCTAGGCATGAGCCCCTGTTAGAGTCCCTTTATTCTACTTTTCATAAAACTTTACTTTCAGTACAGATGCTGGGTGGAACACTGCTTGAAGGGGTGAGTGGTTGCAGGGGAGGTGGGGGCCAGGGAAGCTTAAGGAAGCAGGGGCAAAAGCACAAACAGAAACCACAGAAAAGGAAAGTGAGCTATTGGTTATGATTTCCATTCCTGTGGATATGAAATGTTACCCAATTGTGGGAAGCTGAGAAAGGCCGCAGCAAAATAAAAGAGAAGCAGTCTCATTAACAGTGATGTTCAGATGTTGGAAAACAGCTAAGGTGTAGACTTACGTTATGGAAATATCCTTAACCTCAAACAAATTCCAAGAACATTCTAAAAGAGAATGCTGGCAAAGCTGGATTTGCTTTGTAGAGTCTTCGCCATTAGAGACCCACAAAATTGTAAACCTTGGAAACTGCTGTGCTTTAAAAAAAAAAAAAGGGGTTCTGAACCCTTGTCATTTAAAACTCATTTTTTTCCAGCATCATTTCAAATGAGTCGAAACTCTCACTCCCTCTTTTCCTGTTTTTTTTTTTCATTTTCATAGACCAAATTTGTCTAAATCAGATTTAGAAATGATACAATTCTAAAGATGAGTATGTCCTAAATTCCCAAGCCACTGCAGTTTCCAAAGGCGCAAAAGGTTTCGGTAAAAACAACAGAATAGGACCAAATGGTTTATGCTTCTTCTACCAGCCCATCCCTGGAAACATGGCCACACAGTGTCTTTCCTGCAGCAGCTCACACATTCTCATTAGCTACTACAGTTCTTCTCTGAAGCCAGTGCTGCTGGTGCTTCATCTGCTCCCTTTGATCTCTGCTGTTTTCCATTGTGGCTTGCCTTGCTGTGTCATGAGGCAGGTGGCTGCCATGAAAACATTGTTCCTGTCACCATCCCTGCAGGGTCACTGATGTTGATGTCATTCCTTACTCTCCTATTCTGCTTCCTGGTTTCCTTCAGCCATTCCTGCACTGGGATGGAATAAAAACTCCTGCCCCAGAAATACATGGAATGTTTGATAGCAGAGTAGGGTGTCTATTTTAAAACGTACTGTACTTGGGTGGTAGACACCCTAAATACCCTGACTTGATCACTGGAAGTCTCTAAGTATTATACATGAAGCAACATTTACAGGTGCCCCAGCAATTTTGACCAAAAAAAAAAAAAAAGTAAAAAAAAGTAAAAACAAAACAAGAACTCCTTCCCCAACCAGTGATACAGTTCTTTATTAGGCCCCTGAGGGAGGAGGTCTTGCTACCGGTCACAAGTATTAGTCACTAATTATTAGCCATTAATGTCAGAACTGTCATTTGACTTGGTCTTGGAGCTTTTTATTAAATCCCTCTGTCAGAGGCCCTGGCACACATTCCTCAGGGAATGGGAAGACATTGCCCCTTTACAGTGGAGTCTCTGCTCCAAGCAAGGGTGCCATGAGGCTAGGGAATTTCCAGGTCCCTAGTACTTGCTAAGTAGGCCAAAGTGTGACTCCTCCTTGTTCAGGAGACTCAGACCAGTGCTACCTGCCCATTCTGCTGGGTCCTCGGGCCAACACAACCCACAGCGGCCTGCCTGTGCGTTTCTGAATTCCCATGATGGGCATGCAGAATAGGCATTGCCTTCAGCAAAAACTGAGACGCATTCACTTGATCCTCCCTGGGAGCTGGCAGGAGGCAGGCTGGGAATATGCCATGGAAAGAAGAAAATGACCCTGCCAGACTCTCCAGTTTCCAAAGTCAAGAAGAGATCTGGTGCCCCAGAACTGCCTGCCTACTAGGCAGCCCACAGAGATGGCTCCCTGTGAGAGGCATGGCTGCTACAGAATGCTTGGGAGACCTCCTGGGCGCCAGTGCCACTGGCCTGTCCCATAACATTCTTTAGCAATTCCTTTTAGGGAAATTGTGTGCTTGGCTTGTAGAAGTGAAGGAGCCTATTAAGTTACTCTGTATTTTCAGGGCAGAGGAGGGACTATTTTTCACCATTTGGGGGAAACTTTGTTCATGCCATTCACGTGGAATATTCTGTTCATCTCCATATGTTGACATCCTACCAACCCTGTACGGTTTGCTTAACATGGCACTTCTTCCTTGAAGCCTTTGCCAGTTTCTGCCCAATTCACCTCCTATACACATTTTTCATATCATAAATTATTGCAGGGTGGTGACTGGTAAATCTTGGCTTTCAAACAGCATCAACATAATGTTTTGTTGGCATAGCAGGCTGCCAAATGAAATTGAGGTTTCTGTGTCTGCATAGTAATAAGAATTCGTTAAATTTAGGTAAAAAAAATTTGTTTTGCTATAGATAACTACCAATTTTTTCTAATTTAAAAGATCTGTTTTTCTGTAACAACTATAAAATTGTTTTTTTCCCTAATAAGTAACAATATTTTAACAGCTCTGAAAATTAAACATGATTATCAAAACTTCTCAGCATTTTTGCTTTGCCTAAATCCTGGAGAAAAAATACACTATTGAAATTTGATCAGTTGAATGCTCTTTCCCCAAAGAATATTTAACTCTTAGAAAGAGTGAAGAGAGGCCAGGTGTGATGGCTCATGCCTGTAATCCCAGCACTTTGAAAGGCCAAGGCAGGAGGATCGCTTGAGGCCAGGAGTTCGAGACTGGCCTGGGTAACAGAGTGAGAACCCACCTCTATAAAAAATAAAAAAAATTAGCTGGGCACAATGGTGTGTGCCCATAGTCTCAGCTATTTGGGAGGCTGAGGTGGGAGGATTGCTTGAGCCCAGGAGTTTGAGGTCACAGTAAGCTACGATCGTGCCACAGCACTCCAGTCTGGGTGACAGAGTGAGACCCTAAAAATAAAAATAAAAAAAAGGAAAAGGAAAAAAAGGAGTTAAGAGAATATCAGCTCCTAAATATTAAGTTTCTCTTGGATTTAATTTTTACATATGGGACAAGCTCAAGGTGGGAGTTGAAGATGATGGATGTGATGTGGATTTGCTGCTTCTTGATGTCCTGCTGTTTTCACTAAATGGCAAGGATTTGCATTCAGCCAAGGAACAAAATCCTCTCAAGGTCCTTGCTATTAGCTCCAAATTTATTTTGCCAGGTGACAACTCTAGTGTATGAGTTTTTTTTTTTTTTTTTTTTTTTTTTTTTTTTTAAGACCTAGTTTCACTCTGTTGCCCAGGCTGGAGTGCAGTGGCACGATCTTGGCTCACTGCAACCTCTGCCTCCCAGGTTCAAGTGGTTCTCCTGCCTCAGCCTCCCAAATAGCTGGGATTACAGGCACCCACCACCACGCCCAGCTAATTTTTGTATTTTTAGTATTGACAGGTTTTCACCATGTTGGCCAGGCTTGTCTCAAACTCCTGATCTCAAGTGATCCTCCCACCAAGGCCTCCCAAAGTGCTGGGATTACAGGCATAAGCCATCACACCAGGCAGCATTTGAGATTTGTATGTAGAAAAGCAGATCTTGAAATTACTGACTTTGATGCTTGGTATAGGAGTGTGGCTATCATTGAGAGCCTCATCATCTTCTTTGCTTATACTATGTAAAACTTCTCTGCTAAAAGTTCAGGCACCCTAAACATCCACACATTTCCACTAGATCTATTTCCCTTAACTCACAATTCCCTGGTAAACATGTCATTTCTTCAAGAAGCAGGGATTTTGCTGAGCTTCAACTGCTGCTCAAGATCACATTTAAATGACCTCTGACAATCAAATCCCACCTGCTTAGAGACAAGAGTCTTGACCTGAACTGGGGTCTTTAGAATTTGGATTCAAAGCTACTGTTGGGTGCTAAATTTAATTGCCAAGGGAATAAATTAGCCTGGGTTGCACATGCAAGGCAAGGCCAAGCTTGATTCATATAGTTGATTAGAAGTTATTTTACCCTGGAAACTACTGTGTTTCGACTGGATCAGCTTAACTTAGTTGTTCTCTAGAGGAGACATGATCCCTCGTTTCTTTTCCCTTTTTTCGTCAACAGTCAGACATCCATGGGGTCTTGTAGCCTTAGACATCAGTTAGCTATCATTAAATATAATTTGGAGCTTTAACAATGCTGTCAGTACACCGTGGGACTTTGTCATCACTTTATTATTGGTTAAAATCTCTTTCACTTATGGAGACTTTGCTCCCTTTCATCTTTGTGGTTGCCAGACTTGTAATTTGTTTTTCTGTTTAATAGAAACCTTAGAATCATTGGTATAAAGTGAAGTAGGCTATGAAAAACACATGCTTTTTAAAATAGTTCTTTTCGTCTTTTAAGATGAAAATACTGTGCTTTCATCTGTTCCAATACCAGCAAATGCATATTTTATAGTATCTCCTTTAAACTCTTCCACATGATAATCAAAAAAATTTTTGTACACCACAGTCAACTTTCTGAAACTGACTCTTCATTTTCCTTTACATAGAAGAGATGTTGGACATGAAATTTCTGTAGTAGCTAAGAGAACTCTGAAAAATTTCAAATGCTAGCAAAAAATCTTAAATTTCTATAGATAGAAATGTGGAAGAATCAAAATGTGTTAGCTCTTTTGAAATGTATATTTCTTGCCTTGCCTTTCCTTGAACTCCGAAAGGCCCATTTGGAGAAAGTGGATGAAAAAGGGCCTCTCCATTGATCTTTCTAATTAGAAAGAAAATTCAAATTCAGAACTGTAATTAAACATGACTTAAATGCGTGTTTAATCCAGAGGAAATAGAGCTTCAAAATTTTTAATTTTAAGTATTTCAGGGCCCTAAACATAAAAATGTGCTGTCATTTACAGAATGATTTGGAAATTGTACATTTCATGTGGGAAACGAAGGTTTTGTTTTAAATGCCGGATAGCATACATAAAGTTCATAACTCAACTACAGGTCAGTACGTGTCTTTCATACATACACACCTGTGTCATTGCCACTCAGATTGAGACAGAGCACACTTTCAGCACCCAGCAGGCTCCCTTCTCAGCGCTTCTCAGTCAATACCATGCCACCCTCCAGCCCCCATCCCATAGATTTCGTTTTGCCTGTTCTTGACCTTCGCAGACGTGCAAACATACCCACCGTGCTCTTTAGTGGCTTCTTTCAGTCCACACGATGTTTGTAGGATGATTTGTCCATGATGTGTGTAGCAACAGTTTATCCTTTTTTTTCTCCGTGGTCTTCCTAAAGATGGGCTTCTGCAACAGCTCTCCTCCGGAGACATGAAGGGAGCAATACGTATAAGGAGTGATAGCAGACAGAAGCCAGCTTCGCTTTATTTTTAGCTGAGCAAACGCCCGGTAAGGCCTTGTACACACTCCCCACTCCAAAGACGAACCCTGAGAAGGCTGTGCTGGAGCACGTGGTGGGTCAGGCTTTCAGCTCAACCTCTCTCCTCCCGTTCCAAACCCACTTCTTGGATGTTATGGTCACCTGGCCAGCTACCTGCACCGTGACTGGAATGGTCAGGCAAAGGACAGTGATGCCAGGGGCTGTCCTGATGAGGTGGCACCTGAGCCGGTTTACCTCTCCCTTTACATGGAAATGAAAGATAATGAACAGTGGCCATGTGTGACATTTTAAAATCCAACTGTCCCTTCCCAGAACAAATGTGGCCTGGCCAATGCTCACATTTGAAAGCCATCTTGGTACTTCCTCTTGGGGACGATTGAGAAAGAGGGCAGATAATGAGGCAAAAGTCAGGGGAAAGGGGGCTGGTAATCTTATATCACTCACATGTATTTTTTTAAATGGTCAGTATCTATTTGACTCTTGACTATAGAATGAAGTCTTACTTCTTCTTTCACAGAATCCCTGTCATGGGCTACAGTGGAGGAACCAAGGGGAGGGGCCAGGCTATGTTCCGGCTCTGACACCAGTGAGTGGAAGGGGTGGCTTAGGGCCACTTGTATCATGTCTCTTATTCCTCATCTGTAAAATGTGGAAGTTTGACTGATGGACCTCTCAGCACCGTGGAGAAGTTTTAAAGGTGGCAAATTACACATTTTACACCTTCAGGCTCTCCCCACTCTTTTATGAATAAGCATTTATAAGACAGGATGTCTAATTCTTCTGGAGATTCCTGAATATCCTGCCTTTGTCCAGGTTGGGCAATGCTAAATGCCAGTTCTGACCAATGGTGCAGGTATTAATTTCACAGTGAGGATCTTGTTTCAATGTATTCAAATTAGGTGATGTGGAGATGGAACATTCTGAGAGAAGAGTTGAGACAAAGTGACAGGTATAAGCCCTCTAACATCGATATGTTTCTCAGAGAGACTCAAACTGCTTCCCTAGGCTTTGCAGAGCCCTCACCCAGATTGTGTGTATGTGTGTGTGTGTGTGTGTGTGTGTAGAGGGAGTGTGCTATAGGCAGCCTTTCTATGTCCGCACTGTGAACAGATGTGGTCAGCATTTCTAGGGCCATTTATGGCTTTCTAGTTATATATTTTTCTTGCTTTGTTTTGCCACTTCCCTGAAAAACATCCTGCATTAGTTTCCTATTGCTACTGTTGAAAATGACCACAAACTTAGTGTCTTAGAACAACACCAGTTTATTATCCCACAGTTCTGGAAGTCAGAAGTCTAGAGTGGCTCTCACTGAGCTAAAATCAAGGGGCTGACAGCATTGTGGTCCTTTCTGGAGGCCCTGGGAGAGAGTGCTTTCTTGCCCTTTCTAGCATCTAGAGGTGGCCCTCATTCTTTGGTTTGTGGCCCTTTCCTCCATTTTCAAAGCCAGCAGTGGGTTGTAGAGTCTTATTCACAACCCATAACTCTGACACCAACCCTGCTGAACCTTGGTGCTAACACTGGTCCAGAATCATCCAGAATAATCTCCCTACTTTAAAGTCAGCTGATCAGTAGCTTGCTTCCACCTTCAACCTTAATTTCCCTTTGCCATGTCACATGACATGGTTAGGTCACATGTTCTGGTGATTAGGATGTGCATGTCTTTTGGGAAGGGAGAGAGATTAATCTGCTCATATACTATATAGGCATATGGTAATTCCTTTATCAGACTGAAAAGAGATAGGTTAATAGTGATTAACATTTTCTCAATGCAAAACTTTTTCCTTAACTCAGGGAAAAATTATCTTTTGTATAAAAATGGATGCTTCTGAGCAAATGCATGATTAGCAAAGAATGGTTGTATGCTCAGTTATTGGACAGGAGGAACAGTCTTCTTCCCTTAGGTATAGGAGTGTGAGAAGGACAAAATCATACAAAAGTAAAAGTGTATTTATGTGAGAAGTGTGTGTGTGTGTGTGTGTGTGTGTGTGTAGGCAGCCATGCACTGGAGGGGGCTCTCTCTGGCATGTGAGAGCCATTGTGTGTCTATATTTTCCTAAGTTCATGGTCAGTGACATCACTGAATGGCTTGAAATTAGCCATGGCGGGAGTATTTACACCATAGAAAGTGGCAAATGCTGTAAGTCAGTGTTTTATTTTCCCCTGGAGAGCCCATTGTTAAACATTAACGGGCACACCACTACAGTAGAGACTCACTGCCTTCGGTTCGCGTGCACAGCACCGCTGTGGGGCCTTACTGCTCCTGTGGGATCCCCAGACTCTCTAGCTGGAGAAGGGGCAAATCCCAGGTCACATCAAGACCAGCGGGCCTAGCCACAAACACAGCTGCTGCGGTTCTCCCTCTGCTATCTCGACCTCCCTAGCTGCTATAGTAGCGTGGACTGGATGGGGAGCTACACTTTCTCTCATGTGGGCAAAAGCTTGCTTCTTCGTCACTGCCCACTGTTTGAACTTCTCTCTGTCTAGCATTTTTTCCTGACCAGTCTGTGTACCTGTTGTTGATCCGTCCGCTTGGATGGAGCCAGAGCTCTTTCTTAGAGTTGCATTCACTTGCCCTTGCTTGTGCTTGTCTTGCTTCCCTGGGAGCTATGAGATCAGTGCTGCCCAGATTTTAGGGGAGTTATCAGGGGAGCTTGTTAAAATGCAGATTCCAAGGCTCTGCCCTCAGAGATTCTGATTGGGAAGGTCTGAGGTGAGCCCCAAGGATCTGCATTATTGACAAGCACTATTATTATTAGTATTACTGACATTATTATTGACATAATTCTAATTATTGGCATCATTGACAAGATTCTGAGGCCAGAGGTTCATGGGCCACCCTGACTGGCCCAGCCTGGAAGCTCCCTGAAAGCCTGGCAGGCCAGCCTCCTTCAGCTGCATTTGGTCCATACACTGAGGGTCTCAGTGGGGATAAAGCAGAGTCATTTTAAAGAAACATGGATCCTAGTTTCTAGAAGGTTTTCCCCATCTGGCAGACAAAGTTTATGCCTACTCCACATGCAGGTGGGTGCAGAATACCACGTTCCCAGGCTCCCAGAGAAGAGGAAACTTTTCCCCAAGAACTTTATCAGGGGAAAGTGTGAAAAATTCACACAGCTGCCAAGACAGTGGGTCCTCCTGAGTCCATGTATTCTGAGTATTTGAAACCACCTGAATGATTTATTGAACTTTTTACTTTTCGTGGACGTGCTTACTGGGTGTTGTAAGATGTGAACCTCACAGCCAGGGACAATGTCTGTTGAAAGGAAGACTTAATCTTCACTAAACCCAACCCAGCTTGTTTTTCAGCAGCAAACCAACCACTCTGACTGTGGCAATTTTCTTAGCAGGAAAAATTTTAGATGGTTGTGTGGTTTCTAGCTTTACTCTTTTTCATTTTACACATGAAATGTTTGGGATCAGATTGGTTTTCTTTAAAACTATGGTCCAAATTAATTTAAACTGACTTGATTATAAAGAAAGAGATAAATTGCTACCTTTAGGAGTTTTGACCTCAAGTCCTCTGATATTTGAGACAAAGTTTTTTATCCCCCGGGATGCAATCCTTCAGTAGCATGTAGGCAAGTTTTGAGCAAAGCAAAGAGTAATGAAAACTCTAATATAAAGGCTGTAATTTTCTAAAGAAGTCTGTTCCTTATTAAGATCAAGTACATGTCAGTCATCTTATATTTTGGGAACATCCACCAAATGCAGGAACTGTACTGGGTGCTTTTCCATGTGTGGAAAATTTTATCCGGTGTAATCAATTTTTCTAGTTCAATAAACATATTAAAAAGAAGGCAAATGAGATATTTCTGTAACTCATCAGCATGAATAATACATTTGAGTTATCCCCTGACCACATAAGACTTGGGCTTGAATACTACCCTTCCTCCGTGGGTCTCTTCTTCATATAAAGAAAGGGGAGAACACTTGTGTTAAGTACCACATAAGGAGGTTGTGAGAATCTAATGCAATGATGTGTGTGAAAGAGTTTAATCAAAGAGTAAGCAAAATTAATATAGTTTATAATTCTGAATTTATATGGTTTATAAATATTAAATTCTATATGCAAGTATACATTCCACCCATATAATTCTAATATATTTCCTTTACTCCAATGCCCTCTAGTAGTACAACAAAATTACTGTATTATTGTTTTGAGATGAGGTTATTATATAATATTTTAAGATGAATTATCGTATGGTCATTTTGCAATGAAAACTGTAAAATGTTTCCTCTTCCTTTTCACTTCCTTTTTTAAAAATTAACTTTCCTTCTTTTTAATAGTAACCAGTTCTTTTCTGGAAGTGTCTCAGTATGTGGGTTTTCACATACTGGTTGATCAGAGGCTTGAAGGTACAGTCAGCTCTTCCCTGCTAGCAGGGTGGAAGGAGTTAGTTTAACTCATTCTTGAGCCCCCAGAGAACTGGGTCTCATGACACGCTCTCTCTTTTTCTCCTTTTTCCTGCCCTCTTGGAAGTATACTGAGAGATTTTTGAGGAGGACTCAGTTGTATATATGATCTGCAACGACCGCTTGGTTCTTCTTTCTCTTTCCAAATTTTACATCTGGCATGAAAAGAGAGGTAATTCTAAATGTAAATATGACTTCTTGATTACTTAAAAATACTCCTCTCTAGCTCATATACATAGTAATTTTGTGTAAATATATGTTAAACATCAAGGCCCACTGAAAGAAGAAACAAATTACATAATTATAATATCTAATCAATCTAGAATACAAACACTTCAAGATTTATTAGATTTATCACAGACACTAGCATAATTTCTTTTGTTGCATATTTTTCCTGTTTACAGAAGTAACATGTTAATTGTAGAAAATAGGACAAATCTGGAAAAACACAAAGAAGCAGCAAATTGCACATTCTGCCAAAATTCAGAGATAACTCTTATTATTTTTAGAATAGTTTTTTAGTCTTATTTTCTTTGTAGGTATATGCACAGACACACACACACACACCCCTTTTTCACATATTTGATTGTATTGTAATTATGTTTTGTTTGTTTCCTTAATCAACAAACATTTATTTCTCACAGTTGTGGAGGCTAGGAGGTTCAAGATGAAGGTGCAGGCAGATTCATTTCCTGGTGAGGGCCTCTTCCTGGCTTGCAGATTTCTTGCTATGTCCTCTCCTGATGGAGAAAGTGAGCTCTGGTGTCTCTCCCTCTTCTAAGGGCACCAGTCCCACCACAGGGCCCTGCCCTCATGACCTCATCTAAACGTAATTACCTTCCAAAGGCTCCACCTCCAAATACCACTACACTGGGGGTTAGGGCTTCAACATGGGTTTTAAGGGATATCAACAATCAGTCCATAGCGTTTTGCCCCAGGTCCCCCAAAATTCATGTCCTTCTTCCATGCAAAATACATTTATTCCATCCCAACAGCCTCAAAAGTCTTGACTTATTCCAGCAACAACTTTAAGGTCTAAAGTCCAAAGTCTCATCTAAATATCATCTAAATTAGATATGGTAATTACATTTTACAGCTAGAATTTTGTATAGTCTATATTTAACATTTTCCATATCATCAGGCATTTTTCTATAGTACAGTCCCTGGAACAAAGTGCTGAGTAAATATTTGCTGAATTAATATATAAATTATTTTAATGGATTTATGATGTTCCATCATATGAAAATACCTCAATTGATTTTATTATTCCATTTATTGTCCATTTTAAAGTAGAGATATCATGGGGAAATGTGAGAAGTGACATGTATAATTATGGTCACATTGAGGGAGGAAGAGACACCATCTGGAATGCAGGCAGAAAGCCATGTGAAGCTTCTTGTGAGGGAAGGACTGTGGAACTGTCAATCATGACCATGAGTCTTATGCCTGAATGCTCTTTCAGATCACAAGTAGACACCTATTAAACTTGGAATAATGTGGAGAGAGGGTCCTGAAGTGAGTTCAGAAACAGTCATATGATCCGAGTCAGCTAGAGAGAGTGCTTTCAGTGGCAAGAAACAGAAGCCTAACTCAAACTGGCTTAAACCATAATGACATGCACCAAATCACATGCATGAAAACCCAGAGGCTGGTCAGGCTTCATATGGTTCTACCAAGCCTTCTGCCTTACTCTCCTGTGATTACCACAGCTCTGTACTCCTCTATAGATGACTTTGTCCTTAGGCTCATTCCCCTGGAGGTCTTTGGGGGTGCGTATTTGGTCATCAGAACTGCATGCTTTCTTTTTCTTTTTCCTTTCCTTCCCTTTCCCTTTCCCTTTCCCCTTCCCTCCCTCCCTCCCCCCCTCCTTCCTTCCTTCCTTCCTTTCTTTTTCTTTCTTTCTCTTCTTTCTTTCTTTCTTTCTTTCTTTCTTTCTTTCTTTCTTTCTTTCTTTCTTTCTTTCTTTCTTCTTTCTTTTCCTTCCTTCCTTCCTTCCTTCCTTCCTTCCTTCCTTCCTTCCTTCCTTCCTTCCTTTCTTTCTCTCTTAGATGGAGTCTTGTTCTGTCACCCAGGCTGGAATGCAGTGGTGCAATCTCAGCTTACTGCAACCTCTGCCTCCTAGGTTCAAGCAATTCTCCTGCCTCAGCCTCCCGAGTGGCTGGGATTACAGGCGTGCACCACCACGCCCAGCTAATTTTTGTATTTTTAGTAGAGATGGGGTTTCACCATGTTAGCCAGGATGGGCTCGATCTCTTGACTTCGTGATCCGCACCCCTCGGCCTCCCAAAGTGCTGGGATTACAAGCGTGAGCCATCATGCCCGGCTTTCATTTTTTTTTTTTTTTTGAGACAGCTTGCTCTGTCACCCAGGCTGGAGTGCAATGGCGCAATCTTGGCTCACTGCAACCTCCGCCTCCCAGGTTCAAGTGATTCACCTACGAGTAGCTGGGATTACAGGCTTGGTAATTAGCCACACCCGGCTAATTTTTGATGGTTGTGTGGTTTCTAGTAGAGATGGGGTTTCACTGTGTTGGCCAGGCTGGTCTCAAACTCCTGACCTCAAGTGATCTGCCCGTCTTGGTCTCCCAAAGTGCTGGGATTACAGGGGTGAGCCACCATGCCTTGCCAAAACTACATTCTTTCTTATTCACAAATAAGAAAGAAAGAGAATTAGAGTACATCTTGGCATATCACATAAAAGAAAGAAATAATTTATCCTGAAGACTCCACAAATCTCTTTTATGTTTCATTGGCCCCAGTGGGCCTGGACATCTCCCTTCCTCAGCCAAGTGCTGACAAGGGGAAAGGGAACAGGATTACCAGGATTAACTCACACGAACCAGCCAGGGTGAAATAATTGTTGTTGGTTTGTTGGTGTGTTGGTATGTGTAATCCATTTCTGTGAAACAAACAATGAGAAAATCCCAACAGTAAGTACTTATTTAGCTCAGGTCTCCGTGCCTTGGCTGGTCTAGGCTGGGTGCACCTGATAGAGCTTGGCTGGGCTGCCTCTGCTCCCTGTAAATCTCCTTCTCTGCTCCATATAGCTTCTCCTGGTGGGACCAAAGGCAAGTTCTTCTCATGGTAAGAGTGGAAGAGAAATAGGGCAAGTGGACGTGACACATCATCCCTTCTCATTTTATTGGCCAACACCAGGCACATGACTAACCTCAAAGTCAAAAGGAGGAGGAATATATTCTGTCTGGTGAGTGGAGGAATTCCAACATCACGTGGCAAAGGGTGTGAGCAGTACTAAGACTAGCGTGAGGTGAGCAAATACTTGTCTTCAGTGAAAAGTTTAAGGGGTGTCAAGATATTTAATCAAGATAAATAATTAATATGAAATATTTTTAAAAACCAAAGTTAATGCAGAACATTTGGGATGAGCAAAATACCAAAGTTTTAAATAAAGACAGGATCGGTATAGGGATGGATAAGCATTAATGCTAATAATTCAATCTACCATAGGCCGCCAACCACAATGTCCCCTTTCGAGGACTCCCATGCTCAGCCTTAGAAGATGCGCACAGAACTCTGCCCTCTTTTTTTTTTTTTGAGGCAGAGTTTTGCTCTTGTTGCCCAGGTTGGAGTGCAATGGCATGATCTCAGCTCACGGCAGCCTCCCGGGTTGAAGAGATTCTCCTGCCGAGTAGCTGGGATTACAGACATGCGCCACTATGCCTGGCTAATTTTGTATTTTTAGTAGAGATGGGGTTTCTCCATGTTGGTCAGGCTGGTCTCAAACTCCTGACCTCAGATGATCCACCCACCTCGGCCTCCCAAAGTGCTGGGATTATAGGCATGAGCCACCGCACCCAGCCTGCCCTCTTAAGGTTCATTGCTTTTGTTTTTCCAGGTCTGTAGCTGAAGTATCTGCTTATCCTGGGAAGTCTCTAAGAAATTGAATGGAAATAATCTCAAGAAAATATCCTTCAGGATAAATTATTCCTTAAATCTTTTTTGTTTAAAAAAAAGAAAACAAAACAAGAAAATCATGTTCCATTCAATGGTTCTTGTGCATTAATTCATTCCTTGCTTGCTAGTTTAAGAATTAGTGCAATTCCCATAAAAATTAGAATCAGTGAGGTAGTACAATGATTTTCTAGAGACTGAGTTTCATAATACTTTTAGATTTTAAATACGGTACATGTTTTAACAAAGTACAGCTAAAGTCTTTTTGGATCGGTCACAAGTTATGCCACGAGTGCTTAACTTTTTATAAATGAGATGAGTATAGGAATTCAAGAGCAGAGGTTCCTGTGGGGAGACCATTCTCCTGTCTTATTTGATGAGTGAATATGCTAATCCCAGCACTGAAGCTGTTGGCAGAAAAGAAAGACTTCCGAAATTGACAGGACTCGTGTGTGGAACTGCCATGGGTCCGTGGGCTGCCACAGAATTATGCAGGAAATAATTTTCAAGGAAACAAGAAGGAAAACACGATTGGGTGGGTCCAAAATTCTATCACTGTTTTATTGAAAAAGCAAATCTCTTCTGTAGCTTGAAATGCTAGAGCTACAATTTATTTCTTCTTAAGTTTGTCCCAGTGGGAGTCACAGGCCGGGTCATATGGGGTGATGACCACCTTTCCACCTCCTCTAATGCTCGCCCCTGGAGTCCAGCTTCCCGCAGAGACTTATGGAAAGGAAGGGTAGGGTGGAGGCTGGCACCAAACCAAGAAGAAATATGAATCTTGTCATGTGGTGAGAACTGTTAGTTCAACATATTTCAGGTGATGGCCTGACCTGGAGTCTCAGGTGTCCACATTTACAGGCATCTCTACAGTTGATTATGGTACCGCATCTCCAGGAGGCACCCGGCAAAAGGAAAGAGTTACCTTGACAAACAACTGACTCACAGCGACAGAGCTGTGCATTGAGTGGGATTTAAAATGAAAATGGAGAAAGAGGGAGTGTAAATCCTTGAAGAGCTGATGAAAGCTGGCTGCTATGGGGACAGCAAATATTCTTTGGAAATAAGTGTGAGTGAGTGAGGTTTCGGAGAAAACAATGAAGAGAGGCAGAACTAAAACCAATGGTGTCAGAGGCCTCTATGTTCTTATATTAAACAGGTGAATATATTAAACAAGTGAAGTGATTGTCATAATGCAAGGTAGTTATATGAGTTCCCAAGAATAACCAAGATTTGAAGCAAAGCAAAAGAAAGGAAAGGAAAAGATAGCCTAATCAATTCAACATACCTGGTAAAAAATAGCTGGTGTGCTGCCATCTGTCCCCTAAACTTCCCCTTTGGAATCTACTTTATATACAGTCTTGAGTAATCTCTTTTCTGAGATCCAGATGTAATAATGCCATTTCCCTAATTTAAAAAAGTTTGGTTGGCCGGGCATGGTGGCTCATGCCTGCAGTTTCAGCAGTTTGGGAGGCCAAGGTAGGCAGATCGCCTGAGGTCAGGAGTTTGAGATCAGCCTGGGCAACATGGTGAAACCCTGTCTCTACTAAAAATACAAAAATTAGCTGGGTGTAGTGGTACATGCCCGTAATCTCGGGTACTCGGGAGGTTGATGCAGGAGAATTCTTTGAACCTGGGAGGCAGAGGTTGCAGTGAGCCGAGATCGCGCCATTGCATTGCAGCCTGGGTGACAAGAGCTAGACTCCTTCTCAAAAAAAAAATAAAAAATAAAAAATAAAAAAATAAAAAGTTTGGTGAATTCTCACTGTCTACACACTAAGGTTTAGACTTTCCTGTATGGCATAAAAATCTGGCTTTATCCTTCTTCTTTCAATATCCAAAATAAATATTTGCTGAGGGCCTATTCTGTGCTGTTTCAAGATCTGTCTATTCTGGTAAACAAAAGCCACCCCCTGCCCCTACCTCCCACACTGTAGCCACACAGGCCTTTATTATTTTCATGTCATGCCCTTCTCGTTGAGTTTTACTATGTTGCCTCCTCTCCCTGGAATGCCCTTCCTGTCCTTTGTCAGGAAACTCCTACACATCCTTCAAGACCCAACTCACATGCTAGCTCTTCACCACAGCCTTCCCTCACAGTCCAAGCGGAAATGATTGCTTCCTGCTCTGTTTTCAAATAGCTAACAGTTTGTATTTTAGGTACAGGACTTAGAATTTTATTAGTAGTAGTAGTAGTTGTCTATCCATCTCTTGAACTGGTTTGTAAGACCAGTGATGGGGTGAGGGCCTGCAGCAGAGTAGGCAGTTACTGACTGTCAGTAAATGAGGGAAGAAATGAGGGCAGGAGACGCATCTGCACGGGAAAGTGGGAGCCTGAGAGTGAGGGCGCCGTGAGAGACAGAGACAGAGAGAGAAAGAGAGAGAGAGAGAGACAGACAGACACACACACACACACAGATGGAGAGACAAACACAGACAGAGACATACAGAGAGACAGAAAGAGGGAGACAGAGACAAAGAGAAAGAGACAGAGATAGAGAGACAGAAAGAGATAGAGAGACACAGAGAGAGACAGAGATGGAGAAACAGAGAGAGACAGAGAGAGAGAGAGTTACAGAGAGAGCACACCTTTGGTTAGAGATGTCCCTAAGGGCAGGTCTTAGATTTGTAGGTCCTGGTGGGATGTTTTTGAGGGTCCAATGCTGAAGAGGGGAGTATTCTAGGAGGTGAAGTTGAACTGTTGGGAGCAGAGTTCTGTCTGCCTGGGGCCACACCCATGCCCTGGGCACTGCTCTAAGCTCTGGGGAGGTGTGGCCAAGAATTGCTTCTGGTAGGGTAGGTGTCTGTGTGTGTGGGTGCGTGTGTCTGTGTGTGTGGGTGCATGTGTCTGTGTGTGTGTGTGTGTGTGTGTGTGCAGAGTTGCAGGGGGAAGGGAAGAGAGACTGTAGCATAGTAAAGTTTGAAACTAGGTGAGCCAAGAGAAAAATAAAATATAGGAAGGAATCTTGCAAGCATGGCCGTGTCCGCCATCACTCCTCTGCTGTGTAATTTGGCCTCTGTGTGTATGTGTATGGGGGATGGTGAGGCATGGGAGAGGGTAGTCACATATCCTTTAGAGACAGAACTGTGGCAGTGATTGTGGCCGGGGTGGGGACATGACTGCTCGAGTGACAAGACAGAGAAAATGGCAGGTGCCTCAGACACAGCTCACAAAACAGGCCCAGGGCAGGGATAGCAGCACTGGGGGGCTGGTCAAGGTGAGCCTCACGGGACATCACTCCCTTTACAGCAGACCTCCAGAAAATTCCTGACTTCTTTTGCTGACGTCATTTTCCAGAGGGCACAGGAAGAACAGGGAAACTGCTCCCGTCAATACATGTAAATGACCAAGTGCATACAGTGCTACTTACGACCACCTTGGGAGAAAGAGTGTGCTGGCCAGTGGGGAGACTCAGATGTGAACAATTTTCACTGAACTCTAAATGTGTAGAATGCTTTTCTTTCTTTCTCTCCTTCTCTCTCTCTTTCTTTCTTTCTTTCTTTTTCTTTTTCTTTCTTCCCTCCCTCCCTCCCTCCCTCCCTCCCTCCCTCCCTCCCTCCTTCCTTCCTTCCTTCCTTCCTTCCTTCCTTCCTTCCCTTTCCCTCTCTCTCTCTCTTTTTTTGACAGAGTCTCACTCTGTCGCCCAAGCGGGAGTACAGTGGCACGATCTCAGCTCACTGCAACCTCTGCTTCCCGGGTTCAAGCAATTCTCCTGCCTCAGCCTCCCGAGTAGTTGGGATTACAGGCGCCTGCCACCATGCCCATCTAATTTTTGTATTTTTAGTAGAGACGGGGTTTTGCCATGTTGGTTAGGTTGGCTTTGAACTCCTGACCTCAGGTGACCCACCCACCTCGGCCTCCCAAAGTGCTGGGATTACAGGCATAAGCCACCGTGACTGGCCTTAGAATGTTCATTTCTTTCTTTATTTTATTTTATTTTACTTTAAGTTCTGGATGCATGTGCAGAACATGCAGGTTTGTTACATAGCCAACATGTGCCATGGTGGTTGGCTGCACCTATCAACCCACCATCTAGCTTTTAAGCCCCACATGCATTAGGTATTTGTTCTAATGTTCTCCCTCCCCTTGCCCCTCACCCCTCAACAGGCCCTCGTGTGTGATGTTCTCCTCCCTGTATCCCAGCGGATTAAGATGCTCATTTCTTAAAATTCAAGGGAAAGATGGACACTACCGGTTCCATGGCCCAGGGTTTTGGAAGAGGCAGCCTCCGGATGACTGGATGCACTTCTCCCTGGGACTCAGCCTGTGTCATTACAGCTCGAGCTTACTGAAAATAATAGAGAGACACCTCCATTTGTCCCCTCCAACAGAGTGGCTGCACCGGTAGCTCTTTAATGAGCTCTAACTCCATAGGGGCAGTTATGAAACTGATGCAAAAAGGATACAACCAAGGTAGAAGTCAGTAAGGAGCACAGAAGGCGTAAGTAAGACTTGCATCAGAGAGGCCAAAACCCAAAATGCGCTGGGGGTTGTGGGAGCGGCTGAAGAGCCTGGAGAAGCCGCTTATAGTCATTTTAAGTCAGATCAAAGGAGTGTGTTTGGCTGACGAGAGGACCCCATGGTTGCACGCATGGAGCCTTATCTCAGCTTCCATACCTACAAAGGGGACATGATTAGTGTCTACCCCAGAGAGTAGTTTTAAGAATTAAACCAAATGACGTGTATGAAACTCTTGGAACAGTGTCTGGCCCACGGCAGGAGGTGTGCGTGACATGCCTGAGGCCATCTGTGTGCTTACACGTGTGTTTCTGTAAAGCAGACCCAGTGCAGGGCACCAGGGATGTGGTAGGAGCCACACGGATGACGCTCCTGCCCTCAGGGAGCTCACACTTCCGAGGGGGCAGTAGAGGTTGGGAATGGATAGCCTTGGGGGAGAGGGGTGGGGGTTGTCGGGAAGAGGGAGAGCTTACCTGAGCAGGAGCTGTTGAAACTGCAAGGGAGGCGGGTGGGTGGTGAGGGCAGAGCAGCGGCAGAAGGTTGGGGATAAGGAACTGAGAGTGGGCCCCGACTGCTGAACAGGGACTGCTGCGGCAAGAGGCTTGGAGGAAGGAGAACTCAGGCACTTTCTATTTGGTTTTAGTCTTCCTTGACAAACAGAATCAATTTCAGATGAAAACGGCTTAAATATTGGAGAGAGGAAATCAAAAGAGAAACTTAGCCGGGTGTGGTGGTGCGTCTGTAGTCCCAGCCACTCAGGAGGCTGAGCTCGGAGGAGGGCTTGAGCTCAGGAGTCCGAGGCTGCAGTGAGCCGTGATTGTGCCACTGCACTCCAGCCCGGCAAGACGGCAAGACCCAGGCTCATACAAAAAAGAGCTCCTCTACTAAAAAATACTAAAAATTAGCCGGGCGTGATGGCGGGCGCCTGTAGTCCCAGCTACTCGGAGAGGCTGAGGCAGGAGAATGGCGTGAACCCGGGAGGCGGAGCTTGCAGTGAGCCGAGATTGCGCCAGAGACTCCGTCTCAAAAAAAAAAAAAAAAAAAAAAAAGAGCGCCCAGCTCTTCTGAATCTGACCTCACCCCTCCGCCTGAGCCCTAGGTTCCCGCCCTCCTTGGCCCTCTCATGTTGACTGTCATAACTTAATAGCCCAGTCCAGGAACACCTGCGGTGAACTTGGGATTTCTTTGACATTTCAACTGTTATTTTAAAAGGCTATGGTCGAATAGAAAACAACATAAGACCTTCTGATTAGTGGTTTTAGAAAAAGCTTTGTTTCAATGGTGCAAATTAGGTAGGTGGAGGAAATTATCCATGAAGACTGGAGTTTACATTTTCTGGAAATTGTTTCATGCAGTCTTCTAGGGAAAACAGTGTCCTGTAAAAAGTAGCCTATTGAACACAATTTGAAATCTTAGGCCTGAACAGACCATTTGCTTTTAGGAGCAAATTCTAGGGAGCCATTTCCCTTGAAGGTAGAAGTGGGCCTTTGGTAAAAGTCCAATAACCGGTCAGGCATGGTGGCTCATGCCTGTAATCCCAGCACTTTGGGAGGCCAAGGCGGGTGGATCATGAGGTCAAGAGATCGAGACCATCCTGGCCAACATGGTGAAACCCCGTCTCTACTAAAAATATAAAAATTAGCTGGGCATGGTGGTGGGCGCCTGTAGTCCCAGCTACTTAGGAGGCTGAGGCAGGAAAATCGCTTGAATCTCGGAGGCAGAGCTTGCAGTGAGCAGAGATTGTGCCACTGCACTCCAGCCTGGGCGACAGAGAAAGACTCAGTCAAAAAAAAAAAAAAAAAAAGGTCCAGTAACCACTGTATAATTTTTAAAGTGTAAACGCAGAGGAGGGAGAAATGTATAGACAGAAGTATTTGTTTCAGCTTTGCTTGAAGAGGCAGAATCTGGAAAGCATCCATCTGTAGGGGAATGGTACAAAAGTGACGGTATGGATTACTGTACAATTCTCAATAAGATGAGGGGGTTGTCCATGAGGTATTATTAAGTGAGCAAAGCAAGCCATGGAATAAAGAGTGCATTGCTTCCATATCTGTATAAACAAACAGCAAAACACCCTAATTTTGCCCACATGCATCAGTATCTAGTTGTATAAGCATGGACAGAGGTACTATCTCGGGCAAATAAGAATGAAGGAATTTCAGGAAGAGAAATAATTTATATAACCATGAGTTGTTTTATTTAGTATAAATAAATACATTAAAGAAACAATTTAATTCATATATCAAAAGAAAGAAGAAACAAGGAAAAAATGTCGTGGTAATTTTACATCCTATTCTATAATATAAAACTACGTTTTAAAGTTATCTGATATGAGAAGAAAGTATCAAAGCTCTCCCCTCCTGAGTCTTTGGGAGAAATAAACAGCACACTATGCTGATTTGATGGCTGCAAGTCCTCTGGTCACCACTACATGTGCCCAGGGTGCTCTTAGCCCACATCTAGAAGCTATGGCTAAGGTTCAGATCTCCTCTACTTTCCAAAACTTGGGTCTTTAAGCCCTACTGAATCTGAATGTCATTCTCTGTCACTTCGCAAAACCTATGGCCCTGACCCTCTTCCAAAAATGTTGCTTCCCACCTGTTTGGCAAACTCTTAGCATCGTGGTTATGAGTGTGGACGCTGTCACTGAGTGCCTGGGTTTAAACTCCAGCTCAGTCACATGGTAGCTGCTTGACTTGAGCAAGTTACTTGATCTCTCTGTGCGTCATGAAATGGGGATAGTACTGATATCTAAACATGGGGTCTTGAGAGAATTAAATGAGTTAATACATCTAAAAGTGTGTACAGATGGCAGCAGCATCTGCCGTATCTTGTTTGTTTGTTTGTTTGTTTGAGATGAAGCCTCCCTGCAGTCCCCAGACTGGAGTGCAGTGGCACTATCTTTGCTCACTACAACCTCCACCTCCCCAGTTCAAGCGATTCTCCTGCCCCAGCCTTCCGAGTAGCTAGGATTACAGGCATGCACCACCACCACGCCTGGCTAGTTTTTGTATTTTTGGTAGAGACGGGGTTTCACCATGTTGGCCAGGCTGGTCTCGAATTCCTGACCTCAAGTGTTCCGCCAGCAGCCCTGACTCCTTACCTCAAGTGACCCACCTGCTTCGGCCTCCCAAAGTGCTGGGATTACAGGCGTGAGCCACCGTGCCCAGCCCCTATCTTCTTGTACTGCTTGCTCTTACTATTACTTATCTTTCCAGACTCTGCCTAGGCATCACCTCTATCTGGGATACATCCTTTCCTGAACTCTCAGAGTACTTGTCTCCCTCCTCCTTCATGCTCCGACAGCAGCCTACACCCCCATCTTCTGGTAAACTTCACTGCACGTTTCTTTGTCTTCCCTCAACAACTCCCCTCCCCATCCCACTCCACCACCACCTTGGACTATAAGCCACTTGAGGGCAGGAACCAAGTCTCTTCATTTCCGAGTTGCTGGCCTTTGGCACAGTGCCCAGCATGTAGTGGAGGCCCAGTTGAAGGGGTGGAAGGAAGGAAAGAAGGATAAATCCATTCCTGAGATCCCTTTTAGTGAGGCTGTTTCCCCAAACACCGGAAGGCCTCAGCCTTTGTGTTTGTTTTCTGGACAATAGCACCTAGCGGTACTTACCTTCGATTGGCGTCCATTGTCTAACTGATCTTTCTATCAGTCGTGTTCCAAAATGAAGTTAGGTGCTTCTTTGATCATGGGCCGTATCTGCTTTCTTTGGTGTTCTTTTCAGCTGCCCACTGGAAGAGTCTTTTTTGTTTGCCACACTGGATGCCACACTGGATGGGATAATCTAGGAGGGAGGAACTGTGGAGATGGTGCGCCTTGGGATGTCCAGAAGACAGTGACCAGAATTTCAAGAGATGTTTTCAGATTTCACAGTATAATAAGAGAAAAGGAGCCAATCCCTTAAATGAAGAACCTTCAATCACTTCTCCCCAGGTGCACGTTTCAATTTTATTTCTTTTCATCAACTCCTTCCCTTTGATGATGGGTTGCATTGAAAACTATTTAGAAAAGTAGTATATTTAAAATGAACTGTGTTAAGAAGAGGATCATTTCAAAGAATAGCCGTGTACTCTAATGAGGAAGTCCCTTCAGCCAAGCAAAAAGCTGAAGGTAAGTAAATAAGGTGAAAGTACTGCCCGTCCTCATCCTGTTGGAAATATTACATTATATAGTTAAAGGTGTCTCCTGTGTTTTAGGTTATGGAGGTGGGGGAGGATCTGTAAAACTTATTTCCATTTCTTTGCACACAGAAACTAGATATAATGTGAACCTAGTGTAAATTACCATGATGTCTCCTTCAACATTCATCAAGACTTCTGACTAGTCTACTTGATCTGTGAAAATGAGATTAGTTGAAGACCTGTCACAGATTTTAAAGCTGAACAAGATATATTGATTATACAAATATTTTTATGTCACCCTATATCTTAATAAAATAACATTTACGTCTGGAGAGTGTGTCAGTCTGAAGAGCCTGCCCAAAGCCAGATCTATTTATTTAAATCGAGAAAGGCAGAGGCCGTGCTGGCAGTCTTTCAGCTTGTCCTGCTTCCATGATTGAACATAGATAATAATAATTTTGGGTGCATACGAGCAGATTTCGGAGAGAAGGGAATGAACCCGTGTTTACACTATGAGTCAGCAGGCAGCTATTTCAGAGGCTGAGACTGAGAGCAGGCATAGCCGATTCCTTCTCTCATTTTAGAATTCAAAGCTATGTGGAGATTCTAATGGAATTACAGATGCAGATCCTAATTTCTGGGAATTTCAGTTTATAGCAAGGTGATGAAAGGGCGATGAAAGGGTGCTTCCAGAGTGAGCATGGGAGAAGCACCTTCTGGGAGAGAACTGTTGTCATTTCCCAGCAGGGAAGAGACCTGTGAGGCCTGCCATCCTTGCGTGGTGTGACCAGGGGCTGGGCATCATGGAGATTTGATGCCTTTCTTTGGGGATGAGTCTAACTGCCCCATAGAGAGGAGACGGGCGGCCGTCCTTATGTCACATTCTCTTCTCCATGGCAAAACAATCCCGAGCCAGAGACTATCTTGGGAGTCACAGCCTTTGGGGCTGCCAACAAGGAAGAGCTACAGGTTCTTCCAGAAAAGTGTGTGTCTCACATCGAAATTCTCTTAAACCATAAATTCTGGGGCATTTCCATTTTTGGAAGCTCAACCTCAGGGGAAATGCCTCTTTTGGGGTATTGTGGGACAGTCATTAAGTCTTCAATATTCCTTCATTGGGAGAAATTTATTTCCTGTTCTACTCACAGGCAACTTTAGGAACTCTATAATAACACCTACTAAAAATACACAGGAAAAAAATAGGCTTATTTAGATTTCAAAGTGCTCATAGGTTTTAGTTTATACTTAAAGATTACTTTCTATTGGCACTAGTATTACTGTAACCCAGAGTGATTATTTGAGTTATCTCAAACCTTAAGGGAGTATTGTGATATTATATTCCTGTGGAAAAAAATTAATCAAACTTGATAAAGATGAATGTTGGGTCCATGAAACCAATACAGCTAGAGACCAAAGACTGGAATAGGCATCATCAAACTGATCCCTTAGTTTAGGCATGTTCTTTACAAGAGCATTGTCTCAATACACATGTGTGGGACAGGCAGGAAGGAGGGCCATCCCGAGCAGTGACATCCATATCCTGCAGAGATTCAGTTTCCTAATGGGAAGCTGGAGCCCAATGGCACCAGGCAGATAAGGTTTGATGGGGAGAATGAGAGAGGAAAGGGCCAGAGCCTGGGGAGGGGAATGGGGAATGCAGTAGCCAAGGATGACCTCGGGGCCCCCAGGAGCAGCCTTACTGGGCAGCAGAGAGAGGACGCACGGGCTGGAAGGCTGAGAGTGGGCTTCAGGTCCAGTTCCCTTCTTCCCCAATTCTTTCTACTTTCTACTCATATGTGTTCAGAGAAGCCATCCTTAAGTTTGATTCAGTGGCTAGGTATACATTCAATCAGACTCTAATGCTTTGGCTTGAGCTATAATAGAAATCACAATTTCATCTGTAAATCATTCCAGATAGCATAATATGGAATTAATTTCTGGTTATATTTGCTTGGGAGTCTTTTATGCAGTTTTGAAAATTTGCAGTGAGTTCGGCCTTGCTTTTGATTTAATCTCATTTTCGTCATATTTCTACCCACAGCATTGAAATGGTGGCTGGCAAATGGAATCAATTTGCAAGCAGACTTTAAAGAAGTCCATATTTAAGCTAAAATATCTTTGCAAATATTCAACCTTTTCAAACATTTATTGGATCAGTGTCCGATAAAAAGAAACAAATATAACAATTTATAATGCCACTTTAAAAACGTTAAAAATCATTTACAGTACACAGGGTCAACATCCTATTGATTAAAAGAGTATAGGCAAAAAGCCACTATTAGAAAACAAAAAAAAATGGAGAAGTGGTTTGCCTACATATATTATCAAGTGTAACTATTAAACTGAGCCCAAAATCTATTGTTTTAGACTGCTCAGGCTGCCCTAACAAAATACCATAGACTGGGTGTCTTAAACAATAGCCATTTATTCCTCCCAGTTCTAGGGGCTGGGAAGCTCAAGATCAAGGTGCTGGCATGGTAGATTTCATTCTGAGGCCTCTTCTTGTGGTGTGTAGGTGGAAAACTTCTTGCTGTGTCCTTACACAACCTCTTTTTTGACCTCTTTTTTTGTGCTTGTGTGAAGAGTGAGAGAGCTCTTGGTGTCTATTCCTCTTTATATAAGGGCATTATCACTATTGGATTAGGGCCCCACCCTTATGACTTAATTTAACCTTAATTACCTCCATAAAGGCCTCATCTCCAAATATTGTCACATTTGGGGTTAGGGCTTCAACATATGCATTTGGGGGAAGGGCATGACCATTTAATCCATAACATGTGTCATAATTAAATTTGTAGCTCTACATATTTATATTAGTTAAAATATAACCATTTGATTTTATTGTACTTTAAAATATATTTGACTTTATGTTAGTTCTAAAATAATAAACAAAATTGAACAGACACTACACTAAAAACATGTTCATTATATGCAAATTATACTACCATAAAGATGGAATAAAAATAGAAAGAGTAGAAAAATAAAGTAATTGTTCTTGAATCTCTCTAGGCAGCAAGACTAAGATGTTATCACTATCCTTTTATGATGATGATGATGATGCTATTATTCTACAGTTTTTTAACCCTTTACAGAACATTCTGATCCACCTGACCTTATTTACACTTGTGTTCCAGAAACTCTCCTGAAGGCATCTGTCTGTTGAATGGTGGAGGATTTGCAGCAGAGAGGGGCTAACTGGGCAGTTTTCTGCATTCTGTGGATGCAGAAAAGTCCCCCTTGTTTCATAGACTGGAGGAACCTGCCACTACGGCAGGAGGTGGCCAACTAGATGACTTCTCTGGCAGAGGGACATTCAGACTGAAGGCTCAGATTCCCCTTCCCCTCCTCTTGAGCGAAGCAGGAAGACCCCTGCCAAACAGGTAAAGAGGAGCCCCGCCATGCCCAGATTACATGGGTAAGGCCCTGAGCCGAGGTCCCAGTCCTTAGGGAATCTTCTATAAGATGTAGTTTTTAGAATTAATTATAATAATCAAGATAGCACAACGGGGCAGTTTGGCACTACCTTCAGCAGGGGCAACCTGTGCATTCTGGAACTGAAACTCCTGGTACTTTCTGCTACTTTCAGTCCCAGGGCTGTCCGTAGCTCTGCTGTCTGCTCTGGTCACAGGTGCCCTTTTTTCATTTTGGAGTATGCTTCTAGTTCTGTGACTGAGAATTTGAATAGACTGGCCTTGGCCCTGTGCAGAAAAGCTTGACTAATAGGTCAAGTTTACCTGTTGGACACACTGTGATACTAGGCTATCATGCCTGCAAAGACAGAATATCCCTCTGCTGTGTTCAGTGTTGTGTCTCTAGGATGGGCTCAGTGTCTGGCACATATAGGTGCTCAAGAAGTATTTGTTGAGTGAGAACTCACACTTCACAGTTCTGAGCCTTGGGGAAGTAACCAAGTGCCAAGTTCAGGAGATAATTCACCCCTTGTTAACACTATTGAAAAATAACAAGAGAACAAAATAGAGTGTGTAGAAGCAGCTTGAATAAAATACAGTTGGGTTTTTCTTGCCAGTACCTAAGTTCACTAAACTGAAGTGAAATATCCCAACACCATGTCAAAACATTTACATATGCTTTTCTCATGGAAAGCCTGGGATTATGGCAAAGCCTCAGCCACAGTGCTTAGAGCACCTTTGATCACCATGAATTCTAGACTTGTCCATGACATCGTTTTGACGGTGATGTTGTGGCTGGAGCAGAGGTCTGCCCATCAAATGGCTCAGCCTCTGCTTCCTGGCTCTGTTCCTGACTCAGGTGGCTTCACCACAGAATCTCAGTAAGCTCTGGTCATGGCAACCCCAGGCCAGGTTTAAAGTCACGGTGACCAAGAGGCTAGGCCCAGTGTTAGCTTGGGCTTATCTATCAAGCGATCATATGACAATTGTGTTGATAACCGCCAGACACGCCAGCCTCACTGGAAGCACAAATGCTCTGCCTGTGTGGTATCTGCAGTGATCCCTTTCTAAGAGTCACTTGAGTTTTAGATGGAGAATACATTCATAGCTGGATATCAGTTGGTGAGGCACTGACATTCCACAGTCAGTTGAGTTAATCCCTTGTAGAGGTCCCAGAGATATTTCCACTGCTGCTGTCTTCTCTTCTAAACTGGTCATCGGAATATGATAAATGTGAGTTTTACTGCTAAGATTAGACATTCCCTCAGCCCTAGATCTGTCGAGTGGGATGGTTTTGAACATGAACATTGGAGAAGGCTGTGTCATCTAAGATGTGACAGTCTCCATGAGTAAGTCAAGAAGCTTCCTTTGAATAGGACATCCGGCTGTGCTCACATAGCCTGCAGAAGGTAGCAAAGGCAAGTCTGTGTTTTAAAAGAGAAAGAGAATATGCCCCCAGCAGCCTCAGACAGCTTCCGGGATGTGCGGGCTTTGTTCTTCAGGTCTCACGGTGATTCACAGTGAGAATCACTTTGATCAGACATGGTTGGTGTGGCAACTGTTAAGTATCGTGGTGGACATGGTCATTCTTGGAGGAGCCGGGGAGCCATGATCTTGTGCCATTCTGGGAGGCCAGGGCCCAGGGCAATGGGCATTTGTCTGGCCAATGTCCTTGTTCAGCACTGAGCCGCTGGGCCAGAACATGTAGGGTGGGTCTTCATTGCAGGAAGTTTGAATATAGTAGGTTTGCTGTGCCTTGTGGAAATGTACCCTGATTTGGAACCCCAGAGAAGCTCAAGCCAGGAAGCAAGCCCACCCTGTGACTCCCCTCCCAGGTAAAGAAAAGGGAGAAAAGGGGTACAGAAAGGCAGAGAAGAAGAGGAGCCAGATGCCCTCTAGAGCAGGAGAAAAGAAACACAGACTTTTAAAGATTCCAGGGGGTCTTGGAAATGCCAGTGATTCCATGTGGAGTTTCCTGGTTCTTAGTTACATATTTGTTATTTCACTGGACACGCAGACTTGGCCAGGCACCGTGCTTGGTGTTGGGAACTCCAGAGTGATGGGAGACAGGTCCCTACCCATGGTGAAAAGATCCTTCCCCAGGAAAAGCTCACGAATTAGTGAAGGTGGGAGCCAAGCAAACATAAGTAGGTGCCAGTAGAAGGTAGGCTAAGTACCGTGGAGAGGAAGAGGAAAAAGGAACAAAGTGCTATGGGAATGCTGAGTGTGGGGTGCACACACTGTGGGGCTGGGGAGCAGGCAGAAAACTTCATGGAGAAACAAATCTTAGGGCCGAGTTTTGAAGAAAAAGTGGATGTTTTTTCGAACAAATTGATTTGGAGTGGGGTGGGGTGGTGCTTGGGGCAGAAGGACCAGCAGAAGCCTGCTGGGAACAGGCATTGTTGCTCATCCCTGAGTCCACTATGCTCGGCAGATGGCCAGCGCCCATAGTGGGAGGGGACTGGCTGTCCAAGGTGATGCCGGTAGGTGTGCAGTGCCTCTCAGGGCGAGGAGGCCAGAGCTGGAGAAGAGGAAACCAGCATTGGGGACCACATTGCGTCTTCAGGGACTTGCTCCTTAGCAGATGTGAAAGTCCTCCAGGAGCCTCCAGAAATACAATGCAAGAAGACTTTGCAAGAGGTGGGGCTGTACATTAGCAAGTAGGGATAAGTAAAATAGAGGAAGAAAAAAACTAACTTCTGTATATATTTCGTTTCAAAGAAACAAAAGGAAGCTCATGTATTATCCATGGTTTTTATCTTATTCTGCTCACTTAGCATTATTTCAAGAGCACCTCTGTACACCCTTATACATATATTTCTTGCCAAATTCCAAGGAATTCTTTATGCTCAGGTATCACACTTCACAGTGCCTAACGCAATCCACAGAGGAGATCGCCATGCAAATAAATTAAACTATTTTACTTAGGCCAATTTAAAAAGTAAAGAGAGTTGGGAAGATAAATTATTTGGCTCTGCTGTGGCATGTTGGACCAAGTATAATGCAGCAAATATCAGTCTTACAACAAAAGTCAAAGGAAAAGATTATGCTGAAAATTGCTCCTGGCTGACTGGTCTCCTGGTTATTAATTCAAATGTCCCTCCTATTGGTGCTGTTAATGGCTTCAAACAGCTCTTGTCTCCTTTTATGCAAGGGGAAAATTGGACCCCATCCAAACCAAATAACAGTAGCCGAGGGAAGCCAACATATGCAGCATTGCTAGATAACTCCAACTATTAATTTTCTTCAACCAAGTTCCTTTCATTTTTTTTAACAGATATGTCTTATGCTGCCTAACTCTACAAGGTAGACATTTCTATTAGTCAAAAAATTTTTATACAAAAAAGAACTTCCCCACTTGATTAGCCTCCTGTCTCTTTTTCTGGGCCATTTCACCAACAGAAAGTACTGAGTGAGTAGAAACCTCAGATGTGGTGTTGTACTGGGTTCTCATTTGGCAATGGGGAATGAGGAATGGTAAAGGGGCATTAGAATCTTTGTGAACAGGGAAGAAATCGAGGCAGAAATAATTTGAAAAAGCTCCTCCCATGATTCTGACATGTTCCCAAGTTGAAAACTACTTATTTAGAGATATAGAAGCTTGGAGTCTCCAACTTCAGCCGATAATATCTCCTATTGTTTGATCTGTGACTTATGCTTGAATACCTCAAATGAGGGTGACCTCATTGGTCATTACATTCCTGGACCATTTTATTTTATTTTTATATGTTTAGGGGGCACAAGTGCAGATTTCTTGCATGTGTATATTGTGTAGTGGTGAAGCCTGGCATTTTAGTGTGCCCATCTCCCAAATAGTGAGAACTGTCCCCAGTAGGTGATTTATCAACCCTCACCTCCCTCTCACCCTCCCACCCTTTGCAGTCTCCAATGTCCTGGACCACTTCAATCTTTAGAAAGTATCTCTGCGTCATGGTCATTTTTCACTTTTTAGGCGCCTTCAATCCGTTCTCCCTTCCCAAGAGGACCATGACTTTCTTTTGGGGAATAAACTGCTTTCCACTAGAGCCAGCCTGGCTTTGACAAATAAATCTAGGTGTCCTCCCCCTGTGGAAATCAAAGGGAACTCTTGAAGGTCCTTCTGCCGGACTCTTCCTCTCATTTCCCTGGGACAGTCAAGGGACTGGTGTGTGACCTACGCATGTCTAATGAAATTCACGCTCCTGGGACTTGAATCTTGGGCAGAGTGACACAAGCACCAAGGCAGTGGCTGGAATTCTTTTAATTGTAGAGGCAGTGCTAGGCAAGATGGTCAAGAAGTTCCTGATATCAAGGCTTTCTGGAGCCCTCTGTTTCTTGTGGGCCCCCAGTCTGGTTCCTTGGCCTAGCTAGGAAATGGTGAACTCCTTCATGTTCTTCCAACCAATGTATCTTTTTGCTCAAGCTAGTCAGATGATTTTTTGGTGCTCAAGACCAAACAAGGCTGCTACCTCAAACTTCACCCTCCTGATCCTAGTTCTTCTTTCTGCTGTTACACCAAACACATAGGATCCCCCTTTAATAGGAAGTTTCAAATTTTTAAAGACATCTATCACGTTCCTCCCAAGATTGCTCTTCCTCAACAGAATATCCTCATTTCCTTTAACACTTCTTCACTACTGTGGCTTATGGAGCCTTCAACATGCTGTTTTCCTTGGCACAGGGCCCAGTTTCTCAAGGTCCCTCTTACAGTGTGTCATCCGGGATTGAAACTGTAAACCCACTTGGTGTTTCAGCCAGTTCAGATTATGGTCAGATGTTTCCTTGCCTTGAATGTTGTATTTATATGAATGCAAACAGAACTTGCCTTAGCTTTTATTTTTATGCTCCACTCTGAACTCAGATTGAGTGGCACAGAGCGCACACTTAAAAAGCTGGAGTTATTATTAGTTATAAACCTCCTGGCTTTCTAATAAAAAGTGCTGAAGTCAGATGTCCTCATCTTGTATTTTTGCAATTGTTTTTGAAAATCTAAAAGTGGCATTTAGTGTTTATTCCTGTTACATGGTATGCCTTTGTTTTTGGTCTATTCTTAGGCCGATGCCATTTTTTAAAATGAGTGTGTTTTTTTTTTTTTTTGACACTTTCTAATCTTAGTCGTCTCATCTTTTTGTCATCTACTTATCTGGCAAACATGCCTTTGACGTTTCCTTCAAATCACTGAAAAAATCTCACACAGTTCTATGACACAACCCAGGGACCTCCCTCCAGGTTGAAATCAATTCATTAATCATCTTAGCACGGTGTATTGTCTGCTAAGAAGCCAACCTAACTACACTCTATTTTCCCATCTTGTCCACAAGAAAATGATAAGCAGCTCCCTGGGATGTTTGGCTGACAGCGCCATTTGCAAGGTACATGTGGCAGGGGGTGGGCAACTGTGAAAAGGGGAGGTTGATTTTCCATTTTCCTTTTTGTGGGCACCAGTTTCTCCCAAACAAAACCTTACGCAAAACCCTAATACATACAAGATGGCAGTGAGTAGCTCAGGGTGAAGCTGGAGTGTGGGTGGGCAGTGGTTGACTTCCTGCTGGCCCCAGTGCCCTTCAGCCAACCCCTCTTCAGCCTCTTATTTTCCTCCTGGCACCTCTCAAGAAAGAAGTGACCTCTAGGGGGTTATGGTTTCAAAATTCTGATTTAAAATATCCGAGTAGCAAGAGTTCCCTTTATTACTTCTTCTGTCTTCAAGTCTGCACATGTCAGCAGGGGAAGCCAAGATTTTATCAGATAGTCTGCTTTTAGTAGGTTTCTCTTTTATCTTAAAAATGTTATTGAAAACCTCCCACGTGAAAACTTCATACTAGGAGTGGTTTGTGAATCATAGGTGTCTTGTTCAATATATTTCTTAAAGACTTGGATGAAAGTACAAATGACAAAAATGTGAATGATTATTATTGTTAAAAGGTTTAAAAAATCATCATAAGCTGAAGTGAAGGACTGACTGTTGGAACTTCATAGGAATAAATGTAAAAATGCCACATTTACATTTCGTAAGCGAATCACACAGGATAGGATTGAGAGGTCCAACCTAACAGCATTTGGGGAGAGTTGGAGGGCTTCATGGTGGTAAAAAAATTATATTATTGTTTATGGAAAGCCCGTTATGGATCAGGCATTTGATATATTAGGTCGGTGCAGAAGTAATTGCAGTTCTTGCCATTAAAAGTAGTTGCAAAAACAACAATCACTTTTGCACCAATTGAATAGATGAAGGTGAGTTTCTGGCCTTGAGAAATTTACAGTCTAATAAACAAGTATATTGTGAAGTATAAAGGAAAGCAGGACTAATCCATTGGAGAAAACCTTCCTAGGGGATTTTCATTTGAAGAATGTCAGATCCGTGAGTCATTTGGTAAACAATTACTTAGTGCTTGTGTTAGGGGGCAGTTACATGTTGGTGATTCAGGGATAAAAAACCACTTCTGGCCTTTAAGAGGCTCATAATATAATGGAAGAGACAAACCAATGGCTCAACCGTGACACTTATGTGTGACAAATCAGATGAAGAGATAAGAACTGGTTGCTGGGCCTTGGGAGGCCCTGGGCCCAGGCAGGAAGGAGGTTTAGTTTGCTAGTTTCTGCGGTGAGCTTTCAGGATCAGCTTTCTCGGCCTACAGTAGAGGCGTCTCAGTGGAGAAGCCGAGGAGGCACACTGAGCGGAGGGAGGTTTATCCCAGACCCTGGATGACAGATTCTTGGTCACTGTGCTAAGTGCCCAAGTTGTGACTTGTGCTGGAAAGCCCTTGTTGCTCACCCCCTGCCAGGTAGTTACCACGGCATTCACGACTTCCTTGGTTATTTCCTGTCATCATTTGTCCCCACCCATGAGCGCCCGGCTACCTCCATCTTCCGGCTGGTGGGTCTGCGTGCAGGACATATCACTCCTGGTGTGAGGGGTGGACACTAGGCAGGTGAAACAGGGCTATTCTGTACTATGCCCTGGCATGGGAGTGGGTACTCCCGGCCAGGATGTCAGCTGTGCCTGCCTTCTGGGCTTTGACCTCCACACAGGTCGCCGTGAGGGAAGTACAGCAGCATCCCTCAGGATGGGCCAGGGGTACGTCAGCATTCCAAGGCTTGTTCTGCTCTGGGGCACTTTCTCAGGAGGCAGTTTAGCGTAGAGGATGAAAGCCTGCTTGGAGCCTGCTTCTCCAAGCCTCAGTTTCCTCATCTGAAAAATGGAACTCTACTTTGTTGGATTAAAGGAAATAACTAATAGAAGGCAATAAACACAATGCTTGCTATATAGGGACAGCTAACTACATCTAGTGTTTTTATCCAATTCAGTGATACCCTCCCACCACTTCTATGGTTTGAACAAGGCATAGCCTCCCTCAGTGCTATTCCTGTCATCGGCCTTGTTCCTGCCTCAGTGACACTGTGAGATCATAGTTCTGCCTTGTGTTAATATATCAAGCTCCTGGGCTGAGGGTGGTGGCTCACGCTTGTAATCTCAACACTTGGAGAGGCCGAGGCAGGCGGAACACTTGAGGTCAGGAATTCAAGACCAGCCTGGCCAACATCGTGAAACCCTGTCTCTACTAAAAATACAAAAATTAGCTGGGCATGGTGTTGTGTGCCTGTAATCCTAGCTACTTGGGAGGCTGAGGCAGGAGAATCACTTGAACTGGGGAGGCGGAGGTTGCAGTGAGCTGAGATGGTGCCACTGCACTCCAGCTTGGGCGACAGAGCGAGAGTCCGTCTAAAAAAAAAAATCAAACTCCCTTTGTTTCTGTGTCTGTGGGTTGGCTGGTGGTCCCTGAGGCCTGGCCTCGTGCTCTTCCCTCTTCCTTATTTCTGCTGAACATTAAGGAACACCTCCCCAATCATTCTTCTCTTTCTAGCGCACATCTTGTTCCCTGTCCTGTAAGTTCACAGAGTTTTCCCCCTCCACCCTCAAATTTCTGTTTCTGATCCTTATAGTCAGGTCAGTGAGCTTCCTGTTAAGCATGTTTTCCCAAGTGTTTGTAGATCCTCTCGCTGTCCTTTGCCAGTAACCCGTTGCTCTGTGTAGGGAGCCCTGGTCCAGAAACCCTGCTCTCTGATACTCTGTAAAAGCCAGCTGTTCACTCCTCATTTCTTTTTTGCTTCCAAATTTGTGAAACTTCAACTGGAAGAAGAAATGTAAACACCTCCTCTGCTCCCCTGATGTTTGAGCTTCCTCTTACTTGAGGACCAGAGATACAGTCTAAATTTCTTCCCCACTGTCAACTTTCCAAAGGAGATTTTCACACTCATTTTGAAAATACTTTGCTTAATTTTAGGTGTTTTAATATAGGAGCTCTAACTTAGCTTATTTAAATTTCTTCTTTCAAGAGAAATCAGACTCATCTACATATGTACATATGCAGTAATTAAGTGCTTTTCCCAAGACTGTCAATATTATATAGAAAAGACACTTAAAACATGTTCAACTTACTTTAGGTATCACCCCCAAATCAAGTTTAAAATTTAATTTGTAGGAAAATTAGAAGAAAACACCACAAAGAGTTGTTAAGCAAACGATTGCTTCCTACATACATACATGCAATTTACAGAATGCAATTAAGTATCTGATTGCATAAGTATATAACCACAGATACATGCTGTTTTCTTGCTACTTTTTCCACCATTTTCTATGGAACAGAAAATAAAGTCTCTGACATTAAAGTGGTAACTGTTCAAGCTCACAAGGCATGCGGTAGTTATTAATCATCAGCTCCACTGCCCTTTTCATATGTAATAAAAGGGAATCATTGTCCACATTTCATCTCCCCTTCCTAATGTTCCCCAAATACTGGTGTAAAAGTTCAGAAGCACAAGAACTGAATTGTAATGAGGTGAGGCTGCAAGTTTAGTGTGGCAGCCTCTGATCAGAATGTAGGTGTCCTGAAGGCAGAGAGACCTGCTTTCTATCTCACAGGGTTCCTTCTGAGAGCACCCATAGGGAAGTGGGCTGACGAGCTCAGTAAGTGAGCTTGTCCAATTCCTACCCCATAGCATGTCTCTCTCGCAGCAAAACCCAGAACTGTGAATGCACAAAACATGCAGGAAGCCAACGGGCCTGTTTTCAGTTCCCCTAAAATGCCAGAATAGCAGCCTGACCATAGAAAAATACTTACTGTAATTTCCTAACCTTTGCTGTGAATGTCAGTGTGTCAAAAGTGGGGTCCAATAGCTAGGATGAAAATAGACCTTCTAGTTCATGACAGCTCATACTTATGGCCTTGTAGGGCAAGGAGGCTTCCACTGAAGCCATCCAATTTGCAGATTTCCCTGTCCTGTGTGGATTATGACTGCCTAGAACTGTCAATGAGCTTATTATCAAGGATCTGGAGTCAAGCATCACATGGACCACTGAGCTTGCTCTGGTGGCTGTCTAGAAAACTTGATACATTTATTTTTACACTCTATATTCCTTGCCTCATGTACCTGACCTAGGAGATATCTATTATTGATCTAAGTTGGACCAAATCAGTTTATTGGCCTTTTAAGGTTGAAGAACTCAAGCCCCACTGATGGATGCAGGAGTAGAAAATTAAGAAGCCTGGACTTACTGGGTAGAAAAGCTGTGCTTCTCAGACTTGTGGAGCTTAAGGGTGTCCACAGGCCAATACTTCTAAGATGAGTGCAGAGGGAAGTTCGTCAGTTGTGATGAAGGGACTATCACTCTCTGTGTCCTGACTAGCATATAGATGGGGCTCAACATGTTGAATATGTGATTAGATGAATTAATAAATGATTGCAAACATTATTGCAGAATGAAACTTAAGAAGTACTCATAATTGCAATAAATGCATCAGACTGCAAGCCTCTGTCTTTGTTTAATTTTATCAGTTTCATCCAGTAGGTATTTGGCCTGGAAGAACAGAGAGGGAGCTGAGATTTCATGACACAAAGTCCATTCAGCCAAACTTGGGCTTTTTGACATTCAACTGAACTTGGAGCCAAGGCTTTCCGTTATTCTAACTTCTTACCTACTTGTGGGAGAGGTGTTCAAATATATTTCCAGAATTTGAAACGAGCCAAGGTCCTCAGAAACTGCAATTAGAATTAGGGAAATTTAAAACTTGGATCCAAATAATAACATGACCACTCAAAGAACAAATAAACCAACTCGACAGCACTCTGCTCAATGGCTTGCAAACTTAACCTACAAGGGCACCATTGGAGTCAAGGATGGTATTTTAGGCCCCCTGTGGTGCAAATAAGAAACTTAAGATGAGGACTTGCAGGGGTTCAGTCTCACCGAGCCAGAGGGAGTACAGGAGAGAGTCCGAGTGTCCACAGTGCCCACCAGGTCCCCAGATCCCTGCCCCGCTGGATCACCACCAATTGCCAGCCCTCCTTTACGTGCCCTGCTGACTCTGTGCAGGCTCCGGTGACCCTCATGGAAAGAAGCCATGCTTCTTTCTGGCCTGCTCATTCTGCACAGTGCAGGTCTGCAGATATCGGGAGAAAAACATTTTGCCATGATCAATTGTGTAGAGACTCCCCACTGTTGTCAGCAGCCCCTCACCCCTTAAAATAAAAGAAAAAAATTACACACACACACACACACACACACACACACACACGTCTTTAAAGGTTTGCTGGGTACCATCTGCATGGAGCACACGTTTTCTTTGTTAGTAGAAGCACGGTGCCAGTTCAGGGTTTTATGTTGCACTGTTGACAGTTTCAGCCTTATTCTTGTGTTTAGTTACTGACACCGCATGTTTTTTCTTCCCCCTTGGTTTTGGCATCTCTGGTGTTTTCTTCTTTTTATCTGTCTCTCCTTGCTCCCTGCCCTGTCCTTCACAATGTGTGCCCTTAGGTTTTAGACAACTGGCTGGCTTTGTTTCCGCGTGGATTACATTACAAATGCTTGTTTGAGCTTTATTCTTCTAATGGATCTGTATGCGCTAACTTTGCTCTTCCTTCTGTTTTATTGTGAGTGTCACTCTTTGCTGCCATCTTTCCAATGGTTATTTTCCCCTTTTTTCCATTCCTCAAACAAGAAGAGTTGTTTGAGGGGTCATTGTGCCCTCTCTCCAGGGAATGCTTTCAGCATCTGTGTGGATTCTCTGAGCATGTATGTGAGTGTGCACATGCACGCATGCACACACACACACACATGCACGCACGCACACATCCATCTTGCTTGACTAATTGGCCACGGCTATCCTGGCATTCCGGTGGTTCTTAGAGGCCCATGTGATTGAATTGGTACATTGGGACTCTTAAACTGAACACATTTAAAGGGTTGATTTAGAGAGAGCTTTGACAAAGGCTCTTTTAATTATTTTTCCTCTGCTTTGCCAGTGCACATTGCTGTAGCCGGTCAGAGGCTGGTGCCTGAATCGTTAGGGGGCTAAGCCATTAGGTGTTCCTGCTTACTCTGCAAATATAACAGGCTTATCACGTAGAACTCTGTCTCCAGCTGGTTTAAAATGTAGGTGGTGCCAGTGGGTAGCAGCTGTCACAGGCTGGGGAGCCAGGAGATGGTGGGGACGGTTGACAGTGTGAGGAAGTCAGAGTTGAGAGCTCCGTACAGTATAACACACTCTTCCATTCTTACACCCTGGTGGCCGAGGGTTCTGACGGGCAATCTGCCTCCCCAGGGTCCCCAGATGCCACCTTCGCCTTGTCAGCCAGATTCCAGGCAAGCTTAGCACTGGCTTTCAACACGTGGGGCCAGAACACTTAGCCGCATTGCAAATAATGAATAATTTATACATTTGTAATTCAAATGGTGATGGTGATGCATAATTTAAGTGAAAAGTTGTTGTAAATGAGGGAGAAATGGATTCATTTCAGATTTTTTTTTTTTATTTTAAGTTATTATTTTCCTTAGGTTTCAAGTTTGGGGCAGGTTCTATTTTTGCAGCTGCTTTATCTGACTTGGCCCTGGGCTTAACGGCTTTGAGGCAGTGTTGATCAGATAGGGTGGTGCTATGGTGGGACATTTCACTCAATAATAGGTACTGATTTGCTTTTTTCATCCTGAGAAATGAGGTGACTATAGACATTTTATTTGTTCTCTCTCTGTGGCCACGCTGGCTTCTTGCCCCAATTACGTTGGCAGATTTTTTAAAAAACATTTTATTATGAAGACTTTCAAACACACACAAAAAGTAAGGAGACCAAGTATAAACAATCTTCACGAACCCATCACCCCGTAATAACAATGATCAAGGCGACCACTCCCATCTCATAGATTACTTTAAAGTAAATTCCATATTTTACAAATCATTTCATTTGTAAATACTTTAGCATGTTAGCAGCTCTTCTTGATTTTTAGGAAGGATGACTTATATCTTGCCCAAGGTCCAGAAAAGATTCCTCACTGGGGATGTTCTGGGGGCAATAGCAGTTTCATGGAAAGGGTGGGCAAGTGGCAAGCCGGCCTCACCCCCGAGCGACATCGCACAGGAAACCAATCTCTTGAAGGCATGCCCTGAAGTGCCTCTGCTCCCTCCACCCCGTAGCCAGTGGCCTGGCATCGTGGGAATTTGCCTTGTCTGCTTGTTGGTGGTAACATGACACTCTTTCTCTTGCAGCCCGTATCAAGTGTTTTGAGTATCTGAACAGCCTATGTCTGGGACATCAAGGGGCCAGATTTTTCACAAGCGATTTTTACTCATTTTTAAATATTTTCAACCAAAAGTAGACTCTGAAGGTTGTAGTTAGGGTAATTAAATTTTATTCAGCAAAGAGAAGATTGTAATTAAAAAATGACCTTGACATGGTACCTAGTCATTTATAGGAAAAGGCTTAATTTAAAAATTTGTTGACCATTTCTACTTTCTGTAATTCATATAACATGGAAAGAAGAAAAATCTCTCATTTTAATATTAGAGGTTTCTCAGAAGAAGTGAGTCTTGCTTTCAATAATATATATTCCTGCAAAAACTATACATACACTGTTTCACCGGGTTTTTTTTCTTCGAAGGGCAGTTATAAATAATTTCTGTTGGATCTGGAGTTTTCCATAGGGATTTTGAAATAAATCTGTTAGAGAAGCAAATAACCCTTTTGAAAAGTGAATAACCACCCTCTTAACTCATTTATTCATATACTCATTCATTTATCAAACACTTTTGAGCTCTAAACACTTCGTTGATTGGTACATTTTATAAATTTGGGTTTAGGTGCACCCAGCATTGTCTGTTTGGAATGTTGCTTTTCTAAGCAATGGCCTCATGGAACTCAATAACTGAAATTGATTACACTGGGATAAAAGTACATTGAAATTAGGCAAATGCAAGTGTCTTACATTTGTTTTTGCACCTAGTATCTTACAAAAACAGAAACAAAAACACAGCATTAAGTGAACAGACACTGCTTTGTGGTGGGATTTGAAGGGTCCAAAGAGCTGCCCGTCTTCCTATCTTTCTACTTTCTGACTTGTTCTGGAGGAGGCTCAATTAAGATAAAACAGTTTTTATCAGGGAAAGGAAGAAAATATTATTGTAGATTTCTAACAACAAATCATCAGAAGTAAGCACATCAGGGTGTGTGAGCATTGCACAGCAGGTATCTGTGGAGGTGGGGGCTGACCACGGAATAGGGATTGGAGAGGATTATGGATGCCAGTTAATGGGTTTTATGCATGGACACACAGACTCACGCCTGAGGACTAATAGGATCACGGTCTTTGGAGTCACTGAAGAGCGGAAGCACGCAGGTCCTCGCACTTCTCCTACCCGCTAAGTTTTGATTCACTCTCAGCCTACAGCCATGCCTTCACTGGAGCTATTTTCTGTGTCCTTTAATGGGCAGGCCTTGCTCCAAATCCAGGTGCCCGAGCTATAGCAAACAACAATCTCCACCCTGGATGGCTAGTGAGCGGGATCCTCTCATTCATTCTGACTGATCTAAGCCCAGTTTAATGAGAGCCCCTCTACATTCCTGGTGGTGGCTGTTGTGTACTTTTATGAATCGCTTTTGTCCTGGGGCAGTTTAATCCTTGTTTCGCTTCGGAGCTTCTGACAGCACAGGCCTCAGTGGGACTCAAGCCCCTTTCACTTCAGCGACCCTCCTGGGCTTCGTGTCTGCTTGTGTTCCCTTGCTTATTCTGCTTGAACTTTTAGTGCTTTGATCTCAGATTCTTAGCTGTTAGTATTCCGCTTCTCAAATTCTGCTTGTTTTTGGAATACTTGAAATGTTATGGTCTGTTATGTCCCAATTTTTAAGCAATGGGAGTACCTAACACCAAAACATACATTTTCATTCACAGCCTCCCCCAGGAAGAATGGCTGCTTTTCACCGACCGCCTGGTGATTTTCATAGCGGGTGGAGTTTACTTGGAATCTGTCCCGTTTAAAAATTGTGTCCCCTATCATTGGCTATGGGACAAATAAAATTCCCATTTGTATTCTAACACCACGATTGATCCACAAGAGGGAGGGAAGCCCAAAGGGAGGTCCCCAACTGTCCTTTGCTCTGCCCTGTCTGACTCTGCCTGCCAGCTGCAAGAAGATGTTGGCTTTATTTCTTTTTCTGCCTGGTATTCTGTGGGTCATGTCAAAAAACCTTGGACTACCTCTGGAAACTGACAAATTCTAAAAAATTTCCCTTAGACATGGAATTTCACTTCTTTTCATTAATACATCCATATTCTTTTTCTTTCCAATGTTCTATTTTTTTTCTTTTCCCCCCTCGTCAAGTACCTTCCAATTATCTGATGTACAAACTGGATATAGTTATGGTAAAACTGTCAAACACAGATGGATTTTGATGGCCTACAAGCAACTTCTCAAGTTGATATTTCTGATATTTCAAAAGGTTTGTGTTCCTGTTGCCTGCTTTTCGAATAATTACAAATTTTCCATTTCCGGTGTTTGGCATATAAGCTCCTGAAAGCAGAGTCAGTGTCTTCGTCTTGTTGTTCAATTTGGCAGTAATGTCTGTAGCAAATTGCAGTCCCAAATATGTTTTAGCTAAAAATGCCAGCTTCACAAAAGAGTATTAATAGAAAAGTATTAAAAGAAATTTTAAGCACTTGACCAAAACACAAATTCCAGAAAGGGACCAATTAATCCCAACATCCTTTATATACATAGAACTGAAAAATGGCCAAAAAGCAGCATATGCTATCAATTACACTGGCACTTTCTAAAAAATGTGTATGTAGAAGAAAATACCTTAATTCCTTTGTCAGTTCTTCTTTTATTTTTCAAGGGCCTGCTTAACTCCCACACAAAGGCATGTAGGATGGCATTAACCTACCTATCAACCTACGAGTTGAAAAGGGAAAGCAAAGCATATTCTTACATGCCATTTTAGGACTGGTTTCTTCCTGTTGCTCTTTTGTTCTTTGAGACATTTGTGCTCTCCCTTACCTCTTGTGGCACTGTGGGCTGGCACTCTTCCCTGGACAGGCACCAGACTTCAGCAGGATGAATATTTCCTTCCTGTCATCTGAGTGGGAACCACAGTAAGTGGTGCCACAAATTATACTAAACCAAGGATTACCAGGAGCCAAAGCATAACAGGATCCATCATTTCAGAGTTCAGCCCAGGAGCCTCTGATATACATGTCTGCATTTGACAGTACAGATAGGAAGATTTACGGGAAAAATCCATGCCATTTGACTTGATCCAGGAAAAAGTTTTTGGAGTTTCAGAGGTCAAAATTAATGAATTTTTCTAAAAAGTTCCTCCTCTTCTAAAAAGGGAGGCTTTGGTTATCTTCCAAAATGATTGGGTCACCATATTGTAAGATAATACTTAAATGCAATTAGCTCCTTGTACTATTCAAAGTGTGTGCCAGGAATACATGATTACATTTCGTTCATTATCACCCTTCCCGACTCATGGGCTGCTATAAACATCATTTTCTTCCAAGGTCAGCTGTAGTTACTGCACTGAGAACTGTCTAGGCATATTGAACTTTGGAGCTGGGTCCAACATGCCCCTTTAAAAGGTGATCACATTGTTTTTCCCTGCTTTCCATTTCTGAAGAGATGAAGCTTTGGCCCGTGGGTACTCTACATATCTGGCTGCAAAGAGGTTACTAGGAGCCAAGCAATGTGGTGCCTAATTTCAGCATTCACTTAAGTAAAGTTATTTATGACAGTCTCTACAGTTTTTTTTTTCTTTTCCTAAAGGGGGAGGTGTGTAGTCTCAGCCAGATTAAAGGAATATTTACATTCAGCCTCAGCTACTGATGCTTTTAAAATATGGCTTTGAAGGTTTTAACTAGGGATGGTATTAAAAAATGGAATTACATGTCCAGAAAATGCAGGCAGTCATTGAAAGCATCACTAAATCAAGTACTCAAGTGGTAATACAGCCTAACATTTTTTCACATAAGCAGCTGAAACAACATGAGAACTCTCTAAAACGGTAGGGGCAATCAGTCTGTATCAGGCATTTAACCCCCTAAGCCACAGAAAACCTGCATAACGGGGACTGGAGTTGAGAGAATTGTCATTTTTATCCATCCAGGTTTGCATCACAAATTGAAAGTATTTTCCAACAGATTAGGACAGGGCAGGGAATCTGGATCATATTCTACAAAATAGCAAGACAATGGACAGCAAGAACACAGGCTCTAATTTGGAAATTCACAGGGGTTCTTAGAATCATTTCGTGTCAAAGCTGGATGAGTCTTGGAAATCAGTTGTTTTAATTTCTCTTTAGCTGCACAGATTCTGCAAACTAAAACAAACGAAAGAGGTACTGGAAAAGACGGACTGAGATGTCCTCATCGATAGGTCACAAAGCTCTGAGAACCAAATTCCACCACAGAAACATAAAACACACTCGGGTGTCTGTAATAAAATAGAGCTGGTGAATCCTCATTGTCTTACCCGAAAAGCTTTTTGTGAAGAAACATTCCTTTTGAATTTAATAAGATATTCTTTTGAGTTTGTTTTTTGTAAACTCAATATATTTCAATATTTCATGTGGCATGCTTGTTGCTACTTAACAAAAAAGAATTTTTTTATTAGACTTGATCTTAGTTTATAAAATGAGTTTGGTACAGGAAATAATGAATAGAAGGGGGCAGTTGTCACAATCTAATAGAAAGATGGATTTGTAATACTCTCTTTTTTTGGTTAACTTTGCTTATTAATTAGTAATTCCTAACAGATGTGATATGGATTACTTAGGAAAAAGTGATTCTAGTAAAGTAGCTTTTCTAACTGCATAGAAACCTGAGATGTGAAAGAGAGAGATTGAGAGAGAGACACAGTTTTGCGCTGCTGCCTGTGGCCAGATATCAGCAAGAAAAGTGTAGGTCACACTTTGAATCATCTGTGAGTTCCTGATTTTCAAAGGGAGTAATTGTTATATAGTGTATTAGCCAGGGATCTCCAGAGAAACAGAACCAATGGCACATATAGAGATATGAAAAAAAAGTTTGTTTTTTGTTTTGTTTTGTTTTGTTTTTTTGAGACAGAGTCTCGCTCTGTTGCCCAGGCTGGAGTGCAGTGGGATGATCTCAGTTCAGTGCAACCTCCACCTCTCAGGTTCGAACAATTCTCCTGCCTCGGCCTCTTGAGTGGCTGTGACCACAGGTGCCCACCACCATGCCTTGCTAATTTTTATATTTTTGGTTAGGGACAGGGTTTCACTATGTTGGCCAGGCTGGTCTCCAACTCCTGTCCTCAAGTAATCTGGCTGCCTTTGCCTCCCAAAGTGTTGGGATTACAGGCGTGAGCCACCACACCTGGCCAGGAAAGGTTTATTATGAGGGATTGGCTCATGTGATTATGGAGGCTGAAGAGTCCCACAATCACCTGTTTGCAAGCTGAAGGCCCAGGAAAGCTGGTGGTGTGATTCCAGTCCAAACTGGAAGGCCTGAGATCCAGAGAGGCCGATGGTGTAAGTCACAGTCATAATCTGGAGGCCAGAGAATCAGGAGTGCTGATGTCCAAGGGAAGGAGAAAATGGCTGAATGGCTGTCCCGGGTAAGAGAGAGTGAATTCTCCCTTTCTCTACCTTTTTGTTCCATTTGGGTCGTCTACGGATTGGATGAGGATCACTCACATTGGTGAGGGCGATTTTTACTCAGTCTGCTGATTCAAATCTTAGTCTCTTCCAGAAATATCCAGGCATCCTTTAGTCCAGTCAAGTTGACACATAAAATTAGCCACCATACATACATTTATCTGGTCAAGAACGGGTGAGTAACTTTCCCTAAGTCTGGTAGTGGGAATAGAAATTGGGGGTTGGAATGCTGGCATTTCCCAACATCAGACCTGGGCTCAGACAATCAGAAACTCACTTCTTCCCTCCTTCATTCCAGGACTGATTATGTAGCAAGGCATATTCTACTTAGGCTTCATAAACAAAGTCCACCCTTTGCCCTTGCCCTTCTTCCTAGACTACACAGAAGGACTTTTACCTGGTGAGTTAAGAGCCACAATCAGAGAGTGCATTAAGCGTTTCACTGTGAGAGGGACAGGGACAGAAGAAACCTGGCTTTTGAGAGTTCTCCCTCAGTTGGCTGTAGCAGTGGCTCTCTGTGATGCCCCAAGCCCCTTAAAGGGAGCCATGAGGTCAAAACTATTTTTATGATAACACAGAGATGCGATTTGCCTTTTTTACTGGGTTGACTTTGCACTGATGATGCAGTAGCCATGGAGGCGGATGAAAATGGCTGTGTTTTAGGGCAAGTCAAGGCAATGGCTGGCAGCAAGCTGTGGTAGCAGTCCTTGTGCTCATTGTCACACTCTGGCTTGTAAAATATGCTAGTGTCACTTAAGAATGCCCTTAGGAAGCAGTAGAAATGAATTGTATTAATCTTGACCCTCCGTTACAGGTCTTTTGAGTATTTTCACACAATGGGAAGTACACATAAAGCACCTCTGCTGCTTATATTAATATAAGTGCCATGGTGGGCGGGAGGAAGACCGCCGTGTGGTTGTTGAGTTGTGAGCTAAACGTGCTGCTTTGTTCGAGGAGCACCATTTTATTTGACAGAATGACTGACAGGCAAACTGTGGTCATTCACAGTTGGCCACATGGCAGCGGTTTTCTTGAAAAGAACTAAGTGAACTTGTCATCTCAAGGGAAAATAACTGACAGTATTTGTTGCCAATGACACAATTCAAGCTTTCAAGTGGAAATCAGATGTTTTAAAAACTTGAATCTTCAGCCAGGTGTGGTGGTTCACACTTGTAATCCCAGTGCTTTAGGAGGCCAAGGCGAGTGGATTGCTTGAGCCCAGGAGTTTGAGACCAGCCTGGGCAACATAGAAAGACCCTGTCTCTACAAAAAATGCAAAAATTAGCCAGGCATGGTGGTGTGTGCTTACAGTCGCAGCTATGCGGAAGGCTGAGATGGGAGGATTGCTGGAGCCTGGGGATCAGAGTTGTAGTGAACCAAGATTGTGCCACTGCACTCCAGCCTGGGCGACAGAGAAAGACCCTGCCACAAAAAGCAAATGAACAATCAGAATCCCAACTTGAATTTTCCACTGTGGGCCTGACAGCTTCCCAAAACTTCGGAACTTTTCTGATGCTATTTGTAGTGATATTAATAGATGTAATCTTTGGGGATATTATATAATACAATATGCCAACATTTGGAAGATCTGAATAGCTCAGTGAGCTTCCAAATGACCAATGCATGGTGCCCTGTAATCGTGTGCATATTCATAGTGAAATATAGTCCAGTGGAGTTTAAAGTAACAGAGTAGGAAAAGTTCATTGATAATGAATTTGATTCCATTTGCAATTAATCTTTTTTAAAAAACTACCAATTGTTGAGTTTTGAGTTTTTTTAAAGGATATCCACAAGTATCTGAAAGGTTTACAAAAATATTCCTCCTTTTTCCAACTACATATCTGTATAGAGCTGAATTTTCTTTACATATTTCAACCAGGACAGCATATCATAACAGATTGAATGCAAAAGAAGGTATGAGAACCCATACGCTATCTTCTATTAAGTCAGCCATTACAGATTTATAAAAACATACACATCTTACTAAATTTTTTAAACATGGCTTAAGCTTCATGAAAATGTTATTTATGCAAACATGTAATGGGGTTATTATTTTTAAAAAACAAATTAATCAATTGTTTAAAAATTTCCCAGTTTTAAATTCTAAAATGGTATATATCAGTGGATCTGACCCACATAAACAAAAGTTCTTTGGGGTTTTCAATAATTTTTGAGAGTGTAAAGAGGCCTTGAAATTGAAAAAAATTGAGAATCGCTGGTCTACAGGTTACAGTAAGGGTCTCTTGGGACTTTCAGGTCTATCAGAAACACACTGGGAACTATCAAAAGTAATGAAAGAATTTGGCCAGTCAGGATATGGAGAAGAATTTCTTTGAAACAAGAGTAAACTGTTTCTAGGATACCACATCAATGCATAAGGTGCAGCAGGTGAATCAGAGCCACTGATTAAAAATAAAGGCAACATAAAGTACTGGGTAACTTTGAAAACAAAAGAGCACAGACTTCTCTGACTTTAATTGGTCCTAAGAAATTTTCTCCAGCTCTTCATTTTTAAAAAAGAAAAATAATTTAAAGAGCAGGTTTGAATGAACAATAACTCAGTTGGAATCTCAATAAGGCCACTTTACTAGCTGTGCAATCTGGGCAAACTAGTCTCTTAAGTTTGACCTTAGTTTCCTTATCTGTAAAATGGGGTAATAACACATACAGTTGTTAGTTATACAGTGTGACACTGTTTAGTTTTATACTTGTCCCAGTACACACACACACACATACACACACACACACAAATGCTAAAAGATGAAACACTTGGTAAAGCAAAAGTTAACCCTGGAAATGGATTTGGCACAACTATGGGAAATGGTGGCCCTGCCTCATCGAGAACAGAGATTTTCTAACTGTGAAGCTTCTGGGCTCTACAGTGGTTTGAATTTTGGGAAGGGTTCTGTATGTGCTTTAACTATCTGGCTGTCACTGAACACTCCCAGCCCAGTCATCCCCAGAGACTATTGTAATTAGTAACTGAGTAAGTGACAATGAAAGAGGGTTTATAAAGAAAATATATGCCATCCAAACAGAAAGTTCACAAGTTTCCTGGACACAGCTCTTTCTTTTCTAAAATCTGTTTTTTGCTGGCGGGATGCAAGCAGTCTCTTTCCTTTACAGTCATGGATTTCAATGGCATTTTAAAAAGTACTAGGTCTCCTTTCTTTAATCACAGTGTGCATTTCCCAGGCATTTCTACAGAAGTTCAAACAGACTTCGGACACAAGATCACAGAAGATCCTTTTTCCAGAAACAATGACTGTTTCCTGCCTTCCCTGCGTTCTCAGTTGGTTTGCTCTGGAGGAATAAACTTAGTCTCAAATCCTTCTTCATCCAGGCAGTCATATTGAAACTGGATCAGATGGGGTTTAGACCTTTACTGACTGTGGCCCTGAAGGAGTTCACCTCATTGAGCATTAGTCTTCCCATCTGTAAGGATACAAAAGTGTCTTTCCACCCCTACCCTCACCCTGCCCCACTGGAGGTCTTGCTTCTAAGAGGACAGCTCCTTTTGGAAGCATGAGCCAGAGACCCAACTTGAACCAGTGTCAGCCCAAGACTTGGATTCTGTTTTCAGGCTTAATGCCACTCTTCTTTTGCTTGTTCTTTCATCTTCTTTTAAATCTTAATTCCAAATGAGTCTCTTTTTTGTCCCTGAATAATCCTTTTAATAAATCTTTTTTTTCCTTGAATGAGTATTAATCCTTTTCCCTGAATAAACATAAAACATGTGCAGTGTTCTTTTGGCCTTCTGCAAGAATACATTGTTCTGTGTGGCCAAGAACCAACGTATCCGAGTACAAAATTTACTGCAAAGAATTTTTAGGTAGTGTCAAACAAGAGCCATTGAGAGCTAACTAACGATAAGCTTTCTACTCTTCTTTATAGATTTGTCTAGTATATCTGTTAAGACTAACAAATCATCACTGAGTGCAGAAAGCCCAAAATTGCTCAAATAGGATGCATACCAGGTTAGTATGCAGTTCTGCAGCTCAGGGACCTAGGCTCCTCTTGTCTCAGGAGGTCTGCTATGAATGGCCTCCGTTCTCATGGTTGTTGTCATATTCTGAGACTGTTGCTCCAGCTTCAGCTTTTGCCTCCATACTTAACATTTCAGACACCAGAAAGGACGAAAAGGAAGTCCTATAAGAATTTTATTTTCCCCCAAGAAAAAAATGCATGAAGTAGTTAAAATTACATCCCGTTGGCCAGGACTCAGTCACATGGCTGTATCTAGTAGCAAGGGAGTCTGAGAAATGCAGTCTTTATTCCAGGCATCATGTGCAGGCTAAAAAGGGGAGAGGATTCTATTACTATACAGGAAGAGAAAACTGGGTATTGGGAGGCAACTGACAGCCTCTGTCACCAGTGGTTTTTATGTTGGTCTCACCATCTGGCCAGGAAGGAGAGATACAACAGGTTAAACCCAGAGTTGCCAAACTTTTTCTGTAAAGGGCCAGCTAGTTAATATTTTAGGCTTTGTGGCCGTGCTGTCTCTGTTTCAATCACTCAACTCTGCTATTGTAGTGAAAACATGCATAGACAATATGTAAATGAATGTGTGTGGTGGGATTTGACACTTGGGCCTTAATTTGCCTACTCCTGGGCTAAACAGTAATCCTAACACTAAAATTAAGACATATTCTTTACTCACTGTGAATGTGCGAGGCACTGTGCTGAGCTGAACACCTCATAGACATTTTCTTAATTTCCTACAAAAACTCTGTGATGTAGGTAACATCATCATGATCATCACCAGTTTTATCTATGAGGAAATGGAGGCATGGAGAAATTAAATGATTTGCTGAAGGTCACATAATTTGTAAGTGGCAGATGGGTTTTAAGTAGAGACATCAACTCTGGGACCCATTCCTACCTTTCTCTCTGAGAAAGTCTGGGAAAGGGGGCAACCAGAGGTTCATGACCACGGATTTGCTTCAAGGCAGTGAATTTAGGAGGCACAAAAGACTTAAATAATGACTTTAAAAGTTTAGTACCTAGTTAGCAAAAATAGTTGGTTGAAGTGGGAAGAAGCTGTTAGACAGAGTGTTGGTAAGAAACCTCGCTGTGAGCTACATCAAGATCTACGTTGTAGCCGGCGTGGTGGCTCACGCCTGTAATCCCAGTACTTTGGGAGGCCGAGGCGGGCGGATCACGAGGTCAGGAGATCAAGACCATCCTGGCTAACATGGTGAAACCCCGTCTCTACTAAAAATACAAAAAATTAGCCAGGCGTGGTGGTGGGCGCCTGTAGTCCCAGCTACTCCGGAGGCTGAGGCAGGCGAATGGCGTGAATCCGGGAGGCGGAGCTTGCAGTGAGCCGAGATTGTGCCACTGCACTCCAGCCTGGCTACGGAGCAAGACTCCGCCTCAAAAAAAAAAAAAAAAAAAAAAAAAAAAGAACTATGTTGTTGATTTAAGGGCTTCCTTGAGTGATCTGAGAACCTTAATTTCTCCAAATCAAGGTAACTGGCTGTGTGTAGATATTGGTGGGGCTTCTAGGGTGAGGGCCCCACTGCAGGTAGCTGTGACTAGGTTGGGGCTGCTGTGTACTAGCATGTGACTATGAATATGAAGAAAGCATGAAGCGACATGTGTAGCTCCATAGGGCTGCTCAGGGCACAGTCTGAATTTCCATATGAGGTGGTCTAGTGGCAGGAGAAGGCAGAAGGAGACAGAATTCCAGGAACTGGGGAAAGCCTGGATGAATGAGAGAGGTGAGAGCCCCCGGGAGCTTTCTTTTCTTTTGTTTTTTAAGACAGGCTGGAATGCAGTGGCACGAACTCAGCTCACTGCAGCCTCAACCTCCCAAGCTCAAGCCATCCTCCCTAGTAGCAGGGACTACAGGCAGGTGTCACCACACCTGGCTAACTGTTTTTTCTTTTCTTTTTTTTTTTTTTTGTAGAGATGGGGCTTTGCCATATTGCCCAGGCTGGTCTCGAACTCCTGAGCTCAAGTGATTCACCTACCTCAGCCTCCCAAAGTGCTGGGAGAGCTTTATTTTCAAATAAAGGGCAAGACATTTGATTGGGAAGAGAGAAAAAAGAGAAAGTGCCCCCAGATCTTGCTGCTAGAGTAATGCTTGAACCCAGCAGAAAACCCTCCTTCTTTGTAGGAAACTGGTAAGTCTATATTTTTTAGCACGTAGCAACCTTGTATGACATACTAAGATTGCCCTGCAATGATGCTGTCTCCAGGGAGGGCCGTTTAGCTAAGCAGAGCACGAGCCTCCTTGGCTGGAGCACCGACTTTGCCACCACAAGGCCTAAAGTTCCTTTCCAGCTCTTCATAATTTCTGGAAAGCCACCTGATTTCTCAAATCAGGGATAATTTATTATCAATAATCTGAACATTACATATGGTTTGCAGAGCAGCTGCATGTGTATTATTTCATTTGATTTTCATAAAAACTCTGAAGAGAAGTGGTGAGCAAAATGAAATGAACACATATGGATCTCAAGTGCTAGGTGTGGCTGGCTTGATACTTTGCTGTGTACCATCTCCTACAGTCCTTCAGCCATCCCGGGAGGTAGGCCATTATTATGTGCCTATTTTAAAGAAGGAAAAGCAGACTCAGAGAACTTAAATAATCTGCCCAACACCTGACGACTCACAGCTGGCATGTGATATTGCTTGACCTCGAACCCCATCTTCTGAAATCAGTTTCAGAGCCCCTCTCACTATTGTTCAGCCATGGGTGCCCACAGAATGCACAAAAAGGAAGTAAACACTGGTGGATGTCAAGGACTTGGGAGGAAACCATTCTACCCAAATTCCAGAGCTACTGGTTCAAATAAAATTTGAAAACAACAACACTCCCCAAAGAGAATTAACCTGTGCAGGAAAACCAAGGGGCCTCTCAGAGGGTGCAGATCAGGCCTGGACATGTAGGGGCTCAGTACACCCTTCCTTAGTAATGGAGACCTGTGGCTGGGCACAGTGGCTCACGCCTGTAATCCCAGCACTTTGGGAGGCCGAGGCGGGTGGATTGCTTGAGCTCAGGAGTTCGAGACCAGCCTGGGCAATATGGTGAAACCCCATTTCGGCCAAAAATACAAAAATTAGCCGGACGCGGTGGCATGTGCCTGTGGTCCCAGCTACTTGTGAGGCTAATGTGGAAGGAACGCTGGAGCCTGGGAAGTTGAGGCTGCAGTGAGCTGTGATCATGTAACTGCACTCCAGCCTGGGTGACAGAGCCAGACCCAATCTCAAAAATAAATAAATAAATAAATAATTTTTAAAAAAAGCAATGGAGGCCTGTGTTCCTGATGGAACAGTGAACCTAACCAAGAAACAGTTGTTAATTTATTCATTCACCCATTCAACTGACATGTATTGAGGGTCACACTGTTGAGATGCAGGGCACAAGAAGGCTGATGTCCAGTGGCTACTTTGCAGTCAGGTCAGCTGAGGGTTTACAGATGGGCATACCTTCTGATGGGCTGGAGTCTATGCCAGACTTGTTGTTAAATAATTTGGATACCACCACTAGATATAGTAATAAACAAGTTCCTACCCTTGGGACATTATACTTTCATGAGGGGAGAGAGCTGATTTAAAATCAGGCAGTGGCAAGAGCCATAATACCAATAGGACAGGGTGATGCGATGAAGGTGCGCTAGGCATGGTAATCCTGGAAGGCTTTTCTGAAGAGGTGATATTTAAGCTGGCATCTAACATCAGGAAGGAGCCGGCCTCTGCGAAAAGGGCATCTCATGGAGAGGGAACAGCCACTGCGAGGGTCTGAGGTGGGAATAAGGCTGGTGTGTTTGAGACAGAAGGAAGTTCAGTGTGACTGGAGCACAGAGGGTAAGGGAAAGACAGGGGTACACAGGAGGTGGGGGGAGGGTGTGGCTGATTCACACAGGGCTCCGAAAGTGTTTGAAATTTCCTCTAAGTTTCAAGGAAACCATTGGAGTGTCCTAAACAAGGAGTGACATGATAGGATTTATGTTCCTAGATGATCACGTGGGTCGCAGTGTGGAGAATGGATTCTGAGGGGGCAAGACTGGATGCAGGGAGACTTGCTGGGAAGTTTTATAGTCATCTGGAGACTGTGACATGGACTCCGGAGACAGCCATGGTGATGGAGTGAAGTGGATGGCTTTGGGCTATATATTGGGTATGGAGTTGACAGCTAATTTGGACATATTGGAAAGGGAGAGGAATTGGGTTTGCCTCCGAGTTTTCGGGTCTGAGCAGTGAAGATGGAGAAGAGCGGGAAAGAGCAGGTTTTTCTGTGTTAGATAAGTTTGAGATGCCTGTTAGATGAGTAAGTCAATGTGCTTTTATGTGCAAGACTTGTGGTATAAAAAGTAAACTACACAGATAACATACGGAGAATCTCAGTCACATGGTTGTAAAGGATTTCTTAAGGCTATTGCTGTGTAAGTGTGATAACATGTCAACACTCAGGGAAACTCTAAGGTGGTTATGAATTTTGGAGGTTATGATGTGCGCGGGAGAGTAGTAGAAGAGATATAGGAGAAGCTGGTGAGAGCCAGCTCATGAGAAGCCTTGTAAGGAAATGATGGGGGAACGATTGAAAAGATTTGAATGAAGAATGATGTGACCACACTGATGTTTTAAAGATCATTGCGAATGCAATATGCAGAAAAGATTGGAGGGATGTGAGGCTGGAATCAGAGTGAACAAGGAAGATTTATTGCCATCGGTCCAGGTGATGGATGACAAAAGCTGGAACTCAGCTGATGACCACGTAGAGAAAGCAGAGTGAGCAGATGCAAAAGATTTTCAAAAGATAGATGTGACTGTATTTGGGGATCTTTTGGCTGTGAGTGTGACAGTTTTCAGCCTGGGTGCCTGGGTAGATGCTGGGGCCATTAAATGAGATCCAGAGCATAGGTCCATGAGGACAGGGGTGGATCTTATTCTATTCTGTTTTTCTGGTGCCAACCCTTGTGCTCATTTTCATTCTGAGGAGCTGATTGGCTTTAGCCTTTCCACTAAATCCTTCCTCATTCAAGAAAGCCTTGTTCAATGAATTAGCTGAGAGCTAAATGGGATACCTGGGGCAACAGCAACATTTAAGAAGAAGGCATTAAAGAGACTTGGTAGGTGTTAGGAGAACCAGAAACCTGGGGAACCAGGAACCAGCAGAGTAGAAAGTGAAGAAATGGTCAACAGCAGTACTGAATGCCAAGGGAAGGTCAAATGAGACAGGGATTTACAAGTGTTCTTCAGGTTAAGGCAGCAGCAGTGTTAACCAGAGCAGCTGCAGTGGTGCAGCGAAGGTGGAAGCCAGGCAGTGGTGGGTGGAGGAATGAACAGGACAGGAAGTGGAAAATACTTGGCTGAAAAACTTGTGGGCAGTGTGGACAGAGTTGGGAGATTTCTCACTCGTTTCTCTGTTTTCTCTGTGAATTAGGAGGAAGCAGATAGTCTACTGAAGCTGAAGGAAGCCATGTGGAAGATTTAAAGTCAGCAGTGAGTTGAAAAAAAGAGTTTTAGAAAACTCAACTTTGAGAAATAGAAAACTTTGGTATGCATTTCTAGCTCACCCTGACCTCTAGAATAGGAAAAACCTCTCTGCCCAAGATACTTGAGTTTGACCTTGAGTTAGCCGAAGTGCTAACTCGGCTTGAGACTTGAAGTCTTCTACTTGAGGTCATAGAATATGTCTCTGTCTGAATTCAGAATTAATCCTGGGGGGAAGAGGGTATGCTTGAATGCCTCTGCTCTTGATTTTGAGCTTGGTACCTTTGGACTTCGGTTTCATTTAGTATTCCAGGTCAGGCCAGTTGGTTGTTTTCCGTTTATAGGGTTGATTCACTTTAGCACTTCCAGTAAACACAGAAGAGCTTGCATTTGGACTTCTATCCACTGCCGACACCAGTAGAGGCTGGGAGGCTGTTAGGCATTCTAAGTGCGGCCCTTCAGAAAGAGACGTTACACTCTTGTTTCTTCTGATAGATGTTGGTAGCTGTCCAGAGAAAAGTTAAAGTTCCCATTGCTTTTTCCAGAAAGAGTAATGGGGAGCCCTTGTGTTCCAGCCAACAATCCCTCTTCTCAATAAAACAAATAGGTTCTAATGCTGGCAGCGTTCGAAGCTGTTGCTGAGAACATAAAGGCTGCTCTGTCTCACTCCGTGGTAAATATACAGCAAACATTTAACTCATTACTAGATAAATCACACTGAGATGACTCAGAAGAAGACGTGTCTGGTACTGGCTTTTAATTTTTTTTAACCTTGATGAATATGTTTCTCCTTTCTTGACTAATTCATTCCCCAAGACTTAACTAAATGTATTTAACAACAGCAATTTAAACAAGGTAATTAACGAGAGAGATGAATTGTTTAAGGAAAATATGTGGCAGAGATTCTTCATGCTCACCCAGTGCTCAGGTGTTCCTCTTCCTTTCCAAGCATTCATGGGCCAGCTGGGTCATGGATAATTCTGGCCAATGGGAAAATGGACAGGAGTGAGATGAACATTTCTAGGTAGGCCTGGCACTGAAAATCCTCCTGTGGATTCTCTAGCTCTCTTTTCCCTTCTATGATGATCATGGAGACCATGTGCTGTAGTTGGAATATATTTAAGATGGAGGAAGGCCGCCCAATTTGTATCAGGCACTATGTGATCAAGAAGTAAGTCTTTATTGCATTAAGCCATTGAGATTTATTTTTTTAGAAAATTGTTACTGGCAAAGCCTATCCCAACCCAATTAATACATAAATCAAATGATATCACCTTATCAGGGAAGACAAGGTCTTTTATAAGTCCCCAGAGATAGCAGACACCGGAAGGAAATAGAAGTTTTCTATCTCAGAGCTGTCTAGACAAAGGTCTGCTTTGACTTAACAGCAGAGTCTATACATCTGTAGAAATTTCCAGAGGTCTTTGCATTTAGCTATTATTGTGGACTATAGTATATTTCTTTGAGGCTTTCAGCCGTCAACTAGCAGTCAAAAGAATGACCATTTATGGTCATTTACTCATGTGCTGGCATTTCCCAAGGCCACATTTGCCTGTGAATAAACAGTGGTTGTGATCACAATATTCTCCCACAGTTCCCTATCTCTTTTTGCTGCCCACTGGTACAGGTCCTGTTATGGGGCATCTCTATAGGATGCCTCCCATGCAATACTGAACAAGTCTGATCATCTACAGCTCTCAAATGTCATGCTCATTTGTTCTCTTCTTTTGTGGCAGGCCCCTCCATGGGGTACTAGGTTTCTGCCAGGTATTCCTTCCTGCTCACCCTGTACATGCCTACTGCTAAGTCTGTCTGAGGCCATCAGGGACCACCTGTAGTTTGGCGTTACTTCTGTTTTTGCTGGGCACAACCAGTAGATAAACTTAGTAAGAACACAGTGCTGTACTCAGACTTACTTCTTCCTACAATGACTAAGTGAAGCCATCTGTCTCATTTTCTTAACTTTTAGAATACATTTTATACAAGAGACTTTTGTTGGGTCCACCTCACCAGTTTTCCAGATACATGCCAGACAGGTTGAATCTAGCCCTATTTATGAGGCTAACAGTGAGCACTGTGACACCTATAATTATCATTCTCTTAAACATTTTGTTAATGTTGATGTTAGAAGTTTACTAAGCTTCCTAGGAGATTCTTAACCATTTTTCTTCACTCTCTGACTCTCTTTGGCCTAGGCCCTTCCCATTTTGTCTGTATGACTCCAGGAGGGACAGTGCAATTTGGAAATTAGGAAACAGATGTCTAGGGACTCTGGGTCCCCTCACTGGGACACAGTTTGGATAATACCTTCCTGCTATCTACCCACTACAAATAGAGACCCAGACTCAGTGTCACACTCTGAATCTGGGGTTATGTCTCGAGGACTCCAGTCCTTTTCTGCCCATTTCTACAACATATGACTCATCTAAATCTGCTCCCTGGAACCACAGCTAGCAACAAGCTGGTCTGAGAAGGCTGGCTTTGCATGGGATTGTCTCTGTTGTTTGTCAGCCTATTTAAAACACTCAGTACAATTGTCAGGAAATATGCTTTGACTGCCTGGAAGAAAAGCAGGAGTAGTAAGCAAGTCAGTACTTTGAAAAACCTACAAATATCTAAGAAGCCCTCTCAATCACCTTTTGTTTATACCCAGATATGCAGAGCCTTATTTGACCTATTTCCTCATCAGCAATAGATGTGTTTTATTGAGGTCCTCCTATGTGCAAGACATTCTGTAAGATTCTTTGCATATATTTTCTCATTTTTCATGAAAACTGTGTTGACTAAATGTTATCTCCGTTTGGCAGAAACGGAGATTGAAGTTCAGAGAATTTAAGTACATTGTCCAAGGCTGTAGAAGTAGTAGATGGCAATGCTCAGGCTGAAACCCAGGTTTATCTTTTTCTTAAGCCTAGGTATTTTTTTTAAAACCATGCTGTGCTGTTGTAGAGGAAAGTTTCTAATCACTCCAGCACTACTTATCTACCCTGTGCAGCTATGCCTGGGCTTACTATAAATGTTCAGAGCAGTCTTGAGCCCTTTCAGCTCTGTCTCTTCCACGCCTTCTGCCAATGTGGAGGGGTAGATGAGCCTCCTCCTTCTTACTGGTCTTGGACAGCAGGAGTAGGAGTGAGGATTAAAAATAATAGATCAAATGCGCTCACATGTCTCCCAAGAACGAACAGTAGGATACGGTTTGGATATTTGTCCTGCCCAAATCTCATGTTGAAATGTAGTCCCCAGTGTTGGAGGTGGGGCCTGGTGTTTGGGCCATGAGGGCTGATCCCTCATGACTTGGTGCTGTCCTCACAATAGTGAGTCAGTTCTTATGAGTTCTGGTTGTTTAAAAGTGTGTGGCACCTCCCCAACCCGACTCTTTCTTTTACTCCCACGCTTGCCATGTGAGACGCCTGCTCCCCCTTTGCCTTCCGCCATGATTGTAAGCTTCCTGAGGTCTCCCCAGACATCATGCAGATGCTAGCACCATGCTTCCTGCACAGCCTGCAGAACAGTGAGCCAATTAAACCCCTTTTCTTTATAAATTACCCAGCCTCAGGTTTTTTTTTTGTTTTTTTGTTTTTTTGTTTTTTTTTTATAGCAATGCAAGAATGGCCTAACACACAGTAATTCCCCAAAATATCACATTTGGAAAGAGTGGCATATTTCCTAACATGAAACACCTTCTGCATGGATTTCCCCCATCCACAGTGTAACATGTAAAGCAATTACTTAGTCAATGAGTAGTGTCATTAGCTTCTTTATTCACATGCCTGCTTCAAAATTCTCCACTCTTTCATCTCTACCTTCCCCCTTCTATGTCCAGGAAATAAGAATTAATATAAAATCACTTGCTCCGTAGCTAGACAAAGACCTAGTCAAATCTTTGAAATTATTGCTTAAAACATTAAAGAAGTAATAGAGGCGGCCGGGCGCGGTGGCTCACGCCTGTCATCCCAGTACTTTGGGAGGTCGAGGCGGGCGGATCACGAGGTCAGGAGATGGAGACCATAGTGAAACCCTGTCTCTACTAAAAAATACAAAAAATTAGCCGGGCGCCATGGCGGGCACCTGTGGTCCCAGCTACTCGGGAGGCTGAGGCAAGAGAATGGCGTGAACCAGGGAGGCGGAGTTTGCAGTGAGCCGAGACCGCGCCACTGCACTCCAACCTGGGCGACACAGTGAGACTCTGTCTCAACAACAAAAACAACAACAACAACAACAACAAAAGGTAATAGAGGCAAAAGCTTTACAACATTCAAATAACACAGAAGGAGAGAAAATAAACCAAAATAAGCCCGTTCCTGCCCACCCTAAGTCCTGAGAGATAATTTTTACTTATTGATGTTTTAAATAATTTTGGTGGCTACTGTAATATCATTATACTAGAAATATGCTTATAGTTCCTTTTGAAAGCAACATTGGGTAGTTATCTGTTGGCTGCCCACTAAGAAACGTGAAGGATTTTGCACACAACTATTATTTCCCACACACGTCTCCTGACAGTTGTGCTGCATTTGCAGGGGGAGGGAAGGGGGGCACTGGGGTCTGCTCTCTTATCCCATTGGTGGTCCTTTCAATAGTTGCCTTGATGTCTGCCCCCGGCCCACTCCTGTTCTCTACTAGTTGACTCAGAGCTTGGCATCGCCTGAAGCTTGATCAGTCAGGGGTCTGTCAGGAAAACAGAACTTATGCCAGGTAGTTCAATAGAGGGAATTTAATTAGGGGAATTAATTATAAAAGTCTTGGAAGAGCTGACAGAGCAAACTGAAGAATGAAGCAACTCAGATTTTAGAAGCAGAGGCGAGTTGGAGGATGGCATTCCCAGAGTTTAGCAGCTCTGGCCCCCTTGCTGCATACTGGGAGAGCCTCCCAGCTACAGCAAGCCTTCCAGAAGGAACTAGAATCATGGAGTAGATGTAGCTACTACTGGAGACACTGCCCAAGGCAGAGATAGAGGGGAGAATCACCCTGGCTTCTTCGGTTCTCCCTCCTGCCAGTCCCTTGCCAGTGCCTCCCGTTGGTTGACATCAGCCAGAAGCCAGTTTGGCAAGGGAGTCTGGAAAATATAGATTGTAGGAGTTAATACTTTGAGACACAGAAAGAACAGAGAGAGAGAGAGTAGGAAATGAATCTGAACGCAAACAGGTGAATGATGGTGTTACAGGTTAAATTGTGTCCCTCTAAAAGATAAAAGATATGTTGAAGTTCTAGTCCCTGCTACCTCAGAATGTGACCTTATTTGGGCATAGGGTCATTGAAGATATAATTAAGATAAGATCATATTGGAGTAGGATGGACTCTGAATCTAGTATCACTGGTGTCCTTATAAGAGGAGGAGAAGGCCAGGCTCAGTGGCTCATGCCTGTAATCCCAACACTTTGGGAGGCTGAGGTGGGTGGATCATCTGAGGTCAGGAGTTCGAGACCAGCCTGGCCAACATGGTGAAACCCTGTCTCTGCTAAAAATACAAAAAAACTAGCCGGACGTGGTGTCAGGCACCTGTAATCCCAGCTACTCGGGAGGCTGAGGCAGAAGAATTGCTTGAACTGTAGAGGCGGAGGTTGCAGTGAGCTGAGATCACGCTGCTGCACTCCAGCCTAGGCAACAGAGTGAGATACCATCTCAAAAAACAGAGGAGGAGAGGAGGAGAAGAGAGGAAGACACACAGAAACACACAGGGAGAACCCATGTAACTACAGAGGTAGAGACTGGAGCGATGTGTTTACAATGCAAGGAGCAATGAGGCCTGCTGGGAACCCCAGAGGCTAGGAGAAAGGCACAGAACATATTTTTCCCCAGAGCTCTCCGAAGGAACTAACCTTGCTCATACCTTTATTTCAAACTTTTAGCCTCCAGGATTGTAAGAAGATACATCTGTGTTATAAACCACCCTGTTTGTAGCACCTGTGCTTGGTTATGGCAGCGCTGGGAATCTAATGCAGATGGGCACAGGGCTCTTTGGGGAAAAGAGTTGTCATTCCTTGCTATGATTTTGTATCAATATGATCCCACGTATTTGGTTTTCAGAAATAGGTCAAAACCTCTGGTCCACTGCACTCAGCACTGTTATGAATTTATTCTGCTTGTTCAAGTGTTATTTAAGTGGGATTCCATGGAAAGCAAATAAATACATGCACTTAATCTGCCCTCTTAAAGCAGAGCCTACTGTTCTATGTGAACCTGATTAAAAGTTTAGGGCATCTGCACTTCCTCCTGTACAGCAATGGGGGCTTCCAGTCACACATACAGTGAACACTGGGCGTATCATACATAAAACAAAATTTTGGATCAAGAAAACCACTACATTCCCTTTATTGAAGATGTAACTTTTGCATCTTTTATGTATTTATTGCTATAACTTCTCAAGTTAATTGAAATGCTTAGAGCATAACTATAAAGATAACTATCTTATCTCTAAAGAGACCTGGTATGTCTTTAAGATTTATATTACTAAGTTATCGTATTTCATTGTTAATGTTATTGAGAACAATATTATTTAATATCCCTTATACATAACCAATGTTGGATAATCTCTCTGCTCCTTCTGACAGCTAATCTGATTCTCAGTGTTTCTAGAACTTCTAAAAGTTCTTAAAAGAACATCAGTAATCACCACCACCACCACAACAACCCATGTGGTACAAACTGCCTGCGACATGACCATTGGCACTAAGAAAAATTACTGGTTGTGTGCCTGCAGACCCCCCAGGTTTAAAGGGGCCATGGAGCCACACAACTTCCAAAGTTCTTGTATGTTCTTATCATGGGCCCTGAATCAGCTATTTAGTAATTGCTTTGGATAATCTTGTCTGATGGGAAGAAAATAAAAGCAGTCTTATGATACATGATATTCCCTCAAAATGACGAATACCAAGGATTTAGAGAATGTAAAATCATTATTTTGAATGGCTTTCTTACATGGGCTCATGGTATTAAAGGGAATGGTTTTTAAGATCTAAAAGAAAAGAAAAGTTATCCAGATCCACTCCTTTATCTGTTTTAAATTATTTTTCTCCACCTCCATGAGAGCAAAGTGATTTCCAATGGAAATACTCCTTGCAAAGGTATATTTTGCTTTTTTCTACATGGGAGAAGGAGAAAGCAGGAACTTAAAAAATTCTCTCAACAAGACCTTCTATACTGTGATCTGAGAGGGCTCTTGCACATATTTGTTTATTTTCCTGGATTCACGGGGAATGGACTTGGTTTGTTGCGATAATCCCATTTGTGAATGAGGTTTAATTTGGCAACATTTGCTTGATTTTATTTGGAAGTTGTAATCTGTACAATACTTGTGTATTTCATAGGAATGAGAATTATTGTCTGGCTTCTGCAGTGTCTGTACCTCAAGGCCTGTAATACTGTATTTAGTAGAAGACTGATCATTGCTTGTGTGTGAGGCTGGGGAAAGAACCACCCTAAAGGCTTTGAGGGAATGGTGACTGGTGCTCACACAGGCCACCAGCCAGACTGGAAACCCTCCTAATGCATGGGCACTGGGTAGAGAACTCAACGGGCTTGCTTCAGCAGTAGCACAAAATAAGCTCTAGATTAATGCTGCTCCAGACCCATCTAACAATAATAAAAACAACACCCCAAAGAGTCAAACTGTTTCCAAGTAATGTAACTGCATCGCAGAACAAAGCTCAAGAATATTTATAGGAATACAAGAATATCCAGCACCCAACATGGGAAAATCCACAATGTCTTGTCCATAGTGCCACAGTTCAGTGTTTTGTCTCAAGTCTGGATGACTCAAAAAATCTTGTCTTCCCACCATAAATGGAAAGTTATTATCCTGGATTGGAATCCAAATAACTTTTTGTTTCACTGATCAGTTGAAAATTCACTACAGAAGAGATATTTTGTGTCTACTGATGTGATCAATAGTAAGTACAAGCTCCTTCCATGAAGTTCTGCTGAAAAATTGAACGGGAATCTGATCAAGTCCCTAGATCCAACCACCCTCACAGGAAATACAGGGGACGGGGAGTACGTTAAATGACACCACAATGATGCAATTAGCCAAATTCAGAGCATGGGAAATTCAATAAGACAAATGACTTGGTTTCTTCAACAAACAAACAGCATGAATAGTGATATGGTTTGGATCTGGATCACCACCTACATCTCATATTCAGTTGTAATCCCCATTGTTAGAGGTGGGGCCTGGTGGGAGGTGATTGGATCATGGGGGCAGATTCCCCCTTTGGTGCTGTTCTCACGATAGAGTTCTCATGAGATCTGGTTGTTTAAAAATAGGTAGCACCTCCTCCCACCTTTCTCTCCATCCTACACCGGTCATGTAAGAAGGGCCTGCTTCGCCTTTGCCTTCTGCCATGATTGTAAGTTTCGTGAGGCCTCCCCAGAAGCCGAGCAGGTGCCAGAATCATGCTTCCTGTACAGCCTGCAGAACTGTGAGCCAACTAAACCTCTTTTCTTTATAAATTACATAGCCTCAGGTATTTATAGCAATGTGAGAACAGACTAATACAAACAGGGTGGGAAGGAGGGAGGAATGGTATAGATTAAAAGAGACTTAGGTAAGGTATCAACCAAATTTCTTATTTGGACCAGATTCAATCAAGTCAACCGTAAAAAGATGCTTTTGAGACAATCAGGGTATTTAAACATTGAGTGGACATTGAGAATACATAGGAACTAAATAAGGAATTATTTTTAACTTTTATTAGCTATATTAGTAGTAATTTGATTATATAAAATAAGAAGAATTCTCTATTGGAAATACGCACTAAAATATGATGTTGAGAATTTGCTTTAAAACATTCCAGTGAAGAGGATGGTGAGAATTGCAGGGTGATGTACAGACAAAACAAGATTGGCAAAATATAATTGTTAAGACGGAGTGACAGATACAAGGGGGTTCATTACACTATTCTCTCTACTTATGCATATGTCTAGATTTTTTCATAGAAAAATGATAGAACTTAAATGTAAACATTTAGTTTACTGTTTTACATTCTACTAAATTTCTTATTTTCCTCTCACTCATTGTGGCACCACAACTTCATTCTGTCTAAAAACATTTTAGCTCAGAAAAAATAAAACTGTTTTAAAATGTCCCTATATTTTACACTGAAATAGAATTGCCTTATAAAATATTAAAAGACATACAAAAATATTGTGATTTCTTAAATAATAATGTTAGCATCAGATAAATCACAAAATCAAAGCATGGAAAATAAAAAAAATCAAGTACTTTTCAAACGATGTATTTTTCTAGTCTCCAAAATGGGCCCCATAGAGACTGTTGTCTCTCAAACAGAGTGAGAGTTAGGACATGAAAATGAACCTTTAAAAAATAACCCTGCACTAAGCGTGGTGTTAGATGCTCATCTATTCCTCTTACTGACCTTGTGAGATAAGAGATTTTTACAGACAAGGCATCTGGGCTCCAGTGTTAACCTGCTTGCTTGAGGTCCTGGCAAGCTAGATGGGGGAGGCAGGCTTTAAATTCAGGCCCATCTGACTCCAAACCCATTTATTTCCCCATGGCACCAGTAATTCAGCAGAGCCTTTTGATTGTTTGCTTTGTACCAGTTTCAAATCACATTAATTATTTCTAATTCCATATACAGGATAATTCTTTTGTGGCAGAGAGGGAGTAAGGTTTTTCAGTTCTTCTGGTATCACAAATGAGGGCTTGCTTTTTTTTTTTTTTTCTCCCTCTGTTTTTCTCCTGGGGTTCCAGACCAGGGTTACTAAGAAGACAGATACTCTTAGCAAAAGGAAGGGAGATGCCACAGAATCGTTAACTTAGCAGTGGGAAAGTTGCGATTATCCTACCTTCCCAGCCCTGAAAACAGACTGCTGAGAAAGCTGCTTTTCCTTTCTTCTCTTCCAGCCCTCAGGATTCAACGCCCCAGCACCTGGCAGTGGGTGTTAATCTGAAGAAGGAGATGAGCACTTAAAGACAAAGAGAACTCCAGGTGCGGAAGAGGTGGGGCCCTGGGTTTGAGAAGGGTTAAAGAGAAATTATTCTGACATTTGTTAAAAATGGCAAGGACGGCTTTCTTCAAGACTACTGTTAATAGGGGAGAGAAGTTGAACTCAACTCCAGATAAAACAGAAACAAGAGGACGTGTATAGCCAACAGGCAGCTGAGGAGGTGAAATGGAAAGTTAACAAGAGGCACTTGGTTAGATATCAAGGGTGGGATTTTGGATAAGCTGCCTTAGCAGGACTTTTTTTTTTCTAAAACTGGGCTCAGCAGGCCAAGGCCAGGACTAAGGATGAGGCCTAGCTGTGGGCTCAGAGGAGCCTGACTAAAGTTCATCCAAGACAGAAGTCCTTGCCAGGAGGAGAAGAGATTCCAAGGTCTGGAGGATCAAAGGAAACGGAGGATGGGTGGAAGGTCAGAGTCAGAGAGGGCAACTGGCTACAAGGGAGTGACCACATGGGCACTCAGAGAATCAATTACCAGGTCTGCCCCCTGGGAAACTGGGAAAGGCACCTGGAATACAATGGGACAATACCTGGAGTAGGACCCATAATAGAATGCATGGTTCAAATTCAAAATAAAGATCTGTTTTACATATTTTTCCTATACTCTGTGTATGCTTGGCTGGCTAACAGTAGGCCATGTAGGGGATATTGACTGCCCCCTCTTTTCCACACTCCAGGTGTAGCGCGTGGGTAGTATTTTGAAAGGCTATCTTATTTTTAACATTAATCGCACCTGCTGACTTCTCTGCAGACACCTGTCCTTAATGATGAGTCAGCTGTTTAGAACTATACCTAAACCGTTTTAAACAGCATTCTCAAGTCAGAGGAAAGAGCTACCCACAAAGCAAGGAACTGCAGTTTCCAGTCCTCACAGTCACTGGCCATCGGTCCCAGGAGTATCCAGTCCATGACAGCTGCTGACCAACATCTAAAGATGGATGAAGGTAGGCAGGTAGATTGTGCCTATGTTGACTCTTCTCTTGCTAACTCTCTGTTACTTTAAGTTATTTAACCATGGGCAACATTCCCCTGGAAAACTCCTGATGGATTAAAAATATGATGCTTTGTTGAGTTTATGCTGAGTGCTGTAGTCCTCCTAGGGTAAGTCATAGTAAAGCCTGAGAAGTCCGCCTTCCTACCTACTCACAAAAGAAACAAGCTACTGAACATCAAACAGCAGCTTGGGACCTTCATTTTCTTCCATCAAGTCATTTAAAGTTTGTCAATGAAGTAGATTGCAGGGTTAAATCAGAAATCCCACAGGTTCTGAATTCATTGAAATGGATTTCTATTTATTAGCAATGCCTAACTTCAGCGAGTTAATTATGCATTTTTATTGATGAGAAACAAACCAGACGAAAATGAATGTGGCATTTGAATTAAGTGGGGAGTTTTCTTGTTGTTGTTGATGTTTTGTTTTTTATAAAACCTTATTCCAAGCAATGCAGATAAGGACCTGGTTCAAATGATTCCTCCCAAAATGCACTTGGTTACTATTGTTTCCAGAGCTAAGCACAGAAGCTCCAGGGAAATGAAATCTTCCTCCTTCCCGCTGTTCTGTTGTCTTTGAAAACAGCAGAACTGCCAAGGTCAGCAGTTTGAAAGCTTCCTTTGAAGTGTTCCTCATGCCTTTTTCATTGGCTTGAGCAAAACAAGTACCTAGACTGTGTGCCCAGTCCTCAGGGGGAACACCTGGGGTGTCAGGCAACCAGTGCAGCTTAATGAGCAATGGCACAGTGAAGACAGGGAGCTGCGGGTGCCAGGGTCAGATCTGGGAACTCAGGCTCACAGGGGAAGTCACTACCAATACTTTTCAAAAAATGACGTGGATCTGGGGTTGAACAGGGAGGTGGTCAGGGGCCCTGTGTGCACATCACTGGCCTAGAACTATCACTCTGGGACCTGGAACCTCTGGGCTATCTTCAAAGTACACATTTGATGGGTGGATAAGTGCAGCAAACCACCGTGGCAGACATATACCTATGTAACAAAACTATACATTCTGCACTTGTATCCCGGAACTTAAAGTAAAATAAAAAAAAAATTAAGTTCACATTTGTCAAAAGGATGGAATATGCCCTTTAATTTATAATTGTGGAAAAAAGCAATATCTGCCTCATAAATATGAGAGAAAATGTTTCAAGATGCAATTAGGGAAAAAAATCTTTTCAATCTTCTAGGGAATAGATGAAAAGACACTGTGGAAATGAATAAAAACCAACTAAATGAGAAATGCAGAGGCTATTTATTCAGAGATTGCAATTGCAAAGGAGTCGGCCTGTGTCACTGTGTTTGGCAGAGAATCAAAGGCAGGCAGAGGACTGGGAAGGCGTTTAGTGGAAAACAGAGAAACTTCCCGTGTGCCCCAACTGAAGGCTGCTGGCAGGGTGAGCTGCAGGTGGGCTATCTATGCATTTAGGGCATTCCCTGGTTGGTCCTAAACTGGAAGTAGGGACAAAAATTAGGGAAGTTATCTATTATTAATCAAGTCCTGGGCACTTGGGGCTGATTGTTACAGAAGTTATTATTTACCTTTTTGGATTGTTTAAAGAGATAGCAATCTGGCTTCCCAAGTGGGACTTATAGCAGGCTGGCTTCCTGGGTTGTTTATGGGAGATAAGGTGTTTGATTTCCTGAGCAGGTTGTGGGTTAGAGACCTGTTTTTATATACAGTCTGGCCATTGTCTGATGATATATTCAGTCTCTCAACAGTAACCCCAAACAAGGAGAACAGCAGGTGGGAAGAGGAGCTTACGAGTTTAGCCATGTCATTTCTTTAGGAAGAAACTGTAACTGGGATTTCATGATATGGATTAAAATTGAAATTGATATTTCTTTGTGCTTTATAACTCTCATGAGTATTTGGTTTACTCAGCCACGTGGCTTCTAGATCTACATTCTCCCATGTTTCTCACAGGAGGGACCTAGCACCCTGCTGAATGGGAAGAAAGGGTGCTCCTCCATCCTTCCTCAGCTTGTGGGCTGCAGAGATCCCTTCCTTGGAACAGAAACCTTATCTTTCAAAGTAACTTTAATTTGGATTAAAATATCCTAGTATCTAACATAGAATGAGAGTTTGACTCTGGATGTCACTACTTGATCAGATGCTGTCTCAGTCTGCTGAGGCTACCTTCACAAAATACCCAGACTGGGTGGCTGAAACAATAGACATTTATTTTCTCACAGTTCTGGAGGCTGAAAGTCCAAGATTAAGGTGCCAGCAAATTTGGTTTCATTCTGAGGCCTCTTCTCTTGGCTTGGAGGTGGCCACCACATAGCTGTGTGCTGACATGGCGTTTCCTCCATGCATGCTCTGAGTGAGAGGACAAAAGGGAAAAAAAAAAAGAGAGAGCTGTGTAGTGTCTCTTTTTATAAGGACACTAATCCTATCGAATTAGGGCCCCACCCTTATGACCTCATTTAAGCTTAAATATTTTCTTAAGGGCTCGATTTCCAAATATAGTCACACTGGGAGTTAGGGCTTCAACAAATGAATTTTGGGGGGACACAATATTCAGTCCATAACAGATGTAGAAGGCAGACACATTCTGCTGGAAGGTGACATTCTATCTGCCTGTAGGTGTGTGGTGAAAGCCAATGAGATGACCACTCAGTTCTTAGCTGATTAATGATTTCATTTTTATTTTTATTTTTTTATTATACTTTAAGTTTTAGGGTACATGTGCACAATGTGCAGGTTTGTTACATATGTATACATGTGCCATGTTGGTGTGTTGCACCCATTAACTCGTCATTTAGCATTAGGTATATCTCCTCATGCTATCCCTCCCCGCTCCCCTCTGCCCCACAACAGTCCCCGGAGTGTGATGTTCCTCTTCCTGTGTCCATGTGTTCTCATTGTTCAATTCCCACCTATGAGTGACAACATGCGGTGTTTGGTTTTTTGTCCTTGCAATAGTTTACTGAGAATGATGATTTCCAGTTTCATCCATGTCCCTACAAAGGACATGAACTCCTCATTTTTTATGGCTGCATAGTATTCCATGGTGTATATGTGCCACATTTTCTTAATCCAGTCTATCGTTGTTGGACATTTGGGTTGGTTCCAAGTCTTTGCTATTGTGAATAGTGCTGCAATAAACATACGTGTGCATGTGTCTTTATAGCAGCATGATTTATAGTCCTTTGGGTATATACCTAGTAATGGGATGGCTGGGTCAAATGGTATTTCTAGTTCTAGATCCCTGAGGAATCGCCACACTGACTTCCACAATGGTTGAACTAGTTTACAGTCCCACCAACAGTGTAAAAGTGTTCCTATTTCTCCACATCCTCTCCAGCACCTGTTGTTTCCTGACTTTTTAATGATGGCCATTCTAACTGGTGTGAGATGGTATCTCATTGTGGTTTTGATTTGCATTTCTCTGATGGCCAGTGATGATGAGCATTTTTTCATGTGTTTTTTGGCTGCATAAATGTCTTCTTTTGAGAAGTGTCTGTTCATGTCCTTCACCTTCTTTTTGATGGGGTTGTTTTTTTCTTGTAAATTTGTTTGAGTTCATTGTAGATTCTGGATATTAGCCCTTTGTCAGATGAGTAGGTTGTGAAAATTTTCTCCCATTTTGTAGGTTGCCTGTTCACTCTGATGGTAGTTTCTTTTGCTGTGCAGAAGCTCTTTAGTTTAATTAGATCCCATTTGTCAATTTTGGCTTTTGTTGCCATTGCTTTTGGTGTTTTAGACATGAAGTCCTTGCCCATGCCTATGTCCTGAATGGTAATGCCTAGGTTTTCTTCTAGGGTTTTTATGGTTTTAGGTCTAACATGTAAGTCTTTAATCCATCTTGAATTAATTTTTGTATAAGGTGTAAGGAAGGGATCCACTTTCAGCTTTCTACATATGGCTAGCCAGTTTTCCCAGCACCATTTATTAAATAGGGAACCCTTTCCCCATTGCTTGTTTTTGTCAGGTTTGTCAAAGATCAGATAGTTGTAGATATGTGGCATTATTTCTGAGGACTCTGTTCTGTTCCACTGGTCTATATCTCTGTTTGGTACCAGTACCATGCTGTTTTGGTTACTGTAGCCTTGTAGTATAGTTTGAAGTCAGGTAGCATGATGCCTCCAGCTTTGTTCTTTTGGCTTAGGATTGACTTGGTGATGTGGGCTCTTTTTTGGTTCCATATGAACTTTGAAGTAGTTTTTTCCAATTCTGTGAAGAAAGTCATTGGTAGCTTGATGGGGATGGCATTGAATCTATAAATTACCTTGGGCAGTATGGCCATTTTCCCGATATTGATTCTTCCAACCCATGAGCATGGAATGTTCTTCCATTTGTTTGTATCCTCTTTTATTTCATTGAACAGTGGTTTGTAGTTCTTCTTGAAGAGGTCCTTCACGTCCCTTGTAAGTTGGATTCCTAGGTATTTTATTCTCTTTGAAGCAATTGTGAATGGGAGTTCACTCATGATCTGGCTCTCTGTTTGTCTGTTATTGGTGTACAAGAATGCTTGTGATTTTTATACATTGATTTTGTATCCTGAGACTTTGCTGAAGTTGCTTATTAGCTTAAGGAGATTTTGGGCTGAGACAATGTGGTTTTCTAGATATACAATCATGTCATCTGCAAACAGGGACAATTTGACTCCCTCTTCTCCTAATTGAATACCCTTTATTTCCTTCTCCTGCCTAATTGCCCTGGCCAGAACTTCCAACACTATGTTGAATAGGAGTGGTGCCCTGTCTTGTGCCAGTTTTCAAAAGGAATGCTTCCAGTTTTTGCCCATTCAGTATGATGTTGGCTGTGGGTTTGTCATAGATAGCTTTTATTATTTTGAGATACGTCCCATCAATACCTAATTTATTGAGAGTTTTTAGTATGAAGCGTTGTTGAATTTTGTCAAAGGCCTTTTCTGCATCTGTTGAGATAATCATGTGGTTTTTGTCTTTGGTTCTATTTATATGCTGAATTACCTTTATTGATTTGCGTATGTTGCGTATGTTGAACCAGGCTTGCATCCCAGGGATGAAGCCCACTTGATCATGGTGGTTAAGCTTTTTGATGTGCTGCTGGATTCGGTTTGCCAGTATTTTACTGAGGATTTTTGCATCAATGTTCATCATGGATATTGGTCTAAAATTCTCTTTTTTGGTTGTGTCTCTGCCTGGCTTTGGTATCAGGATGATGCTGGCCTCATAAAATGTGTTAGGGAGGATTCCCTCTTTTTCTGTTGATTGGAATAGTTTCAGAAGTAATGGTACCAGTTCCTCCTTGTACCTCTGGTAGGATTCGGCTGTGAATCCATCTCGTCCTGGACTCTTTTTGGTTGGTAAGCTATTGATTATTGCCACAATTTCAGAGCCTGTTATTGGTCTATTCAGAGATTCAACTTCTTCCTGGTGTAGACTTGGGAGGGTGTATGTGTCGAGGAATTTATCCATTTCTTCTAGATTTTCTAGTTTATTTGCATAGAGGTGTTTGTAGTATTCTCTGATGGTAGTTTGTATTTCTGTGGGGTCGGTGGTGATATCCCCTTTATCATTTTTTATCGTGTCTATTTGATTCTTCTCTTTACTTCTTTATTAGTCTTCCTAGTGGTCTATGAATTTTGTTGATCTTTTCAAAAAACCAGCTCCTGGATTCATTAATTTTTTGAAGGGTTTTTTGTGTCTCTATTTCCTTCAGTTCTGCTCTGATTTTAGTTATTTCTTGCCTTCTGCTAGCTTTTGAATGTGTTTGCTCTTGCTTTTCTAGTTCTTTTAATTGTGATGTTAGGGTGTCAAATTTGGATCTTTACTGCTGTCTCTTGTGTGCATTTAGTGCTATAAATTTCCCTCTACACTGATTTATAATTTCTACTGCCCTACAAATAAGAATATAGAAAAATCAAGTTATAGAGTTTTAAGATTTAATATGTTTTTGATTATGGGACTAGAATCTTCACCTAAGATAAGATGTAGATTGATGAAATAATTATCATCTGATCAAATCACAAGAAGTTTTAAAGTGTAACAGTGTTTAAGAAGTGCTTTCTTTTTTTTCTGAGATAGGATTTTCAGATAAAAAGATACATAAGTCAATATAAATATGGCCTTTTAAGGATACCATAGATCCTTAAAGAGAGATGGATTTTTGTTAAATACTATCTATCTCATATTACTCCTTGGCTACTAAACCTTCCATTGTTTTACATCCTTGACAGATCGAAGTCCAAACTGTCTAACCCCAGCCTATCTTTCTAAAATTCTCTCCTAGTTTTTCTTTTCTTTTTTTTTTTGAGATGGAGTTTCACTCTCGTTGCCCAGGCCAGAGTGCAATGCCATGATCTCTGCTCAGTGCAGTCTCTGCCTCCTGGTTTCAAGTGATTCTCCTGCCTCAGCCTCTCAAGTAGCTGGGATCACAGGTGTGTGCCACCATGCCCGGCTGATTTTTTGTGTTGTTAGTTGAGATAGGGTTCCACCATGTTGGCCAGGCTGGTCTCGAACTCCTGGCCTCAGGTGATCTGCCCTGCTTTGGCCTCCCAAAGTGCTGGGATTACAGGCATAAGCCACCACGCCCGGCCTCTCCTAGTTTTTCTATGCTAGTAACAGTAGTAATAAAAGCCATTACTGACTGAACACTCACTGTGTGCTAAGCCCTATGCTAAATGCTTTACATGCATTGTTGTTAGTTATCATAAGCATATGAAGTAGCTACTAATATCTCCCTTTTGACAGAGGTTAAGTAGCTTGCCTAAAGGCCCCAGAGTTATTCACCCAGGATTCTCACTCAGGAAGTGGAACTCCTCTCCAGGACCATCTGACTCTACAGCTCTTAATCACTATATAACTAAACTGTTCCCCACCTGCAGGCATGGTTTTTTGAAAATATTCCTTTCCTGCTCTTGCTGTCTTTAAGGTTGTTATGTCTAGTGCTGTAGGCCCCCCAAAAGAACATGCCCTTAAAATGCTGAGTCAAGTTCACAAAATAAAATGTCTTAAAATGAAGTAGACTTTCCTAAGCAAGACAGCAAACCCAGAAGTCATAAAGGAAAGGAGAGACATATTTGATTATATACATTGTTAAAAAATTGTTTGTCTTTGTCATTCAAAAGACAAATAGTAGACTAAAAAAAAAATTGGTATATATACTCAAAAGGGATCACCTCAGATTTTTGGAGTTTTCTTTCTGTGCAGCTCTCTCCTCTCCCGTATTCTGCCCTGTGAACTCTAGCTGTCTTGATCTCCCCAGAATATCAACTTCATCTCCTTAACTTAAGGAATCTGCTGGGCTCTACCTAGATTACCACTCCCTCTGTCATGGCCTGGAAATACAAGGTTATATCCTGGAGCAATCATAGGACTCACTTTACTCACTTATTTTTTTCCTTTTTCCTTAGGAATTATTTTTCTTCATTGCCTAATATCCATTGTCTTGAAAACTGTTGTTTTATATATTTTGTCTAGATTTTTAGTTGTTTCAGGTGGGAAGGAAAATTATGTTTCCCTATCTTGACCAAAAGACAGAGACTCTAAATGGACTTCTTAATTATATTTAGTCTACCAATCCATGAACATGGTATAAGTCTTCATTTATGTACAGCTTGTTTAATTTTTCTTAGCAAATATTCTTTTAGTTTTCAGTGTAGAGGACTTCTAGCTATTGTTTTAGACTTGTTCCTAGGTATTTGATTTTTTTAAATGACTTTCTGGTACCCTTTATTGTTTCTAGCAGATCTATGCTTCCATCTGGTATCAATTCCATTGGACCTGAAAAACTTCTTAACATTTCTTGTTGTGCTGGCTTGCTGGACATGAATTAAGTCAACTTTTATTGATCTGCAAATGTTTGGCTTTTTAAAAACTATGATTTTGTAGCTTATCCTGCTTGTTCTCCTTGTTAGGGTCTCTATAACGTTTAAAAATATTTTAAAGCAACTCATTCTAAAACAAAATCTCACATGGAATCTGAATACATAAAACAGACCAACCTGAATATCCTGGTTAAGACATATTTGAGTAGGGGCTACCAGATGGGGAGGACAGTGTTCTACAGGTGCTCTCATTACTCTTTGCAGTGTCTACTTGGAGAAATTTTTGAGTTGTTTGAAAATTTCTGGTCTGACTATTAAGTGTAAATTTCTTGTTTGGGGGCCCTGGTCTTCACTGTATGGTTTGGCTTTCTCAATATTTTCAATGTCCAATAGTCTCTTTTCTTTTTACATGCCTCAGCTTTTGTTGTTCCTTCTACAGGAGATGCTTGTCTGTGTCTCAATTTAAATCGCTTACCCTGGAAGGTCCAGCTTACTCTTAAGAATTTCTGCATCCTCAAAATGGTTATGGCCATTACTATTTGGGCCATACAATTCAGACATAATCTGCTGTGGTACGTCTTCTCCTGGTTTGGTTAGGGTTACTTTTAGCTTGCTAGCTGGACACCCTTCCTTCCAGATAGGGACTATGTTGGAACTTTTCTTATGTTTTATTTGAGGCTGGGAGAGTTAGGTGAGCTATGAATATTTGCTGCTATCACCACTCTGGAAGCATAAAAACTATCTTTTGGTTGATGACTCTATGTGAGCCAAGGTTGTTCTGTGTTCATGGATTAGCATCTTTGTCTTGAAGCCCACATGACTTACACTTAAAATGAGCCAATTTGGGATCCCTGTCAGCTCTTCTGAGCCAGGTGCCTGTCTGTGTTTCCACAGCTATCCCACTGGCTCCATGTGTCTTTTTAGTTAATAGTGATGCCTGAATACTCACCATACAGACATTTAAACTGTCCTGCTTCTTCCATCCTTCATCCCCTGAGCTGGTCAGGTGCAGCCATGCTAGCCTGTGCTCCATCAAGCCTTGCCTCAGTGGGGCAGACTGGCTGTGTTCCAGAACCACACTTCAGTAGGATTAATGTGACTGTAAGAGGCGCCAACTGAGAGTGTGTCTTTTCCCTGATATGCACTGAGCTGTCAGCGACACAACTGGCCAATTGCAAGGTGGCACCCAGAATATCTAGGCAGGCTCTCAACATGTAATTGTGAGGATTTGGAATTAGTATGTTACTCTTGATTCAGCCTGATTGCTTTTCCCAGAAACAGCTATTTCCAGGCAGACCAGACTCAAAAGAGATTCCTAGGAGATGTTTTGTCTTCATCCCTAGGGAAACTGGAGCAATTTTACCTTTCCCTTCTTTGGGGTCACTCAGCCAGCCCTTTTCCTCAAGTATTTTCTTTTTGAATCTTGGGGACTGTTATGATGATAACAATACCTACCTTGCAGCACTGTTATGAAGATTTAAGAAGGTATGAGCTTCTCTAAATTTTATGGACTTTCTTCAATATGCATGTTTTCAAGGCTTTTTCTGCACATTATGCATATTATTTGTGCATGTTTTATAAATTTTCTTCAAGCCGTTTTATGAGGAGCTTGAGGCCAAAGCAACAAAGAAAACATACAAACACCAACAAACTTGTTTTCTTTAAAAGCTCCGGACTTTAGAGAGTCCAGCTCCAAGTTTTAAGACCACAGACTGAATTCTCATTACAGCAATCATATCACATCGATGGCACATCTAGAGCTGGAGTACATGGGCCCTGAAATTGCAAGGATTTGAAAGCTACGTATTAAGAGACCCAAGATGTGTATGGATGCTTCTAACTGAGGGGGAGTTTTCATTATCTTTCCAGGGGTGCACTCAACTACAGTTTTCGTTCATCAGATTTACATATCTTCCTCAAAAAAACAAACTTCCACTGTGTCTTTTAGTAGTAGCCAAGCCTGTGCCTTCATTCTGCTTTCATTAAATCATTTGCTCGGTTGGCGTTCTGTAGCTCTGAGCTTTACACTGATAAAAGCTGAAACTGAAACCTACTCGGTAATCAGGTGGTAGACTGGGACTGTATTAACAACTCAAGATGAAATGTGCTTGGGGGTTTTGTAGCATAAAGTCCAGCTTTAAGTTTTCATGGACTGGGTGAATCCGGCTTTCTGGTAATGGGTATGGGCATAGGTGGTCATATGAGAATCGCCAGAAAGTTTACAGTAGGACAGGGCATTCTCTCCCCTGCTTTGCAAAGGGGGTTATTGTTGTTAAAATTCCTTGGGACTTGGATTGCACCATTTGAGTACTTTATCATCTCAGTTCTGAAATGAAATCTCTTGGGGAGCGGAAGGACTGAAACCTTGGCTGGCAGCAGTGATGAAGGAAACGGGCCCTCTTACCAGCTCGATGGGTGAGGGGATTTACTGCTGGTGTAGATAAGATTTGATGTAGTTAGACATTGTCAACACATCCTGGTGTAAATGCAGTGCCCTTCCTTGACTTTCCCAAGGGAAAAACAGAGCTCATGACACTGACTTTCATTTCTCAACGACAGCATTGAAAACATCTTCCTTGTAAAGGCAGCTGAGACACTGGTCTTTAAAGGTCTTCGTTGCTGGGCAGACTTAAGAATGTAATCTGATGCACAGTGTTATCATGTATATGTGGACATGTTTACAAGTGCATGTATTATTTTATTTTAATTTTTATCATTTCTTTTGAGATGTAGTTTTGATCTTGCCACCCAGGCTGGAGTGCAGTGGCGTGATCTTGGCTTTCTGCAACCTCCACCTCCTGGGTTCAAGTGATTCTCCTGCCTCAGCCTCCCGAGTCGCTGGGATTACAGGTGCCCGCCACCACACCTGGCTAATTTTTTGTATTTTTAGTAGAGACAGGATTTCACCATGTTGGCCAGCCTGGTCTTCAACTCCCAACCTCAGGTGATCAGCCTGCCTTGCCTCCCAAAGTGCTGGGATTACAGGTGTGAGCCACCGCACCCGGCCACATGTATTATTTTAAATGTAATTTTGCACACAGAGCAAACAGGGCATATCTGCAGGAAATAAATATTTACTACTTGATGGTATTGGTATCAGCTTAGATTATAATGACAGTGGCTCCAGGATCTCACAAAGGAAGGAATGAACTAAACTCCACTGTAGCCATTTTTATGCTTGGCTTTGAGTTGGTTATTTATTCACTCAATGATTCATTCTTTCATTGAACACTTTGCACAAGCATTGTTTGTGCAGGCTGGGTACTGAAGACATACCTTGAAAAGCATAGATTGTCCCATTAAGAGATTATAGCAGTATGAGAGAGACAAAATGAACAGGTATTTGCTACATAGCAGGAAAAGGGGGAAGTGGAGAATACATCGGAGGGTCTGAGTCTCAGGGCAGAGAGCCTAGGAAGAAGAAAGAGTCCTGCAAGAAATGACCACAGCTTTATATTACAAAATTTGGTGGCACGAGGCTAACTCACTGTCCATTTTTCATTCTGTTTTTCTTTAATTTCCCTATTTTTTATGTTCATTCTTCTGCATGAACTTTGTATTATTTTTAATCAAATTCCAATTTAGACTACATCAAACTTACAGACTCATTTAGGGAAAATCACTCTCACTTTATCAGGATTGAATTTTCTTATACAAGAAAAAAATGTACTTTTCTCTGTTTCTTTCTTATCTTTTAAAATGACTTTTAGTAGAGTTTTATCAATATATGTTGCACACTTGTCTTTTGTTAAGGTTATTCCTAGGTATGTTCCCTATATATTTTTTTTGTTTTTGTGATTGGCTTTTTTCCTCATTATTATTATTATTTTATTTTTTTGAGATGGAGTCTCACTCTGTCACCCGGCTGGAGTGCAAAGGCACGGTCTCAGCTCACTGCGACCTCTGCCTCCCGGGTTCAAGCGATTCTCCTGCCTCAGCCTCCTGAGTAGCTGGGATAACAGGAGCCCGCCACCACGCCCAGCTAATTTTTTGTGTTTTTAGTAGAGACAAGGTTTCACCATGTTGGCCAGGCTGGTCTCGAACTCCTGACCTTGTGATTCACTTGCCTCAGCCTCCCAATGTGCTGGGATTACAGGTGTGAGCCACTGCACCTGGCCTTTCCATTACATTTTACAACTGATCAATTGGAAATAAAAGAGCTAGTGACATTGGATATTTATTTTTTACCTGGGCATAGAGCGATCCCACCAGACACAGGTAATTCCCCTCTTATTTACTCATTGCCTTAGGTCAAGTTCCCTGGGAAACAGACTCGAAGTTGGAGGTCTGTGTGCAGAAGCTTTGTGGGAGTGTTTCCTCAAGAAAACATCCATGAGTGGCTGGGTGCAGTGCTTATGCCTATAATCCCAGCAGTTTGGGAGGCTGAGGCGTGTGGATCACCTGAGCTCAGGAGTGCGAGACTAGCCTGGGCAACATGGGGAAACCCTGTCTCTATAAAAAACTTAAAATTAGCCAGGCATGGTGGCATGCGCCTGTAGTCCCAGCTACTCAGAAGGCTGAGGTGGGAGGATTGCTTGAGCCTAGGAGGTGGTGGTTGCAGTAAGCTGAGATTGCACCACTGCACTCCAGTCTGGGAGAAGATAGACACTGTCAAACAAAAAAAAAAAAAAGAAAGAAAAGAAAAGAATGAGGGGTGAGGGAGGGAAGCAGGATTGGGAGAGGGAGAAATGAACTGCAGCAAATTTGCAACAGGGACCTCAGCTGCTCCCACAGGCAGTTCCAGAGCTGAGATTGTCCTTCTGAGTTGTCCTGAATTAGGGTAAGGAGGCAAGGCCTTTGTATCCCCACATTAACCCCTCGTTGGAGGTGGGTTACCATGGAGGAGGGGATGTAAACTTGGGCCAGGCAGTTCCCTTTAACAGAGAGCAAATTGAGCAGCCATTAGAAGTGAACACTCCAGGGTGCTGGGGAACTGAGTGTCTTGGTCTTGAAGGGAAGTGCTTAGCTGGGTACCACAGCATCCACTACACTGATACTGGCTTTCTTAGATCTCTAGATGACTACCAGCAAGGACACTAACAACACTGAGAAGTCCAGTAGGTCAAAAAATACCTAGGTAGCTGCTCCTTCCTTTACCTTTAAAAGTCTTGCTATTTAAACTTACCTTTTAGAGGCTTGTAAAGGTGTTCCACTATTGCTTTTAATGAAGTTTTTTGAACACCAGTGACCTTCATTTTGAACTCACATTAATATTCCTTGGAGTATTAAATAATTATTCTCAGTATAGGGGAAATTTCCAAGAATAGGACAGTGGGTCTTCAGTCCAAATACTATTGGATGAAATTTTAAAATGCTTTGACCAGTCCAGACCTGCTGAGAAAAATGCCAACTCCCCCCAACACACATTTACAGGAAGACTTACATATAACCATTTCTTTGCTTTATCTCTCAACTTTATTGGGGTGTAATTACACAAAATAAAACACATCTATTTGAAGTGTAGAGTTGGGTGAGTTTGACAAATGTATACACCCATGTAATCACCATGTCAATGAATGTATAGAATATTTCCATCATCCCTTTGCAGTTATCCTCCTACTGTTCTCTCACTCTGCACCCAGGCAACCACTGGTCTGCTTTCTGTCACTATAAATTAGGTGAAGAAGTTTCATATATTTAGATCCATATAGTATGTATTCTTTTATGTCTGATGTCTTTCATTTGCTGTAGTATTTAAAAACTAGTTTTATTGAGGTATACTTTGCACCCAATATAACTCATTTATTTTAAGTGAACAGTCTGATGACCTGATAAATGTATATAATCATGTAATCACTGCCACAATCAAGTTAAGACATAGAACATTTCCATGGCCCTCCAAAAGGCTCTCATTACCCTTTGCAGTCAATCCCTTGTCTGCAGTGTCTAATCTGCTGTTAATCTTATCATTTATGTTTCTCGTATCAGATTTTTTTTTTTAACCTCTACAAGTTCCATTTGGATTTCTCATATCAGATGTTTTTTTAACCTCTACAAGTTCTATCTGGATCTTTTTCATATCTCCCATTTCTTTTATCATTATCTTTATGTTTTATTTTATATCATTGAACATGTTAATAAGATTTTAAAATCTTAATCTTTTAATATTAAATCTTTTAAGGTCCTTCTCTACCCATTCTATTATCTCTGGCATTTCTGAGTCTGTAATTGATTGATTCTTCTCCTGGGTATAGGTAATCTCTTCTTGTTTCTTTACATGCTTTGTGATTTTTGATTGGATCTTAGGCATTGTCAATTTTACATTGTTGAGTGCTCATTTTACTGTATTTCTTTAATGAATACCACCTTATTTCTTTTTAGCAGTTAAGTTACTTGGGATCAGTTTTATCTTTTAAAGACTTTCTCTTAAGCTTGTTGTGGTGGGACCACCTCATCCTTTAGCTGGGGCTAATGTCGCCCTCTACTCTGGCATCATGATTTTTGCCAATACATTGTTACTGGTTTTGCCTTGAAGACTTTAAAAGTTTTTATTCTTTAAAAAATATTTTTTATAAATAAATAAAATTTCTTAAATATGAAAATTGAGGAAAAATGATCTTTTTAAAAAAAAAGTTTTCTCACCGGCTGCCTGGATATAAAGTCAGTGCTGTTGGGGGAGCACGGGGGATTGAGACTGGCCTTTTTGGCTGCATAGGAGCTGGGTGAGGCCTGTCACTGCCAGCTTTCCACCACTTCCCTGGCAACCTGTATGATGCAGCAGAGGCAGCCATAATCCCCCAGGAAACATAACTCTGTCAGCTGGAGAAAAACACCCTCATCCCCTATAGCAGCAACAGCAAGCCTTGCCCAAGGAGAGTCTGAGCTCAGACGTGCCTAACACTGCCCCCACCTGATGGTCTTTCTCTACCTGCCCTGGTAGCCAAAGACAAAAGACATTATCTCTTTGAAGCTCTGTGGCTTCACCCATCACCTGGCCAACCTAGGGCAAGCTTGTATCCTCCCTGTATTACCACAGCTGATGCTGTCTTGAAAGCGCCACCTCCTGGCTGGAGGCCAATCAACACAAACCATTACAGCAACTCATAAAAGAACAGCCTTGTCCCAAGAAAGGAGAAAACAGCTAACTCCACTGCCTGTAACATCCGGGATAACCAGAGGTCCTGAGTCTGTCTACATGACAACTTTACTGCCAGGACAACCAGCATTAGAGAAAACCAGCACACTAAACAAAACTACAACCAAGTTCCCACAAAAAGTCCACCTCACTCCTCTGCTACCTCCACTGGAGCAGGTGCTGCTATCCACTTGAAGATGGATCACATCACAGGACTCTTTGCAGACACTCCCTAGTACCAGCCCAGAGCCTGGTAGCTCCACTGGGTGGCTAGAATCAGAAGAGAAATAACAATCATTGCACTCTGGCTCTTAGGAAGCCCCATCCCTAGAGGAAGGGGAGAGTACCACATCAAGGGAACACCTGTGGGGCAAAAGAAAATGAACAGCAGCCCTTGAGCCCCAGATCTTTTCTCTGACATAGTGTACCCATATGAGAAGGAACCAGAAGAACAATTTTGGTAATATGACAAAACAAGGTTCTATTATGCGCCCAAAAGATCACACTAGCTCACCAGCAATGAATCCAAACCAAGAAGAAATATCTGAATTGCCAGCAAAAGAATTCAGAAGGTCAATTATTAAGTTACTCAAGGAGGCACCAGAGAAATGTGAATACTAAATTAAAGAAATTTTTAAAATGTTACAGGATATGGATGGAAAAATCTCCAGAGAAGTACATAGCATAAATAAAAAGTAGTCACAACTTTGGAAATGAAGGACACTCTTAGAGAAATGCAAAATACACTGAAAAGCCTCAACAACAGAATTGAACAAATAGAAGAAAGTACTTCTGAGATCAAAGACAAGGCTTTCAAATTAACCCAATCTGACAAAGACAAATAAAACAGAATCAAAATAATGAACAAAGCCTCCAAGAAGTTTGGGATTCTGTTAAACAACCAAACCTAAGAATAATTGATGTTCCCAAGGAAGAAGATAAACATAAAAGTCTGGAAAACGTATTTGAGGGAATAATCGAGGAAAACTTCCCTGGCCTTGCTAGAGATTTAGACATCCAAATATAAGAAGCTCAAAGAACATCCAAGATATTCATCACAAAAAGCTCTTTGCCTAGGCACATAGTCATCAAGTTACCTAAAGTCAAGAAGGAAAGAATCTTAAGAGCTGTGAGGCAAAAGCATCAGGTAACCTATAAAGGAAAATGTATCAGATTAACAACAGGTTTCTCAGCAGAGACCCTATAAGCTAGATGGGATTGGGGTCTTATCTTTAGCCTCCTTAAACAGAACAATTATCAGCCAAGAATTTTGTATCCAGCGAAACTAAGCTTCACAAACAAAGGAAATATATAGTCTATTTCAGACAATATCTTAGTGAGAGAATTTGCCACTACCAAGCCAGCACTATAAGAACTGATAAAAGGAGCTCTAAATCTTGAGAGAGAATTTGCCACTACCAAGCCAGCACTATGAGAACTGATAAAAGGAGCTCTAAATCTTGAAACAAAACCTTGAAATACACCAAAATAGAACCTTCTTAGAGCATAAATCTCACAGGACCTATAAAACAATAACAATGAAGAAAAAAACCCACAGGGTATTCAGGCAACAACTAGCATGATGAATAGAATAGTACCTCACATCTCAATACTAATGCTGAATATAAATGGCCTAAATGCTCCACTTAAAATATACAGAATGGATAACAATTCACCAACCAAATGTCTGCTGCCTTCAAGAGACTCATCTAACATAAGGACTCACATAAACTTAAGGTAAAAGGGTAGAGAAAGATATTCCACACAAATGGACACCAAAAGCAAGCAGGAGTAGCTATTACTGTATCGGACAAAACAGATATTAAAGTAAAACAGTTAAAGACAAAGAGGGACATTATATTACAATCCTAAATATTATATGCAGCTAATATTGGAGCCCCCAGATTTATAGAACAAGAACTACTAGACCTAAGAAACGAGATAGATGGCAATACAATAATAGTGGGGGACTCCAATACTCCACTGACAGTACTAGACAGATCATCAACACAGAAAGTCAACAAAGAAACAATGGTCTTAAACTATACCCTAGAACAAATTGACTTAACAGATATGTATAGAACATTCTATCCAACAACTGCAGAATATACATTCCATTCATCAACACATGGTATAGTCTCCAAGATAGACTATATAACAGGCCACAAAACAAGCCTTAATAAATTTAAGAAAATTGAAATTGTATCAGATACTCTCTCAGACCACAGTGGAATAAAATTGGAAATTAACTCAAAAAGGAACACTCAAACCCATGTAAATACAAGGAAGTTAAATAACCTGCCCCTGAATAATCGTAGGGTCAACAGTGAAATCAAGATGGAAATTAAAAAATTATTTGAATGGGATGACAATAATAACACAACCTATCAAAACCTCTGGGATACAGCAAAAGTGGTGCTAAGAGGAAAGTTCATAGCATTAAATGCCTACATCAGAAAAGTCTGAAAGAGCAAAGTAGACAATCTAAGGTCACACCTCATGGAACTGGAGAAGCAAGAACAACCCAAACCCAAACCCAGCAGAAGAAAAAAAAATAAGTAAGATCACAGCACAACTAAATGAAATTGAAACAAATAAAATACAAAAGACAAATGAAACAAAAACTGGTTCTTTGAAAAGATAAACAACATCAATAGACCATCAGTGAGACTAAAAAAAGAAGAAAGAAGATTCCAATAAGCTCAATTAGAAATGAAACAGCAGATACTACAACCAATGCCACAGAAATACAAAAGATTATTCAAGCCTACTATGAACACCTTACATATACAAACTAGAAAACCCAGAGGAGATGGATAAATTCCTGGAAACATACCACCCTCCTAGACTAAACCAGGAAGAAATAGAAACTCTGAACACACCCATAACAAGCAACAAGAATGATATGGTAATAAAATAATTGGCAACAGCAAAAAAAAGTCCAGGACCAGATGGATTCATAGGTGAATTCTATCAGTCATTCAAAGAAGAATTGGTACCAATTCTGTTGACACTATTCCAAAATTTAGAAAAAGAGGATCCTCCCTAAATCATTCTGTGAAGCCAGTACCACTCTAATACCAAAACCAGGAAGGGACATAACAACAACAAAAAAGAAAACTACAGATCAATATCTGTGATTAATATAGAAACATAAGTCCTGAACAAAATACTAGCTAACTGAATCCAACAGCATATCAAAAAGATAATTCACTATGATCAAGTGGGGGTTTCATACCAGGGATACAGGGATGGTTTAACATATGCAAGTCAATAAATGTGATACATCACAGAAACAGAATTTAAAACAAAAATCACGTGATCATCTCAATAGTGGCAGAAAAAACATTTGGCAAAATTCAGCATCTCTTTATAAAAACCTTCAGCAAAATTTGCATAGAAGGAGCATCCCTTAAGGTAATAAAAGCCATCTATGACAAACCCACAGTGAACATTATACTGAATGGGGAAAAGTTGAAAGCATTCTCCTTGGGAGCTAGAACAAGACAAGGATGCCCACTTTTACCATTTCTATTCAACATAGTACTGGAAGTCTTAGCCAGAATAATTAGACAAGAGAAAGAAATAAAGGGCATCCAAATTAGTAAAGAGGAAATCAAACTGTCACTGTTCACTGAGGATATGGTCATACACCTAGAAAACCCCGAAGACTTATCCAAAAAGCTCCTAGAACTGATAAATGAATTCAGTAAAGTTTCAGGATACAAAATCAATGCACACAAATCAGTGGCACTGTTGTACACCAACAGCGATCAAGCTGAGAATCAAATCAAGAACTCAACCACTTTTACAATAGCTGCAAAATAAAATAAAATAAAATAAAATAAAATAAAATAAAATACTTAGGAATATACCTAACCAAGGAGGTGAAAGATCTCTACAAGGAAAACTACAAAACACTGCTGAAAGAAGTAACAGATGACACAAACAAATGGAAACACATCCTATGCTCATGGATGAGTGGAAAATGTGAAAATGACCATACTGCTCAAAGCAATCTACAAAATCAATGCAGTTCCCATCAAAATACCATCATCATCCTTTGCAGAACTAGAAAAAAAAATTCTAAAATTCATATGTGCCAGGGTCCATCCCGCAGACCCTAGCTGCATGACAGATGAATAATGTACTCAGACACTGATATTCAGTGAAAGAGCAGGTTAGGGGGCCAGACAACTGACCCAAAGAGTTGTAGCAGCCACCACCCTGACTAGCTGGGCTTGCCAGCGTTTATTCAGCACACACTAAATGACAAAGGCTTTGAGTCAACACCACTAGAGAGTAATTAACCTGGTAGCCCTCCCCACAAGACAGCCATCCTGCCTGAGAATGATCAAAGGTTGGTTTTAGCCAGATCTGATACTGAAGCTTACGCAACACCCCCCGACCTTCCAGGAAGGTTTGTATCTATTACTTATAACTATCTTTAAAACTTTTCCCACCAGCCTGACTGAACTCCCACCCATATGGGACCAAAAATGAGCCCATATAGCCAATTCAAGACCAAGCAAAAAGAATAAATCTGGGGGCATCACATTATTTGACTTCGAACTATACTACAAGGCAATAGCCACCAAAACAGCATGGTAATGTCATAAAAATAGGCACATAGACCAATGGAACAGAACAGAGAACCCAGAAATAAAGCCAAATACTTACAGCCAACTGATCTTTGACAAAGCAAGCAAAAACATAAAGTGGGGAAAGAGTACCCTATTCAACAAATGGTGCAGGGATAATTGGCAAGTCACATGTAGGAGAATGAAACTGGATTCTCATCTCTCACCTTGTCTGAAAATCAACTGAAGATGGATCAAAGACTTAAATCTAAGACCTGAAACCATTAAAATTCTAGAAGATAACATTAGAAAAACCCTTCTAGATACTGGCTTTGGCAAAGGCATTGTGACCAAGAACCAAAAAGCAAAAGCAACCAAAACAAAGATAAATACTTGGGACTTAATTAAACTAAAAAGCATCTACATAGCAAAATAAAAAATCAGAGGAGTAAACAGACAACCCACAAAGTGTGAGAAAATCTTCATGAACTATGCATCTGACAAAGGACTAATATCCCAAATCTACAAGGAACTCAAACAAATCAGCAAGAAAAAAAGAAATGATCTCATCAAAAAGTGGGCTGAGGACATGAATAGACAGTGCTCAAAAGAAGATATACAGATGGCCAACAAACACGTGAAAAAATGCTCAATTATCAGGGAAATGTAAATCAAAACCACAATGAGATACCACCTTACTCTTGCAAGAATGGCCATAATTTAAAAATCAAAAAATAATAGATGTTGGCATGGATGGGGTGAAAAGGGAACACTTTTACGCTGCTGGAGGGAATGTAAACTAGTACAACCACTGTGGAAAACAGTGTGGAAATTCCTTATAGGACTAAAAGTAGATCAACTGTTTGATCCAACAATCTCACTACTGGGTATCTACCCAGAGGAAAACAAGTCATTATATGAAAAAGACACTTGCACACACATGTTTATAGCAACACAATTTTCAATTGCAAAAATATGGAACCACCCCAAATGTCTATCAATCAACCAGTGGATAAGGAAAATGTGCTATATATACAACCTGAAATACTATTCAGCCATAAAAAGGAATGAAATAATGGCATTTGCCACAACCTAGATGGAATTGGAGACCATATGCTAAGTGAAGTAATCAGGAATAGAAAACCAAACATCGTATGTTCTCACTTATGAGTGGGAGCTAAGCTATGAGAACACAAAGGCATAAGAATGGTACAGTGGACTTTGGGGACTCGGCAGCAAGGATGGGGAGGGGTGAAGGATAAAATACTACACACTGGGTACAGTGTACACTGCTTGGGTGATGGGTACACCAAAGTCTCAGAAGTCACCACTAAAGAACTTATCCATGTAACCAAACACCACCTATTCCCCAAAAACCTATTGAAATAAAAAAAAAAACCAAAAAACAAGTGGAAAGTGGGGGAAAACATTGATTGGTGAAGACCTCTCAGGGTTTTTTTTTTCCTTTGGTCTAAAAAAATCTTTATTCTGCCCTTATTTGTTATTATTTTTATTATTTTTGAGACAGGATCTGGCTCTGTCACCCAGTCTGAAGTGCAATAGCGCAATCTTGGCTCATTGCAACCTCTGCTTCCTGGGCACAAATGATCCTTCCACCTCAGCCTCCTGAGTAGCTGGGACTACAGTATGCACCACCACACCCCACTAGCTTTTGTATTTTTTTGTAGAGATGGGGTTTTGCCATGTTGTCCAGGCTGGTCTTGAACTCCTGGCTCAAGCTATCTGCTTGTCTTGGCCTCTCGAAGTGCTGGGATTACAGGTATGAGCCACTGCACCTGGCCATGCCCTCATTTTGAAAGGTATTTTCTCTAAATTTAGAATTCTAGAATAATAGTTTTTTTTCTTTTTGTACTTTGAAGATGTTCCACTCTCTTGTTATTTTGTTACCAACAAGAAGTCTGCGGTCATTCTAATTCTTGTTTCTCTACATAGTGTGTACTTTTTTCTCCAGCTACTTGTGAGGTACTCTCTGGTTTTGAGCAATTTGATTATAATGGTGTTTGTGTAGTTTTCTTTATGTTTCTTGTGATTCTTTGAGCTTCTTGTATCTGTGGTTTATGCTTTTCACTAAATTTGGAGAAATTTTAATCTTATTTTTTCAAAATTTTTTTCTATATCTATCTCTCCTTTTCTGGGACCCTAATCACATGTATATAGATCAAGTATATTGACTCACAGGCCACTATCATTCTGTTTCATTTAAAAAAATATTTTCTCTCTGTTCTTCATTTTGCATAGTTTCTATTGCTATGGTCAAGTTTAATAAACTTTTTTTCTGTATTATAT